>NC_140567.1:32925000-34125000 GCF_057381845.1 Rhamphochromis longiceps
TGTTTACATGCAATTAAAAACCTCAAAGGGAACAGTTAAATCTCACCGTTTGCCCTGACAGGTTTATATTCCATATGAGAGCATCTAGCTTTATTATTAAAATGGCATGTGCAAAAAAGGCTAGCTGACAATATCCACCGCTACCTCATCATGGTTCATTAAATAACACTTAAAATGCCTTAAACATAAGAGCAGAAAACAAGTGCTGAACAAACAGCTATAATAATGATAGATCAATGTGTTTTATGTATTATGTAAAAACTTACGATGTCATGAAGCTCAGGCTAAACCTGCTAGCAAACAATTAGCTTTGCTAGCTGTAAATAAACCCGGGTCCCAATATGGACCCACGCTTTAAGCTTAAAAAAGAAACAAATTGTGACAGTTAACATACCTCAATTAACACAGCTGTCGCTTATAAAGTACCACAGATTGATTCCAACAACGGCGCATAATAGAGTAAAACTACAGGTAGCATGCTTGGTGTTAGCACGTCGTTAGAGTGCGCTCTGAGATGCTCCGGGTTCATGTGTAAGTACCACACTTAAGTTATGAGCTTATTCGAGCCCGAAGACGGCAGCTTTAACGCTACATTCATAGCAACATTGAGTAACCTACATAATAAATAATTCAACAGTTCCGGTACTTTACACTTACACGAAGCTAAGTTTCACAGCTAATGCTAGCAGTGCGCAGCTCAACTTGCCTGGACAAATTTCAGAGTCCCTCCTAATGATGCTGTTGTTGTAGTTGATGTTGTCCTCGTGGTTGAACTGGTAAGCAATCGCTCTATTCCTTCGGTTCCAGATTTTACTAAATGCTAACGCATATGCCTCCCATTAAACGCCAACATATAGACGCACCGTCTCAGCAGTTACTGGCTGTCATATCCCAATGAAACCTCTCCCCTTCGACCTCTCAACTTGCACGCTGTTACAGTGGGGACATCTAGTGGATATGATGGCGACTTTTTAGGCATCCTGTGCAAATTTAGGAACCAATTTCCTGTTTGAGTCTACGTGTCTGTGGCTTCTAGGCTAGATTATTGTAATTTATTATTATAGTGAAACTTGCTTTTATGTATGGGTCAGAGACGGTTGCACTGAAGAGACAGAAAGCAGGGCTGAAGGTGCCGGGAATAAGTACATAAGAGAGACAGATCGGGTTGTAGTCAGAGTTAGAGGGACAAGCTTGAGAAGGAGGTATAGTGGCTATATTGGACAAGGGATACTGACTATGGAGCTTCCAAGGATGAGGGAGCAAAACAGGAAGACCACAGAGAAGATTCATGGATGTAGTGAAGGAGGACAAGCAGAGGGTTGGTGTGGCAGGAGAGGACTCTAGGTATAGGGTGAGATCGAGGCAGATGATCTGCTGTGCTGAACACTAAAGGAAGTAGTCAGAAGAATTCTTATCAGGTGCCCTGATATCTTTGAAGACCTTTCAATTCATCCAAAATGCTGAAGGAATCAAGAGTACTAATATGAACAAAGGAGGCTCATAACTCTCTAATATTCTGTTCATTGACTCCCTGTTAAATCCTCGTCACTTATACAGCGCTTAATTAGGTCCATCATATTTTGAAGACCACGTAGTTCCATACTATCCCAACAGACCACTTTTCCTCACAACTACAAGTTTTAAAAATTAGGATGTGATGGAGAGCTTTCCATTTTGGGTTCAAGTGACACCCTCTCTACTTAGGTGACCACTGAGGATACTCCAGGCATTCAAGTACCACTATTAGATTGAATTAAGATTGTTTCTTCTTACTCTTTGGGCTCATTTGGGCTTTAATCATTGTTAACTATTCCCACCTGTACCTATCTCCAGGTGTCTGCCTTCAGAGGTGGATTACCTCCCTAGGTATGTTTCTGCCAGAGGATTTTTCCAGTAAAATTTGAGTTTTCTGTTTTTAAGTGCTTACTCATGAGGTAGGCTTGGTTTCTCTCCAAACATATTTTACTTGTGTGTTTTTCTTACAATGTAATGTACCCTGAGACAACTGTTGTTGTAAAATGTGTGCATTTAAATAAGAAAAAATGAATTCGATTTTATTATATTAACATTCATTGGCAACACGGCTCCACAAAACTGTTCTTTGAATAATACTTTTATTCATTAACAAGATTCTTTCAAACCACCAGCAATCCTGCATTCTGAGTATTTTGTTGAGTCGTCCACTGAAATCGACCAAATAATGACAACATCACGAGTCAGCATGATAATAACTCTATCCTCTGGAGATTCAGAGGTCTGGAATTGGATCACAATGTCCTTCCATCACAAGGTTTGGGATCCAGACACTGTTTGCTGACAGCAGTGACCAGCCATGGCCAATTCACCAACCACTTTGGCAGCATTTGCTATTTGCGCAACATGAAAACATAACAGTGGTTGTTCTGTTGTCACGTAAAAGAGACTAAATGTGTCTAAGGGTATAACTAGAGAACGGCGCTGGATGTCCCAGGAGCAAAGAAGGAGGCTCCTTTATCGTGGACCTTGTACTGAAAAAGCTTCTTCTGTGTGTGCTGCCCATCGCCTCGTCTCCTCCTCCAACAAACCTCCACCTGGAAAAACAACAGTGCACCTTGTGCTAAATTTGATACTGTTTAAGGACAAGAAATAGACACTAGATGGATTTTGTCAAGTACAGCTGAAATGAGATTAATAAAGTAATCAATCAACAGAAAATTAGTCAGTAATAATGTTCTTAATTACAAAAATGTTAATCACAGTTACCAAAAACAATCATTTTACCCTCTTTCTGTTCAAATATTTGTAACTCTATAACATAGAAAGCTCAAATCGATTTTGACTTGTTAACTGAATCTAAACACCTGGATAATGAGCAGATCTGTGTCTCTGATGTGTTCAGTCTGAATTAGAAAATTTGCATCCACATACACACATACCTGACCGTGTATGTCCCTGCAGTAGCCAGTTGGGAGACCCTGTACATGAAGAGTGAGGCTGCACTGGTGGGTCAGGCCCTTGAGGAGCCACTCTGATCCCTCATCACTTCCATCATCCTCCGCTTCTTCTCCATGACAGCGTACCAGCATCACTATGTTCCCCTGCAGTGCAGACATGTTTATAAGAGTATTTGTAGAATCCACTGAGTTTAATTTGAGGAGAGGACTTTTAATGAAAGGGCATTTTGGTCTAACCTGTAGCTGAGAGCAGACTGTGGCTCTGCAGTAGTGGCTGAAGTCCAGCGTGGCTCCAGCGCTGACCCCCAGACTCAAAAGCACACTGACGTCATCCACCAGCAAAACGGGAGGACCCCACTCTTCCACCCCTTCCTCCCCACCACCATCACTGCTCACACTGGACCGCACAAACTCATACAGCCTCTGCAGGCCAACGGTAGGATCTCTGGGGACAAAGGAGGTGATGCTGTCTGACTAGTCCTAAAGTCAGTTGAGGTTTTTTTTTTTTTTTGTTAACATGTTTTTTTTTTTTTAAATACGTGACAATTATGCAATGAAAGTTATGAGTAAGAACAGTGGTTATACCTGAGGAAGTCCATGGCTTGACTTCCTGTTGTGGTTTCTTGAGGAATCAAAATAGATAGCGACTCCTTAAGGCCCTCTAGGAAAATCAGCTGACCCTTTTCCCTTGCCTGTGTTAAACTTACACCCTGAGAACACACATTTCACGCAAAAAAGAGGTTTTTAAAAAAATATTTGACTCCTGTTGTGTCACTAATAAAGCGTTTTAATTCTGCTGCTGATCCTTGTTTAAATAGATTTAGATCTTGAATAAGATATCATGTCTTTAATGACAGTGGCTCACTGGGGAAGGATGGAAATTGCCCTTCATGCCAGTGGTTTTGATGTTTTCTTGCAGAAAATGTTAGTTAACACTCACCAGTCTTTGACTGATTGCACTGTAGTGACTGAAGGACTGCACCAGACCCAGAAAACACACTTTGCATCGCGCTAAAACCAAAAAAACAAACAAACAAAAAAAAAACAGATTAAACACATTAGCTGTTAAACAGACAGCTAGAAAATGACAATACTGTGGCAAGTTACACCTCACCTCGCAGGTAGAAAGACAGGAAGTGGTGAATGAGGAAAGAGGCATCACTCTGTCTGTCAGACACTAAAATAAATTCCCCCTGTAGGATGGGCATTGTGGCACTTAATGACGCTGGATAACTTGCAGTGCACTTAAGCTCGTTACAAATACACGACTACAAGTAAAGTAGTGTTCAAAGTGAGACTGAAAATACTGCATTCCTTACCTGAGTGAAGCTGTCTGGAGTGGCGTTCAGGATGCTGTTGAGCTCTGTAAACATAGCTAACCTTGGAAGCTAAGCTAACTGTAAATAATACAAGCTAAACGGTTTCAAAGTGACACACACCAGGAGATTTTAACAGAAATTAACCGACATGTCTGTTTTGTACATATATGGGATAAAATTAAAGGCTTACGATTCTATTTTTAACAAATCAAAGATTAGAAAGCTTTTCTCCACAGTCTCTGCTTTCTGCTTGTTGTTAACGCCTGGAAATATAAACCAAAGAAGAGGTCTCACTCCGACCCTTTATCCGTGACAATCTTTTCGATCATTTTCACAATTTTTTTTTATTTTGGCACATTACACTCAAGCTATAATAAAGACAAATATTAAGGCAAATCTTAATATTTGGCTTACGATCATACTAAAAATAAATTCCACTACGGGCTAGCAAACAGGAAAGCGTGGTAGCGAGTGCGCATCGTCTTCATAGACAATCTTCGTAAGCACATGGAAACTTCTTCGGCGTTGCCGTCTTAATGTCGTGTGCAAGCAGCCCCACATGCTGGTGGTACTGTGGTAATAGACGTGGTGGTAGACGCATCCCGAGTATTTCACAAAAACAGGTATATATAGGAATATATGTTAAAGTATTATTATTATTATTATTATTATTATTATTATTATTATTATTATTCCATGGTAATAGTGACCAATTTCACCTCAGAGATGCACCTGCACACTCCAGTCTTCATCTCCAGAGACACATTTTTTCCTCTGACATTTTTTTTTACATCTAGCATTTAAATAAGTTCCAACAGTGATATGAAATCTATATCTAGCAGCCCACAAAAGTGAAATGAAAAACTGCAATTAAATATTTCTATTTGCTATGCCTTTTTAAAACTGTCATTTTGCATCTCTTTTGCCGCTTGAATGTCAATCAGTATTGGCTTATTATTAATCAATTAAAGATCTGAAGATTGAATCTCTGCACATTCATCACTCAGCACATCCTTCTTCATCATTTTTATTTTATGTCTTGCTCTGTTTAAACTTAATGACAGATTCTATTCATGGTGAAGCACTTCTGAGGGAATACTCATTAACCTTTGGGTTGTTCTGCCTCAACAATTCTCATCACACTGGAGGTTTCCAAAATTTTGACATCAGTCAGCTGATAAGTCTTTGTGAAACATACAGTTTTGTTGCTATATTTGATGTTGTTGCCGTCCAAATTTAAGGAACGGTTTGTGTTGAAATGCAGAAAGCCTGATTACATAATGTGTGTGTGTATATCAAGTCATCCATCTTACATTCACGATTCAAGCAACCAGCTCGGTCTAGTTAAACTGGGAAACAGAACTAAAGCCACCGGACATTTTTCCAATCAGCAGATGGCACTGTGTAACTCTCACACAACTCAACACCAAAGAGATCACTACAGTAAATGCAATGAAACTGCACGTGATGACATTATCGCAGTGCCTGTAAAATTACCGGCAAAAGCAGACAGCTCATTAGCTGCCTGATTCTGATTTGCTGAATTTATTCAATTACTTCTTTTCTTTTTATTTCCACTAATTTCAATCCTGACTGCCTGAAGGTATTTTAGATCAAACTTACATATCCAGTAGAAATACAGGCGCATGTTGTGTCCAGAGGATGAATATCTAAAGTTTCTTTGGTTTTCACTAACTTGAAATAAAGAAAAGGCAAAAACAGTAAAGAAAAATTGCTTCAGTCCACATGAACACTGAGCTTTAAAGTCAAAGATCTCCACTGGAGGGATGAACACAATTTTTTCATGATGTATTCCCTGATTTGGTGTTTTGATAGTGGTGGTGAACAACACTGTCTGACATGGAATTTCCAAAAATCCCATAGATGTTCAGCTTAGTTGACATCTGGTGACTGTAAAGTCGACACCATGAGCCACATAATTTTCACCATTCAGTGACCCCTTGTGCCCTGAGGATGGTGGCAGACTGCTTCCTTCAGGATAGAAGCATTGATTTAATGATAGGATGAAGGTGATCACTGAGAACAAATTTTGTATTGGTTTGCAGCGATGTGAGCCTTGGCAACAAAACACTGCAGAAAAATAAACCTCCCGGATAACTTCATCGAAGTGATTCAAGGGTTCAGTTTTTCTTTTCATTTGTCTCTATTTCAGCTGCAGATGCCCTGAGTTATTCACCAGCTAGGGGTTAAATGGGTTTGCCTGTCTGCTACTTTTGAAATTGGTTCAGCTGAGTTTTTCTCTTTGGGAACAGCTGCCTGCTGCGGCCAAACATGATGTAATGAGAGCAGCGAGACGACCGAAACAGTAAAGCTGCGGGCAGAGAAACAAAACATCGAGCTTAAGATGCTAAGAAGGCTTCAAAAACTTACATGGATAATAAGTGATGGCTTCCTAACGGCATGCCTTTAACAATACATGTGGATATTATTTATTTTTAAGTCAAGTATTCATTCGTGTAGTTTTGAAATAAGTGATAAAGATTGTGTACTTTAACACTTAACAGTTTAGCAGTTTAAACAAAGCTCTTTTGTTTTATATTCATTTCCACCAGTTCTCTGGACACACCAGCTCGAAAATCTTAACCACTTAAATAATCAGCAAGATATAAAAAAAATATATTTAGTCCAGTAATTAGTCATCAAGTGAGAAGAGTAATACAAAGAAATCCAGTAAGTTTTTATTGACTTGTTTGGTGAAATGACCATTTGGTCTGGCGTAACTGTTTGAGGACTGACACAAATACAAATAAATAAATAAATAAATACAAGTTTCTGCCTCTGTGAAGGTTGTCGGCAGCCTTTGTGGATTGAGACCATCAGAAGGTCACTGGTCTGATTCCCATCGTCCCTGAAGTGTTCCCAAGAAAAACAGTAAATAGCACAATGCAGTGTAGCTGTAAACTTTAAAGTATAAAGAGACTTAAAAAAAAGTTTTATTAATGTTTTTTTGTGCTTCTGTAATTACTTTAATATAAATATTTAAATATATAAATATTTAAAACAATGTAAACATATCTGAAATAAATTCCCAAATATTATTACTATATTTTATTCACTGCTTGATGTTTGCATTCATGTCACTGCATATAATCTAATACATATCCAAATGCTCTTTCCCCCTTCCAGAAGACATCGTGCATTTAGCTTTTCTCAGCTGAGGACAGTTTATAATTCTTGGAACTCCAGAGTTTGTCGCCCTCCCCTGCGTTATAATAATCCAATCTGATCCAACCTTGGAAGCAGATCAGCAAACACTATTTTGTGAATTTCAATTTCCCTGAATGAAAGATTTTCATTAACTCCAAAAACAAGTAAAATGCACATTCACAGAACCTTTTTCAAGATGACAGTGAAATGTACAAGGAACAGGTCATCAGGGGTTGTACGGGTTAAGTATCCATGTCCTGTACCCTTGTTGCTCATTGGTGATGGAGGCTGGCAGAGAGGGAGTACTGATGGGGTTACAGATAGAACAAGGAGAAGAAGCTGGGTACAGGGCATCCGCCCACTTTAAAACTCGACCTTTAGCTTTGCTGGGGCCATTAACAGTCCTGGGACTTGGCCCGTTGGTGATGTGTGGTTTGGTGTTGGGCATCCTGTAGAGGTAAACGTCATAGTGTGCAACAGGTCCTTTGGAAGGTTTCAGCTTGACGTTCTTGTTGAGGTGGAGCTCCAAATTGATGGTCACCTTACAGTGCAGAAATAGACTGGTTATTAATACGCAAATGTAGGAGTAAAGTAAGAGAGGTAATGCACAAAAATATTAACAACTAATTATTCTCCTGTTGAACATGTTTGCAAATTGTGTTTGTTCTCTTTAAAGCAGACTGGATACATCTGATTTATAGTATTTTATTAGAGATGCATAGTAAATAGTTTGGTCAATTACATGATAATTTGACATGAAATCAAAAGTATGCAATTAAATTGTTTAGTCTCGAGTATTTGTTTGAGTTTAAATATTTAAATATTTGTTTAGAGTACACAGTTAGAAGACAGGATCTCATGGTAAGTTAATAACTGAGGACCTGAAATAATTTTAGTTTCAATGATGCACAGCAGAAAATTAAGAAAATACATTTGCAGTTGGATACAACTTCAACGGTTCAGTTCTCGGATGGGGAACATTATTTGAATGTCATAGGCTCCACTTTTCCGCCCATGTTTCCAGTTTCTCTAAATCTATAAAGTCATGAAATAAAATACAAATTGCAATACAAAAAGTAACTAGGATTCATGCCTTTCGGACAATGTTTGCTTTGTTCCATCAATTTGTCTGCCTATGTAGTTTACAGGTGTAATGGGACAATGCCATCAAAAATCCTGCAGCAGTTTTGAGTGAGTAAATAATGCTAACCTGCAGGTAGTGACATCAGCTGCTGACACTTAAAGGGAATTAGACCAGCCACAATGGAAACCTCACAAAACCTTGCTTGTTTGTTTGGCTGTAAAGCTAATCTAAGAGTGACAAAAATACATCATCTGGGAAATATGAATGTCCACAACAAATTCTGTGCCAACCCAACAGATGACATTTCACCAGGTAAGTGTGAACTTACTTTGAGGCAGTGATTGATGAGATCAACAAACAAATTCTGATAATAGAACATAAGTTGAATAAATACACAGTGCAGTTTTATATTAAGATTTAAACACACACTCTCTCTCTCTGTCTCTGTCTCTGTCTCTCTCTCTCTCTCTCTCACACACACACACACACACACACACACACACACACACACACACACACACACACACACACACACACACACACTCCAAGACCTGATTACTGTCAGACCTGTTGAATCAAGAAATAATTAAGCAGAACCTGTCTGCGGGCTAAAAGACCTCAGAAAAAAACACGTAATGTCACAATCTAAAGAAACTTGCGAACAGATGAGAAAGAAACCTGTTGACAACTATCAGTCTGGAACGAGTTACAAGCCATTTGGCTTTGAAAGTCCAAAGAACCAGGGAATGCCCATTATCCACAATTGGAGAAAACTTGGAACAGCGGTGAATGTTGGCAGGAGTGGCCAAATCTACTCCAAAACTACTCCAATAATTTATGGTAAGTGATTGGCGATCACTTATAGGTTAAACAAGAGAACAACTTTCAGTGGGATCACGCTGGCCACAATGATGAGTGCTCGGACAACACTCTACTTTGAATCTCTTCACAGAAAGTGGAGATTGCGGCTATTTACAAATTACAGATGAAAGGGCCTAAAATAGAGACACAAGTGGTGGCTTGCTTTCCAAAGCCAAACTCAAAATCACCTTTTTGGTCACTTATGCTGAAGCAGACGTCTCAAGGAGTAGATTTTGGCAACACACACACACACACACACACACACACACACACACACACACACACACACACACACACACACACACACACACACACACACACAAGGAAAAGACAGATCCCGAAACAAAACACACAAAGCCCGACCACAACAACACATGAATAGGCCAAGACTTTATTTAGTCAGGGGGCCTCGTCTTCATCATCATCAGACTACACAGTCTCTGTTTAAGGAAACATTTGGGTCACATCACTCTTAGCTTTGTAAAAGTCACTGTTGCACGGCACTACGGGGCTGTCAACTGTTTCACTCACTCACTCACTTGGAGGAACGGAGGACAGGGGGTGGGTTTCTCTGGTTGGGACTGGTAATGTATCACCACATTTCCATCATAAAAGGCCAGAGGGTCCTGTTCTGATCAACAGCATTCCTCAGAGCCTCATTAGTAAACTAGACGGTGCCAGAATGATTCATTTAGAAATCGGGGGTTGGTGGGTAAGACATGCTCTCTTACTCCCCCTCTTGCTTTCTGTCTTGTTTCTTTTGATTTCTGTCCTGCTTTTAATGCGGCTTTGTAAGGCATGCAGTACACTTGTGTATGCACGCATGTAGATTTCAATTGAGAGCACTGGGGCAGTTATCTGGTTGCTTCTACATGTGTGTCACTATATCTGTGTTTCGGTGTGAAAATGTGTGCACGTCGTGTTAATTTTAGCATTTCTGTGTACAGATACGTGCATGATTGTGTGTGTTTGAGTGTGCATGCCTCCTTCATGCACCCTACTATTTGTGTGCCTGCATCAGCCAATCACAACGGCCACTTCATGATCCTAGCACCATCATTCCACCGTGCTGTCAGCCAATCGCAGCCTGCTGATGAATCCCAAGTCCCAGCAGGTTTGACTCTGAACAGAAGAGAAAAAAAATCTTCACATGCCTTCAACATGTTCACTGTTTTTTCTAGTTCCTTTTCTGCTGCCCCCATTTTACTGCTTGTACCCTTCATACATACTTTACACCTCTGATAGAGGATTTTCCCCATAATATGAAGTTAAAAAGAGCATTTGTTTTCCATTCTAGATAAAATGAAAGTGACTCGCTGCATTAATTCAAATGCTGTGTATTTTTGATGTTCTTGTCACTTTAAAAATGCACTCTTCTTATTAGCGGAACTTCTTTGTAGCATTTCAGAGAGAATGAAAGTGTTTTTCAATTTAAAAAAGAAGAAGAAAAAAAACATGCTGATAATGTTATAGATTATGCGATGGGACTTGAGACCCTTCCTGATTTAAAAAAAATGGGTCATAAGATTTTAAATAATCCATCCATCCTCTTATCTAATTCACTGTGGGGAAGCTGAGCCTATCCCAGCTATCAAACAGGGCTCCGTGGATAGGTCAACAGTGTGTTGCAGGCCTAACATAGAAAGATAAGTAACCATTCACTCTCATGGACATTTTAAGATCACCAATTAAGCTAACTAAATGCTTGTCTTTGGACAGTGAAGCTGGAGAGCAAAAGGTAAAATGTGAAAACTTAATGCAGAAAAATCAAAGGCAGCCAGTGTATTTGAACCCAGGAACAGTGCTAACCAGTGCGCCAATGTTTCCAGGTGAAAAACAGGGACTAAACACAGAAACCTTTACCAAACCCAGAAATGGAAAAGATTGGCTGACTGCTCTTCCTTAATTCTGTGTCAGTTAGTTAGTTGGTGGGGTAATTTTAAATAATGTGTAGGGCTATTTTGTTGTCTAATCGTGGATAGTTTACCCTTCTGTGGTAATTTGTGCTCAACAAATGAAATGAGGAGTCACAAACAAATTTGAGTTTAAAAAAAGAGAAGAAAACCTAGTGCAATTAAGCATGCATTTTTTCTAATGGCCACCAGGAGGCGAATCTGGTTTTGTAGAAATTAGCTGGAGAAAGATCCAAATGCCCACTATGGTCTCAGTAAACACTTTCCTGATGAGTTTATTGTCTCAATCCTTAGTTTCGAGTTTTAATGTTAATTTTGTGGATTATACACGAGTAACATAGACAAGTATCTATGATACTTGTGATACATGGTACGATTTTGGGGGTTATTATTGAAACATCGCAAAGTCTTTGGAGTTTCCTCAGTTCCTCACTCAGATCCAGCAATAGGATACTCCCTAGACAGGTTTCTAGTCCATCACAGGACAGAAAGACAGACAACCACATTCTCGGATTTACACCTACACACAAGTTCAGAGTTGACATTCAGTTCAGTTCAATTCAATTCAATTTTATTTATACAGCGCAAAATCACAACAACAGTTGCCTCAAGGTGCTTTTAAATTTTAAGGTAGACCCTACAATAATACATACAGAGAAAAACCCAACAATTATATGACCCCCTATGACCAAGCACTTTGGCGACAGTGGGAAGGAAAAACTCCCTTTTAACAGGAAGAACCCTCTGGCAGAACCAGGCTCAGGGAGGGGCGGCCATCTGCCACGACCCAACAGACTTGTGACATGCAAGTCTTTGAATTGTTTTTAAATTTTTGTTTTGTGTTTCTCTTGAAAGACACTATAAACTAACACTAAAATTTGACGAGAGTCATGATGAGGACATTACAAAGTACAGTGGATATTTCAGCTGTAAGTGGTAGCTGGACAGCTGTGTTGGAGAGGATTAGGTTTGTCTGAAGAGATTGCAGGGTGCAACATTGAACCTAAAGTGGAGTTAAGAGCACTTTTAATGCTCTGATATTCTACAGTCTACTTCTAGATGACCGTAAAGCTGCATAAGAGTCGCTTAATCTGCCTCATCCATCCGTGTGTGTGTGTGTTTGTGTTTGTGCGTGCGTGCGTGTGAAGGCAGAGAAGGCTGGAGGTCACTGCATTTGGATCTCGTCTGCTCAAACTGTAGCCTCAATGTGGGTTTCCATGGCAATGACGCCCTCTGTCTGAAGATGCACAAAATCACTGCCAGCAGCAGATAAGTGAGAGTGAAGAACAGAAGGAGAGGAAAGAGAAGGGTGCGCGTATAACGGGAAAAGGGTTAGTGCACATGGAAAACACACATCCTCATGCAGGGCTAATATCTGCTTTAACTCAACAGGTTTCAGTCTTTTCTCAGAGGGATCAAGGGGCAGACTGTTAGCATCTTTCTGCTTAAAATCAGTCTCACAAAAATCTTCCAAGCTCCTATTATCATCCCACATAAAGTGAAGCTTTGTGGAATACTTTGCGGCTCTGACCCTTGCCCTCGTTATCTAATTCCCTTGAACAACACAAACAAACACGACCTTTATGTATTACATAAGGGTACAGCTGGGAAAACATTCATTATTTTATAATACTGCTTCCTGATTTTGCAATAAATCATGTGTGCTTCTATTCAGCAATATTCAGGGTTATCTGAACTGTAGGTGTTTTATTTAATAGGACTTTATTTTGTTTTAGTTTTTGTGGTACACAGCTTTACTGTTTCCCATGTTTAGTGATATGTCTGACATTCCTAATAGTTTTTTGGATCATCGGATCATCTTCAAAAGGTTACTCACTGAAATAATTTGCTAATCCCTCATAATTGTGTACTACAGCTCTCAATTGAAAGCACTGGAGCAGTGTCCGTTGTGTCCTTGGGCAAGACACTTCACCTGTTGCCTACCGGTGGTGCCAGTGTCCGGCAGCCTCGCCTCTGTCAGTGCGCCCCAGGGCGGCTGTGGCTACAATGTAGCTTGCCATCACCAGTGTGTGAATGTGTGTGTGAATGGGTGGATGACTGCATGCATGTGTAAAGCGCTTTGGGGTCCTTAGGGACTAGTAAAGCGCTATACAAATAGAGGCCATTTACAGCTGTTAACTGTGAGGAAGAGGATAGCACTGACAGGATAAGAAGAACTTAATGAATTAAATTATATCATTTACTTATTTGCCTTAAGAAAACAATGCTCACACTAAAGTTGTTTTTATGCCTTCTCTGGTATTGAAATGGTTTAGCCCCATAGCGCAAATCCAGTAGGCGAAAAGAAATAACACCAGACTATGAATGCTGCCCTGGAAAACCAACATCAACTAGTTCTGCATCTTGTCCAAATTCAGGTCAAGAAATGGTCCCCAGTTGGTGAGGTTCTCAGCATTTACTGGCTCAGGTCTACAAATTTAAAACCTAATGAAATCATGGAACTAGAACTGCGTCACTAGAACACACCCAAGTGCAATGACAGTATGCTTAAATAGTCCCCATAGAGACAGCATTTTGCAAACTGCTACAGCTACATGTGGATTATCCTCCTAATACATGCAGTAATGCATTTTCAAATGTATCTGCTTTAATCTTACCACAAAAAACAAAGATTTAAAGGTAAAGTAGACAAATATCTGTTACTGAATACTGCCTGAAAGGAAAAGATGCCACAGCAATGAGTAGGCATCACAAAGATGAAGACAAAAATAAACCAAATCATGAGAAAGAAAGAAATATTTAGCTGCTATTCTTTTGGATTGATCGGGGAAATCTATTATCCCTTTTATCTGCATTTTAGTTGCCATTAACTGAAGAAACATGCCTCATAAATAAGGTTCAGTCTGTCACAGTGTTACTCTCAGAGGGATGACGGCACCTCCCCCACCCTCCCTCGCTCGGTAATGTAATGCCCACTTGTTGCCATGGAGTCCAATGGTACTTTTGCCTTCACTTGCTTCAATTCAGAGGACCCTCCTTTAGTTTGTGTGCGTGTGTGTTTGAGCATGTGCAGTCATGTGCTACTGCATGTGCCAGCTTCCACAAGTGTGTATGATAGGCTGGCAGGAATAAAGAGAGTGATAATCACTGTTGCTGCTGTTTTTGTAGCTCACCGACTGCTGTTTCCTATTCTGTGCTTTTAAAAAGTCTTTTCATATACTTTTCAGGGGCTGAAATGCTCTCTTACCCCCGATCTATTTATTTGAAGAAAGAGAAGGGCATCCAAACCTTCCCCCACTCTCCACACAGCAGCACCCATCCAGCCTGGGAAGGATCCACCACAATACTGCTGTTTAACCCGTCTTTTTCTTCGTGATCCAAAAAAGAAACCTGACAAAAGGCTGCAGGCACTCCAGCCTCATCTGAGACCCAATCAGGGTCTTTTACAGCTCTTGGTAAATGTGTGTTTCGTTGTTACTGTACTTTTATTCTTGTGGAAATTACTTCACAAAAGTCACAAAAAACTGTCAAGATGCAACCCATAGAAAAAAAACGAATGATTTATGAATTTTCTCAAATGTAAAATATCAACATTTTAAAAGTTTAAACCCCCAGAACAAGAAAAACAAAGGAAGCTGTCACCTAGAATGATTTCAGACTTACCTTGACTGGCTTTACTGATTTTGTTGAAACTAAGCTTAAGACCTGACAAGAACATGTCTTGAAACACACAATACCTGATTTTGTTCAATCATTTCCAATCAAAAGGTTCTGTGGCTCCATCCATAAAAAGACCCTTCAAGGTCCTCTTCTTATGCACTTCTGAGCAACTTTTAGCACTAATGCTGATTTGACATTGCAACAGCCTTTGAATTTAATTTAGAAGAATCAGATGAAGTCACAGGGAACAAAAGTTTCCTAATAGTTTATGTGACCAGTCACAATTGTTTTGGTTCGGACAAAAAAAGTGAGCCTGGTTCAGGTTGTTTGTGCTGACTCTGAGGGATGAATTCAAGGTGTGCAACAACTGGTGAGAATAACAATGGCTTGTTCCTGATGCATCACCTTTAGGTGTGGACACTGCAGGATCATGAAGATCATGTCAGTCTGACACAGAGTGTTTACTCTCTGCACACGTATAATTGGTGAGAATAAGACTTAGAGGAAGCTGTCGTCACATAGCAGGAGTGCTGAAAGTAGCACATGCTCACATAAAGAGAAACCTGGAAGGGCCGTGGCCAATTTTAAATGATGCATGGTGATGTAGAAGGCTTTATATAAAGTATGAACGCAGCCTTGGGTAACCCAGTGGTTCTTGGAACCACATTGTGAAGCCAGTGCCATTTTCATGTTTTGAAACCAGATGTGATCATCAAGGTGTGGACGGTGTTTGCTCATATGTTAGTGACTAGACCGATGCTCTGTACATATGCAAGTGTACCTGTGAATATGTGGGGGCATCTGAAAAAAAAAAATACAAGATTTACTAAAGTAGAGCTGAAACATTGGAATTGTGTGTGAACATTGAGGGATTATTTTTAAGAACTGTCTGAAAAATAAAAAATACAAATATTTTGTCAACCAAAAGCTATTGTAATAATTTCCTTTGTATTGCACTGTTTTTTGTCTATAGCAGATTTTACGGTAAATGTGAATGCAGCAGATGTGGGGGGTTTTCATCCCGAAGTGTTATTTATTCACAAGCGTGAGCATGTCTGCATGGTGTGTGTGTCCAGCTGGAAACAGGGAAGCGTCTCTGGAGGCAGGAAACATGCAAAAGCAGCAGACTGGTTCCTGGTGTTTGTTGTCGTGATTTATGTGCTGTGAGGGCAATTTTTGTAACAGTAGACCAAAATGCCAGTAACATCGTCAAATCTCTGATTTTTTATTTTCATCCATCTATCTTTGTAATAAAAAAAAAAGCAATTTCTGCATCCAATGTTTTTGTTAAGGTCAAAATCTTACATGTTGAAAGTTCCTACATCATCAAAAACACAATTTATTTTAAGTTTATTAACCAGTATGGAACAATTAACCCACCTTTTCCTCCAACTTCCATTTCATCTACAACTCTACTTTTATTTATATTTGTCTGGAATAAACTAGATTACACACATCCCTCAGGATTGACTGGTGTGTATAGTCCTAGAATTTATCATTCAAATCCTGGTGTTTTGTTCCCACCCTAACGTCCAGCCTACCTTAAAGAGCTTTCTGCTAAATATTGTTAAATTACAGAAATCACAAACTTTTAAAAATTCTTTGTTTGTTTGTTTTTGAAATTTTACACTAAGGTTAGAAAATCATAATGACCCGTACAGGAACAAAGGTCATCTTCTTCGCCTACAGCAAATCAAACTATTTCAGTCACTACACAGAGGTTTAACTTTTACCTAAGTTTGCAGTTATATTCAAGGCATACCACTTAAACCAGGATAACTGAGACACCTCAGTCTACAGATTAAGGCCATGGGATGTGTGTGAAAGCTAATAGGTCGAGCTGTGATTTCTTGTGAAATATATGTCAGCATCTAACAGCCACTTAGGCTTATATGTGATACTAAATATCAATATTAGACATAATCTGTGCTTTTTGAAAATAACTATTAATTGTTGTGAAGCGGATCAGACTCCCCAACCTGACTGCGTAACCAAGGAAGTACATTTATGACAAGGACTGAAGAAGCTGCGTTCAAAGCCATGCACAGAGCGTTGGAATTCAGGGGTAAGAAAAGGGGGAGGCGACACTGAGGTAAAACACAGGACCCAAAGAGGTCATGTTAAAAAGGTTTATTTCAACAACTGTCTGAATCTTGTTTGTTTATTCTCTGTTCGAAATCCCAAAAAAGTACAAAAAAAACCAAAAAAACAAGTACATCAAAGGATTAGAAATCACATCAATGAAAACCAAGACACATTGTGTTGCTTCTTTTAAATCAATCCAAGCATTGTTTCTCCAATATTTATACATACTCACTGGATTAGTCAGACAAACATCAAAACCTCTCAGTAGCTTTATCTTAACTTTTTTTTTTTTTACATTGACGTTTTACGTACGTTTTAAACTTCTGTATGATTTCTTTCTTTTTACAAAATACACCAATGCAGGCAGGGGGAGGGTGTGTCTATGTGTGTGTGTGTATACATATAAGTGTGGCTATGTCGTCATCTTTTCACAGTGGGTGTATGCTTCTTATGTGTGTGTGTGTGTGTGTGTGTGTGTGTGTGTGTGTGTGTGTGCAGGTAAGAAAGATAAGGGACAGTAGAGTGACAGCAACAAGGGGGTAACAAGGGGCTGCGAAACAGGGGTGTGGCTGGATGTAAGGGGGTGTTGCAGGGCAGCAGCAGGGTGCAATTGGTGGGGGTGGGGTTACTTTCACCTGGGGCAGTGACGGCGGCGATGGTCGTGTATGATTTTTGCGGCGACTTGGGGCCGCTTTGTGGCAGTGTTGCCGTGTTGGAAACGGGTACAGACTGTGTTGGTTGGCTGGTATATTGGCTGGCTGGCAGGCTGGCTGATTGGTTGGTTGGTTGGTTGGACCACTTAGGTGCACACGGCAGCGGATGGACAGCAAGCAGGGAGGGGTTTGCGGGCACCCATTGCCGGCGCACCTTGTCGTTTTTCGATGTTGGATTGATGGGTTGCTGGGGTTGTTTTGTTTCACATCATGTTGTTCTGCAGTGAGTTTACCTCCGAGGAGTTCTCCTCGCCCAGGACCTTGTGGTTCTCATGTTTGGGGGTCAGAGAGTTGTGGATGTTGAGGGAGTCATCCTCCTTGGGCGGGGCCTTCACCGGGTCCTCCAGCTTGTTCTGGGAATTAGGATCATCCTACCCAAGAAGGGGTGGAGGAGGAGTGGGGGAATAAATTACAGTTAGAACCAAAGAAATCAATCAACCATCAGTCTGATTTTTAGTTACAACCCTGCTTATTGGTCGAGAACTGCCTCTGAGTTCATTTAAACTTTCTGCAAAAGAAAAGAGTGGACTTTCTTTATCACGAGGATTCTTCAGCAAACAGATTACCAATCGTTCCATATTAAGTAATTCTGTATTAACAATGTATGCCCAATGCCAGCATTCAGTGCCAGTTTAGGAAATATTTTGTGCTTTATGTACCAAGGCAAGGAAAGAATGTGGAGGTTGGAGTGGCAAATCGATATATGGCTACATCCAGCCACTATTCAGTAGTTTACATTATTAAAACCCACATTTTCCATAATGTTGACCAAGCATTTTTCAATAGTTTTTCAGTGAGACACACTCACCATAGTGTATTTTTCAGAAAAATGAATTCATGATTCACCCCAAGCACACAGATTCTGAGACGTCAGCACTGGCACTGAACCTAAATATTTATTTTACTGAATCATCCAGTACTAACATTCCTATTCTAGCTACAAACTTAAAGAAAACAAAAATGAGCTTTGGCTCAACACATTTTTGATAAGTTTTAATTTGTCTTTAATTTCATGCATGGAAACAAATTGTCATGTTCTAATGTGGTGCTTTAATGGACCACACTGCTGCTGTGTTTACCTTTTTCTTTTGCTTTTAAAGTTGGATCTAATGAGTTCCAAAAATAATACAATCAGTACTACATCAAATAATACATAAAAGTAAAGATAGGTATTGATTGATTGATTGATTTTTTTGTCTGCACTTAATGGTTAACTGTGAACTGACATTTATCAGTGCTTGGACAGAAGAGCACAGGTGTGAGAGGTGAAATAAGGATATACTCAAAACAGCAAAATATAAATGAAAATGCGTTATGTAATTTTAGGTTTTCACAAGCGTAGAAGGCCGAATGCCCTTTCTTGTGTGTAGAGCATGGGAAGCTGACAGATGCTTTGTGCATATATCAGTGTACGTGTGAATGTGTGTGGGGGGCTCTATTGTGCCAGATCGGCACCCTGAATGGAACAAAAAGTTCACTTGAATTTATGTATGTGTGGGAGCTCTGTGTGACCATGTATAAGCGTTTAAGATTTAATATGTATTTTATCCATGTTTAAAAATAAAATGCAAGTGAACTGCTCAATATGGGCATTCATTGATTTTTCTTTAATTTCGTGCACTGAAACAGAATCTCAGCTAAATCTTGTGTCATCTTGATCAGAATTGTGAAATAATGATGACTGAATTCGATTTACCTGCCACAGGTTACTGGAAACATAAAGCAACAATTGTTAAGGTTTAAGTAGCAAGAACCATTTTCCCCCTTGTGACAGGAAAACCTATCTGCCATGAAATGAAACCAACATAAGTTTTGCTGTGATGAGTATACCGGTATATTCAAGTAGGTTTTGGGACCAGTCACAGAGAAACCGGTCCTTGACACTCTGGCAATCACCAGTTACTAGGGAAAACTGTGTATTTCCCGACTGGTGAATGGTTGCTGGCAGTTGCTGGGAAATCGGTTGCAACAGCCTCAGTTATGCAGGTCTAAAGACAAGTCAGGGACTCCCTGGCAACTACACTTGCCAACATATTCTTTGTTAGTTGACGAGTAGTTGCTGACAGTGAAATTGGTCATAAAGAGATATACAGTACTGCACCAACAGCCTCCTTGTGATTTCCTTGGTTGCTAGTAGATTGCCATAGTTAGCCCTAGTTTGCAGGTAAGATGTCTTAAAGATGTCTGCAAATACTCAACTTACTTGCAGAGCTGAGAAAGTGCAACACAGAAAACAGAGAAAAAGAAAATGTTTAGCTTCAAAGTAAAAGTTGTCTTTTAAAGTTGCAGCACCCTTTTGAAACATGTTGGTGCAATCAAAGCAACTGTAAGGAGGTTTTTGATCCAGCACGCTATTTGTGACCAATTTCACCTAATGACAGCCAGCAACCTCCAGCAACCAGTTGCCAACTGGGAAACACACATTTTTCCCTTGCAGCCTCTGAATACCAGGGGCTGCCACACTTCAGTCACACTGGCTCTTCTATAGGCCTGTGTGGCTAAGGACTTAAAATGTCAGCTAGATTTGAAAATTGCAATTATAAGGTGAGCATCCATAATGCATGATAATTCTTCACTTTAACCTCTTCAATCTGAAATTCATAAGCAAAATAGAACATTCATAACATTTAGTATACAGCCTATATAATATTTTGTGACTAGTTTAAAAAACGCTCGAATGCTATCATAATGTAAGCATGTAATAAAAAGGTTGTAATTTTTAGCATTTGTGAAAATATTTACAACTAAAAGTTTTATATTGGAAAAAAATACAATAATCTATGATAATCAGTTTACACCTATCTTCATTAGAGTGTGTTATAAACAAAAAGTGATTGCAGAAAAATGCTGGTGAATTGGTTTGACTTTGGATTTGTAGTAAAAACTTTAAATTCTGCAAAAAACACACGTATAAGCCTTTAAAAGCTGTCAGAATGGTGAAAAATACCATCAGGAAAAACAGAAGGTATTGAAAGCAAAAATAATTTTAGTAGCAGTCATTTCAGTGGTTTAAAAGCTCTGCTGTTTATCATGCTTGGCTGGTATGTTGTGTTTGGTTGAGGCGACACTGAGGTGAGCTGCATGAGCGACACCATCCACCCGCCCTCCTTACACCTTCAGGCAACCCAGGAAGCACATGCACATCCACATGCAAAACCCTTACAATACACCCCATGGACAGTGATGACCGCTCATGCAGTGCACCCAGCGTCTTCCTGCTTCACCTCCACCGTGACCATTTAGTGTCCCAAAACACAAGAAAATGAACAAAAGTAAACTAACCCTGTTTGATTATCTGTGGGTACCACCGTCATACATACCCACCGGGGGAGAAAACTGTTGTGTTTTAGAGGTTTCAGTTTAATTCATCTGAATTTAATTAAGGTCAGAGGGGAAAAATTGATTGCAGAGTCTATTTTAGCTCAGTTTTCCAGCCTCTTAGCTTCCATTAATTTTGCATGGCATCATCGACCCTACTGAGCTGAGGCATCCTGGGGCGTCAGCCTGAGCCTCTCTGTCACACTCACAACCGCAAGGGTGCACCCATACAGGCAAGCACAAACAGAGTATGTCGAGATAGACACATTCATTCAAACACGTGCGCACGCACACATCAAATTCCAGACCCTGGGGCCTGTGCCATTCACAAACACCCCCTAATTGAATGTTTGTGTTTAAATTCAATGGCACTTTTTTAGAAAGGAAGAGCAGTGAGAGCATTTACCCGATGGCTGCTGGCCTAGATAGTAACTTCAGGCAAGACGTGTGGATACGTCACTTCCATGGTTACGGGATAGGGGCCCTCTTTCCTCCCGTCAGCGTGAAACTGTAAAATGTTTGTGTTTGTTGGATTTCAATGTTTTAGTGCATGGGTGGAGAGGGGTGTGGGCATTGAGTGGGCAGCAGTCACAGAGTCATCAGGACTTTTGAGTGGGTTTCATTTTGGGAGAGTGGGAACAGAGAAAAACAGGGCTTTGATGATGATGATGATGATAGAGGCACATGGACAGTTCCTGACGTCCTTCTCTTGTGTACTGGATTCCAATTTAGTTTAATGGTCCTGCAAATTGCATGAAAGCTTTGGGAAATAAATGAATATTGCACTTAAGATTCATTTGCAATCACTGTAATTTTAATATAATAAAACTTGATGTTAGTCTTTCTGTCTTTCAGTTATTTCCTGTTTTACTTAGTTTTCTCTCAAATCTTGTTATGCTTTTGTTCCTTTCCCTCCTTTCAGATTGTTATAACTTTCAGTCTGTGCCAGATCTTCAATGCTCCTCATGTATATGTCTATAAAGCCTCCCTATGTCCCCTCCATGTGTTTCACTAGTCCTTGTGTTTCGGTTTTTGGACCTATTTTGGTTTCACATTTGAACTTTGTGTTTCTGGGTTTACATCACCATTAAGAGTCCTGCATTTGCGTCCTCTCTCCACCCCTACCTAACCTGACATAAATACTCTTTGGTCATTATTAAATGATAAATCCTAAGCCTCTCCACACTTGCCCTACTCCCACACTATTTATGGTTGCCAAAGTCAGAAATATTTAAATAATAAACATAGAGGGTTTTTGTTAAGTAAAAGGGTAAATATGTTTTGGATCTTGTCAGAGACCTGAATTTAAGGATTTAGTGTTTTAGCTACAAAACATTTTGATGGTGTTGTATTTATGTATCAATATTTTCTTCAGTTTTTTCTCTGCAGCTGATTAACAGTGTTTAAGAGTCAATACACCTTTGTGTGTTTTAGCATTAGCATTATGCATGAACACACATCATATTAAAATATTTGTACTGGAATGCATGTGTGTCTGCTAATATTTGCCTGCTTGTATTAAAAGGAATGCCACCACGCATGTGTATACATAGCTGTTTGAGTTTACTGACTGATGTTTGCCCCTGAGTGGATATGTGTCTATATAAGGACTGTGCAGAGTTAGGGGGAAGCACAGGGTGAGGCAGGCAGTCGGGACACTGCACAATGCGGCTGTGACTGTGTGACTAATCCAAAAAGGAATAGCATGGCAAGCATCACTCCCACATCCTGACTTGGATCTGAATATGGAGTATTTTGAGTTTTAATCATATGCTACATTGTATGCATTTTATCAATTCAATTCAATTTCATTTACATAGTGCCAAATCACAACAACAGTCGCCTAAAGGTGCTTCATATTGTAAGATAAAGATCCTGAAATGATACAGAGAACCCCCAACAATGAGATGACTCCCTATGAGCAAGCACTTGGTGATAGTGGGAAGGAAAAAACTCCCTTTTAACAGGAAGAAACCTGCAGGAGCAGGCTCTGGGAGGGGCAAACATCATATAGTCTTATGTCTTTTAAAGGCCTGTGCTGAAGTGGTGTGAATTCCCCTAACGAAACAAGTCACTGAATAGGAAGTTGGGTCTTACCAACAAATAATTATTAGTAGAATTAATCATAAAAGAACAATTTCTTTGGATTTTATTACTGCAAATGGTTAAGTACCTGTATGCACTCACACTTACCTTTTTATTATTTATTTATTTAAGTGATTCTAAAGCTGCGTCCTTTCTCGAAAAATTTGGACAGTCACATGAATCATAGCAACAACAGTTCACCGCTGTCACAATGACCTACAGAGAAGTCAAATTTAAAGTCAGAAGTTTTCAACTATCTACTTTATTATCGAGATCAAAGATTAATCGCAGAGTTTGTTGTTTTAAGACCACATGGATCACACTCTGCACAAAGGATCATAAGAACGAAATCATTTTTAAAGAGAGTATTTAGTATTTTCTTTGCTGATTTACACATCAAACCTGCAGCCTTTGCACTTCAGGTTAATTCTGTTATGATAAGTCAGTCTGAGAGCCAATTCAGTCAGTGGAAATGAAATCCTCTTAGAAATTACAGCCAGCTCTGCCTGGTCAACTCATTTTCTGTGTGGAATTTATTTAGTATTGACAGAAAACAATTTCATTTCAGGGTTTGCTGCAGAGAAAACTGTGTGTCTGGACTCTGCTGAATTTCTGTGAAGGGAAGATTAGGGACAAGTGGGTTCAATCTACCACGGTGAATGAAACACAAAGCGTTCTATTACTGCCGGGAAACTTTGAGTGTTTTTTGTGTTATTGTGCAGAAATGGCATTGTGTGAGGGGGTTCAATTTCTCTGTAAATTCGTCTTTTTCTGAATGGTATTTCTTCTTCCATTAAAGCCTCAGCATGTGTGCCTGTGTGTGTTATGGAGGTGGTACAGTGGCTGTCTGGACATGTGACAAGGACCTCACAAGGTCAGCAGCTCCTTGTGGCAGCAGCGATGCTGTTTTTATGCCTTTGTTAGACTGTATTTTTTAACTTCTAGGCATTGGATCTTTATTGCTGGAGGAACGTAACCAATTTAAATGCTATGTGTTACAAAAAAATGCTTAAAAAGGGTTAAAGGGCTACTTTAGTATCTCACTTTCATAAAATTTCATGTGACAGATTAACAAAAGAATAGTCAGATTAAAGCCGGCATGTCTAAAATATTCTCTTTTTTCTGTCTTAAAAACTGAAAATAAATGAAGCTTTGCATTCAAAGAAGACATTACTCCATTTTCATGAGCTAGCTAGCAATTTTTTTTTCAAAATCTGGAAGTAGAATATTAGTGTAAAGCCCCTCAAATTTGAAATTTATATATGTATATATATATATATATATTTATATCACTCGCAGGGCCTTCATGAGTTAGTGTGACCCACGAGTCCTAGTGCCAGTCTCAAGCTTCAAGAGGTTTGCATCAGGAAGGGCATCTGGTGTAAAATCTAACCAATCTGATCTGTCCACTGTGGTGACCTCTCAGAAAATAAGGGAGTAGCCAAAAGTAATTACCTACACAAGTCAAAATTAAATGCTTTTTTTTTTTGCCCTTTAAAAAACCTGTCAGTTTAATGCTACCAAATAAGTTATATTTGCATCCATTTGGCTAACACATACTAACACTGCTTAAAAAAACAAAAACAAAAACAAAATAAACACCTGAAGACCATAAAAGCTGGAAAAATAAGGGTATTATATAAAGCCATACTTTTAATTCTTATTAATATTAAATGGAGCCCAAAGTTTACCAAATGTAAATATGTCAGGTCAACACTAAATATTGGCTGTCTTTGTTAATTTTAGTTGTGTGTTCTGCTCTAACATAGCATGTTTTTCTGACTTTACTATCCGTTTTTATTTTGGCTTTTATTGATTTTGTGGGTGGGAAAGGCTCAGATTGATTCACTGATAGTTGAAAAGGGTGATTGACAGGGCCACAGTAACAATGAAAGAGCTGTTTGGGAAGGCGGAAGAGAGGATCGGGACTATCTAACATTTGGGATTTGATCTTACCTCACAGTCGGACTCCTCTTTGGTCTTACACTCCCAGGTGTATCTGCTCATGGTTTTCTGAGGGGAGGGGGATGGGGCAAAGGGTTATACTCCTCAAAAACCATACAAGGCATCCTCAGAAAGACAGATAAGGACGGACAGAGAAAGAAGGAGGGTGAAGCGGAAAGAAAGAAAGAGAAGTAGCGAGAGGCACGGCAGATCAGAGGTGATACAGAGAGATTAAGTGGCAAGAGAGGCAGAGGGAGAAGAGGGAGGCAGACAGGAAGAGATAGAGACAGATAAAACAGAGAGAGAGAGATGGAGCACTGGAGACAGAGACCAATAGTAGGAGTAACTAGACTTCCTCTCGGATGTCAGCTGATATTCCCAGCTGGCTACAGATGCGGACTCTGGTGCTGCCTGGTTGTAACTCTGTATCACCACAGTACGTACAGTTTTGGATATTTCTGTTCAGGTCTCAGCCTTCATAGCACAGACACTGCGCTGTTAGTTTGGAAGGGAATTCAGGGTATTTGCTTTATTAGAGGATTATTTGGGGTTTATTTGGGGAAAACTGGTGAGTTCGTGTGGTTTTTGGTTTGGGTAAGTTCATATGGAAAGGTCAGTTTTGTATGTGGTTGGCAAACCTGTTGCAAAATTAATCTGGGTTGAATAGTAGTTGGAAACTTTAAGATAGTGTAAGATACTAGAGAAGGAAATCAGTTACATAAGTAAATGATTTAATAATCACTTGCAATATTTTATATATTCTGATTTATTTCTTTTACCCTTGGACACCCTCACTCTCAATAGCACTAGCATTTTTTTATTAAACGTTCATTCGAAACACTGGAAATCTTAATTCAGAATACAAATATAAATTAATAGACCTGCAGGATAAATATGTGAAGCCTGACATTGCTACGGTGATCGTAACCCAGCCTTGTGCTTAAAGGTATATTTTTGTAAATAAATATTATCCTTCTCACCAAATACTGTGATGGAAAATATTTGCACAACAGTCCTAAAGGCATTTTTACATTTCCATGTTTGCTAGCCTGTGGGTTCTTTTTTTACTGTCTTCTCTGGCAAATTCCTGCATTTCTTGGTTCATTTTCACCAGCTAACTATAAGTCAGTGATATGTATGACACTGCATCAGAAATGTGTACTATACATAATCGTCAGAATTATGTGCAGATCTCACAGTGTAGCTTAAATTGTGCAAACAGTTTACAAATACTATTCAACCCAATGATGAGAGGTAATTTGCAGGGTTTGATGGGTTGTCCTGAGTTAGGAAGGAGAGCTAAGAGACGATGTTAGAATACGATGATGGGTTTTTTTTTTTTACTGCTTTGAGTTTTTAGATATTTCAGGGTTATAAATGGTAAACGGTATTTAGGTGTGGTTACAATGAATGGTTGTGACAGTTTTCCATCTAAAAACTGCTAGCCTATGCTGTCGCATAATATTAAAGATAATCATAAAGTAAAAACAAAAAAACTAAACAAAACAAAAAAACCCGAAAAAACCTACAAAGTTGTTAGAGGGTGGTACCACATTTTCAAAAGGTTTAAAATCTGAAAACAAAACAAACTCTTTACCAGTTGTAGCACTACAACTACCCATGCTGCTACAACGTTAGTGTTAGCTCTACAAGCTACCCATGCTTCAGTTAGTGAGGTACCTGTCGAATCTCTGCTGCCTCCTTCAGGCAGCAGCGAGACGTTGCATCTCAGATGTTTATCCTGATAACCCCAACCATGTCCAGGAAATATCCCTTAAAAGCTTACCTGGTTCTGGGATTCCTTTCCCCATTTTCTCCTCCCCCAGAAATCCAGAAAACCCTCCCATTTCCCCGCCCACTTTCAGGATAAACAAGTCAAGCAGACAATTTGTTAAAAGTACAGATTTCTTAGCAGAAAAGCAAAGCTGCGGTGGCTGATATGGCCACTGGGTGGCGCATATTAGCGACAGAGCAGGCATGCCATGACATCCTGATGCAAGAGGTGATCAGAAAGAGATGGGATAGGGAGGGGTCACAGAGGGGAGCTCAGTTACTCCTTGGGTATTTATTTCTATGATTCATTACAGTCCATAATTCAATTCAATTCAATTTTATTTATATAGCGCCAAATCACAACAAAAGTCGCCTCAAGGTGCTTCATAACTTAACAGCAGACATCTAAGTCCACATATTTGTAGCTTGTCAGTGATTTTGAGAACAGCATTTGTATGACATGCGGGACCTTTGTGTTGGTTAATGAGAAACTTGTTTCACATTGTAAAGACATTGTAGACATGACGATCCACAACAGGAAGTGTTTCAAAAAGGCGTATTCTTCAAGTTTCAATCAAATTAGCTTTTCTCATTGTGTTAAAATGATAATTGAAAATGCAGTGTGTAGATCTACAGTTGCTAAAGGTCCTTGACTATCTGTGCAGATATTACAAATATAAGTCAGGACATGACTTCATTGTCATGGGTACCGTATATAGTACAGAACAGCATATTTTCACATGTTTATGCTCTTTAACTTGAAGTCGTGTTAAATTTAAATTTTAAAATGTAAGAATTGAGAGATTTAATGCATTTTTCTTGTTTTTCCAGGAATTGAAATGTATATATGGGATGAAATTCAACTTGCAGATGATGCAAAATAGCTTCTAATGTTATGTGAGTTTTCATCTTGGTTCATTAAAATAAGAATTTGAGGTATTACAAAGACAAAAAAACCAAACAGGAAAACCTGTAGAAAAAAAGAGTGTGATTTGTTTGTGATAAACAGGCTCAAATTTAACTTCAAAATTAATTCATGTGATATTCTGATTAATGGATTAAATTTGTTCTTAGATAAAATCCTATGAATGTGAGGGTAGAAATTATTAGAGTGCATGGATGCCCACTCGCTTTTATTGCATTTAGATTTCCTGCAGTATTTTAGAAAACTCCCACCATTCTTTATTGCACTATGACCACTCCCATCCCCCTCCTTTAGCATTTCACACCTCGGAGTATTGGAGAATACTCATGCCCATGCATTTGGAGGAGAGTCGAGGGCCCGGGCAGGATTTGGGGGAGATGCAGAAAAAGGGGTGAGAGATAGAGGCGAGAACCACGTTACCTGACAGATAATGTTATCATAGTAAGCCAATGCACGGGCATGAGGGACGTTAGGAGGGGTGTCGCACAGTTTCCTTACATTTGGGTGGGAGCCCTCAGCGATGGTGGACAGCGAGAAATTATCATTGTGCTGCTCCGATGAAGGCCGGTACTTACTGCTGGGCATCAGAGGATGGGATGGAGAGGATGATGAGAAAAAAGAAGGAAACAATTAGGAGAAGAAAGATGGAAAAAAATAAAGATGTTGAGAAATTCAGAGAAGGAAAGAATAAAATACAGAGCACAGCAGCGAGGTCAAAGATGAAAGTGAAAAGATGTGAATTTGGGAGGACAAAAAAAGAAGGTTGGAAAAGAGCGAAGATGAGGAAAGAAAGAATGACAGTAACGAGAGTAACGGTAGGAAAATTGCAGGGCCAGGTTTGGAAATGTAAGTTGCCAATTTGAGGATCCAGCAAGTAAAAAAGGGAGATGCAGCAATGATGTGAAAAAGAAAAGGGCATTAGGCGACAAGAAGAAGACAAATGGAGAGATGGTAAAACAAAATGGGATCATAGGAGAAAATACCAAAGTATCAGTGGAGGAAAAAGTGAAGAAAATGACAAATTTAGGGAAAGATTACATTGTTGACAAAAAAGATAGAAGGGGAGAGAAAAAGCAAGAAAGCAGCATTAGTCAGACAGCAAAAGATTAGGACTTCTGCTTGTCAGAAAAAATCAGACACAAACATTTTATCTGTGATGCAACGAACTAAGAATAAAAGGATACCTGGATCAGTCAAAAGACTTCACCTTGACTCACATTTGACCAATGATTGTTTAAAACAGGGAAAAATCCAAACAAGTTAAAAACATACTTTTGTGTAGATTCGCTTTTTCTCAACTCAGCTGACACGACTGATGCAACTGATCTGTGTTAATAAAATCTAGGAAAATAAAAATCTCTACCATACAAATACATTATACACATCCCCCGCCACAATATGAAGCAGTATCGAGTCTTGGACTGTAAAAATATCTGGTGGTTACAGGTTGCGAAAAGTCTGGATTGTCCACCTACAACATCGTTCAAAACCCTGCAAAATGAAACCTGCTGTTTTCAATCAGCAGTTTTCAGAAAGGAATTAGAAATGCGAGCACTGATGTAACAATCTTTTATTTAATCAGACACTAATGGGGTGAAATTACCTGCTTTCACACATCACTTCCCTGATCAGAACATGGATGTAGGAGGAAAAAAAATCATTATTCTCCTAAAGAAGCAGCTGTATATTGGCTATTTTCAGCAAAAGGCATGCAAAATCTGCACCAGGTCCTAAAATTTTAATGCTCTGATGTTAGATTTTTAACTGTTTTACTACAGTTTTATTGGCTTGATTGATTATTATTTTTTATTTATTAGCATTTTAAGACTATTTTTGTCACTGTTACAATAAAAAGCAGTTAACTACTTCTGGCTGCTCCCCTATTCACAAGGGGCTGCTACAGCAGGTAGCTCCGCATGTTTGATTTGGCAGATTATTTACACCCAATGCCCTTCCTGACTCAATCCCAAAGGGATTTGTATCTCCTCCTGGGATGGAACCAGGGATTCATATGGAATTGCACAAAAATTAAAAATCAAAAAAACAAAACAAAAAAAACTGCCTTTTAAAAAAATGAAAGAGTAAATAAATTGCAGCTAAAATCTAATATTTTGTTGACCCATCCATCCAACCCAACTTCATCTGTGTATAGCTCAGATTTCCTTTTCTCCTCTGATGATAAGAAACATGTATTGAAAATTCCTGCAAAGTGTTTCTTTTTTCCATCTTACGCCATAAAGGAACATCTTTTTACTGTATGTTAGGTTACTAAGCACACACAATGGAGCACTGACGACATATGCAGTATGGTTTAAACTATGGCGCTTCTGTCATTCACCATCTAATCTGTCTCCTGAAAACGAGGTGTACTGCTGTGAAACAGACACAGATACACTCTGGCTTTTCTTTCATCTCAGGAGAGAAGCAGCAAAGAGGAATTCCCTTTCTATTTTCTTCCACTTCAACTTCTTAACTCAAAGAGATGTGTGTCTCAGAGGTCAAAGCAGACAGTAGCAGAGTTTCATAGATTTGTGTCTTCTCAGCTGTTATTTGTCCCACGCACATATTAACCTTTATCCTGAGCCTCTTAACATTTTAAATCCCTTTCTTATCAATAGTTAAACAAAAGGCTGTGATCTACTTACTACACAGACACACAAAAAACACTACTGCTTCTCTGATCCGCATTCCTGAGATTTATATTTGATGAACCACAGAACAGGAAAAACAAGGTAATGACACGAGAGGGGGAGACACTGAAGTGCATCACCAGCTTTGGACCATTCACTCTGCTGTCTTTCTGCCAATGGCTGTTAAAATGCTGCACCTAAGATAACAAATATATATTTACATACTTGTTGCAGAGTTTTGTGCAGATTCACAAATGAAAAACTTCACAATTAGCCATATAGCAGCTGCAGGTATCATGACGTTTTCTACCTGCCTAAACAGGCTTTCCTTAATATTATTTCCTTCACAATAATGAGCCCTAATATATCCTACAGGTTTGGTAATTTTTGATTATTGAAAATTGCCAGTGACAAGTACAGGGGGTGATAAATTGGTCACTAAATGAACATACTGGTAAAGCTGGAAATTAGTATCAAAGAATTAAATGTAAGAAACAATAAACTGCAGTATAACGTAATAAAAACATGCATATGTAGTCTGAGCAGTTAAATACATAACTTGAATCTATCAGACAGGTAAGGGTAATGAGTATAGTGCTTATGATAAGTCAGACAGACCAAGGTTGAAACAGTCGTTCTGGATTTTGAAATAATATCCAGATTATTTGTCTTGAAGAAGGTCTGGGTGGATGGATGGGTCAATCTAACTTCATACTGGTGCTGTCATTTTGATTGAATTTGTCTTATTGTTACTGTTATAGCATCTACTAATGTTTAATTCTAACAAATTAGCATTCATAAACTTAAACATATTATTTCCTAAAAGTGAAACCAAGTTTGTTTTTTTTGGGGTGGGGGTGAATAGTAACTATGTAACAATTGATTCAGGATCCTATGTTTAATCTCATTCCAGCATTTGTCATTAATGACAATGAGCAGCTTCAGTTAGTATAAACAGCATTACATGAACAAACTGGTATTCAGCTTGATTCCAGATAGGTGACGCCTATAATTTGATCATTTAAATACTCGAGATAGAAAAAAGCTCATTACTGTTCAGATAGATGAAATTCCCTGAGGAATTTGAAAATGCTTCATAGCACTTCATCAATCTCTTCCTCCTCCCTCCCGTTCTCTCTTTTTTTCCCCCTGCTCCATCTTCGACCAGGATGTTGGGTCTGATCTCGACTGCGGCAGAGAAACACTGCAATTACCCAAAGCAGATGGGGGAGTGTGGGAGTCGCATGTATTCATGAGGCTTGTGAGAAGCACACACTCTCCTCTGTGTCACGTTGAGATTTTTTCTCTGTATCCGCCCTCTTTTATTCCTCTTTCACTTTCTCTTTCCTGCAACAGTCCCTCTGCCTGTTTCATCCTGCCCTCCTTTCTACTCCCCTAAAATGTCGCCCTTCGCCTCCATTTCTCCTTTATGCTCTCTTGCTTCTTTCTCCTTTCTTGCTCCTCTTTGATTTCTTTTGCCGACCACTTGATGAGGCTCTGTTGTCTCTTTCATGCTGCACCCTACCGCTCACACCCCTCAGGTCGCACAGCTGTATGTAGGTCAACCCCGCCTCCGCCTGTTTCTCCCAGCCTCCCTCCCCTCTGCCTGTTCAGACTGCCCTACTTTCAGCTGGATCCAGAGTACCACTGACATCACCCTATCCCCCTTTTTTTTAATTTCTGCTCACTAGCATTACAGCTGCTACTGACTGCACTACTTTTCCTTCTCACCATCATCCTCATCGTCCATAATCTCCATTACCATGACTAGCAGGAAGATAACCTTCTCAGTGAAGCTAAAAATAAACACTATAGCGTGGGATCTGGTGATGAGGAGCCGGTCCTTGGGTTCACATTTGCATCCGTGATGCTTCTCATCCACAACAGCTCTGTTGCTAGGGAGATCATCACTAAAACGCCAGGACTGGCAAAGCAATGCCGAAACAACCCCCACCCACTCTTCTTGTATTCAGTCCAGCCCTGCAATCTGTCTGTCACTCTCTTTTTCTCCTTCACTGTCCTGTATATCAAAGAATCAGCCTTTTTTCGCGTTGTGCATTTTTACAAGTGTGTCCCGTGGTTACAGAATAAGGTCCCTCATTAACTCCATAAATTGTCCTGAACACGACTAACAATGTGTGTTTTAGAGGCCAAAGCAGTTCCTATATTAGAGCATTTTTAGTTAATTCTTTGCAACACATATATACATATACAGGTCTTCAAATATCCCAAGTATTATCTTCAGTGGTCAGGTCATTAGATACATGGGAGTGATCTGTGCAATCTAACTGAATCCAGCACAGCTCTTCTGCCCCAATGTTTACTGGTATGACACACACTCACATAAAAACACACATCTTATAGGTGTTAATCATTTAGGATGCAATGCATTAAAGCTGTGAAAAATGACCAGGATGTTCAGGAAAATATCTTTTATCAAAATAAAATCCATTAGTTTGTTGTAGAAAGGTATCAGCATCCTTTAATATGTCACTTTTTCAAAATAAAAGCCCCCAATTACTTTTTTAACAAAAAAAATGTGTGTTTCTAATGTTCTGACCCCATATTGCATTTTGAAGTATGCACAAACGTTTCTCATTTTTAAGTCTTATTCTTTAATGTTTAATTTTCTTATTTCTTGTGATTAAACTAAAAACTAAACATTTTGATATTCATTACTTTTGGTTCAATCTGCAAAACTTTACATCTGAACTCTTAAAGAGCTCTCTATACACTCTAGTAACATCAATGTAATTAAAGATGCAGTGCAGAGTAATTACTTCAGTGACTGACTGAAAAAGAAATGCTAATCGTTCTCCAGTATCTCAAGATTTCATGATTGCAAAATGCTCGACACATCCCCGTGTGCTGTAAGAAACTAAAACAGTTATTTTTTCCAAAAATGTTTAAAGCAGTTCAAAAATGAGGCAGGTCAATTAATCATAAAACATTAGGCTGAAAACATTTTTAAAAATCTGAACCACATGAAACCATTCAACCACAGTGGTGGTGAAAAATCCTTCACATCAAATATGCTTCATGCATCAAAAACACTTGCGATGCCTCAAAACCAGAACAAAACCTTTCCTGCTTTTCTTCTTTGCACTGCCTGCCGCATCTATCTTGTCATCAGTTTTTCAGCCGGCTGCTCGCCATCAGCTCTCCATGCCGCCCCTCCCACCCCTGGCTTCCTCCTGCATTCCTTCAGACTGTCCTCGTCTCTTTGCCTTTTCTTTGTTGGCTTTTCCCTTCTCCTCCTACTTTTATACCTGTATTTTTCTTTCTTAGCTTCACTTTAAATAGCGTTAAACTATTCTCTGTCCTAGAAACTGGATTCAGACTAACCTCGATTTTTGACTCTATAACCAAGCATCCTATTAACCTCAAAGGTTTAAGTCAAAGGAAAAGGACATTATTCATTTATTTCCACTGTTGTCAAAAATTTTGACACGTGTTAAAAATACATGAATTAAACACAAATAAAAAATCAGTTGCTGTAATATTTAAGCTAATTTTTGCCTATATATTTGTGTTCTCCTTGCTTTGCATGACTCTCAGTTCAAAATAATCCTTATATATCATACACTGGGCCTTTTTCTAGCCCATCTATATGAAACAGGTGGTTTTAGTTCATCCCCCCATATGAAGCTCACGCTCTGTCTTTGACATCAGACAGTTGAAAAAAAATCTGTGTGAAACTGGGTGTTTAAAACATTCTGGTGCCCAAGCTTTTGGCTCACAAGGATTAGTTCATTAGTGCATATACTGAACTCATTACTTGAAATTTTGGGCCATGTTTAATGTGGCCATTTCACCTCTGTCATAGTATGACAGAAAATAAGGACAGACTCTGCTGTCTGTTTTTTTTACAAAGTTCACAAGCTTAGCACTCCTTTTTTAAAGTACAACATATTAATCACACATGTGGCAAGAATTGAATAGAAGGTGGCATAACATGACTTACACAGGTACATTCATGTGAAAAGGAATGTTTTCACATGTCACTGTGCAGACCTGATTTCCTGTCCAGTACACCCTGTGATTCTAGATCCAACCTAAGCACCAATAAATCAAAATAATTAATTACTGTGTGATTTGGCAGTTTCTGACATTGCTGTAGAGGTATTTTAGTCCACACTTCTTTAAGTTGTTGCTTTAGCTCATTTAGATTTTTTAAAATTCACCTTTCCACCATTCTGTTGTAGATTTTCAGTTGTGCTTAGGATCATTGCCCGGTTTCTGACAAGCTTTATACAGAGGTCGTGATCAATTCAGTGACTGGCTGCAAAACAAGCCCAAATAACCACCCAGCGAGACATCTGCATGTCGTGATTGTGGTTATGCAGTCGCTGTACTGCTGCAGAAAAGCTGCAGTTTCACTCTTTCGTCCTTGAGCTCAGCACTGAATCTCTTTTACTTCAAATGTTCTGAGTCATTCTTTCCTGAAAACTTTGCTGTGAGATGTGAGAAGTAATTGCTGTAAAAAAAAAAAAAAAATACACAAGCATTTTCTGCAGCCCTGTCTCTGAGAGAGGAAGACTCGTGTTATTGTTTACCTCACCTGCCTTTCTTTTTTTACGTTTCTAATATTTTCTGTAATTCTGCTACGAGCCTCTGACATTTTACGAAATCTTCACTCTGTGATTTCAGCTCCCTTTAATCACCTCTAAACATCTAAATTAAAATGGTGCAACATTCTTAATTAAAATGTAACTTTTACAAAAAACAGAAATTGTTTCTCAAATAATATCAAGTTTGGGTTTGGGTCCCTTAAATTAATCAGAGATTGTTGTTGTAGATCAGTGCTCTCTAAAAAGAGGCAGGATCCCTCAATGGGAGGTGCTTATCATACTCATTGAAATTCTGCTGTTCTTGGTTCTTATTATTATTTTCAGTCTTTGCCGCCTGTTGATCAACATGTTTCACAGCCAAACTTCTGAAAACAATCCTGCTGCGGTTTTAAACTCTGTACTTTTTCCTTTTTCTTATTGTACACCACTGATTTCATCACTTGCTCAGACATGCTGGTCCAAGGACCTTGCGAGCTCAGATATTTCAAACAGATCTTTTTTAGATTCCTTCTACCAAACTTATTTTCCCCTGTGCTCTCTCTCTGCATCAGCCGCTCTCTGTCGTTTCACACAAACACAAGCCAGGGTGGCACTTTGGCCCAACGGCAGTGCCAGCCAATAAACTGTTTTCTGGTTGAGTCATCGATGGAGGGAGTAATGTACTGCAGCTGAGACACAGCGACTGCCGAGTAGCTGATAATAAATCTGCTGCATCATATTGCCCAAAGGCCCCAGTTTTTAGTTTTGTTTGACTGATCTTTTAAAGTAAAAAAAAAAATGAAGTAAGTGAAAGTTGAGTGTGGAGTTTGCAGGATACATGACAGAGGGGGTTTTATCTGTTTATTTCTTCTTCAGAATTTCCGTACTCAGCGGACTTAAACCATCTTTTATTTTGTTCTCTGGAAGCTCTTGTTTGCATTAACAAAAATATATCTAACACGCAGAGGCTGGTGGTATTGCCAGACAGAGTGAAGATAGACTAAACAACTAGATCCTTTCTTTTTTGAGCTGGATGAAGATCCAGTATTTAATAAAAATGGGAAGATAAACAACTTCCAGGTTTTTTTTAAATAAAAGGAAGATTTTGAGATTTTGGATTATTCGTTATTAGTACTGAAGAGTTAGAAGGGCAAAGATATGTATTTTTAAAGTGAACAACAGTACAAGGTGAGCTTTGCATATCAAAGGACTTGGTTGTGTCTGCCTAGCAGCACTTCTAAAGCGAAAAGTGACTTCAAATGTTACTTTGGCAAGAGCCAAGTCACCCATTCCCAAATATATAATTTAACACTTTTAAAAAAGTATTTATGAGAATCTAAATCAGGGGTGGGCAATTCCAGGCCCCGAGGGCCGGTGTCCTGCAGGTTTTAGATGTGTCCTTGAACCAACACAGCTGATTTAAATGGCTAAATTAGCTCCTCAACATGTCCTGAAGTTCTTCAGAGGCCTGGTAATGAACTAATCATGTGATTCAGGTGTGTTGGCCCAAGGTGAGATCTAAAACCTGCAGGACACTGGCCCTCGGGGCCTGGAATTGCCCACCCCTGATCTAAACTAATAAATTACTGCTACTCAGTGAATATTTTTATGTAGGATGATCATGGTTTGAATGTTTATTCAAGATGTCCTGCCCTAGTTGAAACAAAATGCATTTGTTTTTGTCACTTTTTATGATCATAATTATTTACTGGTTTGTAAGAGACCAGTGCACCCTACCCATTTTGGCCCCAAAATGCTCTCACTGTCTTGTTTACCATACACACATCAGCGGTACTAATCTTTACATGCTGTTATTTTGAGGCACAAACCAAATAAGGGTAAAAAAACCCAACTTTTTTTCAGACTTTTGTCGTCTCCTCACCTGCGCTTACGCAACTTCTTATTCTCTGTCTTGAGCACGTGGAGCTTCTTGGCGAAGCACACGATGATCATGAAGAGCAGCAGGACCACCAGAGCTGAGGTGCCCACGGCCAGACACATCACCTGGAACTCAGTAACCACCGACTCGCAACGGGCACCCTTGTGCCAGATGTAGTCCTGGACGTTGCATCTGAGGCAGACAAAGAGGTTTCAGAGGACAGGTTGAGAGAGAAATTGAGTCAGGTGGAATTACATATAGAGAGTAAAATCGGGGACAAGGGGAGGAAACAGAGCAGAGCAAAAAGATATGACCGGGACGATGAACAGTGAAGAATGTGAAATGAAATAAGTTGTGAACAGAAAGGGAAGGAAAAAAGAGATCAGTGAGTTAAAATCATGTCTTACCAATTTCTGCGAGTTTTGTGTGCCTGTCAGTTTCACGTTTTAGCCAGTTACAAGTTATACATTTGGCTTTTAAGAATTATTTAATGAACACACATGCTGTGAATGCCTCCGTACTCAAAGTCTCTTCATTAAAGTTCAGGATTTCCTCTCTGCTTCTGATTATCTTTAATCAGAAACAGAGAGATGTGGGAATTCAGGAGGCTCTTTACATGCTGCCAAAAGTCCTCCAAATGTTCCACAACATGATGCGTGTTACATAAACCTTCAGCGTAAAGCCATCTACTAGAAGAGCGTTTGTCGCCGGCAGGTTTGTGAATGCTTTATTGAAAAATATACAAAGTCATCACTATGTGTGTCTGAAAATAGAAAGTGAAAAAGGAAAAACAGCCTGAGGTGATTTTTTTTATAAACACACTCGCCATCAAACAAAAACACACGCATACACAGTCAGAAAAGATATTAGCGTTTAGAACATGTAACACAAAACATATGGGCAACCATGTGTGGATGTATATTGTGTGCACACACACACGTCGACACACAAAAACACACACAGCTGCCATGCAAGTCCCAGACTCCCTTCATAGCCATTTGGCGGAGTACGGTGTCCGCCCGGGGACATAAACGACAGGGGCAGATGGCTTTGTCTACAGACTGTTTGGCGTGTGAAATGGCAATGACTATTTCACCACTTAATGAGACTGTGATGCTGCAGAGAGGCACTACCTCACTGCCACAAGTGCAAAAATGCAGATGAAAAAAGTGGAGGTTCATTTTTGCCTTAAAGGACTTTTGCTTATTATCCCAACTATGCTCAGTGATGTCTAGTTTAATTTCACCCATTTGTTTTCCTGCCAACAGTTAAATGTGGAGATCAATAGAACTAATGTGTGTGTGTGTGTGTGTGTGTGTGTGTGTGTGTGTGTGTGTGTGTGTGTGTGTGTGTGTGTGTGTGTGTGTGTGTGTGTGTCACAGAGCTAGAATTGTGAGGTATTAAGCTTAGCTGAGCTACCTTGGCTTTGTCTAAACTCACAGCTTGTACAAAGAAATTCTACCATTCTCATGTTTATAAAACTACATTCCAGAATAAAGAATGGTCATCATCAACCAAAAGCAGCCATTCATAATTTAATTTGTCTGATGTGTGAATTATTAACAAGCAGTCCTAAAATGGTACTGATCCATCCAAACTTTGACAACCTGTGTATAAACTTAAAAATGAACGACTCTACATATGTTGATTAGGTGTATTTCTGATATTTGGACAGTAGATTAGATTGAATGTTTCCAGTTGTTATGCTAAGCTGAGCTAATTGCATCTCTGATTTGGGTATATAGGATTGCATTAACCATTTTAAACCTTCCAGGGACTCTAGATTCAGAAAAGGCCATGTTGTAACCTTAATTAATACTCGTGTGGTGACAGCTTTGGCTTTGGCTGCATCTCCGCTACTCTCTGTGTCACGTATTGTATCCATAGATCTACAGATCTACACAAACGGAGGACCATAAAAGTGATTAAAGGTGCTGGTGGTGCTCATACCCTCTGACTGAGCTCCATACATGTTAAACAGGCTTCTTTCACTGGCTCACTTCCTGTATCCTTCCTGAATCCGTGATGCTTTTATTTTGCCAGCTGAAGGAAACACTGGCAACATGCCAGGAGACGTTTTGAGTTCGTGCATGTATGCAAGAAAGAGAAGCGATGAAGCCCAATATCACTTTTTTAAAAATGTAGACTTCACTGCATTCACTCTCAGAGTGTTTCTGCATTCATACAAGTAAGAGGTTTATGTAAGATGGATAGAGGGAGGGTGTAGGTGGGGGAGAAAGGGACGGATGCATAAAGGAAGAAGGCGAGCAAGGATGTGCTAGTCACCATGGCAACCCAGCTGAGCGGCAAACAGAGCAGACGTGAGGCTGACATGCCATCAGACACATACATCTGCTCTGAGTGGTCCGGAGGGACACCATTCTGTGTTAGTGGCCAGTTCCCCGTTTATTTTTCTCCCATTCCCTCCCTCACTCCCCCTCCTGATTCTTCACTCCTGCTGCTTGTCTTCTTAAAGATTTCTTTTCTTGTTCAGTGGCTCTCTTTCTCTCCCTTCATCTCCACCCTCATCTCTCTTGTCTCTCCTTCCTCCTCCTCCTCCTCCTGCACTTTGTCAAGCGCCTCCAGCTGAATTATGTCTCTCCTTTCAGTTTGTGCAACTGTATTTTTTTTTTACTCTTTTTTTTGACGTTAGGATTGAACACAGCAGTCCGAGTCGAATATCGTAATCTTGCTATAGTTGTAAAGGAATGAGCAAAACGAAAGCCAGCAATGACCCTATCTGTAATGAGTGTGTAGCCAAAGTCTGATCTATCTTATTCGTGTAATACACAAAAGTTCATCAACATCAAAATGAGAGAACAGAATTTAAATTTACAGCTCAGCTTGTCTCCAAAACTCCAACTGAGACAAATTCATCAATAATCAATCATTTTAATTTAGTGTGTTACCATGCTAACACTTGTTATTATGCACTCACTCTCCTGCCAACACATTCCCATTGTAGCCCATCAAATACTTTACACGTTGTGTCAGAAGCTGCTAGGACAAGGATACAAGCAAGGTGTCCTTTGGCATCGGTGCTTTGATGCACTGGCTGTGCTGATATTGAATACCAATAATTAATAATTATGTTTGAAAACGGGACAGTTCATCAACAGAGGGGCTGCAGTTGCTGTTCCTCCTTTGAGGTTTAAGTTCACGTTTTGCTACCCACACATTTAAGGCTTTAAGGACACGACACTTAATATGACACATTAACAATAATGATAAAGGAACAAGGAGAGCAATATTATTATTAATGATATCCTTTAATAATGACCAGGGCTAGGACTAGGACACTTATTTCATTGTTGCTACAACTCATCTTTCAATTCAGTTCAGTTCAATTGTATTTATGTAGGTGGTTGGAGGTTGGAGGTTATGTTGGAGGTGAGCTTCCCTCCCTCCAAGACATCTACAGGAAGCGGTGCCTGAGGAAAGCGGGGAGGATCATCAAGGACTCCAGTCACGCCAGCCATAAACTGTTCAGACTACTTCCATCAGGAAGGAGGTTCTGCAGCATCCGGTCCCGTACCAGCAGACTGAGAGACAGCTTCTTCCATCAGGCCATCAGACTGCTGAACACGTCATAGACACCTCACCTTCACTACTGGAACTTTAACATTATGCACTCCATACTGTACAGTAATGCCACTGTTTTGCACATGTCTCAACTCTGTATATTTTTATATATTTTATTTATTGTTTGCTCTATTTAATTTGTAAAATATGTGTATACACACACACACACACACACACACACACACACACACACACACACACACACACACACACACACACACACACACACGTAGAAAAATATTTAGTATACACATCCAGAAATGCATATACTATTATATATTGTACATATATTATTAGTTTCAGATGTAGCCATTCTTGTATTTTGCTTGTTTACATTATTGTATTTTGCACAACTCTGTTGCTTGCACACAAGAATTTCACTCACATGTACTGTACCAATGTACCTGCACATGTGATGTGACAATAAAAGTGATTTGATTTGATTTGATTTGAGAACCAAGATTTTGGTAAAAGTGGGACAGAAAAACTCCTTTTTAACAGGAAGAAACCTCCAGCAGTACCAGGGAGGCTCAGGGAGGGGTGGGCTAGTTGGGGTTGAGGGGAAGGACACAGAGACATGCTGTCGAAGAGAGCCATTGATTTAGGCACCAGTGCCTGTGTCTGTCTCAGAGACGTCAGTATTTGATGACCTGGGATTGAGAACGGGGCTCACTCTGTGATGTAAATAATGACTCTGTGACACAAGATATCCTCCAGAAACTTTAAGGAGATTTTAGTTTAAATTCTGATTGTGAAACAGAAGAACTAAGCTAATAGCAACATTTCTCTTATATCCAGTGTGTAAAGTATCTGAATGACTTACTCTGACAGAGGAAGGTCTTTGCCAATCAAGCCAATACAGAAACCCATGAAATCCCGCAGTCAGCTGATGTCATTTTTGTTACTGTTGGGTTAGGAACCATGAAAAGGACCAACTGAGATGTTTGTGGGAAAATTCATGCCATCAAGACTTCAAAGCATCACGAGTAATTATTAAGTACTGAATAAAAGCCTGTTTTAAAGTTTGATTGCACTTGGAATCAATTAGGAGAAAGAAGGTAGAAAAGTAAAAAGAAATGACGGAAAGCTGAACTACCAGCTAATTCCATTGTTTTTGTGGGATGTGTTGACAGCAAGAATGACTCCGGCTTCCTCCATTAAGATTGTTGGAACACAGCTTAACAGGCTGACACAGGAGGAAATAGCTCGGCTGGCTTGGCTTGGCTGAATTTCCAAGAGAATCTTTAGGATTGAATTTCCTCCTCCAAAAGTCTCGCGTCCCCACCAGCTGAAAAGGGGTGAAATCAAACTGGAAAAGACCCTTGATCAGGGAGGAAAAAACTTTTACTGTTAAATCTCCTTCAAAAGCACCCAACTCCACTTTGGCTGAGATATGACAGACAGCCTCCCTCATTCCCAGTCCTTCCTTCTATAACACTTCCCACATATCCCACAGCCCTTCCCTTTGTGTCCCACAGCACAGTTTTTTTCCCCTCCCTAACCCATCATTATCTCCCTTGCCGCGGCTCACCACAGCCGCATTTAAAGCTACGTTGTAGCCTGGCAGTAATATATCGGAGTTAGACTTGGGGCATCCTGAGCCACATTACAAAGAGCTAACAAATCCTCTCAATATTTACCTGATTATGCTGGCCTGCTGTGCTGAGTGAGGCAGACAGAGTTTTTATTTAACTTGCAGAGGATGACAACAGTGCAGAATGGCTAATAGGACCCCCTGCTAGCTTTGATAAGGAGTAATGGAGGGTGAGAATGGAGGATATGAGGGGGGTAATGAGAAAAAAGTTAGGGTAGGACAGGGAACTGTGCAAGAGCAATGGTGTCCTCGGGATTTCCATATGCTTGTTTGTCATTCACCTAGGGACCATTTTTGATCCGAGGACACCACAAGGGTTACGATCGATGGATTGGAGCCAAAAGCAGATACTGCTACTCAGATTTTGGACAAATTGTCATGCAGCTCCCATGCAATATAGCCTAACTTGCTCACCTTAAAACCAGGTGGACCCATGAAGAACTATGATAAGCATATTCAACTTTTAGCAGTTGGCATCCCGTGCTTTCTTCTGTTTTTGTTGTTTAATACCCTCCTTAAGGGAAAGTGATTATTTTGCAGAGTAAAGAGAGAACAAGCAAAGGGGAGATGCATATTTTATCAGGGTCTTTGGAAGGTTAGAGGGAGAAACAACCAAACATGTCTTATCTAAAAGAGCTGGATCTGGGGTGACAAGAGAGAGCAAAGCTGGGTGTTTCCTGAATATTTTAGCATAAGTCCCAGATTTGCATTAAAAGCTGTGCTTTTTTCAAACATTGTTTTCCTTGAAGCAAAACACATTTTCTGATGCAATAACTCCAGAATGAGTATGAAGGGAAAAACTGAGTCATTCAGAAAGAGGTGAACGTCAGGATTAAAGGCCAGCGGAGGACAGGAGAGGGCACGGCACGCTGCGTCTGAAAACTATAAAACATAAGCTTTGATACTGGCTCTGAAACAAAACTTTGAGTTTCTGTTATTGAATGAAAACAAACATTCTCATTTTCCTAAGGGCTCTAGGAAGGTTCAGACAGAGGACAGGATTATAAAACTGGAGCTGGTTTTAAAACGTTGACGGAAAGAGCGAGGAAACACTGGATGCAAAGAGAATCTCATCAGACTAGAAATTTAATTAAGACAGAGAGTAAAAGTTCACGGCTTCTTGGTTTTGTTTTACCAAGGAAATTATGTTTGAATGGGCTAGAATCAAGTAGGGTACATGAAAAATACCCTTGACTTCACCAGCGCACTCAAAGACTTTACCCTCTGTATGTACAGGACTCTGCTTTCTGTGTAGTCAGAAACACCTCAGTCCAATCAAGAATTGTTGCTCTGATCTGAGTTTCTTTGATTTCCAAATACAACCACTTCTTAGTTAACTTGCACAGTTTTTTTAAATACTTGACACAAAGGCTATTCTATTCTATTCTATTCTATTCTATTCTATTCTATTCTATTCTATTCTATTCTATTCTATTCTCATTCATCTGTCTGAAGAAAGTTGTTTGAAGGTTGTCAGGCTGTAGAATGAATCTAAAATCAATCAAACACGTCCTTGCGGGTACTGAATGACACATAAAGTCCCATTTCAGATTAAATCTATCTACATATATAAACATACTAAGTGTTATAAAGTGGGACAGATAAGTCTTCATTTAGACAGTTAACAGTTAATATTTGGTGTGTGGTTACCAAATTATGGTGCTAAAACCTTTGTTGAGGCTTACCTAGTTTCTAACTTCCCCGCCATAGTCCTAGAACATGAGCAATGTCTCGACAACTGTAGTTTATAGAAAATCTTTCTGATCTTGGCTCAATGGAATTAGCTATATCGAGCTTTTCATACACATATACAATGACAGAATCGGTAATCTCTAAGAGTTGGTCTTGAGTTTGGATGTTTTCTATGTTTTGTTCTTGTAACAGTAACAAAGACTTATTTGACTCATAAATGCTTTTAGATCTTCTGCTTTCTCTCCACCTGAGCACCGGCTTCTGATTAAAAAAAAGAGTAGGTTATTTAGCCCAACTTTACACTGTTTCAATAAACTGTTGTGATATTTGTGTGCAACACCATGCAGCTGAAAGCGTTTACACCTTTCACCACTTACTGGCTTTTCTGCTGTTGTTTTAATCACATGAGACACTAGATAATCAGATAGGAGACAATGAAAAATAAAACTGATTATTAAGAAGGGAGCTCTCTGCAACAACTCAAAAAATAAAAGAGATAAATGAACAAAGAGACACTGTTTTTGTAATCCCGGCCACTTTGGTTTATTAATGTGCATTGTTGTATTATTTCAGGTCAGATGCTTTTTCTCTTTATTAGCCATCCACTTAGAGTTCCCTGAGGCATCACATCATCTGCAGTACATTCAAAACAAACCAGCTTAAATAAAATATCACCACATCGGCTTCCATTATGCAGATGAAACCATTATAGCCTCATTAGCAGCCACAGAGGGTTAAAAACTGGACCATTCAATCATCCAGCGAAGGTAAATCCTTGAACTGAAAACAGAACGGGATTTGAAATGTCACAACACGATCAATGTATTACATTTAGCTTAAAAAATTTCAGAAACAGTGTTGTTTAGAGGCATTGTGCTGGACGACGTTGCTCCAATTTTAGGGTAAAGCTAGGCAAGGACGCACATATATTGGTGCATATGCTTGCCTGCTTGGAACATCTAAATATAAACACCCAATTAAGCACATTCAGTTGGCTTGTCACATTTACATATCATTTTCTGCAGAGTTGCTTGACTGTAAGTACTCAGCTTCCTGCTATTATAAATAAACTGAGGCTGCTTAATGTTGCAAATGAGTCACTCAGCACAGAGCTGCAGATATGATTGTAACCAAAACCTATTTACATAAAACCCCTGTATCCCTGGAGAGCACCCACGCAACACTATAAACTGCAAACCAATTACAGATTTGCAGATGTGTCCCATGTCACACTAACTATAGGAATTACGTGGGGGATGTGTGCATTGAAAGCTTCTGTGTGTGTGACCCTGAGAGGAATACAGTAAATTAGATCAAACGATGCTCTGGGTTTCCCAAACAGGCTGACAAATGGATTCATCTTAATGCAATTAAATAATGAAATGAAAAAATGAAATGTTGGTGAACAGATAACAAAATCCACTTACAACCACTAATGTAGAGAGGAGATCGGACCCAGCATTTATTTCTGCTGAACTTGACCATTTCAGTGCAGATAGTGTTGTTAGTATAGCTGAGAATAAAAATAGATAGCTTGAACCTTTGGCAGCCAAATCCAACCCACCTTATGTTTATGTCTTAAAGAGTCTAAGATGAAGCACTAACCATACTAGCTGAGCTACATTGAGCACTGTGGCTCCAAGATTATAAGCAAAACCTATTTTGTGGGGATATAAACATATGAAACCTGCATTACATTTGATTCATCTCACAGCTGATTCAGGCTACTAAACTCTCTAACTGGATTTTCTCACAGTTTTTGTTTTTTTAGGTTTATATGACTGCAGATGGTTTTGATTTTATTGGATTTTTGCTAAAAAAAAAACCCAAAAAAAACCCCCAAAAAAAACCCAACAACAACAACAACAACAAAAACCAGCAGGTGTGCAATCACATTTTTACCTCTTTGGCATTTTTACTTCATTTTTTCAATTGTAGTAAAGTGTCGTGATTATATTCTTAAATCACAACTTCTTTTGCAATTCAATCATCTTTTTGAGCATCTGGTTGGATTTTGTGGAAAGGGGGAAAACTATGATAGAGCACAAAAAAATGCAGGAGAGACTATTTTATTTATTTATTTTTTACAATTCTTTCAAAATAAGAGCATGCAGAAACCAAAACAGAGACAGAGAGATATGATGGACTCTGAACAGTGATTAATAGATTAGAAAAAAACCTGGATTGGAATTGTTTGTGTGTGTGTGTGTGTGTGTGTGTGTGTGTGTGTGTGTGTGTGTGTGTGTGTGTGTGTGTGTGTGTGTGTGTGTGTCTGTTTGCATTTCTGTGTACACACAAGCTAATAATCGAAACATAGCTAACCTGCAGCTAGACAAACCTGGCCAAAAACAAATTTGTGAATATGTATGCGTGTGTGCAGCCAGCGATTCATTATGTCAGACAAGATTTTTGGCAAAAACAAACTGTGTCTGTTAATGCGTGCGTGTCTTTTTTCCCTGGCGTTCTCCTCAGCTGTAAATCTCCTGTGTGTTTGAACTCCGAGCTGCTTCCATGACCCCCACGCTCTGTGACTCTGAGGTGATCCCTCATGCACCCATAATCCAGTGTGTGAGAGCATTTGAGTGTTTGTGTGCATCTAAGTGGGTATTTTGTGTGTTTCCATGTCCTGATCATGAAATCTTAAATGAATGCAAACTGCTGTTGGTTCTCAAAACCTCACTTAATTATATCAAGCTGCAAGACGCACACACAGACACACATACACTAGTAAACTCGACCTGGCTCGCCCAAGTCGTTTCCATACTGGCAAACATTATAAGGTTCTGACTCATTCTCTCAGTCAGTTTCCCCTCCACCTCCTCTTGTTTTCTCTGTCCACTTCTCCCTTTATATCTGTCTCCTTTTTATTTCATGCCGATAGTTTCTCGCTCTGTTTTTCCCTGATCACTCTTTTGATTTCCTTTGTATGTCACTTTCTTTCTCCTTCCATTAATCTGCTTTCCCTACCACAAGCAGAACATAAACACTCTCTCCTCTCCTCTCTTTCTCTTTCCCTGATGCATACCCTCGCTCTTCACTCCCTCAGATTTCTCATCTGTTTCTCCGAATATGGTCCTTTCAGTCCTGCAGCTCCAGAGGAGAAGGCAATTTATGGCACTAATGCTGTCAGATCCCATCAGTCAGGAGGACAAGGGAAGCCAGCACCGGAGATGCCTCAGATAGCTTAAAAAACAAGATATCACATTGCAGTATGTTTATAACGACTGAGGTTTAGAGTTAACATCTCACAAAATGAAAGCAGTCACAAATGCATGTACAAACTGAAGGCCACGTAAGAATCTAATTTGCTTAAACAGAGTAAACTTGACCAATAAAAATGTGATTTTAGTTGAAAAGAAAATGACAGCTCTGACATGTGGTGTCTCAGCTTACTACAGACAGGCGAGTGCGAGTGTGTGTCCAAGACAGCTCAGGCTGCAGTGGAGCTGAAACTTCTCAGGAACTTCCATCTGGTGCCGTTTTTGTTGTTAATGAAACATCTCCAATCTTCAGTATTTATCACGTAAAATATATATTTACATCCTTACATTGACCTTGACTCTGAAGTACAAATATACAGCATAAAAAAGGGATATTCTAAGCAGAAAAGGCTAAAATATATCAACTTTTAGTCTATGGTATTGATCAAACTACTGCTTCCTATAAATCCCAGTCATGGAACTTCACTGAAGGCCCAGCTATGCTGAATTGCACATATTTTATTAGAAACTCTGCTTTCATTACACACAAGTCGTTAATGTTAATGTTTAGTTAATTTCCATTGTTGAATACCACCTGGGACATCTGCTGTTAGATGCTGTTCAAATTTTGCGCTGTGTGTGAAATTACCTCCATGACCACACAAAAGTATAAATGATTCAGTCATTTATTAGTGTGTGCCACACATTATTGCATTATTTGAAATGCAGCAATTTAGGCCCACAGCACTTTTCTGTAAAAGCAGAAAACTAGCCTAAGATAAGGAACAAGATCAAAACTGGGGGACGTCTTTGTTATTAGGCAATAGTGCTGTGAAACAGTGCATCAGCATATCAAGCTGCAGCCAACAGTTTTCAAAAGCTGTGACATCCCTTTTAACGAGTAAAATCAATAGAGTGCCCATTCAAAGTCATTCTACCAGCAGTAGCTGTTCTGTCTGTGTTTCATTCAGTGAAATGTATACTTTGCCTTATTATTATTTGCTAAATATTAATAAAAAGTATAAATTTAGAAACTGTTCAATAGCAGTCATCCATATTCTAAACTGTTTATACAGGTCAGGGTCACTAGTCGGGTAGAGGTTACCAAGCAACCATTCATAGTCACATCCTAACCTACAGCCAGTGTAGAATAGAGAAAGAGACAACCTATGCAGACACGGGGAGAACGTGCAAACACCACACAGAAAGGGATGGTGGATTGGTGCATTTGAACAGATGATTTTCTTGCTTAAAGAGGTAAACAATGCTAACCACTGCAGTGCAGCCCATACCTACAAGCACTGATGATGAAAATGGAAAGCTTTGCACCTCTGCAGGTATGTAATTCTATCTTTAAAAGAGATATGATGGGCATGTCTGAGGTCAGTAAAACACACTTCAAAGGGTCGTGAGTTTTACTGCAGAGGGTCAAAGGTCCAAACATTCATCCCCCTGTAATTGAATTGGCTCCATGTCCAGCTCCAACTCCAACACACATGCACAGAAATGTACACCACACACACATACACACAATTAGAAACATACACGCAAACCTAGTCACATGTGTAATCAGACGCACACACAGACGAACATATTGGTCCTCATCTGTGCCAGCGCTCTATTGACCCACATTGAGCTTTTGCCCAGCAGTCAAACGCCTCTCAGTATCTCTCAGCCCTCATCTGACTCACTCTCAGGAGGTTCATCAGTGCTACTATCTGCTGACTGAAGCCCAAAATCTGCCCTAAATATCTGGATCACACTGTCCGCTTAGCAAGAGTTTTTCAGCATCGCTGAGTGAGCTTTGCTCCATTTCCCATTCAGTCAATGATATTTGTAATCTGTTGATTTCATGCAACAGAGATGATTATTTCAGTCGTGCTCGGTCCGTAATGGCTTTTTTCTTTTAGGGTTTTAGGTTTTATTGATTTGGAAATTACTATACTAAAAGCAGGTAAAATACTTGAGATTAAGTCTATGTTGTAATTCTCTGAGAGCCAAATTGACACTTGTTTACATGATGTTTGCATGACGTCTGCGAATATATATAATAATAGTTTTTATTCAGTAGGTTAAGCTTTAATTTACTGCAGGTTTTAAGAAGAACTGATCAAGTTGAAGTAAAGCATGTGCTCAAACTCATGGTTTCTATGCCTGAGTGTCCTTGAGCATCTGTGCGACATATATTTGAAAACCTGCTCATGCCTGTGAAGGTTCGTATGGACCACTGTATGGACGTCTAAGTGCAGCCCAAAATCTGAGGCTACATGGGATGCGTATGTGCCTGAAAAGTAAACTGGATGCTTGTTTTGTGTACAATACTTATGTCCTGTTGTTTATACTGTACATTGACAATCACAAAACAGAGCATCACTTCCTGTTGCTGTCAGGAGGTTGCCATTGTGTTGTCTAGTGCACATGTGTTGAACGTATTCTTCTAGAAACACCTGTGATTGTAGTATAGAAATATGTATTCACCCAATTTTTTCATATCGAGATCAAATTTGGTGAACTATAAATGTGAATTGTCTGTGAAGGTTCTCAGTCATCCAGGTCATCGTAGTCAAAGGATGAATGAGAAAAGATAAATTTGAATTAGCATCATTCCATAAAAGCAACGGTGACCTTTAAGGACTTAGTACGGTGAGACCGTCCAGAGACAATGCAACCCAGGATTTACAGCTGTGGTGCACCATCCACTTTTGCATAATGTGAACTGATGTGCATCATGAGACATACTGTTCAATAATCATGGCCAGTCAGTCTCCAGAAATAGATCCATTTATAAAGTTAATTGTCTACTTAGCAACCATACCAGAGAGACAGCTAAGTGACATTTAGCAGTGACTGACTCGTCAAGCTCATAATACCACATCTAAATCTGAATTTACATCAACCACATACTGACTACTTGATTGATTCCTGAATCATCCCCAGTAATAAAAATATATATAAAAATACTTGAAATTTAAATACTTGGGATGGGTTTTGTTCTGTTAAGTAACTTTGATGCAACGTCATTCAAACCAGACATTAAATCAATCGTCTCCTCTTTACAACACCACTACCTGCAATACATTTATTTCAGGAAAGTGAGGTAAACAACAGCTAAGAAAGAAGTCATGACCAAATGGGATAAAAGGCAGTCAGTCCCACATTGATGAGATGTGATGTGGTCCATTAAGTTAAAGTAAGCTGAGGGGATAAATCGCTGACCTTGTTGCTTTAATGAAGGTAAATCTGGGCTTTTTATTCACAATGTTACATTTTTGTTGGAGTGCATACAGAGTTTTGTGAGTGTGTTTGGTGTGTGTGAATGAGAGCAACATTTTGAGTTCCAGTGGTGGAGCTGATTGGTAATGAAACGGATCTTCACACCAAAGGTCTTGGGTTCGAATCCACCTTGTCTAATATTATCTTTTCACTACAAATTGATACACTATCACAGACCTGTAATTCATATTGGTAATTTATTACAATTCGGCAACGTTTTATGATTTTGGCAGCTTTTCTAATATGGACCTCAGATTCTTGTTAACGCTCCATGGCAGAAATACATACAAGTACAAAGCCTGATGAAGCAGACAGAAGTAGTACCTCTGATTGGTTCAGCATTTTCACCTCTTACCAGCAGAAATCTCATCCTCTTCTGCTGTTTTTATTAGAATTTTCAGCTTTTTCACCTTTTTTCAGTTACGTGAGAACCAGTTTGGCTCAATGAGTAGCTGAAAAATGTCAGCCTCTTCTGCTCTTTCAGAAGAATTTCAGCTTTTTCACCTCTTTTCAGCACAATTTTCAGGTTCCTTATCTCTTCAACTCTATTTTTCACAAATTTCAGTTTCTTTACCTCATTTCACAACAAAGTTCTTCCTCTTCACCTCTTTTCTGCTAATTTGAGCTTCTGCTCCACATTGCACATTTTTCCTCTCATCATATCTTTGTTTGTGAACAGAACTCATTTGGCTCAGAGGGATGAGCAGCTGCTGTGAGACCTGGTGGCAGAGGATCAAATCCTACTTGTGACAGTTGCCACACATGTTTCTTGCTTGTATGTGCTCTGCTTTCTTGACACTCTCCAGTGTATCCTTACACATACAGCCATCGTCAGCAAGCACTTCTGCTTCTACACCTCTTTTCAGCAGATAATTCTGCTTTTTCAGTTGTTTTCAGCAGATTCCAATACAAGGCATTCACACTGCATTTTCGCAGGAAATGCAGCTTTTTCTAGTGTGAACTGATGTGCATCATGAGACATACTGTTCAATAATCATGGCCAGTCAGTCTCCAGAAATAGATCCGTTTATAAAGTTAATTGTCTACTTAGCAACCATACCAGAGAGACAGCTAAGTGACATTTAGCAGTGACTGACTCGTCAAGCTCATAATACCACATCTAAATCTGAATTTACATCAACCACATACTGACTACTTGATTGATTCCTGAATCATCCCCAGTAATAAAAATATATATAAAAATACTTGAAATTAAAATACTTGGGATGGGTTTTGTTCTGTTAAGTAACTTTGATGCAACGTCATTCAAACCAGACATTAAATCAATCGTCTCCTCTTTACAACACCACTACCTGCAATACATTTATTTCAGGAAAGTGAGGTAAACAACAGCTAAGAAAGAAGTCATGACCAAATGGGATAAAAGGCAGTCAGTCCCACATTGATGAGATGCGATGTGGTCCATTAAGTTAAAGTAAGCTGAGGGGATAAATCGCTGACCTTGTTGCTTTAATGAAGGTAAATCTGGGCTTTTTATTCACAATGTTACATTCTTGTTGGAGTGCATACAGAGTTTTGTTAGTGTGTTTGGTGTATGTGAATGAGAGCAATATTTTGAGTTCCAGTGGTGGAGCTGATCACCATTGTGCATAAATTTGCATGTCAATCAATGCAGCTGTTCAGCAACTAGAAGTAGCTTCTCACCGATTAGTTGATTCCTTTCATAATTAAGGGAAAATGTGTGTAAAATCACAGACGAGCCACCATCAGAGATCATTGGTGTGCTGTGGTTGATTTTTGTTTTTGGTGTAGCTGTTTTCCTTTTAACTGTTTTAGTTAGTAGCTGCTTACAAATCACAGAATCTCTGTTTGTTTGTTTATTTGTTTGTTTGTTTTTTAATATATCACAGAAGAGAAAAATGCAAAATTTTATGATGAAATCATTAAACTTCAACTATAGACACACAAATTTTGAAAGTTCATACAATTAACCTTTTGCAAGCTGCCTTGACAACGCTGACCTTTGAGTGAACGAGGCATCAAAGAGTTCAAAACTGAGAAGTCTGATGCAGATTAGTGGCTGTGCTGCATCAAGAAACAGTCATGGTTATGAAGACTGTAACAAAAAGCATATCCTTTAAATATAGTGAAGAAACTTTAGTGCCCCTGCTAGTAAGTTTAAAATGCCAGAATAAAATACACACATTAAGAAAATGAGGTGTTCGAGTGTGCTGTTGTGTCAGCAGTTAGCTCGTCAAATATTAAATGTACAGTCATATTAAAGCAAGCAAGAGCAACAAAAACTGCACAAGAAATGATTACAATTATTGCATGATGAAAGAAAATACTCAGTGCAGAGTAGGTGTAAGCACAGAGAATTTGATAATGCATGATTAATATAGCATATTAATAATTAATAATTATTAATTAAGTATATTAATCTTGAGCTGCATCGACTGTGCTGCAGTAATAGTGCCTGTTTCAAGTTACATAAATGCAAGCTTACCACAGCTGCAGTGCTGCATATCGGCCGATCTCAGTACCAGCCAACATGCGCTGATGAGGGTCCACCTGGCCCACCAAGTACAGCAGCGTTACTAAATGTACCCGTGTTTAAATGCATGAATAGTTAAGTATTTGTTTTTCAAAATAAATGGATAAATAATAACATATAATATAATAAAAATTAAAATAAAATAAAATATTAGGTGATCAACAGCCTCAAAGACTTCATTTATTGCATACTGAAAAGTACTTAATAATATAAAGATGAAAAAGAGGTCAAAACAATTCTCTCTTTAAAGTAGGTGCACAATGCGGGTATAAATGCAGTGAAAATAATTCTGTATGATTAATTGTATGATTAAAGTATATTAAGTTTGAGCTGCACTATAAATAATATAATAATTGATTGAGTGATTGATTGATCATACTTTATTCATCCCGAGGGAAATTGGGATGTGATTGGATTGTGGTAATGCCTTTGTTGAGTTGTATAAACCCAAGCATACCACAGCTGCAGTGTTGCATATCAGCTGATCTCAGTCCAGTGTCAAGTTTTAACGCATTTTTGTGAACTTGCCTTCTCTAAAACAAACCACAATTTATTTTCTTAATCATAACCAAATAGTTTTAGCGCCTGATTCTGACCAAACTATAAAAGCTAAAGTGAAAACAAAACTAAACCAAACCAAAACTCCCACAAGGGACATGATGTGGTCTCCTAGTTGACAGCTGTGTGATCTATATCATCGTCACTCCAATTTCTCCAGTCTCCAGAGCTGTGTGTAACAGCACAAACACCAAAGCCTTACCTTATGTTTTTGTTCTAATCAACATGTTAATTGAGACTCTTTGAGGATCCTAGAAAGCTTTTCAGAGCTGGAGTGAGGGCTGTGAACAGCTGTCTGTGTTTTTCAAAAGTCAGTTTTGTTTTCTGAAAAGCAAACCCTTAGTTTGGCGCACAAAGCCGGGGCTGGAATGAATCTTACTATTCAGAACTCAGTCATTTTAAATGTGAAATGATTTTGCCCTCATCTGAATGTGGACAGGACTACAAGGCAATGTTTTGATCCACAGATGCTCTCTGATAGTTGACGTTCAGTGCTCACATTGACCTGAAAATGCTCAGTGGCTTACATTAAATTTTCATAAATGATGCACTTAATCCGTTTGACTTTTGACCTCCACCTAGATTCGCCTCCACAGCAACCCCATTGGACTGAGTCCCGAGGAAAGTTATTAATGCAGCGTGTAGCTGATGCCCGAGAAGCTAGTCGTAATGTAATGACACAGAACTGGTCCTAAATATGAGATCCTAAATTTAAGATAGCATCTAATTTACAGTTTGTTATATACATCTGAGAGAGTCTTTGTATGTGTTTACAAAACTTTGCCTTCAACTTTATGCATGTGTGTTCATAAAATCCTGTTTATTAGAGTCTGTGCAAAGTCCAGCTCTGGCAAATGGGGGGCCATTCCCTCATAAAATGCTCTTAAAATGCATTGTTTTTTATTTTGTTTCTGAGCTTTTCCACATGTTTCTAACCAAAAAGCAGAAAACTAAATCAGAAGTTTGCTGAAGCTCCATTCAGCCTATCAGATAACACATTTATTTGTTTATTTTTTAACACAGTCGCAAATAAGTTAACCCGTTTAAGCCTCACACAGCTACATTTGTATTAAGTGGGTGATATTTTTGAGGCAGGTTAAAGCACACTAACAGAACCTGCTGAGTGGTTTGGTCTTGTTTCATATAGTGTTTGTATAGGCTGGTGTGACTGAGTGATCGTCATGTGTCATACCTGCAGAAAACCTCCACGCCATCCAGCTGGTAACACTGTCCTCCATTGAAGCAATAGTTGGGCAGCATGTCACACTGCGAGCGGCAACTTCCGTTTATCATCTGGTAGCCCACACGGCATCCATTTGGTAAGGCCGCTGGAGGGGCTACCACAGGGTCTTTTGGTACTGGAGCTCTTGCACCAGGAAATGACCCCCCAGGGAAGATTGAGCCAGACCCGGGAAGCTGTGGCTTGGAACGAGCAGGAGACCCAGCAGCAAGTCGGAGATCTTCATCGGTGTCATAAGCATCAGTTGTGGTGCTGTAGGTGTACTCATCAGCAGTGGGGGATACACCGTCGTCATAGGGTGTAAGATAGTCGTAAGTATCTGGCATTGCCCAGGAGGTTGTGTCGCCACCTTGCAGCTCATGGGCCAGTGATGAAGGTGAGGCGGGGGCGAGGTCTAGGTTGCGCCCACGAGAAGAGGGGTCAAAGAAGTCTACGTGGAGGACATCAGGGTTAGAGGGGTTAGTGGCGGCTGGGGGTGGGGCAGCGGTTGTGGTGAAAAGGTGGTCCAGGTCGAACACAGCTGTGTCCTTGGCATGGATCCAAGGTGGGTCAGTGTGTGGCTGACGCTCCTCTTCATCATCATCCTCCTCCTTGCCCTCGTCAACTCCCTGTTTGCGTGGGTTGCTAGGCAACAGATGCTCCGTCTCAGCTGAGTCGGGGCTGAGCTGTGGTGGAGTAGCCACACTGGCATCTTCTACTGTGGAAACCACCGTTTCACCAAACATGCCACTACTCTGCTCCTCCTCCTCGCCGCCACGGGGGATACGGCCAGCCCTTGGGGTCACGGTGCTGACTGGCTCAGGGGTGGCTGGGCTATTTATTCCAGTTACCACAGCAAACATTTTGTTGACTTTGATTGGCCCTTCCTCTTCATTAAGCAGGGAGGTGACATTGGACGCACTATCCGGCTCAGTGACATTGATCCCAACAGCGTTTCCTGCAAAGACACAGAAAGAGGTGTAAAGTAAACAGAAGGGAATTTTGGAATAGCAAAGAATTCCCACTTTCTGAACTCTCTGGAAGACGCCACTTGCAAAATCATCCAGAGTGAAGAGGCCCAAAAGTGTAAAATAGATGATCTAAAAAAAGAAAATTCTAATATTTTTAGTTTTCAGTTCAGAGACAAGGAATGTGGTTGAGTTTGTTAATTTTTTATGTGGGTTTAAAATGTAGTAAAAAGTTTTTACTAAGTAACATTTGGTAACAGCACTACAAGCTACTTTTTGATATTTTGCATTTTAATTTCACACAATACTTGATCAGAAGCCATCTGAAAGACATCATTTTTGACCACCTTAGCTGCTTCTCTTGCACAGCCTAAGTTTCTGGTGTGATTTAACTACCAATAGCATCTCTTGAAGTCATCATTTGAAAAAAAGGTGCCTTCAAGTTAATAAGTCATAATTCCACATTAGCAGAGTGCAACCTTTTCTCTCAGCAAAATCCGCTTCACTGCAAGAAAAAACAAATGGACATCTGTATTATTTCATTTCAGTTTAATCATATGATCAACACTGCAAAAACGAAAATAAAATACAGTTCTTCTGTCAAAAGCAGGTGTAAGCAATTTAGCCATTTAGCCCCCTTTAACTCTTATTCACTCATTACTACATCTACAGCGGCCTTTGTGTGAACTGCAGCCAAAGCTGTCAATCGACTCTGTTAGCATTTGAAAAGTGGCCCATGGGAAACGCCGCCTTACATAAATATCACTCTGCATTATGAATATTCAAGCCATGAAGGTGATATAATTGTAAACACTGGGGTTTACCATTATGCATGAATTTCTTTTTGAAACTGTGAGCAGAGTCATGCTTCAGTACCGCTTGAATGAAAACATAGAGTTTAATGAGGTGAAAACAATTTAGCTCCCGAAAAGAGACAAATTTGCATCATTAAAAACCTTTTAACCCTCCAATTAACCTAGCTGCTTTGACTTGTAGGACCTACACAGAGCCCACTCACACCTGGATGGGGGAAAAGGCACGGTCAGGATCCTGTTTCTTGACTTTTCCAGTGCCTTTAATACCATCCGGCCCTGTATGCTTCAAGAAAAACTGAACAGGATGGAGGTGGACCCCTGCCTGGTGGCTTGGATCTCCGACTACCTCACCGACAGACCACAGTACGTCAGGCTGAAGGACATCACGTCTGACACAGTGGTCAGCAGCACAGGAGCACCACAGGGAACTGTGCTGTCCCCTCTTCTCTTCACCCTGTACACCTCTGACTTCTGCTACAACTCTGAATTATGCCACATTCAGAAGTTTGCAGACGACACAGCCATCATGGGGTGTATCTGGGATGATCAGGAAGAGGAGTACAGAAGTCTGGTGAGGAACTTTGTCGCATGGAGTCACACAAACCACCTGCAACTCAACACCTCAAAGACTAAGGAACTGGTTGTGGACTTCGGGAGGTCTAGAGCAGGTCCACTGCCGGTTCAGATAGAGGGGGAGGAGGTGGAGGTGGTCAACAAGTACAAGTACCTCGGGCTGTGGGTGGACAATAAACTGGACTGGTCATGCAACACAGAGCACCTGTATAAAAAAGCCCAAAGCCGACTGTACTTCCTCAGGAGGCTGAGGTCTTTTAACATCTGCAGGAAGCTCCTGAGGATGTTTTACCAGTCGGTGGTTGCTGGAGTACTTTTCTATGCTGTGGTGTGCTGGGGGAGCAGCACAGCAAAGAAGGACTCATCCAGGCTGGAGAAACTGATCAGGAAGGCTAGCTCTGTGGTCGGCATGAAGCTGGACACTCTGGTGACAGTGGCAGAGAAAAGGACATTAAAGAAACTGATGGACATTATGGACAATGCCAGGCATCCTCTGCACACGGCCATTAACAACCAGAAGAGTCTGTTCAGTGACAGGTTGCTTCTCCCAAAGACAAGAACTAACAGACTTAAAAACTCCTTTGTCCCACACGCCATCAGACTGTTTAACTCCTCTCTGGAGGGGAGAGGGAGGGGAAACAGGAGGACAAAGGAGGGGGGAACAACTAAGCTGTAGTGCCTCTTCACCTCACTGTGCAATACCTTTTGTGCAATACTTTTGTAAATAGTCAACGGTGCAATAGACTCAATACTTGAAATGTGCAATTCACTTGTATTTTTATTTTTATTCCTATTTATTCTATTTATCCCCTTCGTATATTTTATTTATATTGTCTCTGTATTTATATATATGTGTGTGTGTATAACTCTGTAACTTCTGTCGGTGCTGTGCTTTTTTGGAAATCGAATTTCCCAGAGGAACCCACCCGAGGGATTAATAAAGTTCTATCTAATCTAATCTAATCTAATCTAATCTAATCTAATCTAATCTAATCTAAACTGTATGATTCTGACGCTGAGTGACTGCATTATTAACAGTGACTGAGAAATTCCATAAAATACACTTTAAAAAAAAAACAATGATCAAACTATGTTAATATTCCTTTTTTGGATATGTTTGTACTGCTGACTAAAAGGTGATGATAACCTCAATTCCCCGAGGATCCCGAAAGCCCCAAACCCTCTGAGCATGTTTTGATTTTTGGATGATTTAATTCACAAATATTTGAACCACTTTGTCACAACTTCAGCAAATAACCCCATTTTTATTAGCTCATTATAAGGCTCTGTGCTCTACATGTATTCCTACACTAAGTTGTCCTTAATTAAATTATAACAAAAGAGGCCCAACAGGAAATTTGTGCTCATGGACCCCCAACAGGTTAATCCGGCTGCAGTTACCACAGATTATTAATTTAAAGCCAAAACTGCAGTTTTCAAATTTCTTTTGTTATCATCTGGACCACTGTGTACCAACATCAGAGAAAGCTGTGCTCTAAGACAGGTTAAAACAAACTCCTATTACCAGTGTAGTTCCTCTAAATTCCAATGCAACAATGGGTTTAATGACCACCATGTTATACGTTATATGCAGCATACCTGCTTAGAGTAGAGATGGACCAATCCGATATTACATATCGCTATCGGTCCGATACTGACGTAAATTACTGGATCGGATATTGGAGAGAAATAAAAAATGTAATCCGATCCATTAAATATCAAAAAAGCACCTCACAAAACTTGCAACATGGCGTAACTCGGCTCATAACCATAGCACGTCAGAGCAGTGTGCTCACGTGATAGAGCGGCTGTGTGTATTTGTAGCCTCCCTACCAAACCGGCATTTCATCTCCGAGGAAGTTATCCCAGAGAGAAGTAAAGCAAGTGTGTAAGTTCATCTCTGAATGTTTGTAAAGCATTCCAGCGTTAAGCTTAACAACCGATTTATGGAGCGCCTCTTCTCTCTCCTTCCCTCTCCTGTTGCTACTTCAATCATGAAACTGATCAATGATCAGCTGATCGGCTTTTCTGTCGCAAGTCCATCTCTCTTCTTTGTTTTTGGCCCACTTTGCACCAGAAAGAGGAAACCAGCGGCTGAACAGCAGCAGCACGTTTAACCTTGATAAGCTATTGTTAGAATGTATTTAATATTACTTTCTACACCAGGATCCTTTTCTATGCAGCTGACAACTGGTAACTGTGCAGGGGCGGATCTAGCAAAGTTTAGCCAGGGGGGCCGATAGGGTATGAACAGGGAAAAGGGGGGCACAAAGACATACTTTTCTTTCTTATTCTCATTTAAAATGTCTAGCTTTTAATAAATAATTGTCTGAATCTTACACCCAAAGTTTTAATCTGATGTAAAATATATAGAAGTCCATTACTGTATATAGTAACTGTTAAGTCTAATAAACCCTAGTAAGCTATAGTACTTTTTCCTTTGGGAAGATACCATCTGTGCAGTCTGCAATTCTGTTGAAGAAAGATGTTGAATCTATTTAATTATTCTTGAAAAATAATTTATTTCTCTGTATTTTTTTCCCCACACTGCATCAAATTAAAGTTGATTACGTTGATTAAGCATCATGAGGTGGAGGGTGGGGGGTGGTTCCCTATTATTTTTTTTTTTGCTGGGAGTTTGAAACCCTATTAGTTAGGTTGCTTAATATTTCTGTTAAATACTCTTTAAAATACCAGAATAGGAAGGATGGAGTAGGTTTAAGTTTATTAGATTGATCATTTTAGCTGAACTATGAAATATTTTGGGTGCAGTGTATTTTTTACATACAGGTATAACAGAATAGCTTTAGTGTTGTTGTTTATTTAAACTTGAGTATGAACTTATACAAAATGCAGCAAGATATTAAAAAAACAGTTTTATTGATTAAAAAACACTATATCGGATTCATATCGGTATCGGCAGATATCCAAATTTATGATATCGGTATCGGTATCGGACATAAAAAAGTGGTATCGTGCTATCTCTACCTTAGAGATTTTTACATCTGACAATCAGAAAGCTTTTAAGGTAGTTAAATAACCTTGATGAGATGAACTGTGCTGATAAAAAAGCCAAATCAACATCCAAAAGGTGGAAACTATCTTTTTCACCTCATGCAGTAACTTTGCCTTAAATAAAGCTCCCCTTTATGACCTGGCTTGTGAAACAGCCTTAGCTAATAAAAAATTGTGTGCATCCAGAAATAGAAGAAAAATGCTGATCCCAAATAAGCCGTGACATCAGAACTATTACTATGAAATATTAAACCATCAAGGGACTGAAACAGGGGTTGGGAACAGATCACCGAAAACATCACCATCTTTTTGTATGTGACCTGGCCCTGTAAGCAAAGCAGCACAAAGTGAATGCTTATTTATGGGTATCTAACACCAATGTACTCTGCCTATCACCAGGAAGAGGCTTAAATTCAGATCATGGGAACACAAATATTGGCAACGTAACAAGAAAAACTGAAGGAAATGCAACATCTGTTGTTAATTAACTACATACATATTCAATAATGATTCAGCTGGTCCTGTTTGCGCTTTCCAGAGAATTTAAGTTTCACAAACCAGTGATCCACACAGTGACTTCACACGCGGAGCTTATTTGTCATTACAGAACGAACAGAGTGGGCTCAAGGAGGCTGGCTAGTAAAACAAATCAAAACGAGGCATGATTGGCTGTATCCTTATCCTTTGGTCGATTACTTCATCCGAGGGTGGCTTGTTGAGTCATGCAGAAAGCTGCTTTGCTGCCGCTCCCTCTTTGGATTAAAAGAATAATTCACTAATGTCTCTGAATGGTGAGGAGCTGGGATTAGGGATTACAGGACTAGAGAATGGAAGGGATTTGGGGGTGCCCTGCAGGGGGGAGGTGATGATCTTGGGGAGACTCAGACAAGACAATGTCTCGACAGCTGTAAGAAAACTGTAACCTAAATTTGTAGTGCAACATGCCATTTATACCGTAAATCATAATGAAACATTGCACTTCATTTTCAGAATGAGTATGTGCCAGTTCTTTCCAGTAAACCAATCACAGAGAACCTCCCAACTGATCTCAAACATAGAAGTAATGTTCTCGACATGACTCTTACCGACTGACACGTTCAGCCGTCAGTTGGTAAATAGTGGAATTTTTTTCACTAACGTCTCTGCTACTATATCTCCTGCTAGTTTTGCTATAAGCCACTAATTGATAATGAAGTGTTTTAATAGAAATTTACATTGGAAAACTGTTTCTTTTAGGCAGGTAGTAGTTTTATTCGGAGGAAAAAAAGATAAATGAATAATGATAAATAAATAAAATGGCTCTTCAGTCTCTTTTGGCAGAGACACAAGTCATATCAGGCTGTGACTCAGACTAAATTTGTTACGGCGATGGTTTGATTTAGTACTCTAGTTTATTACATTTTCCTAGATCCAACTTTCTGCTCAAATGCAATAGTAATGGTTCCAGTCAAAAATATTTTTCCATGTTAAGACGATAAGATTTCCTAATTAACTGACTACTGTATCAGAGACCAAGGCCTAGTCAGCTCCAATAGAAAAGAAAACATTATGCACAATGAGTTTTTAATAAGCACAAGATATTAAAAAGGTCTTCTGCATGACATATTTATCTGAAGAGAGATCATATCTGCTTTATAAGAAAAGATCGTATCAGCCTGGAGTTTAATATTAATATTGAGTCTGACTGCAATATTCACCATTTATTATCTGCACTCATAAAAAGGACTGACATCACATTTATGTAACCTGTTTTGGGCATGCACTAATTCAAGTCACCAAAGTTGAGTCACCAATGATCCCCACACAGTGAATAAATGCACTGTTGGTCCTGTAAGGAGCTTTGGCTAACAGCCTCCTCCAAAAAGCATATGTGAGGATATCTGCGAGGATCTTTGCTGACTGCTGTTAATCTCAGATGGTGAGGCTGTGGGCATTTTAATCTCTAAACGTTTTCCTGAACACTCGGTGTTATCTCCACTTACACAGCGAGAAGTTCGTTAAATCTCATTGCCACCAAAATTTTATGACTATGACGCGATGTCTGACCAAAACAAACACACGCCCTTAGATAGTCAGAAGCTGCAATCTAATAGTGGCGTCACTTCACAAGTGCAGAAAAAAAAGAAACATCTGGCTACTGAATATTTTGGTAGAGAAAAAGATTAAAATATCTGAAAATTGTAACTGCCCAAATGACATGTTTAATTATTGAAAAATTACCACAAAATTACAAATAATGAGCCTTGAATATGATAAATAAATAAAAAAATTAATAAAATATGAAAACTGTAGAGATAGACTGGCAAATTTATGATTTATAATTAAAAATATCACATCAGCACACATAAGTATAGGACCATAATTCACCTGACTATGTCACTTCAAGTTTAAAGCTGCAATATCATGAGATTGGGGCCTGTTGTATGTAAGTTCAGTGTGCGGTCTTATCATGCTTCTGGGATCGTGAAAACCTGCAGATACTCCCTCAGACTCACAATTATATTCACTGTATAGTAAACAAGATCACACAGTATGTTCAAAGACGCAATACACTGCACTAAAACAAACTAATCCAAATAAGCGCACGTGCGTAAGGCTCCTTCCAAGCGGTCCTGTCATCATTAGGCAGTAGGCTGTCACATCAGCTGCAAGGTATTTGACAGGTGGAAGCCTTCAGTTTATTCAAAGATTCTTTTCTGGCGCTGCAACATTGAGCTGCATCTTTGAAGCTGCGGTCATTCTGGGGCTAATCCCTCCAGCAGTCCCTCAATGTACTGCTGTTTAACACATCAACTGAGCAGCCAGGGGATAATATGCCAAAACCACAATCTCTCTATTGCTCCCTCACACACATTAAAGAAATGGGCTTCACAGTAACTACACAAAAACATTTTACATGCCTAATATTTGATGCTCACTAGAAAATTAGGATTTAAGATGCGTGCATAAACACACTGCCTTTCGTTTGCTTCCCATATCTCGTGCTCTTTGTCTACACACACCTGATGGGAATAGACTCACCGCATGACAGCTTGTGCACAATATCTGAGACAGACAGACAGTATTCGACATAACATACTCCTCCTTTAGCTGCTGCAACAAACCTGATGAATACAAACCGTACAGGCTGAGAAGCAGACAGTAATGGCTACAGCACAACCGTAGATAATGACAGCAGGGTGATGGTGAGAGATGATGACAAGGGAAGAGAAGTAACACAGTGACAGAGGGAGGGGGGGGGGGGGGGGGAGCTCAAAGAAAAACTAAGGGAGGGGGTGACAGTGTGAGGGATGGAGTGAGATGGTGAAAAAGCCAAAGTAAGAGTGACAAAGAGAGAGAGAGAGGAGGATACTTTCATGGTCTATGAAATACTCTTGGAGTTTTACTCTCACTATGTCTGTCAGTAGCCAAAGTGAAAAAAGTACACTGCAAAGATCTCCTATCCACTCTGTACTGTCAGCTGTCAGTCACCTTAAATCTAACACTGTTTCTGCTGGATAATATTACAGTATGCTTCTGGTTCAACAGGCAGTGCTTAAAGACCACTGGTGTGTGCATGCTTGACAGCATTTGCAATTGGTACCATTCAACTTACACAAAATTGCATTAAGTCTCCAAGAGGTTGAACTACTATGATCAGATCAGATCCAGAGTCTGTGACGTGTTTTGGAAGAATATGTACACTTTAGTTTCTAGTTCCACATTTAATATTCAGCTGTAGTCAACTGTACTATCAGTGCTTTGCAGTATCATAGGTACACAGGTCTCCACAAACATGTTGAATTAGCAGGGTGATTTGTCGTAGGCTTTCACCGACAGTAATTGCAAGGAGTCGTGACAGGCATGACCGAGCCTTTAGGACAAACATCTCTAATGACTTGTCACTTTGTTACCATACGGGATGTAAAACAGCACTGACATAATTCTGTTGTGAGATATGAGTAATGACAGGACATTACGGAAACTGGATCTTAACATTGCTTCATTCTTGGCAGCTGTTTATGAGCCAGAAAAGCGTCATTCTGAATAAAAATGGAGGATGGGTGGAGCACAAAAATTACCGAAGCTGAGGCTGGCGTCGTGCCAGTCTCAAAAATTTTGGAGCTTGTCATTTGACAGTTTTTAGTGGAATAGAATAGAATAGATCTTTTTCCGTCACTGTTATAAGCACAATGAAACACAGTATAAGTCTGATTTGTAGGATTCAAAGAAAGAAATGAGTTCGGTTAGTTAACATTTTGTTATATGACAGTTTTTCTTATATTCTCAGTTCTTTGCACAAAGTAGATTTGTAATCAGCTCTCCTCACAATCTTTTGGGGTAACTTTACACAGATCTCATGTAGCCAGTATGCCGATATCCACTAAGCGACTCTACAAGAGCCAAACCTCTAACTTAAAGCCTGTTCTCTACTCTGCACAGTGAACTTTTCACCAGCAGTTTGCATCTCTAAAGCTTGAAATCAATGTGGATGTGCACTCGCTTTACTGACAGCTGATGCACTTTACTGACTGACTCTGCATTATTCAGAATAAGCATTTTTTTCTTACATCTTTACATATGCAATGTTGTGCAACCCGCCTACAGTAATTAAAAAATGAGTAAGGCACAGCCACAAAGTTTCTCATACTGTATCACCAATGAAAAAACACTCCAAAGAAGAGTAGAGCTGTTGCTTTAAAACTGTAGTTGCTTTAAAACTACTTGAAGACCTGTTCCTCTACACATGAAAGATAACTTTGAGCCCACATTCCAACTGCTAGACGCTGAGTACAGAAGGCTCATCTACAAGTTGGCACACTCAAACTTGTTTATGCACAATAACTTCTGCAGACAGAACTCATGCGGTCTGCTGTTTGAGACCACAGTGGTGTCAATGTGCCTCACTGTGCATCTGTGGACTGGGCTCCAGTTAAGTGCAATTGTCTTCCTTTCAATGGCTCATTAGCTTAATTGGATTAACGAGGAGGAACCGTTTGACAGACAGCTGGTTAAGGAGCTGCGTCTGTGACAGCCCGAGAAAGTAAGTTCTGCATCACATCGGTACACGGCATGTTTATCCCACAGTTGTTCTAATGAGCTGCAGGTAATGTAGAAAATTCACAATTTATACAGAATAAATATTTGCTATTCAGTGGTGGTATAAGTCACCTGAAGTACTTTAGCATTTTTAATGTGCACGATATCCACAACTAAATTAATAAATGGTATAATCAGGCTATGACTTATTGCCTTGTCTAAGACTCATACATAAGCGTTTCATTGTTTATGTTCATGCCTTCAGAACATAAGAGGAAACTTAAGAACAAAAGGACCAACGTTTATGTAAATGCTGTTACAGAGCTGTTTACCTGTGGGCTGCGATAACCCAGTCTGTGTATGTGTCATTAAAAACTCAGATCTCATTATGATTCGCCGATGATAGAAGCACAACCTCCAACAAAACTAAAAACTAAACATAGAATTTCCATAACACATCAAAGCAGCCACTAACAGTTTCATCACACAGTCAGTTCAGTAGATGTTCTATTGCTTTTAATCATGTCACTAGTGACATCTTCAGTTCTTTTATTGCACATTCAAAACTCACCATTTGTTGCTTGGACCTTTTGATGGTGTGGCTTTGCACCCTGCACTTTCTAGGATTAAGAAATGTTCAACCTCAGCTTTCACACCAAGAATAAATGGAAAGTTCTCAAAGTACACAGAAGAAATAAATTCACCCACAAATCAGCCGAGCAGGGTACATCATAGAGATCGTCAAAGGTTTAGAGCAGATACTAAAATGGACAAAAGGCCTGTTTTACAGTATCATTTTCTCAGTGAATCACACCTCTAAAATTTGGTTGACATTTGAACTTTGGTATTAAGCTGAAAGTTGTCTCATCTTATTTTTAAATCAAAAGTGAGATTCGTGAGTTCATGAGTTGATAACATGGGGATATTTTTTTTTTTTTTTTGCATTTTAGCAGAGACTGTTTTGGAAATTAGTTTTCAAAAGTCCAACCTTTTGCCCCTGCTCAAAATAGTTTACTCTATAATACAGTAGGGTTTGCATTAAAAAGAAGAACTTAACCGAACGGCCTTATACCCGAGTAATGCCACAAAACTGGTTAACCTAAGCTGCAAGGTTCAGTCAGAGAGCGTCAGTACAGGATTTTGGACTCTGTCAGGGTCTGAGACACACCAGTTGAGGCTCAAATGAGAAACCACCGAAATAAAAGAGCCTTTGTTTGTTTCCCTCCCACTTCAAATGAGACAATTAAACAGCATTACGCAAGATGACGCCTCACGCCGCATGTCTGTGAATCTGTTTATGGTTGTGATTTTGAGTGTGTATGTGTCTGTGCTGTCTCTCTGCCAGCACAGCCCACTGGTAATTGGGGTGGCTTCCAGCTCCCCCAGTGAAGGGTGTGGATGGTCATAATGAGAAGAGAGAGTTCGGCTTTAGTGTGTGTGTGCGTGCGCATCAGACTGATTGTTAGGGGGTGATGGCGCCTCAAGGCCAAGTGCTGTTAGCCTGTTCTGGCGAGCTGCCGACCCTCAGGCTTCGCCCTTTGTTTAACCCAGATCAGTTTGGAGAGAGGAAGCCACTAAACCACCCACAGACCTAGGGGACTCCGACTGGCCTTGACAGACTGTAAAGAAGAAGTTGATTGATAGTGACAGTTAGGGCCCGCCAGTCACTTTGGTGACCCAGAGTGGACTTTGAAGGTGAAAGGTTGGACAGTGGACAGATGACTAGAAAGGCTTGTAAGCGTCCATTTAAGCACTGTGGTGCTAAACTGCCCATGATGCTGTTTTGGTGTGTCTACATTACAGTATTAGCTTAAAATTTGAAAGCATGTAACAGATTATCTGTAATCACTTGCTCTGCCAAGAAAAAAGAAAAGGAAAATTGGAGGCAGTGTAAGTTTATTCATCAGTCATAAAGTGCTGTGGAGTTGGGTTGGATGTGGTGGGCAGATAAAAAATATCTACGAGGGGAGGATCCTTGCAAAAAGCGCACAAAGTAGTATTTGTGTGAACTAAATAATGCAAATTGTATTGAAAAAGGGAAATCCTGAAAAAATCAGCATCTCTTTAAAACGAACTAAAGGTGAATAATTACATGGTGCTAGTGGGAAGAGAACTGTTTCTCAAATGGTATTAGTACTCCATATTCTCAGTCTTGGACTCTGTTAAGTAGCTATGAGTGACTAATAGTTGAGTGACTAAAAAGTGAATATCTATTTAATTTTTACTGGATCTTCAAGCAGTCCCTTGGATCATCTTTTGTCTGTTTATGGCCCTTTACTTGACTTTCGCAAATAGAACTCATTGCATTAAAAAAAAAAATCCTGTAACCTACTAAATCACACAATTTTGTTATTTTGATTGAAACTTCTCACATTTATCTGTAAATATTTTAGCCAAAATCTAATCCAAAGGTGAACAACACAAACATCTACAGAAACAAAGATTGCAAAGTAGCGTAACATAACAGGCATGTTGCTGTTAAAAGGGAATTTTTTCCCCTCTACATATAATATTTTGTGAGGGGTTTGACATACCAAAAGCATTTGAAAACCAATAGACTGAAAAATAACACAAAAACTGACATGAGTTTCTAGTTTTACTAGGACAGTTCACATTTTTTGCTTTCTTGACAAAAAATGCTTTCACTTTGAATACACCCTTATCTAGGTGGAATATTTGCCATTCATTTTTCATAGTTTATTGGATTAGTCATTATGGATTTTAAAAAACCCCCACTACAAATAGTATCTTTGCCTTAAATAAAGATTCATTAAAAACACAGCAATCTAACTCCAATTTGATCATGTAGTCATGATAAAACCCGAATCTATCCCCAAAATGGTTTTCCCAAGTTGTTAAAGGCAAAAAACAGGACTTTGGTGTTTTTCTAGTAGTGACTGGATGTTATTCACAGGAATGAGATGATTCTGTGAAGGCGCTGGCACAGAAGTGACCACAGAAGAGACCAGTGAAGCCCAGTGAATGGTGATGAAACAGAGTGACTGAGAGCCTCTTTAACTCATTCTCATTGATCCCAGCTTCAAATACCTGAACCACATGAGAGCCACAGACACATTCCTCATCTCTTATCCCATTCCCACACTCGTTCTAACGAATGGGACACAAGGCCTCTTTATCTTTACTCGTGCTGCTCATTAATATCGACATAAAGCAGCGTTCTGCACTCTGCAACTGTTTTTCCTCACTCTCTCTTATTTTTCACTCATCCATTTCCTTTCCTATTCTCTCTGACCTGCCATCTCCTTACATGCTCCTAACCTCCCCACATCTTACATCATAAATATTACTCATCATGTCATCCCTTCCTCCTTCACTTTCCCTTTCATTTGTGCAATTCTTCCTCTCTATCACCGTCTCTTACCGGTAATTTTCTCTGATTCACACTGATTTCTCTTTTCCAGTCTGACGCTGCCTTTTTTCCCTTCCGTCGTATAAATCCTTTCATTTCTGATTCTACAGGTGGTGGGATGGAGGAAGGATGTGTTGCCATGGATACACTCTCAGCCTCTCTAGGGTTGATGTAGTGCTCTGAACCCAACAAGAACGACATACATACACATAAAACATACACTAACACACTCATGGACAAACACACACACATGCACACTAAATAATACAACATTTGTCTGTGAAGGTTGATCTCAAAGTTTTGTGCACATTTGCTCACACATGAGCTTTTCCTCCACCTCTTTTCATTTCAGTGACAGATTTGGTACAAGTCCATATACGCATCTAAAGTTACACAGTTTGTTTTCCTCCTCTGCTGCAACAAATATGGGTTTATGAGAGCGCAACAGCACACTCAACACCCTCATCTGAAATTTGAATGCCAAATTTTTTGGTATTAATTTATGAATGGTGAGCGGGAATTTCGTACAACAAGGATATCTGCTGCATCATTTTAGGCAGTTGCATTTAGGTGCCTTGAGCAATGAGTGGATGATTTCAGTCTGCTAGTAATTTGTTACCATTGTACAAGGAGTAGCTGGATGTTGCATGTGGACCTTGTTTCTGTCACTAGTATTGAAAAATGGTCAAACACTCGAAGCAACTTGCCCTCTGCTTCCCATGGAGACTACAAAAAATGTCATTATAAAGACTGCAGCCAGATCAACCTTAACTCCCACTACAACCAGCTCACTCCAACTGTCTCACTCATCCACACCCAACAAGTTTCTTATAAATTGGGGTCAAGTATTAAGTTTTGTATCTCATAGTTTAAAAGGGAGAGAGAGAATGATCAGAACGCTCCTCTACAAGGACAATTTATTTCAACGCTTGTAGAAATTTCAGGTCAAATAGCATTGTGTTCAACATATAGCATTGTGTGAATTAAGCAAAGATCACACAAAATCATTGGTACTGACAAAAGAGGCAAAAAAATGATTCAAACTGTTTTGACATTTACTAACTCAAAGTCAACTTACTCAGCTTGTAGCTGCCATTAGAATGACACAAACAGGAATTTTCTTATCTTATGTCCTTTGTCTCTACCTTTCAAACTCCTTACATATATTTCAAAAACTGAAGTGTTTTTTTTAGTGTTTTGTTTAAATGACAATGATCTGGTTAAGTTTGTTTATGTGTAAATAAAATGTGTCTTGATGGAAAGTCATCAAAGGTATGACGTCTGTGAAGGTTCTCAGTCACTCAGGTCATCGTAGTCTAAGGAGGTTGGAAAGAAAAGCGTCTGGACTTCCTTAAGTTGCTTGAAGACGTTTCACGTCTCATCTGAGAAGCTTATTCAGTTCTAAGGTCAAACAGTGGAGGGTTCCAGACTTGAGCCCTGTAGGAGTGTCCCCCCAAGAGGGTCAAGGACCCCATACTGATCCTCTACCTAATCACATGAGCCAAGGTGTGAAAACGGGTGTAGCTCGCATTCAGCCAAGGTTTCGGGTCAACTCATTGTGAAACCTGGCCCTACCCTATCATGTGAATTCCTAAGGTCAACAGGCCCAGGATGTGAGTGGGCGTTAAGGTGTCTGGGCAGGGATCTCAAAACTGGGTTATAGATGGCAGACAGTAGGTGTCGTAAGCCACCGCCTCTGTTCAAAGATGGTCGTTCACAGTGGACATAAATGGTATGACTTTTGTTTTTTTTAATTAATGGGATAACAATAAACATCTTTCAATGGTCCAAACACGTAGCCAATCACAGCAAGAACTCCATGCAAATGCTAGATAGTCTGTTTTGGAAAGCTTGGGAAATATTTAAATATATAACTTTAGGAGTTAAATTGGGTCTGGGTTCACCAGCTTGCAGAAGACGATGAATAAACATGAAAAAACTGATGTTTTGACCCATCCATCCACCCCAGCCTACTCCCCTCATAGTTATTACAAAAGGCAAACCTGTTTATTTTGCATGAACCACAATGCTGCTGCATGCATGAATGAATCAGTCAGATGTACACAGATCAGCATTTACTGTTAGCAGGACCTATATCTATCTGGACATTGTAATATAAGACTCTGATGCTGCAGACCCTGTGCTCATTAGTGTCAGAAATACTGGATTTAAAATGTTTTTGTCATGTTACCATGACAATTTCCCAAAGCCTGAAATCAGTTTTATTAAGACTAACTCTGATTAAACAATTTATTTAATGTCCAATCACTTAATGTGCTTGATTGGTGATAAAGACTAATTGCCTGCCTGCCTTGTGTGATACTAGAGTTTACTGTCATGCAAATTTGACCGTAAACTGTGAAGCAAACATCACACAATAGGAAAAAAAAAACCACTATGTAAACTATATAAACCCAGCTGCATAATTATGTCCTTTCCTTCCTGGTTGTTAGCCACGACAGGTGTGTGTGCGTCTGTGTATACGCTCACAGTGGTGTGTGATGGGCAGACTGAATGTTAATATGACAACCTGCAGTAGAGGCGGGAATGCGCACAGCCAGCTAAGGAGAGCTGGTGCACGAGCATGAACTCAGTGACTCGCATCACCAAGGACACGCTCTCAGACAGGCAGTCTAGCACCTACATAACACATTAAAAACAAACACATTTTAAGAGAGATAGACAGTAGAAAGCTGCTACTCTGTAGTACTGGTAACACAAAGAGACAGGTGCAAGCCTACACACAAGCGAAAAAAGATCTGATTCATCTTTCATACATTTTTCCCCTTTTGCCTCACACACACACTACCTGCATAAAGACAGAAACATGTAAATTAATGTTCAAGGGTATGCAGAGTTTGAGTGCGCCAACTCAGCACTGCAAAGGAAAAAAAAAGCACACATCCTGTATCATATTGTCTTTGAGGGGGGAGAAAGGACAGAGGCACCCAATGACTGTCAAACTGCTCATGAAACTTTGTCAAGGATTTTCATGACTCTCTTTAGTCAAAAAAGAAAAGGAAAGGAAAAAAACGGCAGAGGATCAATGCCAAGGACGGTTACTGACAACAATCACACCTGTGAGTCAGAGCTGCAGCAAAAATACCTGGGCACAAGGATGATGACATAAAAGGGAAGAAAATGAAAATAGAGGGACACAGGTGAGCTTTAGCAGTTTTTATCTGTTGCAAGATTACCAGTTTCACCATATCAAAGGCAGACCGTTCTCACTCCAGCATATCAGTTTAATTCTTCTCATTATTCTGTGGCAATTTTTAAAGCTTCAAGGCTATGTAAGAATATTTTTCCCATGTTCCTCTTTGTAAACCCAACCTATGTTGGGTACTTCAAACAGTGCAGTGTTTTAGCTATGAATGCAGGTGACTATTGCGTTAATTTATATTACATACTGTACTTGTCCTGATACAAATAAACATTACACTGCAAAAAACAGACGTCAATGAACACCACCAGCCTGGAAGAAGAAATGTCAGATGTGGGCTGTAATTCACAGGTTGTGGAACAAGGAACGGCGAGTGTAGGTGGACTCTGTTAATTCTGCTGCACTTGTGGACTCACTTTCTGAGCTCTTGTTTGAAACAATAATATGAGCGACACTAAGGAGCAGCTGTTCCAAGTGCAGAGGTGGGTGGTTTATTTAAATGCGACAGCCCTGAGACTGGGCGTCTTAATAAGTATGGCAAAAATAACTCCGCTGTCACTTTGGTGATTTTGTCTACAAGAACAAATTAAGTCATCGCACCAAATGTGTGGAACTGATGCAGTAAATTTGCACGTTCAATCACACTCCAACCAGCGAAACCATTTAAACTACCATCAGTGAATAAATGTGATTACATTCAGCAGGAGTTCTGGTATCGCACTCTGCATTTATCTTCATGTTAAAGAGTTTTTCTTGCAGTATTGCTGTTGTTCAATTTTTTAAAAGCCACAACTTTTCTCAAATAAACACAAGAACCTTTAGAAATATGAGACTGACTGCCCTTCCAGAGATACCCAACAGTTTCTGAATCAATTTATAATTTCTTTACTATGCATAATGAAAACACTCAGTGGAAGTTCACATAAAATAACTCAACATACTTTGCGTTCTATTTTCATAGCTTGCTGCTCCATTTGGCTCAGTGTCTGCTTTTAAGGACATTATTCACTTGTGACCTCAATAAGCAAAATCTGACATTTAGTTTTATTAACTTAACAAATTATGCTTGTGTCGTGATGTATCGCTGAAACTATAAGCAAACTGGTACCACTTTGCCTGGAACATACAACACACATTTTAGACTTTTTGTCCTTTTTCACTGGGCATTGCTACTTTTCGACAAATCACACACACACACTTTTGTGTAGAGGACAGTCTGTCTGCACACACACAGCAATGCCAATAAAGCCTGGACAGCAGCTGGTCGGGTCAAGCCCGTGGCCACCTGCGTATGCTAGCAGTGATCTGTGGGCAGATCCAGGTGTGAGGATATTTCAGGTAAGATTAGGATCATATAGGTTCCTAACAAACAGATTTATCTGGGATGAAACACATAATAGCCAATGACATGATAATGCTTTGTACATAAGTCATCACATGTATAACTGTAGTCATATAACGCTTCCTATACTTGGGATGCAACTTTGCATTATTTCCACACACCACCAAACAGTAAGTAAGAAAGAAAAAATGCTAAAAGTATCAAACAGTACCTTTAAAATACTGCAAAAGTGCACAACTTCAAAAGTTAACATAAAAGTTTCATAACATCCTGCTTGACTTATATCGTAAACTGTGGGCAGATTCACTTTGTGCTGAATACTACTTTAATCAAATATCCATCTGTGCCCTCATGTCAGCCACTGAAATTCAGATCTGTGGAATATCATCACTGTCGGTCACTGGGATATGTATGCTTCATAATACCAGGGGATGTTGCTTTGATATCAGCTAGCCTTAAATCAGCTGACAGGAGCAGATCGGTGTAATACTTTCAGCAGGGCTGACTCTGTGTTATAATTGGCCCCGAAATCCAACTGAAACTTTTCAAAGATTTGGTTATGTTGCAAATATGTAAGAAACTGATTTAAAATTATTTTTCCAAGACTTCGAAGAGGAAGAAAAGTTAAGACATAGCTTGGTAGCTGTTGGGTAAGATGGGGTCTAGCTGGTTGTTCTTCACTTCAGCAGGGGTTGAACAACTGCCTGTTTGAAGAGAAATGATAGACCTAGAAGTGCTGATGAAGTTTATTTTTTAAGATTTCAAATGAGACTTAAATCTTGTCCTGTTTCCATTTTCTTTCTGATCTTCTGCTAAGAGCTCTAGTGGCGTCACTGATCCAGGGTGACTGTTTAGGCCTGGGATTCTTCGGTTTATATGGAGTATGATTCTCCATAACTGAGGAGCAAGTGGTGTTTAATAAATTAGTAAGGTCCTCAGTGCTGGGATAGGGCAGGGGAGCCTGTACAGTCCAAATATCTAAGGCGGCTTTGAAGGCCCCACAAAAACTGTTAGCAATGGAGGAATTAATATAATGTGACTGGCGGAAAGGGAGATGTGGTTTTTGTAGGGGAGAGAGGGAGCAGCACATCAAAAATGACAGAGAGCTGGTCTGATAAACAAGCATCAGTTATGTTTGGATTAAAAACTGGAATACCAGATAACTAGGTCTATGGTGCAGCCCAGTTTGTGAGTGTGTGCAGAGGGATGTGACCTTTATATGAACTGATGTGAGTCTCATACAGAGCATTAAAAGGCAAGTAGTATTGTTAATGATATGCATCACATCCAATGCAATATGCAATCCATGTTTTTAATATGTTAAAGCTTTTTGTGTCACTTTTTCTAAAGCATCAAAATAAAGCTACTAAGTGTATTACAGGAAATAACACAGTCACAGTGAAGTCACAAGCCCTGGTACTCCTTCAGTCAGTGCCAAGCCTGGATAAATGAGGAGGGCTGCATTGGGCATAAAATATAGAATAGAGGAAAATGATATGCTGGGGTTACCTCACAAAGCGATCAGCTGAGAGAAGAAGTTGAAAATGAATCATTTAAAAACAAAAAAACATCTTCAGAGTGTTGCATCACAGATTCCTTGTTCTGATTCAAGGAAGACAAAATGGATATCACTGCTGTCTTTTCATTTTCTGTCACTTTACTAACAAGACCGCTTGTCGCGGCTAATTGCTTCCTGAACTGCTCTTTATACACAACTGCAGCGTTTTGGAAACGCCAGCCATCAATCCTGGCTGCTCTGCATGTCCACGACACACTCATGCCAGCTCAGATAGAAGATATGATGCAATATATAAAATCACATCACTTTCTGTACTTTCTTATAAAACCTGGAGTGCATATGCAAACTCTGAACATGTAACAAGCACCAAGGCTAACTGTATATGAGCTGCAAGGTGGCATGAAGAGATGAAGACTGCTTCTATGTGCTGAGTTTAGACACTATTGTTTCTGGAGCCAATACTAAATTGGCTCCACTGGAAATCAAACACTGCGCCGAGTATGAAATCATTATCCAGAAATAATGAATAGACAGTACAAATAATGATAACATCTACAAATTAGAGCTGGTAATAAAAGACTACGTCCACTCTCAGTGGACACAGACACACACATGCATGTATGGTCAGTAGGCGGAGAACCACCAGACTTGGCAAGAAATGTAAGCATTAGCCAAAAATCCAACCAACATTTTGAACTTAATGGAATTCAAAGCGCGATCGCACATTATGCCCGTGATATGAACACACTGTTCAGTGGATGTGTGTGGTTTCCATGGAGACCAAAAGGTGGAGGATGAGCGAGTGCAAAGCCATTGTTCACCAATAACCAGAGCATAGACGGAGTAAATTTTGTGTTGCTTGCTTTTTAAAATAAAGAGGCTGGACTGGGTTAGTGGAGTCATGGAGGGAGGATTTGGCTTGAAGATTAACCCAGTGCACATCAAAGATAATCTGTCAACATGCAGATATGTGTCAGCAGGCCAGAAGAGAAGAGACACTGAGAGAGGAGGGGGGAGATGAAGGGAGAGCATAAGATGAGGAAAGGCTGCGTAGATTCATGAGATTCATTACAGAAACAAGCGCTGGACACCGTTACGCCATCCATCACATATCAACCACCTGAAATGCTCATAGGGGATGGGACGACGGGAGAGACGGCGACATAAAAGTGTTAAACACACAAGAGGGAGGAGGATTGCAAATGGCCACGGGAGAAAAAGACGACAGCAAATGAGTGACGGGTTTCTGGTCGGCTGTCATCGTCTCAGCACAGTTGGCCTTGGTCGTCTGAGCATCAGTCACAGATGTGGGGCAAGCTGCCGCCTCCTTATTCACCGGTGAAGCGAGAAGATGTGATGATGATGATGATGATGATGTGCGTGTATGTGTGGATGGAGAAGGAGGAGGGGGAAGGATTGTTAGCCCAAGGTTGTTTTATGTTGTCTGCACCACATCAGCTGACCTATTTTTGTTATCCATCCACTTAAGGTTGAGCTGACACCAAATGCCTGCTATAGTGTGGACAAAAGACCCTAAATGAGTTATTGGTACTCAAGTTGAGTTTAAGGTGATCAAACTGTATTTTATTACCCTAAAATTCTTAGCTTGACCCACAAAGGTGATGATGAACAACAGCTGCTGAACGAATTATATTTTCTTACTGACATTTGAGGGCTTAAGAGGTTGAATCATTAGCTCATTAGCACCTGGTGCTAAACTAATATGGTGAATTTGGGAAAGAATATATGTGTTCATCATGTTTAGCTCAAAGCAGTGCTGCCCCTACACTCTAAAACAGATGATAGTGTAGCTGTGAGGAGATTTTTTAATGATTCCACTGCAATAACTGATTAATATTGCCAAAAAGATTTAAGTTTGGAGTCGTGATGCAATATCAATACACACCTTTAAGGGAACTTCTTAATATTCTGACAAATGTGCATACAGCAAAGACACCACTGAGTTACTGCGCCCAGATTAGAAATAGTTCCAGCAAATAATTTTAGAGATGCATGTAGTTGAATGTTTTTAACTTTTAGGGGGGGTCCAGTTGTCCTAGAAAGCCTTGCAGCATTATTAATCCTCACATATAACTTTGCTTGGGATAAATACATTTAAAAAAAAATATTCATTTAAATGAATCTAAAGCTCTATCATCAATGTGCATTACATTGCATGGGTAAGGTTTGAAAAACTTTTAAAATCCTTTAAAAACTGGTTTTCATCATCACACTTTAGTGTGACAAAGCAGGAGAAACGGCCTGCTTGCATCCATGACATTAGTGCGGGAAACTGGAACAAAGGCTGCTGAATGAAATGACATAATTTGGTCGGAGGGTTAAGTCATTATTTTTGTTCGGCTGCTGCTGAATGTGTAGAAAGCTTCCAGACACATTTATGGATTTTGCTCAGTATTAAACAGGCGGACAATAAAATATGTGGCTTTAACCTCACAATCACACTCCATGAATTTCAGCGAGCGTTATGAAAGGAATCAGCCAGATTATATTAGATTATAACGCCAGACTGATTCCATCTCGTGCACGCTCCTGCATTATTAATCTGACAGCAATGTAGCTCGGCCGTGCGCAATGAATCTCAGACAAAGACACACACACACACACACACAGGCAGAGGCAGAGAGCTTTCTTGTCTTTTTAAATGTTTTTTCCCCTTCCTCTCTGTGTATCAGAATGTCCGTTCAGATCCCTTCATGAATTATTCATCAGGTCCCCCCCGGCCCTAATCCTCGCCTTTGTGTCGCTGTAGTGCCAGTGCGCCTCCAGGGAACCGGTTTACTGCATCGACTGGACGCTGTCACTGCCACAAATCTCTAAATTCTCCCAAAAATGTTCCTGCTGCTGCTTAATGTGTGCCCGCAGTGCTCAAAGTGATGATTTACTGAGTTGATTTGTCGGTGACTGACGTCCAAAATGCCGCCGTGTCGGTGCATCGGCATGTCTTTAATGCTGGAGCCAGTTAAACGGTTTTTAAACCCTCCCCTGCTGCATAATGACTTACATTGCTTGCAATACTGAACACTGAGAACATATAGTCGTATACTTCTATGACATCCCCATATAAGCCCTTCCACAGACTCACGGTAATATTTTAACTTATGTCTTAACACCCCCTCTTGCGCCGTGTCCGTATGGGTTTAAATTGACCCAGTTGTTGCCTCCTCTGGTGTTTCCATAATATATTCACGAGGACTTAAATTGCCGACTCGTGCGTTTATCCTGACCTGATTTTGCTTTATGCCATTTTTGTTTCTCGTAGCATCTCCATGACATCCCCACTGGGACCTGTGTTCAATGGTGAGCTTTCCGTGACCTAATCAGGACATTTTCTCTCCTAAAATGTAAAGATTCACACGAAATTGCACAGGAAGCCCTACAGCGTGATGTCCAGGTGCCAGCTGTTTTACTGTCAATAAAATGTATATATTTATTTAACATATAGCCCATTTTCGACGACGCATCCTCCGAAATCAGATTTATTTCAGATTGCATTGATTAGAAAATGACCAATAAAACGTTATTAATATGGCACCCAACTGTAGTCTATTGAGTGTGAAGTGTTGCCTAACCTACAATCAGATCCTCACTGACCTCCTTTCTGGCTGCCCTGTGGGAGTGTGTTAAGGTACCCTGACTTGCTGCAGCAGCAAGAAATTTAACAAAAAAAAAAAGAAAGGAAGAAAGGAAAAAAAAAAAAAGAAAACTCAAGGAATAAAACATTTTGAGGTGATTAAACTGGACAGTGAAGGGCAGTTTCTTACCGCGGACAGACAACGGGATCAAGTGCAGAGCCAGGACGCACGACAGCAGCGTTAGTCTCCAGCATCCCGTGCAAAAGATCGCTTGCTTCTCCTGCATCCTTGCTGTAGAGTGATAGGCTTTGATGGTCAGACGAAAGAAGAGAGAATCCTTTTTGTTATAATTTTAATAACAAGAGAGTTCGGTGGAGGTTGCAAAAAGTAATCCGGACAAGTGGAGCTGCTGATTTGCGTGCGGTCTAGACTCAAGCCTCCCCGCGCTTCTCCTCCATAGCCGCTTGGTCTCAGCTGTCTCCGCGTATCTGCTCCGTTCTTTCACTCGCTTGTTCAACGCAGTGAGGCTGGTTACGGCTCCATCGCCAAAAAGCGGCGGTCGGAGACGGCGGTGGTGGGGTGTTGGTGGTGGTGGAGGCGGGGGTTACTTTTGGGGGAGTAGACGCACGCCGTGGCTCGGTTTAGCTCGGAACGGATTGGTGCTTTGGGCACTTTGTGACTGAGAAGGGAACAAACGTACGGCGGTGTGCAGTGCGCTCGGCAGCCTTCTCATCATCTGGGGAGGAGAAAAAAGGGCCGGTGATGCCCCCCTCCTCTTCTTCCCTACGCCCCCATCCTCATCCCTCCTCCCTTCCCTCCCTCGTTCATTTCCCCTTGAAGTCTCCCTACTCCTACTCCCCTCATCCTCCGGTTTCCTAAAACTTTCCCCGACTTTTTCTATCGCCAAAGCCCTTTTATCCATCTTGCTTATCCATAAAACATTTTGTCTCCCCCCATGTATACATCTCCTACAATATTCTTCCTTCCCTCATATTCCATTTCGCCCCCTTTCCAGACCCTAAACCTCTACTTTTGCCCATTATTGCTGCCATCCTTACAATTTTCTCTGGCATTATTTTCCTCCTCACTAAGTCAAAAAAAATCTTAAAACACAAACAGAACAGAGCAAGATGTATGGTAAAAGTTCAAAACAGTTAAAACGCTATGGATAATAATCTGTGCTTGACATAAATTGAAGTTCGCACAGCCCAGGCAGCTACAGGTTTAGTTTATGATTCCTAAAGAAGTGCTTTGACATCTAGGGGAAGCATCCATCCCCAAGTTATCAGCTAATCAGCTGTAGTAACTCACTAACTGATGGTACATTTACTGCACACATTTAGCTTGGAGGACTGATTCAGTCTCCTTCACTGAGCAAAGAGGCCTACTACACCTGATGCTGGTCTTTTGTTGCCTAAGCATCTCCCACTAGCACGCCAACCATTCCCAGTACTGCTGAATCTCCCACAGACCACATAAATCTGATGGACTACACTTTCCTCAAGCTTTATATATATATATATATGTTTAATCCTGGCAGCTTCCTCTTCTTCAAAATTCTTGTCTTTGTCTCTATTCTTTCTAAATCCATCCTCTCTCAAAACACATTCCCTCCTCCTTTCTCCATTCATTTTGAACTCTTTTTTCTCTAGTTCCTCATCCTAAGGCACTTGCCCTTTCCCCTTTTTTCTAAAAACAAGTGAATCCTTTTCTGGGTGACTCTTTTCTTCCTCTCCCAACTTTTCCACCTCATTTCACTCTTTTTTAAGGTCAACATGGAATGTTGTCTTCCCATTGTTGATGGTTTATTCTTTCCATACTGTTTCATTCACCTCTCTTCATCACCCCCTCTTTTTAATGCCTTTGTTTTTTGTCCTTCTTCCTCTGACTCATTATACATACATTAATTCATGTATTTATTGCAGAATATATCTCATTCTTCATTTTTCCAAAAACCTTTCCCATTCTTGTTAAAACCTTTTATTCTCATTCTTTAAGAAAGTTTCCCTCCTCTTCTTCACTGATTAAGTCAAAGCCTCCTTTTCCTTCAATAAACATTTTCTTCGATTTTCCACCTGCATCCCAAGACTTCTCACTTCTTCCCCGAGAGTCAAAGTTTTCCTCATCCATCACTCTTCCATTCCCACTTTTCTTTTTCTAAACTTTTCATCACCTCCACCCTCCTTCCAACCCTTTCCCACAGGTTGCGATCATTTGCTATTCATCTGATCATGCTGGATCTCAATAGAAGTGCACTCTTCACTCTGGCCACTTTTTTTCCGACGAAGGAGATCAGTCACTATCGAAGGAGCTTTACTTTCCTTTGTTCACTGCATATGCGTCTCAGAGAGAATGAGGTAGTTTGAGATCATGTTAAAAAAAAAGTGTAGTGCAGTCAAAACAACTAGCTTTGTTTGATGGTGTGACACAGAGACTCAAACAAAAGAGGGGGAGTAGGCCTAGAGGAGGGATGGGGGTGTCTGCGGTGAAAAGAGGGGGATGCACATGGTGATGAATGCCCAAGGGCCTTGGGGGTAATGATCGTGGTGGGGGTCGTGGGCATTCTTCCACACAAAAACAGCATAAAGGAAGAGAACGAGGCTGGGCAACAGGAGGTGTTTTGTGCTTGGGTGTGCATGTGTATTTATATTTATACATATATGTGTGTGTTCTTGTAACACTACTTGGCTGCTTATGTGCATCTGTGCATTTGAAAGCAGCAGCAATGGCAGATTTTGGATTTTTTACTAAATGTTTAGCAGAATAGAAAATGTGTGCAGTGAATTGTGAAAAGTGGGTCACAAGGACAACTTGGCAGCTTTGATTTAAATAATATAAAATATTACAGATCCAGCATGTAACAAAGACCTATCCTCAACCAAAATACTCTTCATCTCCCTCTCTCCTTCCACCTCCTGCAATGACCCACAGAAGCTTCAGTGTACTCATGACCACAACAATAATGCATCCACACTGCTGACCTTTCTGTTCATTTCAGCTTTCATCTGATTTTCTGGGCGACTGCTTTATCTATTCCACTGTGTGATGCCACTGACAGCAATGCTGGACAGAGAAGAAATAACAAAAGTTGCCCTATCTGGTATGAAAATTCATTTCTGGTGCATTTCAGAACAATCTTTCACCAAAACGAGATATCTCCCAAGTCTAATAAACTGGTTTATTTGCCTTTTCACCAGTGTTTTCTTCATCTCATTCAGCTGTTTGCATTAATGTTGTCAGTTGGCAGGCTGAATTATTGGTCCAAAATTCATCATTTTTATAAACTAATGATTTTGGAAGATGCAATAAAGGAGAACTAAGGTGTGCAAAGCAAGATTTCCACGCTAACAGTCTAAGCATGCTGGTGTTTCATGGGTATCATGCCCATAGTTTAGCAGGATAACATATCAGATATGGCCTATGGTGAATATGTAGCATTAGAGTTAGAATGAATCCTAATCAGGACCAAATCTCAAAGTAGAAAAACTAAAGAGTTACATTTCACAGATTTTTGTTTTCTCCACATTGTGAAGAGGTAACCTTAAGTTACCAACAATGAAGAGATTCACATTTTGGCAGATGTAGGTCAAGTAATTAATTAATAGAAAGGTAAGTAATAGTATGAAACAAAAAGGATTAGGTGTTATGCTGCTCTGATGAGTACTGCTTCATTTTCCTTATTTGTTTAATTTTTCTTATTGAGGAAACTGGAGCACAGCACTGTTGTCCTCGGGATTCCCATATACTTGTTTGCCATTCACCTAGGGACCATTTTTGACCCGAGGACAACACAAGGGTTACAATAGAACAAATTCCACAGAAGGCCCTACAGCAAGAAACCAGAGTTTGGTGACTATTTCATGGTTTGCCGTGACTTTCAGCTGGCTGTTGGGCACCAGATCTCGTGGAAATCTTTCCAAGAGTTGTTTTGATAATTGAATCAAAACAGCAAATGATCGACCTCATGATAGCACTTGAGGAACAAAAAGTCAATAAGATAAAAGGATTCTTATTCTGGGCACTCAAAATGTCCTCAATGTATTGTATGCATCATTTAAATCGGTGTGTAGAAACAGCACTGAGATAAAGTCGCACAAGTAAACATGGCAATTTCATAAAGCGTAATGTCATAAATCTGCTGTGAAAGGAGAATGTTCATTAAATTAGGATTAAAAATATAATTTAATATTTTTAAATTAAAAATCTTAAATGGTGGTGACTCAAATTTCCTGTTTGCATCAGTCGGAAACCCAGCTATTCATGAAAGTTTAATTGATCGCTAAAATTGTTGTTGAATTTCTAGTCAACAGGCTACTTGTTTACATAATTAAAAGTCTTCAAATGTACAAGAACTGGTATCACAGAAACTCCAACACAGTTTCTTTGGCAGCTGCAAACAAAATGTGTATCGATAGTAAGGTCTGATGTCTTCTGTTACAACGGGATAACCTTCATGTTCACTGTAAACAAGCACACAGATTAGGAACTACACATGAACATCAGCCTAATTCTGTCTGGACGTGTGGCATTTCCCACTGTTTTAGGGTCAATGCTTTCTACTATCGTGTACGTATCAGGGTCACGTGCTGTTGTTATGACAGTCCGGGCGCTTCTGTGTTATTAAACAGGAAACGGTGCTCATCAACACACAGATTAGGCCCATTTAATCTCTCGGTCAACCCCTGAAACAAAAGAAGCCTCCACCCCACCCCCATCCCCCCCGGCTCAGCACCTCTGATGGAATAATAAATGATATGGCATCCTGAGCATTACATTCTTCATCACCTACTCTTGTTTTCCTCCATCCTCCACTTGCTCTGTTGTCACAGTGCAAGCAGAATAATGAAAATCATTTCTAATAAAGTTGAACAACCAACGAGTTTCACATTTCCCTGCTGCAGTGTCATTTCCTTATCTAGAAGTTCCAGCCAAGAACAACATCCTCAAAATTTTGAAATAAAAGAGGAAAATATACACTTTTGGATGACTGGCTGGTGCATTATTCTGGCCCATAATAATAAAGACAGAAATCATTTTAGGACATGTATGAAAATAACTGTGCTGGGGCTTTGTGAGGGGACACGTACCCTGCCAGTTTAAGTCAGCATCTGCACAAGGTAGATGTAGTTGTGACCCATAAAGCAAATTGCTCACTGGTGGTGTTCCAAACAACTGGAGCTTCCTGAAACAAACGCCACAGCAGTCTTGTAAGTAATTGCAGACCTGGGGTTATTGTATGACCTATATCTCCATACACGCAGCGTAAATTATATCCAGTCTCATTAGGTTACTTTGACAAAGGGTGACGAGAGCAGAATCTGGTTTTGAAACCAGGAGAATGCTGCTTGGCATACATGTGAAAATAAGATGCTGTTTCCTGACTTATTGTTACAGATTTTGTAAGTCAGTCTTTTTAGAGTTGATGCTCATTCATTTTCTTGCCTATATCCTAAAAAAAACATTTGTGGTCCAAAAAGATGAGGAATAATTACTGTGTTTGATATACTTACAGATTTCATTTGCATGAGTTTCACACATTAAAAACATAAATGCTACAGTGTGACTGTTTTTATTACACATTAAAACACAAACAAATAGTGTACATATTTCAGGAGGGTTTAGGGAACAGTGTTTGAACAATCTGACAGCAGCGGGAGGAAAAGACGTGCAGCGTTGCTCCTTTGAACTCTGTATGTGGAGCATCCGGTCACTGAAGGAGCTGTCCAGTGCTGTCAGAGTTTCATGCAGGGGGAGGGAGGCTTTCTTCCTCAGTGAAGACAGAGAGAGAGCTCTTCTCTCTCCCCACACCTCCGTTATATCCATTGAGCATCCCAAGATAGAATGTGCTGCACCAACAGACCACCGCAAAAGACCCTCAGCCAGATAGATACATTTTAAAAAGGCTTATGTAATAAAGTCCCAAATTTACCACGTATTAAAGTATTGTTATGATTACACAGTACTTGAAACCTAACAATAATTTGTTGTGTGCTGTATCTTTTGATACTTTATTTTTAGCAGAACAGCGTGGTTCAAAAAACAAACAGAGCATTTCAAACATTTCCCGTTTGTTTCCTGTTTGTAGACTACAGCAGCAATGTCTATCTCCAGATGGAGGCTCTCACCCATCTTCACATTTTCATTCACTTATTCTTCGTATAAATATCTTGAAATCATTCCTGTCAAAAAAACTTGGATCATCTCTCCCCATGTGGGATAAATTTTACTCCTTCTAATTCCAACCTGACATTTAGTATTGCCACTTCTCACGAATGTTTATTGTTTTGTTGCCTTTTGGAGCATTTTCATAGGATTATCTGATAAATATTGCTGTGAGGAAAAAACATCCAAGAAGTTTGTGCTGCAGTTTTGGTGAATGAAAATGTGTTTTATAAGCACGTAGCACTCATTAGAGGCCGTCTGTGTGATGTAGCTGCATAGTTTATGGACACAACTAACCTATGTTAGCAATTTTGGCACTTTGACATGACCCTGACTCATTTGAAATGAGTCAGGTCATGTCAAAGTGCTAAAATGGTCAAATGAGTCATATGACCATTTTTCAGATGTGGGTTAGGGGTTCAGATTGCCCTCACTTGGGTAAGGGGTCACACAAAGGTGATTAGCAACTCGATAGCTCAACCCAAGGTTTACCAGTCTAGCTACAAAAAACATGTAGTGTTCGCAGCATCTTTAAAAGTCATCTTTGCACAGAGGTCTGAGGCATCTTCCAGGAATGGTGGCACTGTTTTCCTGTGAACTGACTGTCAGTAAGCGGCTATTTCATATCTGTTGATCTCAAACATGGCCTGCTTCGGAGCACGTTAGATCAGCTCAGCTGAACAAGTTACCATGGTGATGGAATTCCCTTCATCATACCGACAACTCAGAGTTAACCCTGAAGTTATCCAGATAAGCTCAAATCCAGCTTCATAGTACAAGCTTCAGGTGCAGTATTGAGTGGATTTGCTTCACAGGGAGAGAATACAACAGGTTTCTTCTACAGGAAATCCACCTGATTCATGTCCAACATGCTCTAAACACCTGACAAAACTAAATCTATCTCAGTGAAAAGATGTTACATTTGTGGTGAACACAGGAACTTGGAAGCTCTGCGGAAATTAAAATTTAATGTACATCACTTCTGTCCTTGTCATGATCATTCAACAGATGTTTCATTTGTAGCCACATACACTCATTCATTTCAGTTAAATTTGAATTATGTACTGCAAATTAATAAAAAATAAACACTAATCTCACTTACCTTAAAAAACTTTATAGAGAAGCCAACAATCTCCTGTAAGGAAATACTTGACACCTGGGCATAAATATCAACCGATTTATCAGGAAAAAACCTCCAGCAGAACCAGGCTCAGTGAGAACAGCCATGTGCTCTGACTAAAGGTTAGGAAAAAGCGAGGATAGAGAAAAGAATGTAGAGAGATGGCAAACAGCATAACAAATACTTGGCAGGTTGGTGGGACCAGTCACCACAGATCGAGTAGTTCCAGAGTGAGAGAGACACGCTTGCCAGAAAGTACAGAGAGGTGGCAGAGAAGAAAAAGAACCAACCAAATCTAAGCTAGATTTAAATAATTTGTTTTCATTAGTTAATAAGACCCACTAAGAACTATAACACAATTAGGTAGAAATGATAAGAAAATCCATGCGGCTGTTTGTTTGAGTCACGAGAGGACTGGGGCCCATTCCATGACAGTGGCATGCCAGTTGTATGTAATATAAATTCATTTAAACTGTTAACTTAGACAAAAGCCAATCAAAATCTAATGTGCAATTTAAACTCTTATTGAGTTTAGAGTAAAAAATCCCCCTTTCTGTGATTGTTGGGTTTTCTCTGTATGTATTATTGTAGGGTCTACCTTACAATGTAAAGCGACTGTTGAGGCAACTGTTGTTGTGATTTGGTGCTATATAAATAAACTTGAATTGAACTGAATTGTAAAATCCAATGAGGTCAGTGTTGGAAGAAGAAATGCTGTGGATCACAGGAAGTTCCACAGCAGGCCAGAAGTTACAGAAGCTTAACTAAGGGAGGCTTAAGGGTCACCTGATCTAGCCCTAGCTAAACTCTGACATCTGAAGGCTTTGTCTCCCATTCTACTTTTGGAAACTCTAGGAAAAAAATAAGATTGCAATCTGAGAGCAAAGTGTTCAATTGATAAGATAGGTGCTAATATGACATCTAATATAATACTATGAGGTCTTAACAATATGATGGGACATGGTTATACAATGTTTTGTGGTGAGTAGAAGGATTTTAAGTTGAAATTTAGATTTTAGAGGAAGCCAATAAAGACAAGTCAAAATATGGGAGAAATATTATCTCCCCCTTCCCTGTCAGTGCTCTCGCTGCAGTGTTTTGGACAAACTGAAAGCTTTTAAGGGAACTTACAGAACAACCCAATAATAATGAATTATAAATGATTCCAAGAGTCCCCACAGTGCTGCTAGGGACGAGGGTAATGCCATCCAAGTCAGTATCTGGTTAGACACATTGTTTCTTCAAGGGCCAAGTACGAAAATTTCAGTTTTGTTTGAATTTAGAAGTAGGAAACTACAGGTCACCCAGGCCTGTATGTCTTTTAAACATGCCTGTAGTTTAACTGCTCTTTATCATCTGGCTTCACAGATAAATATACCTCTTTAAATAGCAATAAAAATTTAGGTTTTGCGTTTTTTTATAACGTTACTTAAGGGACGGATGTATGGAGCAAAGGTTATTGGTCTCAAAACAGGGCCCCATGAAACTCAATGACACTGCTGAATCTCTGTTTGCCCTTCTGTAAACGTCACTGTACACCACTCTCATGTCTGTAAACATCAGCTTTCATTCTTCTGTCCGTCTGTCACAAATTACCCCGACACTCATCTTCACCCACGTCACCCTGCCTTCACTCTCTTCTTTCCTCCGTTAAACACTGTCTGTTGTTTTGGATGGTTGACCCAAGGTATGGAAACTCGTCCACCTTCAATACCTCAATTCTTTGCATCGTCTTTGCTACATATATTACCTCTCCAGACTCTTGTCCACCTGCTCCCTGCTCTCACTTATGTTGTTGCAAACAACATAGTCCACAGAGACTCCTGTCTGGCCTTATTTGTTAACCTGTCCATCACCAAATAAGAAGGGCCTAAGAGCTGACACCTGATGATCTCATGGCCACCTTGAACCCATCAGTCACCCCTACCGCAAACTTGCAGTACCGCAGTTCCTCTCTTGACAGTTTATTATAGGCTTTCTCTAGAAGACACAGTGATGCTTCTTCTGACCTTGTCTATACTTCCCCAGTATCACTCTCAAAGCAAACATTGACTCTGTCTCTGCATGAAACCATACTGCTACTTACTGACCATCACGTCTCCTCTTAACCTAGCTCCCGTAACTCTTCCCCATATCTTCAAGGTATGCCTCCTCAGATGTATCCCTCTGTGGTTACTGCACCCCTGCACATCACTGTCCTCTCTCCTACACATCTTCATACCTCCACAGGCAAGTTATTTAGGCCAGCCACCTTCCAATTGACTAACTTTCCCTCATTTTCTTCATTCATCAGCGCCTCAAAGCACTCCATCCATCTTCTCAGCACGCTCACTTTACTTGTTAGTACACTGACATTTCTGTCCTTAATAACCCTAACCTGCTGCAGGTCTATTTCAATCATTAGAATGACTGTAGCAATAAAAATTAATGCAGAGTTAACTGAATCATTAATTTAACCAGAATAAATCCTCATCTGTATATCGTGGTTTAAATCATGACTCAAGTCATCACTATCACGTCATGCTTTCAAACAACATTGCAGTTTTCAGTCCACATCACTGACTACATGTGTGTAAAAGTCAGATAAAGGACTATAGTGAAACAATGGCTTTGGGGGAGGAGACAAAAGATGAGAAAGAGAGGAAGGGAAGGGTGCAGTCTTTGTATCACTCCTTCACTCCACCAGCTCCTGTAGTGCTGTGAACAGCTGGCCTACTTTACCCTTCTCCATTTTTTATGATACTCACAGACACTTATTGGCACATACACAGTGCACACACAGGCACAACATTTATGCCCTTTTAAACATGCAGATACAGCAGTCAAATGTCAGCTGTGAAAACAGCATGACCAAATTATTAATAGACAATTATGTGGTTTGCATTATCAATATATTTAGACAGTGTACACTAGACTAGGTAGCTGGGGATCGGTCCGCCAAGGCCTCCGGTCCTGGCTGCCGCCTGGCACACAATGCACTCAACTCCTATGGCGCCTCCTGCGGGTGATGGGCCTGCAGGAAGATGTGCCCATGTCCCTTTTTCAGGCTGTGCCTGGCCGGGCCTCATGGACTAAGGCCCGGCCCTCAGGCACCCTCCCCAGGCCTAGTTCCAGGGCAGGGCTCCGGTAACCCTATCCCAAGCAGGGTGAACTGTTCCCTTGATGTTCTACTCACAGGGGTCTTCTGAATTGCTCTTTGTCTGGTCCCTCAGCCAGGACCAATTTGCCATGGGAGACCCTACCAAGGGGCAAAAGCCCCCAGACAACATAGCCCGTTGGATCCCTGGGACACACAAACCCCTCCACTGCAATACGGTAGCAATTCAGTGATTTGATGATCAATTTTGTAATCGTATCACCAGACCTGCACCTCCATTGCCAAAGCCGCTTCACTGAGCTGCGATCGCAAGGTGATGAAGGGAGCCACCAGGCTAAAGGAGGAGTCTTATCGGGCTTGGTTAGCCTGTGTTGTCTTGGTCGACACGTCTCTACAATGTTGCGTGGAGATCAGGGGCGGTACCTCTGGATTGGCAGACTGGGGTGGTGGTTCCCATTTTTATTAAGAAGGGGGACCGGAGGGTGTGTTCCAGCTATAACACTCCACAGCCTCCCTGGGAAAGTCTATGCCAGGGTGCTGGAGAAGAGGGTCCGTCCATTAGTCGAACCTCGGATACAGGAAGAACAATGTGGTTTTCATCCTGGTCGTGGAACACTGGACCAGCTCTTTATCCTTCTATACCTGAGGGTGCATGGGAGTTTGCCAAACCAGTCTACATGTGTTTTGTGGACTTGGAGAAGGCATTCGACCGTGTCTCTCAGCGTGTGCTGCAGCAGGTGCTTCGGGAGTATGGGGTGTGTGGCCCGATCCTTATACAACCGTAATAAGGCCTTGGTCCGCATAGCTGGCAACAGGAGTGTTTCAGGTTAGGTTATTGTTGACTACTACTGACTATTGTTGAAGAGTTCCCTTAAATTTTGAGTCAACATCTAAACAGTTTCACTAGCTGCCATATGAAAAATGCTAATCCTACTGCTAGTAGTGACCACAGATTTGTAGTGGCCTAAAATTAACTGCAAAACACTTGCAGGTAGCATAGGATTTTAATTTATCTATATACCTGTGCAGCTGGTTGGAGGCTATTGGAGAAAGGCATTTAAAGTCATCACAGAGCGGTGCCAGTGGCCTCACATGGTGACCTGCCAGGCAAACTGCTTGTTGCCACAGGCAGTGTAACAACTGAGCCTTTGCTATGGCAACAGTCTCCTCCAACAAAAGGGCAAAGACCTGTGGCGCTTTCAGCTGGTGCAGGATTTAGAGAGTGTACAAACGGATACACATGGCTCGATGCACTCAGTTTTCAGCAGTGATGAATACACACAAAACTGTTGAAACACAGCAAATATTTTTTTTATTACTTTTTTATGTTACTGCATGGTTTGGATTACTTGCTATGAGAAAGTTGTGACCTTAAGTCTGACCTTAATTTCAACACCAAACTCTTTTTTGGCCAACTGTGATTATTTCTGAAGCCCTAAAATACTTGGTATCCAAGACATGGTGAGTCATGAGTTTGTGAACTCAGCTGAAAATGTGCTAAACATGGATAGCACTAATAAGAAACTGTAGCAACCAAGAACGACAACTTATTAGTGGCACTACACTGCAGCATATGAATAAGGAAAAGACCTCATGCACTGCAGCTTACTGCACTTAACAAGTAGACATCCCCCCCAGCATATCATCTGAGTGTCCACATGAATTTATGCAACAATGTAGTTAAGAAATATGGACAAAGCAACAGGAAAAAAAAAAACACTGCAGTGCATTGAAGCGTTCCTGTTCCTGAATAACGAGTCTGTTTTGAAAATAAAGGAATAGAAAGTGTAGATACTTGTGTCAAAATTTTGGGAGTAAAAGTAAAAAGTAAATACTCAAGTAAAAATACCTGAAAATTCTACTTAAGCCCAATTACAAAGTATTTTTACTTGTATTTGTTACTTTGTACTTCGTCTCTAACTTTGTCTTACTCATTTCATATTTAAACTACTGCAGTCTTCTACATTTGACTTATGAGAAAGACTTTTGTCAGATAACTGCATCTGTGTGTGTAATTTATACTCATGTCTGGCAAATACCTAAATAAGACCGCTTTGTGTGTAATTGGATCTTTAAAACACGTGTGTAAGCATGTAAGGATGTGTTAAGGAAGGTGATGCTTCTCATTGTTGAGGCCAATTAAAGGAGAACCAAATCATGTCTTGTTTCAAGCATCTACTCACTCAAGTCTGACATTTAAAGAACAAAATACATTTTTTATTGTTTTTGAAGTATTTTTTGTTCATACAACAACTGGGCAAGCTTGTGTGAACAGCAGGACAGATCATCGCTATCACTGTCTCATCCATCCTGGAGATGATCAAACAGCACTACATCCACAGCGTTTCCAGCATCATGTAGGACACCTTCAGTGGTTCCCGCTGAGTTTTTTCACTCTTACCGTCAGAGAGGAGATATAAAAGCTGCCCCCAAACAAAAACTTTTATGTTTCTCATGGCTAGGTGCTTGATTTTATACTTGCAAAAAAAGAAAAAGAGGATTCAATCAAACAATACAATTCTTCAGAAAAAAGGGCTTGTATTAGAAAAAAAACCAAAATAAAAAATATAAAAGTTCACACAACTTGTAAAAATTGTTTAACAAACACACATGCTTGGATCGACCATTCAAAAATAAGCACTGAATTAACATTAACAATCTGTAGCATTTCAGTGGAGCTACAAAGAAGCAGCTTCTTGCCTTTTCAATTCAGTTTGCTTGCTACTCAGTTTTGATGCTAATGGTTTGGGTTTGTTTTGTACTTTTGTTATTTGCTTTCATTCTTTGTGCCAGAAACAAATAGATTATAATAACAGTGACTTCAGTTTTTCCAGTTCATTTAAAAAAAAAAAAATCAGCCAGAGCAAAGTCAATATGCAAACAGATCTATCATTTCTCCCTGTTTAAGAAAAAAGAAAACTACCTTAAATGACCGTAAACGCAAAAACAAAATTAAATTTAAGGAAACTGATCTACAATTCATGTAAATCTAGAAAGATTATAATCCTCTACAAAGATCTACAACACAGCTCATGTAAATTCACCTCCTCATGCACTGGAAAAAGCTTTCTGATTAGGCCAACAGTTCAATAACTCCTCTGCAGTAATGTGGCTTTTTTGTTGGCTTTGAAATATACATCTCAAGACTTTCCAGACTGCTCACATTTAGGGTCCTGCCTGTTAAGGGTGGTTTAAAGCTCACATGTCACATCCACTATCGCGCACTGGTGTTGCTTCGGCCGGTTGTGCAAATCTAGATTTTTGTAACATGTAACACTGCGTTGTGCTGCTGTGGCTGCCGCTGGGTTACAGACATCAGTGTATGATTGTATGATCGTGTCAGAATTCAGATTATAGTGAGCGTGATGTTGCAGTAGTTTGAAAACATAAGACTTTGTGGGAAAAAGAAAAAAATCTCTGCAGTGTCTCAGAGTCTGGTTGACGTCAGATGACAGTGTTGTCTGAATGTCAGTGTCTATCATTCAGCTTCATTTGGCAACCTGCGGCTTAACCGCGGTGTCTTTACTCCCCTTCCCAAACACAATCACATTCTTGAAAAAGGTTTCTTTGTCTCATTGTGGTGATGATGTTGATCCTGTTCTCAGACAGCTCCTGCAGCTCTCTGATCAGCTCCTGCAAAGACGGACTCGGCCAGGGGTGGTCGTTGCGGTCACTTTTGAGAATGTACGAGCGCTCCACGATCAGCTCCAGCTGCTCGAGGTGTTTGAGATTGCTGAGGAGCAGGAGGTCACTTTTTGGTTCCTCAAGGAAATATCTAGAAAAAGGGCAAAAAATATATGTTTTAGACTCCTGATAGGAAGATCTGGTGCTGGGGCAACTGGAAACCCAGAAAGAAAAAAGAAAAATTTGATGACTCTTTCCAGCAGATTAATGTTTGGGTTGTATTTAAGAAAATGCTGCAACATAGTTTAAAGTTCTAGTGCCTTTGTTAAATAAATGAAGCAAGTTTAAGCCACCAACATTTTTTTTTTTTAAATTGTCAGTCAGTACTGCATGAAGGTAATCGATTAAATGTAATCTGTAATAATTTCACTGAGCAATGTTATCTATCTACAATAACAATAAATACTAAATAGAAAATAAAAATCTGCCATCTCACCGTATCCTGAGAGTCTTGAGCTGAGGAAATAGTGAGGGAAGCTTTTTGCAGAGACTGCCGGAGAAGCGGTTCTGATGCATGTCGAGGTGCTCAAGTTTCTTGACTTTCTTCACGATGAAGCATAAATCCTTGAGTGATATGATCACTCTCAGCACCAGCCTGGTCACACGGGGTGGAAAAATGGTTGTATAGAAAGCAAGAGGATTCCCACCTAGACAGACAGAAATCAGAAGAGTTACAGGAGGCAGTTTTGGCCTAAAGCTTGATCTTTTGCTTTTTCTTTTTTTTAAATTTTATTTGCTTCTTACTTTTACAAACAGGAAGAAGGAACAGGCAACACATGGGACAAACAAAGTTTTCATCCCCCGTTTTCTGATCGAGAAAATTTCTCCTACTAACTAAGGATGTATACAGCATCAGAGTATTCACTAAAATGCTGGCAGGCAACCTTTACACAAATACTAATACCTGCTTTTTAAAATTAAAATAATGAGTACTATTTGTAGTGACTTATGTGGCTAGTCTGTGTTACTGCTTTATTTTGTATATCAGGTCAAATTTGCGAAACTAAACTAAAAAAAACCAAAAACACATTGAACAATGGTGACACTCACCAATGATTTCCAGTGATTCTAGCTGATACAGATAACTCAGCCAGGACTCTAGACGACATTTGACGCCAATTTTTAGGTACCTATAGCGAACAGTCAGTGACTTCAGTGAGGTCAGTCCCCTCAGCGCGTTCTCAGACAGCATGGTTTCTGGGTAATTCACCAACTCCAGAGAAGTCAGTGCTGGGCCACCGTACGCTTCTATAGGACCAAATAATGGGAGCAAGTTAGTCAAACGTTTGCTAATAATTTGGCACAGTGGCTGATCTAACTGTCCCACCACTACAGGCTTAGGTAGTAAGTAAAACTCTGAATGGTGACTGATCAGTAAAGGACATCTTTAGTTAAGTTTATTAAGACCCTCATTAGTTGCAGCATCATAGCAGCTATTCTTCCTCGTGTCACATGTGATCCAGCAACTCTTAGCAAGTTGACTCCTTTAGGAAAAAACTATGATAAACAGTATCATTCACTCTGTACTCAGTAATGTCTTTTATGCTGCAAGTTAGATACATTGCTAATAAATGTATGAAATTACTGAAAGCTGTCTGATTTTTTGACCCGCTGAGTCACAAAATACATTTGATCCAGTTACACAGCAGCTGTAAATGTTGTTTGGGAAGCAATTTAGCAGGTAAACCCACATGTAAAGTGTGATTTTCTTTTGATAAATGCTATTTTAATATTTCAGGTGAAAAAAAAATGTATACTGGTTCTGATGCAGGGTTATAAAATGCTGTAAAGACACTAGACTTACCTGGGTCTTCTGGGTCTGGGGGATAAAAGTAGTCGTCGGGCAGTGGCACTGGGTTCTCTGTAATCTCCCAGGATAAGTGTTTCAGCTTCTTTAGGTTCAATAGCAAGTTATGGAAGGCCTTAGATGGCACTGGTGCCACCACCTGCAGCTTTGCTTCAGCCTGCTGGTGAAACAGCAAATATTCCAGATTGAACAAGCGTGACACGCTGTTTACGAACTCAGCAGTGCTTGGCAGCTGGATGTTACACACACTCAGGTGAGTCAGCCGCTCTGCTAGCTGCCCAGTCTGACACTGCTGTAGCATTGGCTCGCTCCATGTGGCGTTTCGTATCCCGAGAGTCTTCAGGTTGGGGAAATCAGGCAGGTTGTCCACATTTTTCTTCTTGTAATGCTGCTGTGCCTCCATGCAGACAATAGTGGTGAGCCGTGGGAGGGACTTCACAAGGTGTTTCCAGTCTTTGGGCCTCAAACGTTGCACTGCAACATGGGTCACCCTGCGATACTTTAGTGTGTCCCAGAATCCAGCTGTGTAGCGTGGAAAGTTGGATAGGACCACCATGTGGTTCCGCCATAGGCATGGGTGGTCAATCAGCTTTTTGAGGACTTTGCAGCAGCAGCGTACCCTGTGCTTTTCCTGTGTGCTCAGGTAGCTGAACACCATGACCCAAACTTCGGGTGGCAGATGTGATAGCCACTTGACCCTCATGTTGACTTGTTGGAAGCCTCAGCTCCAGGCCTGTTTAACGCTCCTTTGGCCTAAAACCCTGCCTTCAAGTTTTCGAAGGCAGGCTGCACCTGAAAAGTTAAGAACAATAACACTTTTACCATCCAGACTAAAATAATACAAAGAAGATACACAGAACTCGCTTAAGCCATCTCTCAAATAAGTTTATTTTTGGCCAGTTACTCAAGAAAGTCTCTTGATGCATGCTCAGCCGAACAAGGTCTGTTCAGTGGAGAAACATTTCTCCACTGAACAGAATCAACTTTTTGGTATTTCCTTACCTGGCTGTAGTCGAAGGACTATTTTAAAGACAAATATGACTGCAAATTCAAACATCATGGGCTAAATCACTGTAAACAAAGCAGTATTGTATTAATCCAAGTTATAGTCATAGCCATTGTTTGGTAATTGGTGTCTAAACTATTTACACGGAAGTTGAAAGTTGTGCTGTGAAGAATGAAATTATATTACTCCAAGAAAGCTATCCAGCATTTTTGTCAAAATGATTGCAAACACCTTTACCTTAGGGCAGATGTGGTAAAAGCATGCTGAAAATAATTATGTGGTAAAATTAACATCCATTCAAATACAATGCTTTCGCCAAATATACAAATAAATGTATATTTAACACATCTCTTTAGTGGATATATATAGTTCAAAAATAATTGTGATTTCTTACCTGGTAGAAACTCCTGGGAAAAATAAATTTGGTCTTATGCCTTCAAAAAACACATCCCCATGATCCAAAAGGCCAGAGGCAGAAGCTTTTCCAGCCTGCACGCTCAGAGTCAAATGAAAATGAATGAGTATCTCTGGTCTGTGACTCTTAAAAAGCTTGCTGGTACTTGATTAACATACGACTCCATGATGTAATAATACCTGCACATCCTGTTTATCTACAGGTTACTATCTACATGTGACCTTAGTAATCAGCCTCTTGTATTGTCCCCGAGTCTTGATTTTGTCACTAATCCTTTGTGTAGCGACAGACTCCTTGATCACCCAGATTTAAACCACACCTCAGTGATTGATTGGCTGAAGCCCCACAAAAGAGTTAATGTCTGAATATCTAAACCCGTCAGCCATTTTCTTACAGACAAAGCAGCCAGAAATTTTTCTAGGCAATGAAAGACAGATGTTCATTTGAGAACACAAATGCTCATTACAGTCAGATCAAAAAAGAGTGATTAATCTGCCAGCTCCTGAAAAAAGTCTGTCCAAGGATGTCCAGCAGTGGTAATGGGTCTGAGACAACCTCTGACATGACCTGATTACTCAAACATTATTGGCAGTTCTTGTGTGAAAGAACTGTTAAAATAAAATACCTTGAAGGATGTAAACAACTACAAAAAGACATGACTGGACTACAACAAGATACAAAATGTGTCCAGTTCTCTCTGTGATCACATTTGCAGTGATGTGTATAAGTGTTGGCAAACAAATGTTGCTCATCTATGCAGCACATCTTGAGCACTCCACTGATTATGAAGTGGAGAAAGAAAGTTTATTTACAGTCCATGTAAAGTACTCAGCCTGTACTCTATTACTTACGTATTAGGAGGCTAAATCTTAACATCTAACAAAACTTTATAACACTCAAAAGTCAGAAGCCAAAAAGCTGAGACTATTTAGTCCTATCATATCCATCCATTTTGTTCAGTCTGTAGATGGTTTCTGCAAGCTGATAATTATAGTGCATGTCAGCTCAAACAACATTTTTTATTCTGCAGTTTGTGTATAAATATATTTCATGTCTTCAGAGGAACCCAAGTGATGATGACTTTAACGCTCATTCAGTGTGTTTCCTTCCATAATAACACAAAGAGGTCTAACAGAATAAACAACCATGTTTTCCTACTGAAACTGATCCAAAGCATGTAAGTAACGATCTGCTGATACTTTGAAACAAAGGTGGTGAGAGAGAAATGATCACTTATTTATCTACAGTTTACAGTCTTTTCATCTCATGGCCGGGTGGGTCGACTCTCCAACGACTATCCAACGACTCTCATAAAAGCCCAACAACTCTCAATAGCTCGAGTCCCCACAAGGCGGTTAATGGCTGGGTATCTATAGCAGCCAGTTGTTTTCACACATGCAAAGAAACCACCAGCTTTTCTAGACATTAAAAGACAGATGTGCTTATTAGAATAAAAAAGTTAATCAAAGTCAGACCAGAAAACTGTGTTTGATCTGCCGGCTCCCTACAATAAAGTCTGTCCAAATATGTCCAGTGGTGAGAATGAGGCACAGCTTCGAACATAAAATGACTGAACCATCATTTCCAAGAGTTCTGGTAGAAGTGTAAACACATTCACACTTTTCCCCCACTATTTCATTTTGCTATTCATCTCTGTGGTTTTGCTACAGCATGAACACTGTAGTCAGAAAGAATTTGCATCCATAATTCTTGCTAAACTATTGTATGTAAAAAAAAAAAACCAAAAAAATTTTACACTGAGTTGTACCAAAAGTTATGGCTCATCATTTTAGCTAATTGCTCATCAAACTGAAAATATTCTAAAAAATAAAGTACACTGGCAAACTGCAGATACAGATAAGAGACATCTTACAATTCTTTATCCTAGAAGTTGTAACATCACAAATTGCGGTGTAATCGCACCTAAAACATGAGACTGTAACAGATCAGCCTAAATAAAGTAAAATAATTAAATAACTGGAAATTTGTTTGCGGTTTAGCTCATTCTGTCCTGAATTTAAACATTAGCAGAGTTAAATGCATGCACGCTGCAGGCTTTCTACTGTTACAAGTAAACATGCTATCAGTTATTCATCATCAGTTTATAATATTAAACTGTTATCAGACTTACATTGTAGATGCTCCTTTGAGAGGTCTTGACCGTTATTTCTTGATCAGCTGATCAAAGTGCTTTCTTGGCAGTTATGAGGGAAATGATCGGTCAACTCCTGGGAGGGACAAGGAAAGAGATTTAGTTCAATTGTATTTATGTAGTGCCAAATCACAACATCAGTTGCCTCTATGCTATGATAAAAGGCGAAGACCCTACAATAATACTGAGAAAAGTCCAACAATCAGATGAGCAAGCACTTTGGTGACAGTGAGAAGGAAACATTCATTTAAACAGGAAGAAATCTCCTGAAGAACCAGGCTCAGGGAGTGGGAGCCATCTGCAGACACTGGGTTAGGGAAGCTGATTGTTTTTAAATTTCATACTTTTCTTTTTTAGCAATGCTATGCCAATGCTAATGATATATGTAAATAATGAATAATAAGGGCCAGGCGACGGGCGAGCCGTAAACACAGCAATATCAAACATAGTCATTGCAAGCAGAAAATAAAAACAAAAGAAAAAAGGGCAACTAATTTGGTATATGTAATCCCAGATCAAGTAGAGGAAAAGCGTTGGATCACAGGCAGTACTTTGTTGCAGCGCCTCTGACTTTCATAAAAAGCCAACCTGAAATCTTTAATTGGAACGTCTCATGACTAATCATTGAATGTCACTTTAATCCACAGTTGCTTTGGACTGCAAGTCTATGTCCTTGTGTTTAGGTGTTACTGCTGGTTATTTCTTATCCGTGTATTTCAGCCAACCAATTTCATATAATTCTGTCACAAACACTCTCCTTTCTGCCCATGTTTTATTTTTAAAAGCATGCTAATTTGAATTTTCTGCCTACCTTTTGGCTTTTTGTTTCTCCCTTCTATACAGTTATCTGCTCCACCTTAATGTGTCTAACCTGCATCTGTATTTAAGGTTTGTTTTACGTACCTTAGTTTCCTTCCAGATGTGTTCGCAGTGTTCTTTTAGTACTCCTCCCATGACAGTCTTCTAGTGTTTTTGCCTCTGCTTGCTTCATATTTCTCTGTTTGTGTGGTTGCATTGATTACCTTTGTCCCAACTCCTTTTTTATCACAAAGAATTTGAACCTTAATCTCATCAATGGAGTTGCACATTTGGGTCTTATCAGTTGTTACACTGCTGAAAGGTCCTCTAGTGTTTTGCAAGGAGCACTAAAAAGACACTTTAGAAATGTCTACCATTGCATTTTGGGGTAGCCTGTTTGTTAAGGGTCACTAGTCAGGCAGGACTCAAACAGTTCAGTGCGTTTATTTATTTACAGTAAATAACAGTTTTAACAGGAGATCAACCCCAGCAAAAGTCCTGGGCTTCCACACAACAGGGTTATTCCACAAATCCACATGGATCCAAAGATTCTCTCCCAAGAACACAAAACAGCTCACCGCTCTCCCGCAAAGGTCCCTCGTAGACAAGGAAACAGCAGGTAAGCTGCTTTTTTTTTTTTTTTTTTTTTGTCCCAACTTACAGGCAAACCGCACAATCCCAGTGGTGAAGGAGCCAGACTTCACTAACTGGTTAAAACTCAACAATCCAACAAAGACTGCAGCGCTGCCACTATCTTAAGTGGTAGCACAAACAAGGACATCGGGAACAGGTGTGTGACTCCTCCAGGTGTGTAAGCCAGAGGGCGGGAACCAGAAGAAAGTCCCACTTCTGAACCAAAACCAACCCATGCACTCACACACTCGATAAAGGAGAGACATTAAAAACTGCATATAACTCCTGTACATCGCACATGTTGGCGAGGTGATTGTTAGGATGAAAAGCAAACTATGTTGAATCAAAGAGAGCAACAATGCTAGCTCTCTTTGAGCACAATATGCAGACTTTAGCTCAAGGGTGGGGAACTCCAGGCCTCGAGGGCCGGTGTCCTGCAGGGTTTCGATCTCACCTTGGGTCAACACACCTGAATCAAATGATTAGTTCGTTACCAGCCCTCTGGAGAACGTCAAGACATGGTGAGGAGGTAATTTAGTCATTTAAATCAGCTGTGTTGGATCAATGACACATTTAAAACCTGCAGGACACTGGCCCTTGAGGTTTAGAGTTAGACACCACAGAGCAAAGAAAGCAGAACCAAAAACAGCTTGTTGTGCAGTCACTGGGGCACCCGTCAGCCTCCCGTTAAAGACCACAGACAAACCCACAATGTGGATAAACAAACAACCAGTAAATGCTGCTGGCCTCTCAGCTTGAAAAGCTCAGCATTTTGTTACCAGGATGCAGACACGCTGGTGAACATGACAGAAGCTGTAGATTCTAACAGCTTCTTTCAGAAGATGAGGCTACAAAATGGCAGTAATTTACAGGATGGATGCCAACAGGAGATATTTTATGGGACCAAAGCTCTCGCCTAATGCTGTCTGAGCTGTAAGAAGAGAGATCACTTTCTCTTTGATAGAGTTGAATAGGTTTTTTTTGTAAGAGTTCACTAGACTAGCACTGCTTCCTTGCTTGCCCTAACTGAATGCCACTGATGTGTTTTCATGCACGCCACACATTAAATACAATAAACACACATTTTCCCCCAAACTTTTCATAATTAACATTTGTGCTTCCCCCCAGCCTCCCACATCTGGACTCAATCTGCCACTACAGATGAGCTTTACACTTCGCAGCTCAGAGATTCTCTCTGTTTCTCTCTGGATTTTATCTGTCAATCCCCATATTCCCTCTCCGCAGCAGCTCTCACCTTTACTCCTCATCTTTTGCTTCACAAAGAAATATCCGGACCACAACTCGATGCATCACTATAACCGGTCCTCAGAGGGTGAATTTACTTTTGCCAGAAGCAATTTTTCTGGCCCTGACCTGAGGGCATCTACCTGCAGGATCACATTTAGGACACGATTCAGAGTGGTAACAGAGTCATCTGTGAATGAGACAAGTCATCAGCCGGGTTTAATAAAACTAATGAAATGAGAATCTGAAGCGCTGAATGAACAAACTGTGTTGTGTCGAGGATTTTTTGGCAGTGCACACAGAGAGAGTGAGTGTGCAAAACATTTTTGGCTGTAACGCTGCATCTACTGCCACACGTGAGGTCATTTTTGAAAGAGCTTGCCAACAAAATCGGTGCAAAAATAATTTTTCTCTGCAGAGTTGCAATGGGATCGCAACAAGAATATTACTATAAGTAACACAACATTAAGTTGAATACATTAGGAAAGGTGAAGCAAAAGTGTCACCCCCAGAAACAGCCTTACTGATGGGATGTTTACACAACACTTAAAGTTACTGTGCAGTGTGAATGAACTGCAAATGTGATGCTTTTTCCCAAGTCAAAGCAAAAAAAGTGAAAAACCAGTACAATCCCTTCCCTTGTTTCTGTTTGAGAAATGTGTGATCTACCAAATTTTATCACCTTAGCTGAAAATATTGGTGTCACTCCCATTTCTTCTGTCCTTTACTTAACAAACCAAGCAGAAATAAATGAGGCATAAGCCACCTTTTCAACTGCTGCTACTAATTCCTAATAGCTTTTCCATTTTAAAGGTGTATTTATTTAAAAAGGGTTAAAATGGGTTTTCAGCAAGGCTGTTTTTGAAGAAGTGAAGAACTCTTCTGAGTCCTCCCAGTTTCACTTTAGTCAGAACACCAGTCAAGCAGAGATTGACACTGCTAATTTTCAAAGGTCATAACTGGGCCAGGGATGGCTTCTCTTAGCCTCATCCTGAACCTTCCCCTCTGCTTGTACATTTAGGGCACACGACTGGCATTTACTCTGCAGAGAGAGAACACATTAACACACATGTTCCTGCCCACATGACCTCTGGGAAGACATAAGTGTGGTTTTAGCATGTGGACCTGTGAGAAAAAGTGCATTAAGGGTATATAATACCAATACCTCCATTATCACCACTGAACTGCATACTTCAATTCAGCATGTCACTGCAACTATAACATGTTTTATCTTGTAATACTAGGGATACCATGAAGTAGTATTAACCTTCACTGTCAGCTATTTAGTAGCAATTGTTGCTGTTTTTGTAACTGTGAATTTTACAAGTTTGCTCTTTGTCTTTTCAAAGTTCTATTTATGACTCAGAAAAATGGAGCTGTTACCGGCTGGAGCGACGAGCATAAACAGATTATAAGAAAGAGGATATTGTAAAATATAGCTGACAAAACACGTTTTTGTTGCAGCCAAATCTCTAATAAACAATCCTGAACTGTGTAATACTTGTATGTCCATCAGATGATGTTCACAAGGCCAAAAAGTGGCTTTAAAATGGTGAATAAAGTTAAAAACACCATTAATGACTCCATTACTCAACAGATCAGAATTTGTTAAATACGTTTCAACATATTCAAATTCTACAACACCTGAAAGATTACTTTTATTTAATCGTACTCATGTGTGGCAAGCAAACAGGAAGTCAGCCAGATTCTGAATAAGTACTCAACAAACTCATGGCAATCATACAACTCTATGCGCTAACCTCATTTATATTGATAAATAAGGAGGAGAAAGCTAAGAGTAAGATGAGCACGCAAAAATATATTTGTAAAGTCAGCACTATTTTCTCAGACTGCATACTAAAAGGTCTTGTCACTAAAAGGCCAATGTTTGAGCTCATGTGTCAAGTTAAAAGGCCCTTGTGTAAAACCCTCAACCACTTCTTTCCATCTCGTTGTCAGGCATTTTTGGTATGCATCAGCAATATGCAAATTGGTCCGTTTTTGTATCCTCGTTGGCAGGCAGCCGGCCTGTTTTAGGCTGGTTTCTGATGTGGAAACCAGTCAAGGACAGCAGGTTTTAGAGTAAGACTTTGTACTGGATGGCTGCCAATTTTAAATCAAAGGGAAATTAATCATGACTATTAACTCTAAATAGAGCTTCAGTTTAATATTCCATTGTGCTGTTATATAATATATCACGTATATGCTGATAAAAATGTTCACGTGCACTTTTTATTAGTTTGCTGAACTAACCAAGCATGTTGATGCTCCAGGCTAAATATTTAGTATGCTAAATCTAGATCAAAGTTAGCCACCCTGCTGAGGTGTCCTTCCAAGATGCCATGCAGAAGGCAAAACATCAAGACTTTAATGCTCTTGCAGTTTAAGTACTTAGCAGGTGTGTTCCTGGGAAGTCTTTGAGTAATGACTGCTATCCAACCTGCAATTAATCAAGGGGCCTCAAGTGAAATTTCCGCAGACCACCAGAGGGTCTACTTAGAGTGCAGACATACTTTTCATCAGATTTTAACCACTGCCTGCAGCAACATCATGCCTGTATTTGTCTTAAAAACAATAAAAGAAGGCTGTTTTGTGGTTTCATGGTGGCAAGAAATTCAGAGAAAGGTTTGGCTCATGTAAAGTGGAAACAATGAATTCTGACTACTGGCTATAAGTTGTATCTAAAAATACTATTAAGAACTATTCACAATCACATCCCTTTGACAAAAGCCCATGGTTATTGCGATGCAGGTTAGCAATATGGCAGTTAGATTGTCATCCTCCAGGCCAAACCTTACCAAACCAAAAAAAGTTCAGCTGTTTGCTTGTATTTTCACCCTCTCTCTAGTATAATTTTCTCTCATAGCAACCATCTGGATGTCTTCCATCAATACATCCATGGGACACAATACCTCTCCCTTTTTTCTGTCCATAATTAAAAGCCAGCTTCCACCTTTTACCATTCATAGTCCTTTTATTTAAAGTCCCTATGTTACTGTCTTTCCTCATCTCTGGCTGCCCCCCAAAACAAGAAATAGCACCAGAAATTGGCCCTGTTGGTAAACACCATTAGAAGGCGGTCCTTGACAACCTTGGTCAATCCAGAATAGAAATCTTATTGATTGATTTGGCAAAGATTTGACACTGGATGCCCTTGATGATAATACTAGTGTAAGGTTCTTTTTTTTTAAAAAAAAAAGTCTAGTTATTAAAAACAATTGTTTTGAAGATGAAAATTAGCTATAGAGACAACAATCAGATGGCCATTAGAACTGCAGTTTTTCACACCAACACACTGACTTCATCCCCAGAGGTTGCTCACAGTGCTTGAGCAGAGATGTTCCATTGCCCTCTCATCAAACTTCCCATCCCCCCTTTCCCAGTCCCACTCAGGGAGTAATCACCCTCTGGCCCCTCAAACCTCTCAATAACATACACATGGTCAATCTGCTGTATGCAGAAATCCCCCCCCTCGCCAGATTACAGTGCCAGCCGGGCGGGATTAGTTTTCCTCTTCGTTTGTTCATACACAGATTCTACAAGCAGAGAGCTAAGCAGCTAAGGCAGCAAAACAAGCACACCAATGACATCTTCAGCCCAGTTATCATGGATCCCTCCAAGACCTGAAAAAATGCTCAGTTTGTTGCTTTGTTATTTCACTTAACTATAATAGCCTAAAATATAACTTTTGCAGCCCAAATCATATAGCAGTAACTTTGTGGACAGTACTTTACCTCTGTGTTAACTTGATTCATTTTTCTTTTCCTATACTACAATTATTCTCTGAAGCTGTCTAAACAATACATAAAATACTTAAGGAAATTTTATTTGTGCGCCACACAAATGCAATGTTTTAGCTTTGTTATGAAAAATGTATCTTCGGAAATTAAAAATGTAAGAAATGTGCCAAAGGAAATGAAAAAGCTCAAATTATTTGATTATAATAACAATAATAATAATAATAATAATGTGACAGCACTGTGTGTCTATCATAACCATTGTTGAAGAGGTAATGGCATTACAAATTAATCATAAGGAGCTTGAAAGAATAGTTTATTGTGATTTAATTCAACTTTTTTCATTGACAACCACATATGCATGTTCTGTTTGGTCAGTGTTGATTCATTGCATGGTGCTCTAAAAATCTACTGTTCATTTCAAGTCTCAAACAGACGTTTAGACTTCACCAATTTTCTTCCACAAAAGCCGACTAAGCCTGTGACGTCACTGAAAACTGTAATTTACACATTGTGAATGCATTATGTGCAGATGTTTTGGAGCAATGTCCCTAATCCCGACACAAAAGCACAGGATAGATTATCCAGTTTGTCCTCTTGAAGCTTGTAGTTCACAAAAACACAATCACATGAAGTATTAACCCTTACAAATATGAAGCAATGTACTACTCGTGTAATCTGTTTTTTTTCTTTTGGAAATGACTAATTCAGTATTCACTAATAGCAATTTTTTTTAAAACTCTGAATTAACTTTAAGAATTACTTAATTGTTAAGACTTGGGCTTTCAGGTGATTAATTTTTAAAATACAATCTTGTAACGGCAATATAAAAACATACTTATTTTCTACATTCTTCTTTTTGTGCAGTTTCAGATGAAAACTTTTGCAATTTTAGCAATTGTGCTTTTAGTCTAAAGAGAAAAGACAAAGAAACAGACATTTTCATACAAAACACAGTTTATTCGACAGTGTCTAGGTCCAAGTACCAACAGACCCCATACAAAATAATAAAAAAAAGAAGAAAAAAAAAGAGGGGGGGAGAGAAACAAATGCTACAAAGAACAGAGAGAACTTCCATCTACACAAAACATCTCCTTGAAAATACATTACCAATAACACAAAAAAAAGTATCCATTAAAGATAATATATGTAAAGAAAATCCCATCATATTTAAGTGATATTACATAACAAGCCTGGTAAAATGTTGAATGGGAGGGCACGTTGAACGAGAGTGTGAGCGAGGGATTGTACGGTGTGTTTGTGTGCTTTCTTCTTCCAACAGACTGGGAGAAGAGGGCAACAGTCAGTGATGCAGCAGTCATGTGGGCAGGACAAAGAAATTATTTTAAAAGAAATTAAGAAGAAACAAAAAGGAAGGAGGTGGGGAACAAGAGGTAGCAAAGGGGTGCGCAGAGAGGTAGTAGATAGCAAGAGGAAGATTTCTAGAAGAGGTAGCTAGCAGATGGAGGAGGAGGTAGCAGAGATACTAACAGTGCTAGCAACAGGGAAGGAGTAGTAGTTCTGGTTAAGACTTCACATTAAAACATCCTCATATTGGATTTATTATTCACTTGTATGTCAGCTTTAGAACGATGCAGGATGGTGAATGCAGACTAGTTGAAATGATGATTAGAGCAGCAGGAATAAAATAAACATTTTAATTTATTTAAAGCTAACTTGCAAGTGTCATAAAATGTTTTTAATGGGTTGAAAGCACTTGCTGATGACCTGACAAAAACAACTACGTCATGAGGAAAACGGGCTTCCAAATGTTGAGAACGACTCGTTTCGAGGAATAAAATTCCGATTTTAATTTCCAAGATTACTGACATGAAAATACTTTAAAAAGCTCAGAAAAGGGAAACCTGAGCAATGGAAAATGTGGGGAATACTGCGACAAACCGCAGCTAACAAATGGATCTTGTGGTGAAACTGTTGTCCTATCCTAGAACTAATTCAGAGGAGACGAAAACAAAAACAAAAAGCCCATAATGTTCCTTTTTCCCCCTTTTATAGCTATGGGATTTAATTTAAATTTTTTCAGACACTTTGTTCAGCTGATACTGAAAATTAACACGCAATAACTGTTTTTCTCTCAGCTGAGGTTACTTTAAATTTCCCATTACAGAAAAAGATAAAGGAAACCAGCATCCAGCTTGAGTAGCTGATATTTAAATACCAAATCTGCACACAAGTATTCAGTGGTTTCGCCCCTTGTTTAATTTAATTTACTGTGACATGACAGGACAGAGCGTTTAAGGACTAAACAGTTATGATTACTTAGTAACTTAATATTTTTCCGTGTAATGGTTTGATACACAAAAATGAGGATATTGCAGAGTTTTACAGTAGCTGGAAATTAATGCAAAACGTGCACTAAAGAGGGGAGGAGGGGGAAGAGGGGTTAGCGAGGTAGGCAGCACTAGGCGTGAAGAAACTGAGCATAAGAGAGGGGGGCGGGGTTTAATCGCTACAGTATCAGCACCTAAAAACATCTAGAAGCCCACCGTGCTGAGGAAGAGCATCGTCGTGTTGTGATGTTTCAGCCGCATCACAGCGTCTCCCTCTCTGTAAAGGCTGTGTGAAGGTCAGCAGGAGATTACATGTGTGTTTGTCCAGTGCTTTGTGGCAGGGTCTGGCCAAGTCGGTGTGTGCATGCAGCCTCCAGTGTTCGCCACAGCTTAGCTTACATGTCTGTGTGTGTGCGTTACAGTGCTGCAGGTGGTGTGACAGACAGAGGAAGGAGGTGGATGTACTTCCTTTCATGGCTGGAAAGTCCTAACTTGTGCCTCACAAAATGAGATTTAGCTTCCAATTTAGTTTATATTTGCCAAATACTGCAAATGTCTTTAGTAAGCAAAACTTTTAAATGTTAAAATCATACAATTTAAAGATTTTACTTCTCTGATTAGGAGGTCACAAAGTACTGAGAAGAGAACTTGGAAATTTCTGGTCTTTTTTTAAATGGAATTTTAAAGTCCAGTAAAAAGTCCAGTAAAAAGTTGGGGAAAAAAAGTAATTTTAGTTGAACCCTTACATTTCAAGCACAACTAAGAACAATTTAAACCTTTTCAGCAGGTACTGTCTCTCACGCCTATACTCAGATACTGTTAACAGTATTTACAGCTGCCATTTTTGGGGGGTCAAGGAGGATGCACCTTATCAGACAAAGGCAGACCTAAAGTTAAATCTCCGCCTGCCTCTTTGTTCAGTTTTGACTTTATATCTCAAAATCAGCTAGAGGAGAAGTGAGTAAAAAACAGATTCCATACATTAAAAAAAAAAAAAAAGGCACAAATGACCATCACCCAGCCCTCTGTCTGACACACACATTCACAGACACACACTCACACACACAAAACTACAGTGTATCATTTCAAGAGGAGCGAGAGGTAGATACTCGACAAGACAAGAGTGAGGGCAGGCTGGGTCCCCCATGTGTGTTTTATTCATGTTAATGTCTGAAAAATCTGCTTGCTTCAATACACACACACACACACACACCACCCACCCCTACAGGTCACACCAGCTCTCTAGTCTCGCTAGCTCCCCCTAGTGTTTGTCTTGGAGAAAGAGGAACCAGACAAAAAGCAGGGCGTGTGTTTTGTGAGACTGGAAGGGGGTTTCAGTGCAATTAAAACAGCACTGGAAAAAGAAAGGAGGAAAAAGAAAAAGAGATGAGACAGTTTTTTTAAATCATTATTTGTTCTGTCTCCTTGTTTTGTTTTCTGTACACAGGGTCATTGTCTAAATCCTTGGTTTGGCCCAACAGAGCAGAAAACAGTGTTTATAAGTAGACGACCCTTGCCGCTGTGCCCTGAGTGGAAGTCTGCATGTATGGGTGCATGTGTGAAATGTCAGGTTACCTCTGCTTTTGAACCCTGTGTGTGTCTGTGTGTGTCTGTGTGTGTATCCTGTGATGAAGTTTATAGTAGATGTGAGTGCTGAGTGAAAAATACCGAGCCAGTAGCAAAGGCCATCAAAAAGGGGTTGATGTTCAGAGAGTTAGCTTCAAGCTTGTGTGCTTTTGTGTGTGTGTGTGTGTGTGTGTGTCCGCGCGTGTTTGTGTGTAGCTCTTAGTTGTCAGCCACTCGCCCACTCGGAGGTGCTGGAGGACCTACAGGAGCAGGAGGGATCGCTTCAGGCTGTGCAGGTGGTGGACCAGGATCTAAGAAGGAAAATCTTGGTTTTAGAGCATAAAGGAAGCAAGCTAAAGTTTGAACTAATATATAAATGAATATGAAGGTAACTGTAATCCTGGTATTTTCAATACCAGTCATGTGTAATGAACCAGTTCTACATGGTATTTAACCCTTTAGTCTGGCTTTCATCATTTGCATTTCTCTGTGCAGTCGCAGCTGCACTGTCTCTTCTGTCATATTCAAGACAACATTACAACACTGCTTCACTAAGTGATAAGCTTGGACGTGAAGAGCTTTTCACAGAACCAGAAATTCTCAAAGACCGCTTTTTCAGTGGTTCAAGTGGCTACCATCCTCCTCCAGTACAATTTATTCATCACAGGTTAATTGTGGATGCAATTTGTAAAGCTGATATCTGACTTTAAGAGCTCTCTCTACTGGATGATGAGGCAAAATACATCAAAAACAGTCCGTATCTTTAAAGACAAAAAGGTTTCATCTCATCACAACAATCTACAACGCTTAACCTAGCTACAGGGCAATTATTAGACTAACACACACAGCAGTGGTGTGAGGCTTTAAATTAAAGCCCGCATTGATTTCTGGTAACCATAACTTATGCTGATGGGCAACATAAATGACATCCTAAGGCATGAAGAAAATTGTATTTTTCTCCTCCTTTAAAAAAAATAATTACAGGTTAGGTATCAAAAAGTGCAAACATAGCTTTAAAAGTTAACAGTCTAAGAATTAATGGTATCGCTATAATATGTCACCTGCAATAAATCGAACAAATTTTGTTTCTCTTGAGGAATGTAAATAGGGATGGGTACCGGTTCTGACATAAACGGTAGTAACCAGACCGAAAAGCAGCTCACATTTCGGTGCTTTATTTCGGTGCTTTTTTTTCCTGAGCTGTGATACACTTCTAGCCAATCATTTTACGTTTCCGAGGACAGTAGGTGGGGCCAGGTACGTACGTTCTTTTATGCAGAGCTACAGATTAAAAATGTCCAAGGCGAAGCGGTCAAAAGTCTGGCTGTACTTCACAGCAAAATATGCAAACTCAGCAGCCTGCAACAAGTGCTTTAAGCTGATACTGTGATACTGTCAAAGGAAGTAACACCAAGAATCCGATGAAACACCTGGCGACGCATAGCGTTTTTTTTTTTAAAAGCCGAGAAATGCGCTGTATTTGATGGCAGCAGCAGCCGTTCTTCTCGGCGTGAGTAGCTTAATGTTGTTCGTGTGTAATTTACGTTGAGTAGGCTAACCACGTTATTACATTAATGCATGTAAGGTGAACTAGCAAACATCATCATAGCTACATGCGGCTGTCTTCTTGTTTGATGGCAGATACTCCCTTCACCCTGGCCAAAAAGGCTAAAATGACCAAAGAAAAAGAGGGAAACAGCTAAACATGAGAGGTTTTTGGACAAAGTTTGTATTTTTTCCATTGTTTAAGCACTGCTTCCAGCTAAGAGTGATACCATATATGCCCCATAGCTGCAGAAAAGGCTAACATTGTTATCTTTTTACAAAAAACCAGCTGACCATGAGAGGTTTTTGGACCAATTTTGTGTTCTCCATGAGCACCGGCACCGTTTCAAAAGTACCGATTTGGCACCGGTATCGGATAAAACCTAAACGATACCCATCCCTAAATGTAAATGCTGAGAAGTCTCTTTAATACAATGCAAAACAAAAAATACGATTAAGTAACACCATTCAAAGAGTTCAAATTTCAGCTTTAGTACACGTGGAAACACAAACAGCAGCTGCCAAAAAACTTAAATGCATATCATTACACTGGTGCTTAATTTCAGATGCTGATTGGCTGCTTTACAAGGTTAGAGAAATCAATGCAAACCACAGGGTCTGTGCGTGCTGTGATGCTAATAAGCAGCAATGATCCAAATGTTTAGCTGCAGCTGACATTCAAAGTAAATACCAGCTGTCAGCTCCGGGTCAAAGCATTATTTGAATTTCCCAGAAAGATTTTTTTTCTTAGGTTGTTTGTTGGGTAAATAAAGGATCCTAGAAACAAGGCCATAATTTAGCGTGTATTGGTTTTGGTGAATTAAATTTTCACAAATCAACAGAAATAAACCACCTTGAGTTTGCTTATACATATTCAAAAACAACACAAGCATAATGAGAGGGTGACTATTTATACTTACACATGCCGTTGGGGGCTCCGGGGTGGCGTGGGGGCATCATGGGAGGCATGCCACCAGGAGGAGGCCCAGCAGAAGGAGGGCCAGACATCATACGTCCAGGCATTGGCTGACCTGGTCCCATTGGTCCTGCAGCATGAAAAGTACAAATAAGAGAAATCAGACACATGGAGATCAGATGGACATAAGGAAGAAAACCTACATGAGGTGCTTCAAACCAGAAACAAACACTCAACCAACAACTAACATGATTTTGTAGAGAAAAAAAGCCATTTAATCCATTCTGTCCTTATTCTCTGAGAACACTTGATATGTTATTTTGCTGAAGTTTAATGTAATGAGCCAATTATGTCCACATTTTCCTGCAGTTCCCAAAAGCAAATAATCACCAAGGGTTAGTCCAAATGACCAAAATACCAGTCCAAATTAGTGGGACTTTAATAAAGTAATTCATGTAGCTGTTCTTTTAGGTAGATTAAGGCATCATTTATAAAAAATAAATTAAAAAAAAATAGAAAAAGAAAAAAGATTAAAATTGTTAAGCAAGTTAGCAGTTACTACCAAGCTGGCTAACAAGTGGCCAAGATCTAAGACTACAAAACATAGCTGCTAGTATAACTTTGGGTATATATGAAAGACAACCCACTAAAGGCAGCAGAGAGTAGCTACTGAGCTATCAATATCTGATATGGCAAATGTGTAAAACAAAGAAAGTCATAACCTGGTAAAGCTGCTGACATTCTTTCCATATGAAAATGCTAATATTTCACAATATCTAAAAGCACACATCTGCTCCCCCTGTTTCAAAGCTCCTTAATCTCTGTATCACTTTGAGCACCAGTGTAGTTTTCCTTTCCCTTCACCTGTCTGTCCTGGGTGGTGAGGGGCCATTGGGTGGTGACCCATTGGGGGGTAGCCAGGGTGCATTGCAGCGCCGGGTGGGGGCCCTCCATGGTGTGGTGGAGGTGCTCCGTGGTGGGGAGGAGGTCCTCCGTGGTGTGGTGTAGGTCCTCCTGGGTGCATGCCTGGTGGAGGGGGCCCAGAGTGTGGTCCAGCCCCAGGCCCCTGTCCTTGGGCCTGGGCAGCTGCAGCAGCAGCAGCCGCGGCTGCCGCTTGCTGCTCCATCTGCTGCCTCGCCTTCATTTCGGCGTATTTGAGTTGCTCCATGTGGAACGCCTGACGCTCAGTTAGCAGCTGCTGCCTCTGAAGCTCCAACTGCACAGAAATGCAGGAACCATGAGGAAAGATTATTTTAAGACAGTTATAATACCAAATACCACCAACAACTGGCAGGTATTGCAGTACATAAAGTTACATTTTCATTGCTTTATATCCTGATAAAGTCTGCTTTACGCCAAAAAGGTGCACACTGACAAAATGCAGTCCTGCATATTTTACAGGGCAGAAGCCTAACTTATGAATACCATGGCCATGAAATCGAAACACAGTTTTTACACATAGAGGTTTTCTTGTTACAGGCCACAAAGGTATATTTTACAACTACTTTTAAAAACGTTTTTTTTTTTTAAATCTTTAAAAACTGTGCATGCATTTAAGAACTGAAGAGCTCGTGCTCATTTCCATTTTGTCCAACTAAACAGGTCGCTGTTTTGGCCATTCCTGATGTCAATCAGCGGCCTTTCCTGAACTTCTCTAGTCTGGCAGCAATAATTCTTCCTCCAGACTGAACTTGCAGCAGATGTACAGCTAGTGTGTGTGCAGCTATGCTGAGATGAATGAGCGAAGTCCTACAATAACTACATAGGCCACTGCACTCACCACACATTCCTTATACTGATGAGACTGGACCCACAGTATCATCAGGTGGGTATTTCAAAACATGGATATAAAAATAAAGAACTACAGCCAAAGTCAAAAAGAACGTTTATGAAGCTAAAAAGAAATAAACTAGCTTCATGACAAAAATCAGAAAAAGAAAGGGGGAGGTCTGTTCAGTTCCTTCTGCATAGCACATACAGCTCTAAATAAAGCCTTGTGTTTCTTTGTTTTAGAGTCTCAGTGTTTTACAGTTTATGTTAGGAACAGCAGCAGGAGTGGGTTGGTTTCATTCCAGCGTTCAGAAAGCCTCTTTAACCAGACTCCTTTTCATGCACTGTTTACAGCTGTGAAACTGGGCTACACTGCCAATGCCGCTACCGTGAAAACACAGTTTTACACTCTCACTAGCGTCTCCAGGGATTGTGCAGGGACAGAACACACACAAACAAGAGCTGAGAGTCATTCATTTGCTCTGTCGGGGCAGGTAACACTTTCACTTGCCTCACTGAACAACAGCTTTGCTTTGGAAAAAATGTTCTCCTCACAGAGAATTAATGCTGCGTCTCTTTTTCAATCTCTATGGAAGACTTGGGCCAAGTGGGGACAAACCTGTTGACTGGCCAATATCTGTTGATGAATTAAATCTTTATTAGTTACTTGTGCCAATATAGCAACAGAAGAAGCGAAACTTTGTAACGCAGTCTTTTCTGGACAACTCCAAAGGATGTGCTAATCCAAATAGTTATATTTCTTTTTCATTTTAAAGTGTTTTACAATTATTTTACATTTTTTTAAACAGTCTAATAAAGACTTCTAACAAGTAAGGATATTTGTGTATTTACCTATTAATTATATGGTAGTGGTGTAATGTGTGCACTCATGTTCCACCTTTAAACCTCCTAAAATATTGACATTTGTCCCAACTTAAAATGTCTGTTCTTAAATTTAGGAGTTTAAATCAAACATTCAACTTTATCTCAATATTTTGTTACACGTGTTGTTCTTTTTATAAAAAAATATTTCACAGGCTAAGATGGGGTATCTGTAAGTATGAACAAGTTGAATGTAAGACCTTTATAACACAATCTTAAGAGAATATGCTGTGAAAGTCGCATAAAAGTGAAATATACCCTTCCCAAGGAAACCTGTTGATGGCAAGTTAAAATGGTGTTTAAGGAAACGTACAAATATTTGGTTAATTTTAAAACACCATCCCAATATTTATCTTTTCAGACTGCTACAGTAAACCATTTGCACATATGCAAAACCTATTAGGTGAAACCTTAACGATGCAGTCATGCTGTATGAGCTAATTGAGTAGCATTATGTGCCGGAGATTTTCACGGTGGTGAGAATGAAAACGTTCTTGACTCTGTGGTGTAGTGGTTGAAACATTTGGCGCACACAAAAGATCCCCGGCTCAAGGCTGAGAGGAGACACAAACAAGGCTTTAAGCCTTGATTATTGTGTGTATCTGTGACGTCCATGTGGCTGCCTGTTTTTTGCCACTGCTCGGACTTGTCTGCAGAGAATTTACATTACAATGCATGAGCCTTGAGTAGCAGACTTCAAAATGAGTACTCTGCTGTTGGGTCACCAAAAACATCCAAAACAAGCAGTTCTGGATCTCCCCACAATGTACAGGGAGTGCAGAATTATTAGGCAAATGAGTATTTTGTCCACATCATACTCTTCATGCATGTTGTCTTACTCCAAGCTGTATAGGCTCGAAAGCCTACTACCAATTAAGCATATTAGGTGATGTGTATCTCTGTAATGAGAAGGGGTGTGGTCTAATGACATCAACACCCTATATTAGGTGTGCATAATTATTAGGCAACTTTCTTTCCTTTGGCAAAATGGGTCAAAAGAAGGACTTGACAGGCTCAGAAAAGTCAAAAATAGCAAGATATCTTGCAGAGGGATGCAGCAGTCACAAAATTGCCAAGCTTCTGAAGCGTGATCATCGAACAATCAAGCGTTTCATTCAAAATAGTCAACAGGGTCGCAAGAAGCGTGTGGAAAAACCAAGGCGCAAAATAACTGCCCATGAACTGAGAAAAGTCAAGCGTGCAGCTGCCAAGATGCCACTTGCCACCAGTTTGGCCATATTTCAGAGCTGCAACATCACTGGAGTGCCCAAAAGCACAAGGTGTGCAATACTCAGAGACATGGCCAAGGTAAGAAAGGCTGAAAGACGACCACCACTGAACAAGACACACAAGCTGAAACGTCAAGACTGGGCCAAGAAATATCTCAAGACTGGTTTTTCTAAGGTTTTATGGACTGATGAAATGAGAGTGAGTCTTGATGGGCCAGATGGATGGGCCCGTGGCTGGATTGGTAAAGGGCAGAGAGCTCCAGTCCGACTCAGACGCCAGCAAGGTGGAGGTGGAGTACTGGTTTGGGCTGGTATCATCAAAGATGAGCTTGTGGGGCCTTTTTGGGTTGAGGATGGAGTCAAGCTCAACTCCCAGTCCTACTGCCAGTTTCTGGAAGACACCTTCTTCAAGCAGTGGTACAGGAAGAAGTCTGCATCCTTCAAGAAAAACATGATTTTCATGCAGGACAATGCTCCATCACACGCGTCCAAGTACTCCACAGCGTGGCTGGCAAGAAAGGGTATAAAAGAAGAAAAACTAATGACATGGCCTCCTTGTTCACCTGATCTGAACCCCATTGAGAACCTGTGGTCCATCATCAAATGTGAGATTTACAAGGAGGGAAAACAGTACACCTCTCTGAACAGTGTCTGGGAGGCTGTGGTTGCTGCTGCACGCAATGTTGATGGTGAACAGATCAAAACACTGACAGAATCCATGGATGGCAGGCTTTTGAGTGTCCTTGCAAAGAAAGGTGGCTATGTTGGTCGCTGATTTGTTTTTGTTTTGTTTTTGAATGTCAGAAATGTATATTTGTGAATGTGGAGATGTTATATTGGTTTCACTGGTAAAAATAAATAATTGAAATGTTTGTTTTTTGTTAAGTTGCCTAATAATTATGCACAGTAATAGTCACCTGCACACACAGATATCCCCCTAAAACAGCTAAAACTAAAAACAAACTAAAAACTACTTCCAAAAACATTCAGCTTTGATATTAATGAGTTTTTTGGGTTCATTGAGAACATGGTTGTTGTTCAATAATAAAATGATTCCTCAAAAATACAACTTGCCTAATAATTCTGCACTCCCTATAGTATAATAACCACACGAGGTTAATCCCAGATTAATGGGATGGCTGTGTCAGGAAGGGCATCTGGCATGAAATCTGTGCCAAACCAAGCATGCAGAGCCATCCGCTGTGGTGACCTCTTGGGAAATACGGAAGCAGCTAAAAGTAACCTGTGACTAAAAACATTCTCCTTTGACTTCAAGTCTTTTTAAAAAACGTATTAGTTGCATTAATAATTTTATAGACCTTTTAAAGATCTGTAGACACTTTGTCTGAGAGGTGGGTACTTTATAAATCTGTCTTTGCTTCAAACAGCTAATTTTCCACTTTAGAGACTAGGCGTAGTTTTAAAGTGCCGGATGAACTTCTGTTAACAGCTCACCTTCATTTTTGATAACCACAGTTATAAGCCTTTACTGAGCATTAGAGGATTTGAGTGCCTGCATTAACTGAAAGTGAAGAGTCCAGCTGCCCAACAGAATACAACATTGTATTGAAGTATTTCTGACTTACAGCCTCTTTCTCACGGTCCATGATGGTCTCAAGTTCCTCAAAGTGTCTCAACTTGATCTCCAGTTTCTTCATCTGGGTCTCGACCAGCAGAGCCACCAAGGACTTGATCTTCCGCTCCTCCACTGCTGCCAAATGCTAAAAGGAAGGCAATGGGCTGATGGTCAATATCTAATCAATGCTAAATAACCATTTCCAGCATTTTACTATTTTAACACAAAAAAAAAAAAAAAAGTACAGGATTCCATCAGAACAACAGGTACACAAAATTATAGCAGCAACACAGTGTCATTTGAGAAAAGCTGAAGTTGTTCCATGCAATTGCTGTTGCAGAGTCAGCAGTCCTGCAGTCTTACCTTGGCTTTTGTGGCAGCAGATGCCAAGGCAGCAGCAGCCGCAGTGGCAATGTTTCCTTCTCCGATATCATGTTCCAGCTTCTTGCCCTTGTCCTCTCCCTCCTCTGTAGGGGTTTTCTCCTCCTTCTCCTTCTCCTTCTCCTGGTCTGAAGATGATGTCTCCATAGACTCCTCTTTGTCTTTGTCTGATAAGGAAAAGAAAAAATAGAAAAGATCAAGCACTTTATGTAGACTTTTCAAAGAATGTGTGTGGAAAAACATTATCAGATTTTACAGACTAATTAAACAATAAAACACTAAATAAATTAGCAAATCATCAGGATAATCAACCAGAAGTAGACCCTTTAAATTGCAATTTAAAAACAAAGTTGCATGCCTGTGAAATGGAGCTTTAGTTTCACTTTGGCATAAACTGTTACCTGCTTGAGCGGTCTTAGCCTCCCCTCCCTCTTCATTCTCTTCTTCACGCTCCGATGCCTCCGCTCCCTCTTTTTTCACCTTTTCTGTTGCTTCTGTCTTGTCGCTCTTCTCGGCAGACTCGCTCGGCTTCTCAGCTTCATCCTTCAACTCACCCTGAAGGTTGAGGAAAATCAAAAATGGTAGGCGTGCCACCACAGAAGGAAAAAAAAACCCCAACAACAACAACTGTACTGCGAGTCTGAATTTAAGATTTGCTCTGAGATTTGAGAAATAAGTGTGGTTCAGAGTAGCTAGCTGCTTAAAAGTGTTGAATAAAGGACATTCATTCAAGGTTTTTCACCTACAAAATGCTGCGAGTACACTCAATAGTTGATCAAATCTCGCCCCTGTTAACTTTCTTCCCCCAATCACTAATGTAAGAGAATAATTAAGTCAACAGCCACTAGTGTCATTACATTCACTCGCTTTTTAAAGCACGAGACGAAGGCTAAAAGTAAATGAACTGGAAAGTTCTAAATTGTGCAAAAAATAAGTGAAGTGGCTATCAATGTAATAAGTGACAGGTCATCTGTCTGTACAGGAACACTCATGAACCTGTTACAGCATGCCAGACTATCTGAAGCTGTAACCTTGTAATAACATCAGAATAATGTAGTTAGTCTTTGTTTTGTTTCATTTTTTACTCTTGAGCAAAACATGATTAACTGATCTGGCTGGTAGTAAGACACTTCGCAATATTTTGCAATTAATACACTCTTAATAAAACCTGAGGTATAATTCAAACCATAGTTTTGATCAAAATAATCTACCTCACCATTGAATGGGATTATGTTGCATCTCCATTACCAATGCTTGTCACCCCAAGTCTGGTTATATTGTGTACTTTCAATGAAAAACCTAAACCATGAATGAATTCAGGTATGCACATGGCCCGAGTTGGATGTTTTAATCTGATTTATTAATCAGTTTGACCTTTTAATTAGTAGGGGATTTATTATAATATCCATTTATAAATAGATGTTTTCCTATGAGACAGTGAACATCTGAAGATGCATGAAAGGTGGTCTCACCTTGTCAACCTGCTGGGAGTCGGAGTCTGTTTCCATCTTTTCCGGCTCTGTGGTTTCTGTAATTGACAGCAAGACTGAAAAATCAGCATCTGTCAGACAGATAAAACTAACAAAGAGGGTCAGAGCTTATTTTAAATACATTCTAAATTTACATAGATATTACCAACATTTGTGATATGACTGTAGCTGAATATATCATCCTGTCTGGAGTGAAATTAACTTATTGATTTACTGAGATAAACAACATCAAAAAGCATCGTTTGACATGCAGGTACTAAGGTTGAAAGCACTTTAAATGAATAGGCCCACAGGAAATGATAAGTGTTGTGTGTACACTCACACGTGACCGGGTGAATACATGCGTGTGGCTGAGTGTTAAACCATGTCACGGGTGCACTTGAGCGTATGTTAAGAGTTTGAATATTGATTTCGTGCCAGTTGAGTGCTTTAGGCTAAAGGAGGCATGGAACACATTTAAACTTATTGATTACAACTGTAGCTCAAGAGAGCATTAATCTTTAACAAGTGATAAGTATTGTGTGTGTGTGTGTTTGTTTGTGTGCAGGGGCGATGTGGGTAATTTTCAAGACAACACAGAGAGAGAGAACGCGATGAGAACATCCATGAGTGTGGTGACCCAGTTTTCTCCTTCACCTCCTCCCACTGCGCTGCCCCATCTGCAACCGCAGCTTTAATCCACTGGTTACCACAGCAGTGTACACAGAAACACCACAACATTTCACAATATGTCTTTACTCCTCAGTAGCCTGCTGGTAAAAGGACTGATGTGTAGCAAAAGTCAAATACGAGCCTAAATATGATGAGAAACATCGGTTAGCCTGGACATATGCACAGAGCAGCAATTTACATTAGAGTGGACATCCCTCATTGCTGAATAACATCGTGATGTTGGAGCTGGTCACAAAACTACCAAACCTCAGCAAAGACAGACGATTATTTTAGATGATACCTGCCTTCCCCCAATCAGGAAATGCTTGAGGTATTACACCTTCTAACATGTTTAGAAATACGTTAAAGACTTTCGAGGTTGGCTTGGAGGCATCAGCCTGTCTTTCTTTACTATCTGTACAAACAACACTCACCAGTCTTTTCTGGCTCCTCGGGGGCAGTTCCAGCGATGCCGCTGCTCTCCAAACCAAAGGCGGGATCCACCTTCCCAGTAGTTCTGGCTGCCTCCTGCACCTTCTTCACGTGAGCCTCCACCAACTCAGCTGGCACCTCTTCACGTACACGAGAGAACTCCTCTGCAAACAAAGAGTGGATGTTTTTTACTTTCAGACTCTCATTGATAGTAATATGACATTTCATTAGTTCATGGTGTGCTCAGACATGAAGCTAGTATTATATTCCCAAGCATGCCAGCTGGACTGTGCAGCTCGTGTTTATTCACTTTATAATGACAAAGTAGTCACATATGCACAGACCGTTTTTGGAGCTGCTTTCAGTATTGTGTGTTCACTTGGTGTTCTCTTTTTATTTAGTTTCAAAAAGCAGTAGTAACAGTGTTAATTACTCACAGAGCTAAACCATTTTTTTTACCTGTACATAGCTACTTTCCCCCTGTTATTCTTCCCACTTAAAAAGAAAAATAAAAGCCACACATCAGTATCGGCTCATATTCTATTAATTACATTTGATATTTATTAATTACAGTGGCCAGTGTTTGTCTGCTGTCTCAACTAAATCTCATGTTACGTTATCTGAGCAATTCAGTAGTTACATTTATCTTCTACTGGTCTTTTTGTTTTTAGTGTAACTGGCACAAGACCAGGAAAAATATTACTAACTTGTGTAACAGGTCACTTTTAGTTACACAAAAGTAACACGTGTAACCAAAAGGCAGACATCTCCTCTTTAACGTTCAAAAATCAGAACCATTCAAAACCCAACCCATGTATATTTGTGGCTGCATGATGTTGTTTAAGATAATGAAACTGAATATACAGATAAATCTCTAGTATCTCCTCTGAAGTCAAGAAACTGCTGCACTGATATTTGTTGTAAATGTTTCTGTTTCTAGCTATTTAGCAATTAAAATACAGAAGCTCATTAAAATATCGTATAGATTTAAACCCCGCAGTTTATGGCTCTTTCCCACCAGTTCTCACCTAGTGCTGCCTTGGCTGCAGCAGATGCCACTCTGGGATCCACAACAGATGCCAGGAAGGCTACTGTGCTCATGACTGGGTTCCCAGACTGGCTGAAAGGTATGGGCTGATAGGAAAGAGGCCCAAGTGTGGCCTCCGTACTCTCCAGGTATGGATCTTCAATGGGCAACCGCAGGAAGTGCAGGATGCACTCATCTTGGGTGCGTGAACCAACATGCTCCGAAACCTTGTTCCAGTCATCTTTATACATCTCCAGGGCCTAGCCATAGGTGACAGGAGTGACGATACAAGTCTTATTATAAAAAGAAAGCCAGAGAACATTTAATAAAGCAATATTTATAATTCCATGAGGCATAAAGAGTTTATCGCCATCTTTTTTTGTTAAAGACAAAAAAACATAGAAAGAAAATGACAGAAAAAAGTGTTGTTGTTTTTTTTATCAGGTCATAAGAACAGGCTGAGCTTATGATCAGCAGCCAAACATTGGAAGTTTTTCTTATTTAAAACAGGACACTCCTATCTTCTGTACTTGAAGACTCACCTCGAGCAGCAGCAGAGTCTCCTGCTCAGTCCAATCTCTGGTAGTGCTGCCTGCTTTACCCTGAGGAATCAAAGTCCACAATAGACATTTCTTTGTTTTTAAATTCTAACACACCAGCTCAGAGAGACTGTTAGAACTTTAAACATGAAAAACACATTAGGAAGTTAAACAAGTTCCAACCTTGATGCTTTTCCTGTTGTAGAGGTCAGAACGAAGGCTAAAGTTCTGCAGGTCAATGGGCTTGTCTTTGCTTTTGTCTGCAAAATTGGGCATTGGCTGTGGAGGAGGAATCTGGAAGGAATAAAATGGCCACACATTAGCAAACCGTCTGTATGAAGATGTATTTTTTTGCAATAGGACCATCTGATGCAGCAGTTTTACAAATGAAGCTCATCAATGAAATGGTACAAGGGTATAATGGAGGGAACCCAGAGAAAACAACACAGCTGTGATTTTTATTATTATAATTTCAGTGATAATTGGTTTGCAACTATTTCAGTTTGTTTTTCTTTTGACATCTTAATCAAAGTTAAACATCTTTTGGTGTTGGTGTGTTGGCCAGAAAAACAAAACAAACAATCAAATCACAGATTCCATGCTTGCCTTTTAAAGTGAATTGCTAGCAAAAAGGACAAAATTCTTCAGGATTTGATCTATATTTGGTATAAAAACAAAAAACAAAACAAAAAACCCCACAAAACTAATTTAGGTGTTTAGCGATAACGTTCAGGGATGTTATTAAAAGCCACTCTGGAGTGAGAGTCATTGCTCAAAAATTTCTTTATTTGGAACCAATCTATTTATCCTCAAAAAATATGGTCCTTGGCTGCACAAGTGGATTCAAACCTACTTCTTCCTTCCCTCTTTAAGTTGTCCTTACCGGTTGGGGTCTGTGGTTAAGAGGCATGAGGCCAGAGGGTGTGTCAGCCAGCACAGTAAAATGAGGAGTGGGTGGGGGGCCCATTGGCAATGGACGAGACTCTGCATCGACCTGGTAGTTCACCAAACCCCACTGCTCCAAGAATGCATGTACCCTGGAGGGGGAATAATTACATTAAAAAAATAATTAAAACAATGAAAAGCTACTTATCATCTTCTCTTTAAAGCATGTGTGGCACCTACAAAGGTACCAGTCAAATGCATGGCATTTCTTCAGGACTGTGTTTGGCTGAAGGCCTCCCAGTAGGTGTTAACTTGCATAATACAACAATTCAATTCATTTAGGGTAAGTTTTTAATATTCATAAATATTTTTTATTGAGTTAGCCACTGCCCATTAATCCAACCAAATTAATATGTAAAAACAAAAAAACCAAAAAAAAAAAACCCAGAAAAGTTAACAACATGTGGATCTGTCGAACCTCATGATGGCGCAAACATCTCCAGTCAGGTTCCTGCGGCAGGAGGTGGAGGTGAGGTACTCCTGAGGATTCAGCCGATACGTGTCGATCATGAAGTTTCGATAGGCCAGGTATCTGTGTTGAGATGTCGCAGTATGTCCCGTTAGAATGATAGGAGACTTATTATATGAAAGCTGCATTTTTATATATGTGGGACGTGTGTGTGTGTGTGTGTGTGTGTGTGTGTGTGTGTGTGTGTGTGTGTGTGTGTGTGTGTGTGTGTGTGTGTGTGTGTGTGTGTGTGTGTGTGTGTAAACTCACATTTCTGGAGTTTTGGACTTGTTCTTTCCGTTGAAGAACTCTGGCAAGGCTCGTCTCTCAATCTCATGGATGCTAACAAGAAAGGAAAAGAAAAAATATTGATAGATATCAAAGTAGGAAGAAACAATGTTATTCCTAAAATAAAATTGTATTTTTAATGGCAATGAGATTAAGAATGGCCTGCAGATGTCATCAAGTGCACCTCTAACTGCATGTAAACTGCAGCTGGTGGTTTTTTTTGTGTTTTTTTAAAATGCATCTGTAATCCATCTTCTTCCAAACAGCAACATCTCACTATCTCTCCAAAATAAAAAGCCTCCTATCATCTCCACTCCACATAAGCTTTTGAAAAGTTAGTTATAACTTATTAACCAAGTTATTTGTGTAATGTAGCTTAAGTTTCAGATTCACAACACTTACCTGTTGTAGTCAAACCAAGCAGCATAGCTGGGGATAACGATGTGATGCGTCTGTTCAGTCACATTGTCCTCATTGGCATCCAGTCGGTTTATTTCACTTTTGCCTTGTTCCTCATCATCCTGCAGAAGGATAAGCAGACAGGTCAAGTAACAGCAGTCTGAAAAAAAGTCATCGTGCTGTGTAATTACAATTCATGAGACAGCCCTACTTTGGAATTAAAGTGGCTTTGCTCACAAACATTTATTTAAAAAAAAACAAAAACAAAGCCTGTATAAAGAATGAAGAAAAACAGCAGGTGCACGCTAGTTTTTAGTTCTTTGAATAATAACTATAGGGATATTTTAATCGTACCATTTCCTCATATTTCAATTAGATTTAGTTTAACTGAATCAAAATACACTGTTTATATTACATATCACTCCCAGGAGTGACTGGGAGTGATATGTATATGTGATATTCCTAACTATACTAGAGAGATAAAGACAGGAATCAGTGGTCTTACCTTTCCACCAGACATCACAGATTCATCTTCCATGTCATCTGGAAAAAATAAAAATAAATGTCTCGAGTCAGGTTTGCTTTTAAACTGCGGAGCAGCTTATGCTCACATACAAAAGATGCTAATCTCACTCATATAACTCCTACACAAGGATACAAGTTCATTTATAAATACATACCCAAGTCGGCCACATGCCCTCCTTTGACCGGTGTATTCTCGCTGTCTTTCTTTGAATTTGCTGTGCATGGAATAAAAGAAAAAAAATGTACAAAGTGAAGTACAGAAGAGGGGAAAAATTAAAATATTTAAGAAAAATTATTCAAAGACTGTCTAATTCAGCCATGGGCATGAAGACAATAACGAGCTTTCTGGTTTGCAAAAGGGGAGACTACAATAGACTGAGTGCGTGTCTGTGTGCTGGAGGAAGACAAGGAGATTTCTTTGGGACAAAAGTGGGACATAACGAATGGGACTTGGTCTAAAAAGAGTATTATAGACAGAATTGTGTGTGTTGGTTTTAAAGGGAATCTTTAAGCAGAATACAGATCATGAAAAAGAAGCACCCAAGGGTTTTTTTCTATTTTCTGACTTAAACTGTGAGCGTCAATGGGTATGTTTTTTTCCCTTGCTGCTGAGGGGATTTTCTTGTCATCATAACATAATGATTCAGTACACAGCAGCCACATAGAGAAAAATCACAAAAAAATGAATTTAAAATTGAATGAAATAAAATTTATCTCTGTTTAGAAAAGGACAAACCTTACAAAGAGAGAAACAGGACAAAGATCACAGTGCAGGTTTCTTACTGCTTATAAAGCTCTAGCTGAACATTGCAACACATAACAACAAGACTGAAGAGGGCACTTATGACAGGAATCATTTAAATATCCTAATTTCTGTCTCTGATCTTACTGGCAACTGCAGACAAATACCATTTAAAACTGTTTATATATATTATATATATAATATATATATTATGTTACAATTATAGATAAAATCTAAATACGACTCAATTGATGATCAATTAAATGTAAAGACAGTAAAGTCATTTTAGTTATGCGTACTTTGCTATACATGCTATAGAGCAAAACTTTACATTTGTAACTGAATATTAAATACCCTTTTTATCTGCTTATGTAAAATTTCTTTAATATGACTATTCTGTGATGTTTAACTACATTTAACAAATATCAAAGTATTGATGGCCAAGTTAGGATGCCTATTGTGGTAAAAAATTATTTGGTCTATGCAAGCAGTTTTTGTGTCCATGTAACCACCTAAATTTAAATTCAATTAGTTAGGCGTTTCATAATAACTGTCTGACGTTTTCTATGACAGCTAAGACAGAATAATTACATTCATTTTAGAAGGCTAAAACATTTAATGAACAAGTGTATTTAATTAATCTAATGATAATCCAAATTAATGCTTTAATACACAGGAAAAGTATCTCATGTACAGATGGTAGTTTGCAACACAAACACAAATAGAGCCAAGCTTAGCCCCTATACTCAGCACATACCATTCTTGGAGATGCTGCCCTCCTCCATGCTAGCACCAGCTGAGGAATCGTCCATGTCTTTTGTCATGTCCTCTTCAGTGTCCTCCTCTTCTCCTCTGTGGCCCCGTCGTTTCCAGTGAGGTCCCGGGTTCCTGAGAGAAAGAAATGATTTATTTGCTTTTCTCTAACTGTTAAAACGTGACAATAAAAAAAATCAAACACCAGGATAAATAACTGATATCTTATTATACTGCACCACAGGGCTTCATTGTCGTCCTAATTCTACTCACATCAGTCTCACTGCTGTACAAAGTGACATGTTCATTCATTAAATATAGTCTACATTGACTCAATCACACATACACAGTCCTGCTACCATAAATGCTCCCTAGCACAATCACTGTGGATTAATATCCAAATACAACTAGTCCCCAAGCCTTGGAAAATTAATTTTTGCAGCATATTTTATTAAAATCTGCTTAAACAAAATGAATGATACATCTCCTGTTCCTGAGTCACATTTAGGCCTGTTGTCTTTTGAAAAAAATGTATTGGATCACCAAGTTTTATCCTTTAGAGACAAATCTGAAGTTTTAGGAGACCACTTGCACAAATCTGCGTTTACTCAGTACTCACTACATTTTATACTACCAATAAAAACAAAAACGAAGAGAAGCATCCTTACCCCTTCTTGCCTCCCTTCTTACGGGACTCGGCTGGAGTGCTGGGTGGAGAGGGTGAGCGCCTCCTCTTCTTTCCCGCAGAGTTGGCCTTGCGCTCCTTGCGATCGGGTGTACGGGAAGACTGATCAGACAAACCCCGAGCAGCGCAGGGAGCGAGGGATGGAGGATGAGAGAAAGAGCGGCAGAATGAGAGGATGGAACGGTTGCACACACAAGGAGGGGAAGCAGTGGGAGAACGACCGTAGGAGGGGTGGGGTGGGGATGCCGTGGAGGTGGAGGAGACGATCAGGGTTCCTGTTTGTCCTCTTCAAACAGACACTCTTTCACACTGACCCTCATTTCAGGATCAGAGGAATTTCTCTTCAGCAGCAGACAAACTTTTTTTTGTCCAGTTGTCACTATTTGATTATTTTTTTCCCCCTTTTCAAATTTAATAAAAAGTAACAAAAAAAAGGCTCCAGATTAGATAAAATGATAAGCTTTTAATGTGTTTGCTGTGGCTCTATAGATGATGTTAACTTCGCACTCTATGACTGCATTCTGGAGATTTATCCAAGTCCTACAAAACAATTCATCCATTGTCAATAAATTTGGAGCTTTCATAAATATTTCTATCCTGCAGATGGTGCTTCATCCACCAAATTATAAGAACTAGTAGAAAAGCCTAAGCCTGACCAGTCAGCTTTTCATAAATCAATGTGATGTGAGTGCCCGCCTATTCAGCCCAAACTCACACTTAAGCGAAAGCTTCATCTACAGGTTCACACATGTAAACAAGGATGAATATGCCAGCCAGCATAGCAGTTCCTGATGATTAGGTCAGCTGGCAGGCTGTCCTGACTGCACTTACTACAATGGCCATTCCTGGCAGTCTTTTTTCTGTTTACTTCCAGGCATACAGTGGGGCTGAGGATTAATAAAAAGCTAATTCATATAAAAACTATTTTTTTGAAAGGCTTAGTGAAGCATGTGCTTACTAACCTCATAGATGCAGTTCACTCAATGTTTTGTGTGAGTCCGTGTATGACAGAGGTCAAGAGTACAACGTAAGGGTAACCCAAAGAGCTACACTTAATGGGAAACTGGAGCACTTAAACATCTGTGTGGCCAGTTTGCTTAATGCTCACATGAGTGATCATGAGTGATCAGTGAAAAGGCCAAAACAATGTAAAAGAAAACTTAATGTCTCTGGCATCATAACTTTTGGAGTTCATTTACTCAACATGAACAGGAACCCTGAAACTCATTAGAAATAGACAAAGTGTGAGGAAAGGCTTGGAAAGGATGGGCAGCATGCAGACTGAAGCCAGTTGTGAACGAAGAAGAGTGAGGTGCACAATCCATACAGCAAAGCAACATGCAATGGGACAGACTAACAGCAAAAACATTCAAATTCACACCAGCATTCACACCTAGTCTCAGTCAAATAATTTCCATTTCCAGGCTTACATACAGTACAGATTTGAAGACCAATTTTAGATTAATACCTCTACAAAAGAGCCAATTTCAACACAAGTCACTTGTAACAACGATCAGGTTGGCACCCTTTAACAACAATGGTAGGAGCGGTGCTGTCACACTGTACTGATATAACGTGGCTGGAAAACCTGCTTTCTCTTGGATTTGAAGTTTGGATCACTGACACACACCCACACAGCAAAAACACATACCTCTTCCTCTTTGGGGAAAATCTTCTGGCGGAAGCTGACTGGCTTCTTGTTCTCATCCACTTCGTAGTCTTCCTCATTCATCCACTCATTGAAGGCATCTGTGTCTAAAACCCACTTGGCATGGACCTTATCAGAGTAAGGAAGGAGATAACAGAGTAGAATCAACTCATCAATTTACTCTGCTGACCTAATTTCCCATTATTTTTCAGTGGAAGACACTAAAGAACAAGTAGAAGAGACAGAAATACATAAATGCAAAAACAAGGAAATTGGTTAGCTGATGTGGTAAAGCCGCTTCACTTTACATTTTAAAATAAATAAATACAATAAAACTGCTTGGTATGCAGGTAGAAACACATGTCAGATGCATACAATAGTGACCATTTATATTCTCAGGACAATTTATAAACACATAGGTAACAAAAGCCAAAACTGGAAACTCTAAGGGACACAAAAAGTCTTCCAGTATCAAAAGAAAACCTATTGGTTACAGACATCTCACCTTCCAAGGTCTGTCAGTGCTGGGTGGGTCCTCTGGGTCACCGTCTAACTCACTGGCTGACACCCAGGTGTCGTAGCTAACAAAATAAAAACAGTTATCAGTAACTTCATGAAGTCATGAACAGAAATATCTCTCTCAGGATGATTCGAGTGATTATTTATTTTTCTTTTCTTTAATAAAATGCCAACATTTTCCTAAAATGCCCAAATATTAGAAGGAAATAATTTACATCCACCAGCTGAAGCACAGATCTTTTTGTGAGCTGCTTAATGCCTCACTCTGCTCACCTGTCTGGGTAGAGACCCCAATGGACAAGCACCTGCTTGTCTTTTCTCATGACAGGACGCAGCCACTCCTCTGCAAAACATAAATACCAATATTCAGGAGTTTTCACAATTATTTACACTTTTATAAGCAAAAACAAAACTAAAAAAAAACAAAGTGGTAAGATTACCAAGCAGTATTTGATCACTTTACTATATTTTAAGTCACTTTTAAAATCTTTCATTATTTAACTGTAGTAATAAGTTGGTTTTAGGTCAGAAGGATAATGAAGTGAGAATGAAAGAAAGTAGATATGTGGTTCACATTACTTGACTAAGAATTAAGTCCGTAAATCACAGAGATAACTAACAAACCTTCTTCTTGCTGGGATAGTGATGGGTAAATGATATGGGTGGCCTTCGACTTGTCATCAGTAATGGAGCCCTGAAGAGAACAGAGAAAAACAAAATGAACAACTTAAAAGGCTGCTACACCAGAGCGTCCCATGAGAATTTTACTACTCTGGAAATCATTTCATTTCTGTGCTCACCTGGTGTCTTTTGATGATGTCTTTGAGCTTACTAGCCTGTTTCTGCTCGATGTCTGGCGACAGGTAAACAGTGGGTCGAGTCAAGCAGTTATTCTACACATGAAGAAGGTTTAAGTTAGAGTCACGCAAAAAGTTGCTTTATAACAAAGCAAAAGTACAAAAACAAAAGTACACTCACTTATCTCTCAATGCAGTGATTACAGTTGAAGTTTTAAGGGACACTTGACAACATAAAAACACACCTTTACCTCATTTCCATACAACTGCATACAGTCAAAATCTGATACCTGCACACTGGCTAAATGGAATCTGAGCTTATTCATTTAAAATGTTAAAAGACTTTGAGTTACTGAAACTTACAATAATTTTAACAATAAAAACCCTGTATGCATTTTGAAAGTGTGAATGCCAGTTAAACACAACTGCAATATCTGAACTTCATAACTAGAATACACGAAGCCTAATTGAATTTTATTAAAGACTGCACTTTGATTAACAAATGTACTTAGAATAAACATAAGGAGAAGCTTGAGCATTAGGACTTTGTCCTGTACCTGGACCAGGTTCTTTTCAACATTTAAGAACATTTCCACGTTCCTGTCCATCCGGGAGGGATTCTGTAGGTCAAATCTTCGCCTGAGAATGACACAAAGCCACATGAATATTCAAATAATAACTCTGCATTTATTATGACTTTATGTGCAACTTCTATGCCCTACGCCATCCATGGACTGCTGAGATATTCAACTTGGGGGACAAATAAAGTCATTCAAGGTAGTACAATCACTGGGAACTGACACAAATGGTTATTTTTTTTAACTCCATAAACCAACATCCTAAAATACAAGACCATTAAGATTTTTGCTTATCTTCAAAATGCACAACTGAGATAGTTTAAATTATATTTCTAAGACCAATGACTTCAAAAGGAGGGTTTAAGTTGATGATCAATGTCAGACCCATCTACTCATACTAAGTTACACAAGCTAACTTACCAGCCTTGCTCGCTCTTAAACTTGTAGACAGATCCCAAAATGTGACAGAGAGCACCTCCTGCCTTGAAATCCAGGAAACACTTGGCCTGAAGATATGAGAGGAACCATAAGAACAGAACACTTTACCATTTGGGATTCAACTGTGATGGCGATTTTTGTAGAATGCAATGTTTGTATGCTTACAGGTAGCTTTGTAAGAGCAGGATTGTTGACTCTTCGCCCAAATGCGTCTTCCTGGAAATGCAGCAGTTGGACCACGAGACCTGCCAGGGATTTACTGGAGGGGGAGTCATTCTGGACGTACTGGAAGTAGGCACAAAAAAAAGTTATCAGTAACATGATAGCAATGGCACAGATTCCCATCTCATCTAGCAGTCTTTTTTTTTTTAGCAAGTCAAGGTGGTCAAAAGACAGAAAAATAGAACCTACAAGAGTTTAGATTTTTTTTTTGTACATGAATTAATTCCAAAGAAATGCTCAAAAGTCTGAGAATGGGCTTCTTCATTTGATAATAAGATAACTCTTTATTGTCATTGCACAGTCATTCATAGTACAATAGTACAATGAAATTGGAAAACTGTCCCACAACGACATTGCATACAACACAACATGACATAACACATCACAGTATCAAAACTTAAGTAATAAAAGGAAATAATAAAAAGAAGTCTGTTACCATGATATGAGCAGCCACAAGAGTCGTTTACTAGAGCTCTATTTCTGTTTTGTTTTGCTATACTAGTATTAAGCAGTGGGGTATAGATAAGTTAGTCCTGTAAAGAGGCTCATGCACCTCTCAGATGGCTTAAGTTATGACGGAGAGCATCATTAGCATGGTTATCAGCAGCTGGGAACATCATCACAAAGATAAGAGCAAGCCTCGCTCCAGAACATCCAATCATGAATTCATGAACCAAATAATATACAAACTATTGAGTAATGTTAAAAATACATTTGATTATTTTGAAATTCAAATGTTTCTTGGATCATTATGTTAAGTTGGTGGGGGACAAAACAACAGGGTGATATTCACAGGTGGGCAGACTTCAGCAGATGAGGTACTACAGGGTAGAACAGGAGGTTTGGCTACAGGAAGCAGAGATAAGAGTTACTGAAATAATTAGGCAGATTAGTCGAATATCAAAATAATTGTTAGTTGCAGCTCTAGAGAGTCAACAGACTAATGATTTTTGTTTAAACTTGTTATATCTTTTGCCTTGCATGGCGACAGGTTTCTGCTTAGACTGCCGTCCCTGATATCCAGGTCCTGTTACCAGCAGGACAAGAGGGATACCGTATTTTCACGACCATAAGGCGCACTTAAAAGTCTTAGAAAAGTGCGGCGCGCCCTATAGCGCGGTGCGCCCTATGTGTTGTAAGGAGGACGTAGTAGAGAACACCATGAGAACGTTAAAGGGTGAAGTGTGGGCGTTGATCGTATATACCGGGACAATCGCACATACCTGTATAAAAGAACAGGTATGTGCATTATGCAGGACATCGTTGTTTTAACAACCCTGAAAATGGCAAAGAGACACGCTTACGAAGCACAGTTTAAACTGAAGGCCATCAGCTATGCGGAGGAACATGGAAATCGAGCAGCGGCGAGAGAATTTAAGATTAACGAATCGATGGTTCGCAAATGGAGGAAGCTGGAAAACAAGCTCCGGCAGGTCAAGAAAACGCAGCTGAGTTTCCGCGGACATAAGGCGAGGTGGCTCGAGTTGGAGGAAAGACTCGAGCGGTGGATCATCGAGCAAAGAGCGAGCGGGAGAAGCGTTTCGACAGTCACCATTCGGCTAAAAGCAGTTTCACTAGCTGAAGAGATGAACATTGAACATTTCCAAGGAGGTCCGTCTTGGTGCTTTCATTTTATGAAACGGTGCCATTTTTCCATCCGGACCAGGACTACGGTAGCGCAGCAACTTCCAGCGGATTATAAGGAAAAGCTGGCCATCTTCCACTCCTACTGCAGCAAACACATCGGCGACAAAAACATCCAGCCCAGCCACATCACAAACATGGACGAGGTCCCGCTCACTTTTGACATCCCGGTGAGTCACACTGTGGAGAAGAAGGGGACCAGCACGGTAGCGATACGCACAACGGGGCACGAAAAGTCTTCTTTTACTGTTGTGCTTGGCTGCCATGCTAATGGACAGAAACTGCCGCCTATGGTGATTTTTAAGCGAAAGACTTTGCCTAAAGAGAAGTTTCCAGCAGAAATCATCATTAAGGCAAATGAAAAGGGCTGGATGGATGAGGAAATGATGAAAGACTGGCTGAGGGAGGTGTATGTAAGGAAACCAGGTGGTTTTTTCCACGCATCACCATCGCTGTTCATCTGTGACTCTATGCGTGCCCATCTCACAGCCGATGTGAAAAAACTTGTGAAGCAAATGAACTGTGAGCTTGCTGTCATTCCGGGAGGCCTGACAAAGGAACTCCAACCGCTGGACATCGGTGTGAACCGCCCGTTCAAAGTAAGGCTGCGAGCGGCCTGGGAGCGATGGATGACCGGTGGAGACCACAGTTTCACTAAGAGTGGAAGGCAGCGCCGGGCGAGTTACGCCACAATTTGCCAATGGATTGTAGATGCTTGGGCTAACATGTCTGCTGGCACTGTTGTTCGAGCTTTCGCAAAAGCCGGCATCGTTTCCGAGGAGCCGCACGGCACGGAAAGTGACTCTGACGGTGAAGACAGTGAACCTGGCATGTTTGATGGAGATTTAGCGCAGCTGTTCAATTCAGACACAGAGGATGAGGACTTCGATGGGTTTGATTGATGATAAAAATGTGAGTACCAAACTCAGTTTTGCTCTTGCTTTATTTTTAAATACGCACACTTGTATGCTTGTGTGTTGTTGATGATGACGATTATTGGTAATAAAAATGTGAGTACCAAACTCAGTTTTGCTCTTGCTTTATTTTTAAATATGCACACTTGTATGCTTGTGTGTTGTTGATGATGACGATTACCGGCAATAGAAATGTGAGTAAGGTACCGAATTCAGGTTTGCTCCCGCTTTATTTTTAAATACGCATACGGTACTTGTATGCGCCCTATGGTCCAGTGCGCCTTATGTGTGTGTTAAATACAGTAAGGGCACACATAACTGAGACTGCGCCTTTTAGCACAGTGCGCCTTATGGTCGTGAAAATACGGTAGTTGGATGCTATTTATTTCCTGATCTTTTTGCTCTAGAGAATCAATCTTGACCAAAAAAATTTAAAAATCAAGTCATGACTTTATCCTTTAAGGTTTAGCCAGTGCAAAATCAATGTAATCCAACGACAATGTTAGTGAATCCCATTTATATACTGTTGCATCACCAAATAATGACATAAGGTTTTAGTTGCTTATTTTAGATTTAGTCTATGCTAAGTTCATGCAACACAACAACTAAACACTGGCCAGAAAGATCACAGTCAACAGCAACAAAGTACATTTAAAGCTGGAAGACCTTCCACTGCTATATGGCCTCAAATAACTCACATAAATATCTTTGCAAAAAAACAACATAAAAAAAAAAAAACAACAACAACAACAACAAAAAAACGGATGTATTTATTATTCTTAAAGGCAACTTTATTGAACAGTGGATATACTTAAAAAAAAAAGCCAAGTTTATATATGAAATATTGTAATATAAATCTGCGAGTAAACGCTGTATTCACAAGCCTTTATCTATGCCATTTCATTTGAATAATGTTTCTGCTATAACTTGAGCAGGCACAACGTGTCAGTGGTTTTGAATGAGAGCCTGACGTGACAAGAGGAGCACTCTTTGTTTGGCTAATTCAGTAGGCAAGTGCAAAATGCACGGTGTGCTATGCTGCTGTGTTGACAAAACTCACACTGACAGCATGGAACAGGACTGGGCCTGCAAACAGCACGCAGTGAAGTAGATAATTACCTTCTAAGTAAAGTACCTTTTAAGATGGCATAAAAAGAAAGCTGGGGTTTATTAAGCTAATATTATAATTTCTGCAGGGTATGTCCCGTGACTTACATATAGGTTAGCATCTTGGGCCTTTTGAAAAACTAATAAGAAAGTTTGGTTTATCGTTATTTCTTTTTAATGAGAAACTTATTACATACTAGTTAAAAAATTGTACGCGGCTATGTGTCGCTCGTTTGTAAACATTTCCCCCCTGAGCGTCATATTAGTAGCAACATTGAATGGGCAGTTAGCGAGCTAACAATAGCTATTTGATAAACAAGAACTGATAACTCAAACTGTTCAAGACAATAGGCAGTATACTGACGGTGAACTCCCAAACAAAATTATATATAAGCACTCTTAAAACTTAACTCTACTTAGCTCTGGGTGGCTGCAGCTAACTAAAATATGAGCGCCCCTTTGTGCTAGCGGGACGCGGGCCTTCATAGAAATCAATAGAGGAGCGGGCAGCTAGCTTACCTTCTTGTAGTGCTTTCCGATCCAGAGTCGCACCGTCTCCAGCTGGGATATCGTGTCTGAACTTTCCCAAAATTTCGCAGACGGACCACCGTCTTTCTTTCGTCCCACTGCGGTTAAACCACCGACGGGGCCAGTGGTCGGTCCACCCGAGCCCGTTCCGCCTGCCGTTGTCGCCGCCGTCGCCATTGTGTGTTTTGTTCGCTGCGTTGTCTTTCTCCTCCACGGCGTCCCTCAGCGTGCAAGTTTTCGAATGACATTGCGCAGCCGCAAACGTGTTGAGTAATTTGAAGTCTCGCGAGCCTGAATATCAGATGGTCCATGGGAAATGTAGGCACCTGAGAAGGTTCCTCCTTTTTTTTTTTTTTGAAGTTAGTTTATGTTAAAAGTAAGATGGCGTATTGGGGCCATGGTATGTAAAATTAAAAAAAATTTAAAAATGGGACCGGGTTGATATAATAACTTAATAATAGCCATTACAAGTAATGTTTGTTTTTTTAATCTAAGATTAATGTCTAAAATGTATTCATTCATTTGATTATCATCATTATTATTATATTACTCTTGTCTGTTGTTCTCATGTGGTTTGATACTTTTTCCTGCAACATACAGATTTGATAATAATAATGATAATGATAATGGATACTTTATTGATCCCCATGGGGAAATTACTTGTTTTTCTCTGCATTTGACCCATTCACTCAGTGAAGCAGTGGGCAGCCCACTAAGCAGGCGCCCGGGGAGCAGTGTGTAGGGACGGTACCTTGAATCTTCGTATGAACTTTTATAATCCAGTGAATGTGTTTTTGCCAACAAGATCCAAGTAGCCACATTATAGTAACAAAACACAATTTAAATTTTTTTTGGTGTTGCTTACAGATTTTTTTTTCTGCTTTAACTACTCAAACATAATATGAGACTTATATGAGAGTTCAGTCTTACTTTTTTGGAGGGGGGGGGGGGGGGGTTATATGTACTAAATTAGCACTTTTACTTTTCAAAGCTATTTTATGGTGCAATATAAATTAACTATTGTCATGTAATTTGATAGACAAAGTTGACTATTTGTGAGCAGCAGTCAGGATGGCGCCATCTTGTGGTGACACTTTTTTTTTTTTGCCTACCAGCTTTGGCCAGATTTAACCTCAAGAGAGATTATTTTTTGTCAGGTAATACAAGACTCTTTTCAGCTTAGTTTGTGCCTGTGTCTGTACAGAGCCAGGAGGTGGAGCAAGTTTACATGACTACACCGTGATGTAAATAAAACCTCAATAACATGTAGATTTCAGTATCTATCTATGTCTGTTCAAGAATAAGAGAATAAAGCTGTCTTCACATAGGTTTACTTCTTGTAAATAAAGTACATTAACATATAATCTAAAAGTTAAGAAAGTGTTTCCAAAAAGTGGTGAAATGATTATTTTATTTTATTTTATTTTTTATTGATTTACTTTATTTGTTTTTGGTTGAACACTACACTCTACACTACATTCTACTTTTCTCTAATTCTCTAATCTCTAGTCTAATTAAATCCACTAGTTAAAAAAAGTAGCTTGTTAAAACCCTTCACAAGTTTAATCGAGCACAAGAGATAAAAAATGTGTCACGTGCCCAGTAAAAGGGGTGTACTGTTTAAATCCCAGCTGAGCTGATAACGGCACTTTATGATACCGGTACTGGGAATTTCAAACCCCAGCTGATAAATATCTGGTAGATTAGTGAGCAAAATCCTTTATATTCAACAGAAAAACCTGTACACGAATCACAGGGAGTGGAACAGGAGCTCTTTTTTTGCTCCAAGCACATTAGCACGGCCCTATAAATGAGAAAAAATTACAATAGTGTGGCATATTCAGCATAACGTTTCAGATTTTGCTTATATTTGTTGAAAACTGAATAAACCAGAAGCGAGTCAGTTCATTACTAAGGTTGGGGTCGGATTTACTTTTGGATTTAACCCACTTGAGATTGACTTGAGTATATGAAACCCATTTAACTTTTTTGAGAAATGTTTTTCCTCTTGTTTTTATTATTCTTGCCAGTTTTTCTATTTTTCACTTTTTCTTTTTAAGTTTTAATACGCATGGTACCATAAACCTTAGAGCTAGCCTGCATTTACCAATGCTTTTTTACAAAAACATCAGAAGCTCCCAATACCCTATTTTGTTTGGTAACTGAAATGAGCCTTATCTCTACAAGTAAAAGGACAAAGTCCTCGGTGGGTTATTGATAAACAAAGCTCATGTGCCCTGGTTGGATGTGAATATAAGTAACAATCCTTAACAGCAGCTCCTCATCTGATTATAAGGTATGTAGTTTTCATTTAAAGACGTAAAATATTCTCTAAGGGGGTTAAGAGGGCCACTGTTTGTTTTTACTTCACATAAATGTGTTTTATTTTTGTTTAAATTTAGTTTAGAGTTTAAAAAATATGCAAGTTGGGGTGAATTCAAGCACGTTTCCCGAATGTATTTCTCAGTGTGAACAGTAGCAACAATGAAACACATTCCATCACTGGTTTTGCTCCTTCTCCTGGGAATGTCCTCAGCATGCACCTATCGTAAGTATGATCTGGGTATATATGGACTCTTTTTTTTTAAGGAAAAGTAGATATATGTAAAAGATAGTGATGTGAAAATGACAATGATAAACTCATTGCCTCTTATTATTAATAAGAGGCAATGAGTTTATCATCAGGTAGAGATAGAGAGTGAAGAAGTATAACAGAAACTTAACAGAGTGTAATGTGTTACGTTATTTGCAGTTGCTGCAGTTTTTGTTTAGAGCTGGATGCATTATGTAAGTAATGCATCCAGCAACATCAGTGTCTTACATAACATGTAAGACAATAATACTTCCAAAAAACACATGAAGGAGTCAGTTTTTTAGTTTCTACAGTAAGAACTTTCTTTCGAACCATTCTTTTGGCTCACCAAGTTCAGCATCCTATGTAATCATTTTGAATCATGGGTAGACTTTGCTGACTAAGCAAACTAACCAGCAGTTGTGTTTGTTGATATTTTGCATCTCTACCAAATATGCCTATCCAAATATGTTCATATACTACAGTCACTGTATTACTGTAAACAGAGTTATCAAGCTAACTACGTGAGGAAGTAACTAAATGAGGTACATTTGGATGGGTGCTCATTTTCAGCTGCTTGCTTGAATGCATGTCCTTTCATGATATCTTTCATTTGCATTATGCTATTGCCAGAAAATGTGGCCCTGCGTGGCAAAGCAACCCAGTCAACCTGTATGAGTACGGTATTGTCGGCTGCCTACGCTGCAATTGATGGAAACCGTGATTCTGACCTTCGCCATGGATCATGCTCGCACACCGATCAACAGACTGACCCCTGGTGGAGAGTGGACTTGCTTGAGTCCTACATTGTCACTTCCATCACCATCACCAACAGAGGAGACTGCTGTCATGAAGAGCTCAACGGGCTGGAGATCTACATAGGCAACTCTTTGAATAATGATGGCTTAAATAACCCAAAGTTAGTAAATATAGAGCAATAAGGAATTACCAACAACACTGTGATTCTTTGTCTTTTGTTCTGGTTATCCTGTTTTGGCATTTTACTCATTTTTACCTTTGCAGTGTTTGTTTATTGCTGTTTTCCTGAACGGCAACAGGAGAGGTTGCTGTAGGACTGACATTGTTAGATGCCCATATTCTTTTTATTGGCACTCCCTACAATAGATTCCTATATTAAATCATTCCATTATATATTGAAATAGAGAATATTAAGTTACAGTTTTTGTCAATTTTGTCAGCACAACACAAGAAGAATAAAGTGAAAGAAGTGCCAATGACTCTGTGAGTATTGTGCTATAGTTATGGAGTGCTTACAGTTTGAAAAAAAAGAAAAAAAAGAAATACCAGTATGAAAACTGAGAGTACAGCAGGCACCTGTCTTAAAGGCCTATTCACTCACTCCAATCTCCTCTCTGTGCCATGTCTGTGGCTCTGGAGCTACCAGCAAATTTAACTAATTAAAAATGATCGCGCTGACTATCATATGTTCTGATATTTGCTGCCATGGTAAATTGTATTTTCTCACACATTTCTTGTTAGGGTTGGAAAAATTTCTGAAGTTGGTGCAGGCAAATCCTACACTGTGAATTTCGCTGGTCGTGTGGAGGGGCGTTATGTAACTTTGACTCTTCCTGGTTCAGAAAGGATCCTCGCACTCTGTGAAGTGGAAGTCTACGGATATCACGCTCCAACTGGTGAGAATTTGAACTACTACATGAGTAAATGTGCACGGTATGCAGCTATATTGCCAAACTCCGGTATCCAGAGTTTCAAGCTGATATTAAAGCAGTTTAACAATAGATATATGAAGTGCAATAAAGTTTAAACAATTTCAAATAGAAACGTGAAAAAAAAACACCCAGTACTTTATTTCCTAAAAAAAGCTGCAAAGCCAGCACGTCATTAGTGTTCATCACTGTAACCATGACGACAAAGAGTTTGCTTCATGAATTTTCTTTTATTTAAAATAAATTAAAAGAAATGTTTTTTCTTTTATTTATGTAACTGCTGATATTTATTTAGACTGCTTGCTTCCTATTGATTTCTCTGAACTAACTTCAGTAACGCCTTTATCCACACTATCAATATATCTACTAGTCCACATTCCTACAAAGAACTCTTATCATTAATCAGTGCTTTGATTTTAAATATGATCAGTTAATCTGTATTAAGAGGCTAAAGGCTTTTAAGGTGGAAGTAATTAAATCATTAATTCAGAAGCCTTTACTTATTCCAGCTTTCTTGTCCAGCCTAAAAAGGAAAAAGAAAAGGTTCATAATTCAGCAAAGCATAGAAAGGACTAGCAAAGGTTACCAATGATCTCTTTATTGTCTCTGGGATTGGGTTCATCTCTGTACTTGTGTATTGCTAGACGTCACTGCAGCATTTGATAACTCTGAATAAAACATTTTACAAAAGTAACTTCATATTTCCTAGAATACAATATATGTACAATATGTAAATACAATGTGTTGAAATTTTAAACAGGAAGAAAAGGAGAAGTCTATTGATTACTAGGTAGTGGGAAGGGGGGAGGGATTAAATAAGTTTAGGCTTACTTCTTTTTGAACATGAAAGTTTTTTGTAGTTGTAGTTGGTTTGTTTTCCTTTTGTAATGCTTTGTTTGTCTCTTTTTATTTCTCTGTTGTTACACTTTTTTTTAAACATGTTCATAATAAAGATTCAATTCAATAGTTATCCTAAACTGTTCATATAAACAAGTAAACAGTTTTTCGCTCACAGAAAAGTTCAATTAGGGATTGTTATCAGAAGTCAGAGCATATATATTTTCACTGCTGTGCAGTTATATTTATGTTTGGAACCAGATGATACAAATTGGTTTCTTAAACTACAGGTATGTTTTCAAGACTGGATGAAAGGTCCTCCATTACAACCATTTGCAGCACTGAGCCTTGTTCTGCCAGTGGTTTCTTCCTGTTAAAAGGGTGTTTTTTTTCCTTCCCACGTTCACCAAGGCTTGCTCAAAGGGGCTTGTATGACTGCTGTGATTCTCTCTCTGATACTGTAGGGGGTTTACTCTACAATATAAAGCACACTGAGATATTGTGATTACTATTATTATGAATTGTGGCTATGTAATTAAAGCTGATTTGAATTAAAATCATCCTGGGAAAAGTGTTAGGCAGGTTAGAGGGGAAGCTGTGTGTGCACTCCAGACCCAAACTGGACAAGTGGCGTGGCTCTAGCAATAAAGTGAAAGCTGCAATCTTCGATTCTAATGAAAACATAGATGAGCTTGAAAGGAAGGCTCTAGATTTACTGGTAAATATATGCCCAAACCCTCACCCATGGCCACGAGCTTTGGGTAGTGATCAGAACAATCAAACTGCAGATACGAAGAGCTTCCTCTGTGGGGTACCTGGGGTCAGCCTTAGTTATACAGTGTGGAGCTCATTTGAGAGGGGCTAAACGTAAAGTCGCTACTCCTCCACATGAAAAGGAGTCAGTTAAGGTGGTTTGGCATCTGACTTGGATGCCTCCTTGGTGGCTGGTAGGTGTAACCAGTGAAGGCAGATGGAATGACCTCCCTGAGCCTGGTTCTGTGCAGAGTCTCTTTGTATGAAGAGAGAGTTCTTCTTTCCCACCGTTGACAAGTGTTTTCTTATGTTGGATCACCTGATTGTTGGGGTTTTATCTCGGGTATTTTAGACTTTTTACCTTATAATAAAAATAATTTTAAAGTAAATGTTTCTCTATAGATAAAACTGAATTGAAAAATGTAATTGAATCTAATGCATTTCTTGACGCCGAAACATGATTATTGACAAGACATCAATGTTTAATTTTTTTTTCATGAATTTGTTCTTTTGCAGGAGAAAATCTTGCACTTCAAGGAAAAGCCTCACAGTCCTCACTCTATACAATTGGTATTGCCTATAATGCCATAGATGGAAATTATAACGGCATATGGGGTGGGGCATCATGCACTCATACCAAACCTGACTTCAGTCCCTGGTGGCGACTCGATCTGCGCAAAACCCATAAAGTTTTTTCTGTTAAGGTACTGAATGTAATAGATTCTCTCCCAGAACGACTAAATGGAGCCGAGATCCGCATCGGAGATTCTCTTGAAAACAATGGCAACTATAATCCCAGGTACAATGCACACTAAAAACTGCAACTTTAATAGAAATTAAATTAATTACAAACTGGAACTATAGGGACATTTGCATCTTCCAAAACTGATGAGAGCAAATTTATTGTACAGCAGTGTGTTGATAAAATACAAATCATAAATGTGAACCATATTCAGGTTAATGTGGGAGTCCAAATAAATGAGGTAAAGAATATTAGTCCTCTTAAAGGAAAATACCAAAATCCAAACAGAAAATGAGTATGAACAAAAATTTCTGTGATTCCACTCATAGAAAGCAAGAACCTTATCTGACTTAATTTGCCCAATATCACCTTTGGGGTTGTCAAATTTTGCAGTTCCACACTGCCAAGTGAAGAATCCAATGTGAAACGTCCTGGTAAACGTCTTGGGTTAACCAAATAACCTCTGCTTCTTCTGCCAGGTGTGCTGTGATCTCAAGCATCCCAGGAGGTTCCATTCAAGAGTTCCACTGTAACGCAAGTGACGGGATGGGGATGGATGGCCGCTATGTTAACATAGTCATCCCTGGAAGACATGAATACCTGACTCTGTGTGAGGTGGAAGTGTATGGCTCTGTCCTCGATTAGCTGTAAAGCTTGTGAAGAATAACTGTGCAAGGTTTCTCTTACAGTTTTAGATACACAGTAACTCGAAAATGTTTTCCCAAATTCATAGGGTACGGAAGCATAGACCTGCCACCCAAAAGAAAAATAGAGCTATATTACGTTATAACGTGAAAACTTTATTGTTCTAACAATATACTTTTCACGTTTGAACAACATAATATCACGTTATTACAATATACATAATTATCACGTTCGTACAATATAATATTTATATTGTAAGAACGTAAAAGTTTTTTTGTTTGAAGTTTTCTCTTTATCATGGTTTTTACCTTACAATCTAAAGCACCGTAATATGGAACGCCAGGACTGCCATAATGAATTAATTAAATACACCATTAAATAATTAATTAAATGTGGTAATAATTAATTAAACGTGGCAATAATTAATTAGATAAATGTTTACAACACATTTAATTAGTTAATTATTGACACATTTGATTAATTATTGACACATTTAATTCATTATTGACATATTTAATTAATTAATAACACATTTAAATAATTATTGACAGTTTTAATTAATTATTTAATGATTTATTTATTTAATTCGTTTTGGCACTTTTTGTCCCCTTCATGTCCGGCCTTGAAATCATTTTATCTGTCAGCCTCACCCATCAAACTAAGTGGGCGGGGTTAACGGTGCCACTGCAGCTTCTCTAACATTTGATTGGTTGCCGTGCAAAGTTAAGTCAAGACAGGTCGATCCTAGATAATCGATTGCTTGTGTGGACTTGGGGCAGCCAGGTATCCCAGAATGTATTTCAAATCACAGGCAGCAATGGTGGTGCTGGTGTAAAGTTTTAAAATACCCCGTTTTTTTGTCACCAACTACACTTTTAACAGTGTTTTAGCCGCGAATGTAGTGGCATAATCTTCACGTCTGGTCAGGTTGTCAACATAGAACATGTTTGCAAAAGTGCTCAGATGTTTTCAGAGATGTCACTAGCTCTGCTAACAGTCAGCATGCAGAGTGTACCGAGCTCACAGCCCCGGTGATCCAGCTTAACTGTTTTTCTTTTTGTTTTGTTTTTGTTTTGTTTTTTTGAGGGGGGGGGGGGGGGGGGGGGTTACGTTAACCGGTTTGTTCACATATTCCACTCTCCGTGTTCCACATGTTGCATTCACAGATTCTCGTTTTCACCGAACATCGTCTCTTTCCGCCTGGTCATAGCTGGACTGGCCACCGGTGGGCCGATGTGATTTTTCGTTTTTATGGGCCGATCTTTTTTTGTTTTTGTTTTTCCATAACGGTATAAACACTGAAAGGTGGTGGATTGGCCAGATGCTGGGAGATGTGTAAAAATAACTCAGTTGTTTGGTGGTGGCTATTGCGGAGCTTCCACAGATTCAGTAACATTAGCAAGTGGTGGAGGCCAGCAGGGGAGACAGGAGGAGGAGAGCCCCGAGGCGGCCGCCGGTCCGAGTGTCAGGTGAACTGAACTTCAGGTAAGAAGTTATGACCTGCAGTCTATCTGGGTCAGATATAAACCAAGTTTAGTTTATTTTTGTTATGCTGACTTTTTACAGTCAGTTATAATAACTCATACTGTGTACTAGCTAGCATGACGGAGTTTTCATCAGCATTGTTGTAGCGAACTTTAAGGTTAGTTAGTAGAGTTGCCAACCCTCCCGTAAAAAGACGGAATCCTCCCTCATTCAGAGAAAATATTATGCGTTTCGTATTGAGCTGAAAATGAACACAGTTTGTCCCGTACTTCAGCTAGAATGAAAAAAAGACACAAAGCTGGAGTTATTCTGTCTTTGCTGCACAGCTGCTGCTTCTTCTCTCATTCTCTCCTCCTCCCTCTCCTGTTGCTACTTCAATCATGAAACTGATCAATGATCAGCTGATCGGTTTTTCTCTCTTGTTTGTTTATCTCCCACTTTGCGCCAGAAAGAGGAAACCGCCGGATGTTGCACTAAACAACAGCAGCACGTTGTTGTTGTTAGAATTTATTTAATATTAATTTCTAGTATCAGCTGATGTTTGCTGGAGCCACAGCCGTAAAAGCTGCTGGTCATGATGTCGGTTTGGTTATCTGGTGAGAGGGAAACATGAAGATGAGACCAGGAGATGTCCTTACTGAATCATCAGAGCTGAACAGGTGATGGAGAAACAGGTTTACCTTTTAGGTGACATGAATGAGTTGAAGGGAAGTTATGAACTGTTTCTGAGAGACAAGTAACACCAGGATCCTTTTCTAAGTAGCTGACAGCTGGTAACTGTGCAGGGGCGGGTCTAGCAAAGTTTTGCCAGGGGGGCCAGGTAGGGCATTAACAGGGAAAGGGGGGCACAAAGAAATACTTTCTTATTCTCATTTAAAATGTCTGGCTGTTATTAAATAATTATCTGAAGCTTACAAGTTTTTATCTGACATAAAATGTATAGAAATCATACATATACCAACAAGACAGTGTACATCACTGTCACAACAGCGTCTGTTTTCATTCAAAGGCTTAATGGCTTTAATACCTGGTGGGCCGGTCTCTAGTCAAAATGCCCGGGCTGTTTTTTTTGTCCCAGTCCATTCCTGGGCACGACATGCAATGAATTAATCTGAGAAGGTGCATTAAAAAATAAATGGCCGGGCCAGCGATGTACATTGCATATCAGCTCGCATAGACACATTAGTTGTGCCTCTTCTTAATGACGGTATCTTAGCTAACAACCCCAACTACCAGATTCAACTTGTAATTGGCTAAAAATAACTTAGCCTACTGGTGAGAGGGACGTTGTTAGCTTTCCACATTCCGACACTTCAAAAGCTTCAGGATCTGTCCGCTCAGCACAGCATCAGCACCATGGAAATACACGAGACAGAATTCACAATGCATTTTTGAGACTTTCAGGTGTATGGACCAATGTGTTATTTTCTGATCAAACCAGAAATCTTTAATGAGCAGCTAGATTTGTCTTAATGCCAGTTAATGCGACATCGAAGCAGCTGGAATCCACAGCTGTGCGTGTTCATGGAGCTGCATTTTCACATGCTGGACATCACTACCTGACAAGCTTAACTGTCTTCAGAACATTGCAGAGGCCTTATTGACAGTATTTGGCTCTACATGTCTGTGTGAGCAGATTTTCTCTCACATGAAGAGTGTCCTCAGGTAGCCGTCTGAATGCTGGACACTCGGAGACCTGTTGGTCTCTGTATTAACAAATATGCCATATTGGCCCAGTTTTTTTTACTTATCATTGTTGTGAGGAGACCATAAATAGCATTTGTATTTTCTGTTGTACAGTTCATTTGCTGTTATGGATAAAGAGTGTCTTTTTTTTGTTTCAAAATAGCTGATAACTATTCGCTGATAGCTGCCAACATCTGCGAACAAATATAATTCTATAAAGTGGTTCTATATAGTGTGTAACTGTTAATATAGAGCGTTATTAAATTTATTGCTAATGCACTCATATGGCACACTGGCTTCTGAGGAAAATTTAAATGGCACTCATCATCAGAAAGGTTGCCTACCCCTGCCTTAGTCTATGTTTGACGTTTTATATCTAATCTTTGCTCTCAAACATTTAAACAGCAGCGAGTCTGCAGCTGAGGGAATACAAACTCAAATTGTCAGCATAGGTTTGATTGTTTCTTGCGTGTATTAATTTGGTGATTTATTAAATGTATAACTGTTATTCTAATCTGCTGCTGATGAAAATGCAGATAACACAGATCACAACACCTGTTCAACCAATCACATTCATTCCACTTTGATCTGAGACAAACTGAGCGTTCATCTCTGTTACAGTGTTGTGTTAGACTGCTATATTTTTGTGTTCTTTATGCTGTAGATTTTCATGTCTCTGGAATAGTTGGCAGTAATAAGGATGATTTTCTGTAAAATCATATTGATATGACCCGTGAATTACTCGTAGATGACCATTAGAGTGGTCAGCTGGGAAACTCTGTGTTAACTTAGAGAGCTGAAGATATCGTGGATATGCTGACCTCGCTCCGTGGTGTACAGGGCCGTTTACCCTCATGATTAATATTCACAATAAAAATATTAGTCGAACATCATAAAGTCTGTATGTGTGTCATAGTGTCGAACAACCTTTGTACAGTTAAAGTCAGCAGTTACTACATGACGGAAACACCAACGTTATTTCTTTTATGCATTTATACACAGGCCACGCCTATTACTGAACAAAAACCCAAAGATCAGCTGTTAATCGAATTTATTTGCTCTCTCTCCTCCTTAAACATATTTTTAATGTTAGTTATAATTCAGAATTGGCGACTGAAACATGTATGACACATAAGAACATCAGGAAATAAAAACCCGATAAATATAACCTCAGTAAATGAAGTCAGTGTACACTGGGGGTTATTACAGCTGTGTACCGGGGCCTGCGCTTTGTCGGTTGTAATAACAGCTCGATTGCTTGCGAAGCGAGCGGGTCTATCCCACGCTTTGCCGTGAGACTGGGCTGGGCAGACATCTCCGAAATCATCGAAGCACTTTTGCAAAGAGGCTCTACCTTGACAAACTGACCAGATATCTGAAGATTAAACCACTACATTCTTGGCTAAAAAATATTAAAATGGTATTTGGTGGCACACAAACAGGGTTTTTAAAATTTCAGTTCTGTTAGTTTCCACATGCTGGTTGTTGGCGTGCAGTAACGCCTTCTAAAAACAACGGCCACCAGGCCAAAGCAATTGTTTTGACTCGATCAGCGTTAACCCCGCCCACTGGGTTTGATGGGTGAGGTTGACAGATAAAATTATTTCATGGTGAGACCTGAAGGAGTCAACTGTGCCAAAATGATTAATTAAATTTGTCAAAAATATTTATTTAATTATTTCCTATTTTAATTAATTATTGCCACATTTAATTAATTATTTAATGGTGTATTTAATTAATTCATTATGGCAGTCCTGGCGTTCCATACTGTAAAGCAGCTGCTGCTGTCAATTGCTTTTCTATAAATAAATGAAATTTAAACATTTTACTGAATGTAGTAACCTAATTGTGATTACTGACAAACATCGAGGTGTAATTATTTTTATACATTTGTTGTTTTGCAGTTTGTGCTCTATGAATTTGGCATCACTTATAATGCCATAGATGGGAATCATAACGACATCTGTGAGAGGCATTCTGCAGTCACACAAGAAACAAGCAACTCACATTGAGTAACTCAACAGAATAAGTTACAAACTACATTTTGGGGGATGTATTCTGTAATCTGTAGTGGAATACGTTTTAAAAGTAACCTTCCCAACACTTCCAGTTCAAGAATTCCAGAGTAATAGGAGACATGAAATGGATGGTCGCTATGTTAACAGTCGTCCCTGGAAGACATGAATACCTGACTTTGTGTGAGGTGAAAGGGACTAGAAAGAGAGAGCATATTTCTCCTGTTTTGGCTTCCCTTCATTGGCTTCCTGTTAAATCCAGAATTGAATTCAAAATCCTGCTCCTCACATACAAGGTCTTAAATAATCAGGCCCCATCGTATCTTGACCTTATAGTACCATATCACCCCATTAGAGCACTTCGCTCTTGCACTGCAGGCTTTACTTGTTGTTCCTAGAGTATTTAAAAGTAGAATGGGAGGCAGAGCCTTCAGTTTTCAGGCCCCTCTTCTGTGGAACCAACTTCCTGTTTGGATTCGGGAGACAGACACTATCTCTACTTTTAAGACTAGGCTTAAAAGATTCCTTTTATATTCCTTTTATATATTTTGTAATATATCTATATCATAGCTAACACACTTCTGGATGGATGCAAACTGCATTTCGTTGCCTTGTACTCGTGACATGTGCAATGACAATAAAGTTGAATTCTATTCTATTTTTGCTAAAGCATATAGTTGGGGCTGGACCAGGTGACACTGAATCCTCCCTTAGTTATGCTGCAATAGGTGTAGACTGCTGGGGGATTCCCATGATGCATTGAGTATTTCTTTTTTAGTCACCTTTCTCACTAAACATGTGTTTATAGATCTCTCTGCTGAATCACACTTGTTATTATTCTCTGTCTCTCTTCCACAGCATGTCTTTATCCTGTCTTCCTTCTCTCACCCCAACTGCTCGCAGCAGATGGCCCCGCCCCTCCCTGAACCTGGTTCTGCTGGAGGTTTCTTCCTGTTAAAAGGGAGTTTTTCCTTCCCACTGTTGCCAAAGTGCTTGCCCATAGGGGGTCATATGATTGTTGGGTTTTTTCGCTGTATGTGTTATTGTAGGGTCTACCTTACGATATAAAGTGCCTTCAGACGACTGTTGTTGTGATTTTGCGCTATATAAATAAAATTGAATTGAATTGAAAGTGTATGGCTCTGTCCTGGATTAGATGTAAAGCTTATGTCACTAACAAAAACAAATGAACAAACAAACTGGTTCTGCTGGCTACATCGAGTGATGACCTCCAGCTCGCTCTGGAAAGGTTCACAGCTGAGTGTGAAGTGGTGGGAATGAGAATCAGTACCTCCAAATCTGAGGCCATGGTCCTCAGCCGGAAAAGGGTGAATTGCCCACTCCGGGTCAGGGACGAGTTTTTGCCCCAAGTGGAGGAGTTCAAGGTTCAAGGTTCTTTATTTGTCACATGCATAGTTATACAAGTATAACACACAGTGAAATGTAGCCTGACACGCTCCTCGACATGTGCAAAAATTGGGGGGGGGGGGGGGGGGGGGAGGGTGTAGAGGAAGAACATTATATATACATATATATATATATATATATATATATATATATATATATATATATATATATATATATATATATATATATACACATATATATATACACACATACACACACATATATATATATATATATATATATATATATATATATATATATATATATATATATATATATATACACATATATATATACACACATACACACACATATATATATATATATATATATATATATATATATATATATATATATATATATATATATATATATATATATATATATATATATGAACAAGATCCGGGCCATCAACACATACGCCCTGCCCGTGATCAGGTACCCTGCTGGGGTAATAAGCTGGCCAAAGGAGGAGATAGAAGCCACTGACATAAAGACAAGAAAGCTCCTGACCATGCATGGAGGGTTTCACCCCAAGTCCAGCACCCTGAGGCTGTACGCTAAGCGGAAGGAAGGGGGCCGGGGACTGGTGAGTGTCAGCACCACAGTCCAGGATGAGACAAGATGGCCCCAACTGACCGAGTGCTCAGTGAATACCTCAGGCAGCAGAAACCCAAGAAAGAGGAGGGAGACGAGGAACCATCATGGAAGGACAGGCCCCTGCACGGTATGTACCACCGGCAGATAGAGGAGGTGGCTGATATCCAGAAATCCTACCAGTGGCTGGACAAAGCTGGACTGAAAGACAGCACAGAGGCACTAATCATGGCAGCACAAGAACAAGCTCTGAGTACAAGATCCATAGAGGCTGGGGTCTATCACACCAGGCAAGACCCCAGGTGCAGGCTGTGTAAAGATGCCCCAGAAACAATCCAGCACATAACAGCAGGGTGCAAGATGCTAGCAGGCAAGGCATACATGGAACGCCATAACCAAGTGGCCGGCATAGTGTACAGGAACATCTGTGCCGAGTATAACCTAGAAGTCCCGAGGTCAAAATGGGAGATGCCCCCAAGGGTGGTGGAGAATGACCGAGCTAAGATCCTGTGGGACTTCCAGATACAGACGGACAAAATGGTGGTGGCTAACCAACCGGACATAGTGGTGGTAGACAAACAGAAGAAGACGGCCGTAGTGATCGATGTAGCGGTTCCGAATGACAGCAATATCAGGAAGAAGGAACACGAGAAGCTGGAGAAATACCAAGGGCTCAGAGAAGAGCTCGAGAGGATGTGGAGGGTGAAGGTAACGGTGGTCCCCGTGGTAATCGGAGCACTAGGTGCGGTGACTCCCAAGCTAGGCGAGTGGCTCCAGCAGATCCCGGGAACAACATCGGAGATCTCTGTCCAGAAGAGCGCAGTCCTGGGAACAGCTAAGATACTGCGCAGGACCCTCAAGCTCCCAGGCCTCTGGTAGAGGACCCGAGCTTGAAGGATAAACCGCCCGCAGGGGCGTGCTGGGTGTTTTTATATATATATATACATATATATACACATAGTATATACACTGGGTGAATGTGCAGTAGTAGTAGCAAGCAGGTGAATTCTGTACATTAATATGAATAGACATCTGACTATTTTACAGGATAGACAATATAAACATATTTAAAATTAAAGGAATTGAAATGTACATTGTGCCTTGGTTTAGAGTGTCTGGAAGAGAGTCCTGTCTCAGTCAATTATAGATGATGTGAGAGGGCGGGTGTGTGTGTTTAGGGCATGGATGGCTTGGGGATAGAAGCTCCTCTTGAGTCTCTCTGTCCTTGCCCGGAAGATGCGGAACCTTCTACCAGATTGCAGAAGTTGGAACAGTTTGTTGCCTGGATGGGACGGGTCCTTCAGTATCTGCGCTGCTCTAGTCCGGCATCTCCTGGTGTAGGTGTCCTGAAGCGGGGGGAGAGCAATCCTGCAGCAGCGTTCTGCTGTACGGATCACTCTCTGGAGAGCTTTATGGTCCTTCACACAGCTGTTCCCGAACCACGATGTCATGTTCTGTGTGAGGATGCTCTCCACAGCGCCTGTATAGAAAATCCTGAGGATCTTTGGAGAGACCCTGAACTTCCTCAGTTGTCGTAGGTGATACAGCCGCTGCCTAGCCTTTTTGGTCTGGACCTGAATGTGGGCAGCCCATGTCAGGTCTGAGGAGATGTGGACACCAAGATACTTGAAGGACTGCACCCTCTACACTGGAGCTCCATTGATGATAATGGGCTTGTAGTCTCTGTGCTGACCCCTTCTGAAGTCCACCACCAGCTCCTTGGTCTTGCTGACGTTCAGCTGGAGGTGGTTGTCCTGGCACCACGATGCCAGATTCTTCACTTCATCCATGTAGGCCGCCTCATCGTTGTTGGAGATGGCACCCAACACCACTGTGTCGTCAGCAAACTTCACAATGGTGTTGGAGCCATGGGTGACCACACAGTCTGAAGTGTAGAGGGAGTAGAGCAGTGGCGAGAGGACACATCCCTGAGGTGCTCCTGTGTTGATGGTGATGCTATTGGAGAAGCACCTGCCCACCCTCACCACCTGAGTTCTGCCAGTGAGGAAGTCCAGCACCCATGCACACAGACGGCTGTTAAGTCCCAGATCCCTCAGCTTTGTGAACAGTCTGCAGGGCACTATTGTGTTAAAAGCTGAACTGTAATCAACAAACAGCATTCGCACATAGTTACCCTGTTTCTTGTCCACATGGCTGAGAGTGGTGTGTAGGACGTGGGCAATGGCATCCTCTGTGGATCTGTTGGATCTGTAGGCGAACTGCAGCGGATCTGTGGTGTCTGGGATGGAGGAGGAGATGATGTTCTTCAGCAGCCTCTCAAACACCTTCATTACTACCGAGGTCAGTGCAACTGGCCGGTAATCGTTCAGGGATGAGGGTTTGCTGTTCTTGGGCACAGGGATGATGGTGGATCTTTTGAAGCATGTGGGGACCACAGACTTCGCCAGGGACTCGTTGAAGATGTAAGTGAACACACCTGCTAGCTGGTCAGCACAGCAGCGCAGCAGACGGCCGGTGATGCCGTCTGGCCCCGCCAGTTTACGTATCTCGGGGTCTTGTTCACGAGTGACGGGAGATGAGAGTGGGAGATTGATAGACGGATAGCGGACACTGTACCAGTCCATTGTAGTGAAGAGAGAGCTGAGTGTAAAAGCAAAGCACTCAATTTACCGATCGATCTACGTCCCTACCCTCACCTATGGTCATGAGCTGTGGGTAGTGACCAAAAGAATGAGATCACAGATACAAGCAGTGGAAATGGGCTTCCTCCGAAGGGTGGCTGGCCTCTCCCTTAGAGATAGGGCAAGGCTCAGAGTAGAGCTGCTGCTCCTTCACATCTAAAGGAGCCAGCTGAGGTGGTTCGGGCATCTGACAAGGATGCCTCCTGGGCACCTCCTAGGTGAGGTGTTCTGGGCATGTCCCACCGGGACGAGGACCCGAGGCAGACCCAGGAACAGCTGGAGAGATTATATCTCTCGGGTGGCCTGGGAGTGCCTTGGTGTCTCCCCGGATAAGCTGGAGGAGGTGGCTGGGGAGAAGGAAGTCTGGGCTTCTCTGCTTGGGCGGCTGGCGCCGGAAAAGCAGAAGAAGGTGGATGGATGGAAACAAAAACGCATGTTAACATCTCAAAAACAATAACAAACAATAACAATCATCAGAATAGATGGTAAGGTTTTAGTGTGATTGTTTATATAAAAAACAACCAGTGTAACTATGGACTGATTGTTATATAGCTCCTTTCTACTCTTCCAGAGTACTCAAAGCACTTTATACAACATACTGCATTCACACCATTCACAGAAACACTTTCTTCTAGGATTTAAGTGCATTCTATCTAACATTCATTCACACGCATTCATACTCTGATGGATGCATCGGAAAGCAACTTGGGATTAGTATCTTGCCCAAGGATATTTGGCATGCACACTGGGGGAACCACGAACCTTCCGCTCAGTAGATGACCAGCTCTTTCTCATGAGCTACAGCTACCCCTATGCAAGCTGTGAAAGTTTGTCTTGGGCTTTTAAAGATATAAAAAAGGTATCCCTAATTTTATAAGTACCCGCAAAACACTCATCAGTTAGTTGGACAGATTTCTGTTCTTGTATGAACATAGTTGGTTGGCAGTTGAATGTAAATGGGACTTTCTGAAAGCCAAAGTTAGACTATGAACAGGAAAATACTGTGCATTATTATAGTAGAGCAAAATGACTCAGCTATTATTATGGAATCTGCAGATGAGCTATATTGTCTAGTCAAAATATATGATGCGTGACAGTGAAGATGGTGCCATCCTGTGGTGACAATGTGCTGCTGTGTTTGGTGTTTAGATCCTCTGTCTTTTTACACTTATGGGATTTATAGACAAAAAATTGGATTAAAAAGGCAATTTGAAAATGGGTCTGACAATAAGATTATAAACAATGATACAGCTAGTGCAATTTGTTGACTTTATCAACATTGATTTAAATAATATACATTACACTGTTTATTTTTTTAGGTTTCACTAAAAATAAACAAACATCTAGGACACTAAAGAATTTAATGACTTTGGGTCAATTATTGGGAAGCCCAGAACCTGAAAGATCACAAATTTTGCAATGTCTCTGATCACAGTATTTTACTTCGGAGTCTAGAATAAGCCACTTGTCATTCATGTAATTTATATAGAGAAAAAATGCAATATATAGACAAAAAAAAAAAAGAAGAGTTAAATTTAACACATTGGATTAGCTGCTAATTATATGATATTCTGGACTGCATCTTGTACTTTTTTTTATCTTTGTTGCATTGAATTGTTAAAAGTGCCTTCTATATTGGCCTACATATCACACTGCGAGAAAAAGCTTTATTGAAGAAATGGGGGTCATTGTTTCCTGTTGCAGTAATTTTTTTTTTTTATTTGTAATTTAGCATATAATAAACAATTTAAGTCTATCCATAAACTCCATTTTCGTAACCACTTATCAGTTTTAGGGTCTTGGGGAAGCTGGAGGCTATCTAAGCTGTCACAGAACAAGAGTGCAGGTCCACATTGAATCAAAGGAAAACCCTTCACACTCACTCAAGACAATTTATAATTACCAATTAACCTACTTTTTCTCGTTTATTTCAAATTGCTATGTTTATGTCATAATAATCAAACTGAATAGCTAATGAGTAACTGCCTTCAGCTATTGTGTTACCACAAAGTCTGGCAGATATAAGCAAACTGGTGTGCAAGGAATATGAATATGGAGAAAAAATATTTCAGGTGGCAAGCTGCTCATGATGCAAGAACTACTTTGTTTGGTTTGTTATTCAATATGCAGTATTTTATCTGAGCCTCTACAATGGCAGTGGCATTTGATAACTGAAATTGTTTCTGCTCACAGCAGGATCTAAAGAGCCCCATTAAAGTACCCAAACCAAAAGCTGTGTCTAAATGTTACTGCTAACTAATTTTACTGCTATATCTTGGTATTTACTTGGACATTGGCTCCCACTGTATGAATATATTTGTGTACTGAGTAAATGTAATTCAATTTAAAAGTAAAAAGCCAATTTGAACATCTGTGAGTGAGAAGTGCGAACCCCCCCCCCCAATCCTAACCCTAACCCTACATTGTGCTTCTCTGTTTGATGTCTGAACTTTTGTTGATCGGTGGGAAAATAGATGCAGCTAGGCAATATGCACTAGCTGGTGAAAAGCATGTGCTTTTTGCAGTGATTATCTCCAGCATTGCTTGTGATTGGCACTTCTGTTGTTGCTAAACATCCTCTCAGCATGCACTAAACTACCTTGACACAAGATAAGTCAATCAGAGCTTGTAAGATAATAAAATAACCTTTTGGCTATCTGACCTTCCTTATTTTAATCTTTTATAGCAGAAATAAAATATACAACCTGCCTTTATGCATTTAAAAAATGAAAGCAAAAGACTTTATTGTATGTTGAACTGTTTTACCTCACGTGGAAGCACTTGTCCTGTTGGCAGAGAAAGACACCAGCACTAGAGAAAGATAAGATATATTTTCCTCTACCTTCTTTTTACCAGTAAGGAAGTTTGTTTTGGACTCTACACTGTAATATACTAACAAACTTAAAAGACCAAACAAACAAAAAACAACCTACAGACAAACAGAGTAGATGTGATTAACATTAGTGAACATAAAAGAGACATTTCCAACTACCAAAAAAAAAAAAGAAATATGATATTACTAATTTAACAACATAAATATTTTGTTATCTAATAGCATATTTAGATAACGTGGATGTTGGTGAATTTATTTGTTTTGATCCAATTTTTGATCAATCGACCAAAGTCACATTGAAATCCATTAGTGGCACGAGCTCTTTCAAATACTTTGTTCAGTTCAAGATATGTAGTCACTACCTATATACAGTAGAAAAATATGTACTGGACATGAGATTTGTTTATGCCCTCAGCAGCCTATTAATGTCACGGTTTGGTGGACATTGAGAGGTGTGGACCCAGGCATGGACAATTATGCAGGAGAAAGTGTTTCAAACTGAGATTGAGCCTTTATTGTTGCTGAAACAATTAACACAAAACCCCTAACAAAAATCTAAACTGGGGACAGCTAAACATGAAAATAGAAACATAAAACTAAACAACCTGAAATATGAAAACGTAGCTGGAGAGACACTGGGGAAGATGAACAGGATGACCAGGCATGATACACAGAACGATACACAAATGCTCCGACGAAAAACAGAGATAACCACACACTAACTATACACACAAGATAATGAGGAAATGGCACACAGGAGGGAGATACAGCTGAACCTAATTAGATAAGACAACAGGGAAGCAAAACAGAATACATCACCTGAGACACGGACCTTCAAAGTAAAACAGGAAATACAACTGGCTCAAGGACATGGACTTGAAACTACACAGGGGACATGGAGTACGGGGACCAAAACCTAAGAACTAGAAATACAAAACAGAAACCATTACAATAGCAGTCAAACCCCAGATAAAAACAAAGATCAATAATAATACATAAACCAAAACACTGGGTCACCGACCCAGGACCTCGACAATTAATTCAGACAGTGGTATTATTTCTCTAGTTTTTATTCAGGCTACACCAAACCACCTTTGTATTTAGACCACACTCTGGACTCATGAGGACAAATACATTTATTGTACTCCAATAATTTCCAAAATCTTTTGTCTACACAGCTCCAGGTCAATGGGGGCTGAAGATAGTACATGTCTGTCCTTATTTAGGGTGTTTAGGACTAATTTGTGTAGCAAGCAGATTTTTACATGGCCCAACACATCATATTAAAATAAAATACAACAGGGTATTTTGTTGTATTGCACTTTTTTTTTCCATACTGCATTTTTTGTTTCTTTTCTTATGTTTTGGTTGTACTCAGTTATCTTTATGGCTGCTTCTCTTCACGTTTTATAGCTGATGTGACCATAAAATAATAAAAGTACATTTCCCAGCAATCCCTGATCTCACCCACGCTTGATACATGAAATGAGTCTTATCTAAATACAAGGGAAAAGATAAAGAATTCTGAGGTATGTCAACAAATAAACAGCATGTGTTGTGACAGGATGCACACATAAACAACGACTTCTCATCTCCTTCTTTTACGAGTTTACGAGAAATGACTTTTTTATTGAATGGTGTAATAAGTTCCAAACACACGGTTTAGGGGGTTATTTGTTGCTTTTGTATGCATAGTGGCAGCATGTATGCTATATAAAAATATGTATTATATAAATGAGCAAAAATGTATTTTATAACTGGAGTCAAATATTTCAAAATAAAATATCTAAAAATGTAATAACATTGGCATCCAGCAGCAAGTCTGAACTGAAATGCTTTGTTATTGTTTTTTAAGCATTACAAGTGTACTGAGTTATTTTTGTAACCTCGGCAGTCACATCTTGCAGCCATACCACAAATTAGATTCTTGTTTCACACAGAGAGACTATCCATAGGTATCATATACCATGTATAGACCTGCACACCTTGTGTATGGAGACACCAGTTTTCTCTAAATTATTGTAGGGACTTTACCTTACAATATTACGTGCCTTGAGGTGATTGTTACTGTGATTTGGTACTATATAAATAAAACTGAATTTCATTGAATTAAACTAAAATTAACTAAATTGACTTGAATACATGTGACCTTGTATTTTGGGTGTAAGGAAATCTATAGTTTTTACTCTCTATTAGTCTATTAGTCTTATTTATTTACACCCATAGAACAAATGTGTTAAATACAACACATCTTAACACATGTGCTGCATCAGCTCAGGGACAACGCATTTTGTGTGCATTTTTTACAAAATGTGTGTAATTTTTGTCTTTCTTGTTGACATTGTGTCAAAATTCACACATAATGAGTTAAATGTGTCCAACGCTTTTTTCTGTAATGTTTTAACACAACCTTTTTAAGAGTTTACTGGTAAATACAGTAGCTTGTTAGAATTCCAAGACAAGATTTTACTCTGGCATATCCTGTCACTGTTGTGGCACGTGTCCCAGTCAAAGAGTCTGACTGTATAAATCACATGTGAGCTGATAACAGCACTTTATGACCAAACTGTAACACACAAAGTTTGTAGATTTGGACAGAGTCCGTGTTTATTCAGTGGAATTCATTTAGAGTAAAAACCTTGCAAACTAGGGCATGTTATTACAGTTAATGAAAACCCTCATATTCCACAGAGGAATGGGGAGAATGGAGTTGAACAGGAAAAGTGAGTGGGGAGCGGAAAACTCGAGATAAACTCAACTTATATTTTTCAATGACGTGTTATGTTTTTCCTTTTGCTTTGGTGTTTGAATCAATAAATCTTAATGACGGCCATATTTAAGAATTGAGTTTTACAAAAACATCAGAGGCTGCCAGTACCTAACCTTATCTATCTGTGTAAGAGGTTGAGTAATAAACGTCATGTGTCATGGTAGGATATGAATATAAGTAATGCTCCTTAACAGTGGCTCCTCATCTCATTCTGATTACTTTGCAAGGTATGTGGTTTTCATTGAATATTGTATAATACAGAGTTAAAGATGTTAGTCAATGTTTTTGTGTCAGCACTTGATTAAAGAGTTATTTTGTTTAGATTTCCTTTAGGTTTCTGACTTATGGAACAAATTTATTTTAAGTTTGGGATGGGAATTCAACATTTCCTCAATGTAATTATGTTACTAATTCTCTTGTCAGCGTGAACAATGAAAAACAGTTCAGGTCTGCTTTTGCTGCTTTTCCTGGGGATGTGCTCAGCACGCACCTATCGTAAGTATGATCTGGATACATAAAACTATTTGTGTTGTAAAACCTTTTAATGGAAAATTAGTTAAGCATAAAAGATGGCATATTGACAAGGGCCAACACACTTATCATCAGTTAAAGGTAAAGTAATTAAAGCAGTATAACGGAAACGTAAATAATAATAATAATAATAAATTGGATTTTATATAGCGCTTTTCAAGGCACCCAAAGCGCTTTACAATGCCATTATTCATTCACTCTCGCATTTACACACACTGGTGGAGGCAAGCTACAGTTGTAGCTACAGCTGCCCTGTGGCAGACTGACAGAAGCGAGGCTGCCATATCGCGCCATCGGCCCCTCTGTGTTACCAATATTTCAATAGCTAAAATAATTATATATTACAGTTATATTGGTCTATAATTCCCAGATGAAAAGCTTGCTAACATTAATCTCAAAAGTGGCAAAATGTCATTGTATTCTAAAATTGTTCAAGCTGTTCAAGAAAGAAAGTCCTTTATTTGGCATGTGAAATAAGAAATCTGGGTTTATAATGCAAATTTAATTATATAAAAGCATTTCTCATTATGAATCTTAAATCATATTTCTACTGTCTTATCTGCAGCAAACGTGGCTTTACGTGGAAAAGCTACCCAGTCAAATGAACTGAATCTTGAGCTCGCAGATGCCAGCAATGCCATTGATGGAAATCGTGAGTCTCACTATTGGGCTGGATCATGCATCCACACTGATCAGCAGACCAACCCCTGGTGGAGAGTGGACCTGCTGGATTCCTACATTGTCACCTCTGTGATCATAACCAACAGAGGAGACTGCTGTCCAGAAAGGCTTAATGGTGCAGAGATTCATATCGGCAACTCGTTACAAGATAATGGTGCTGGAAATCCAGTGTAAGTAAATGTATTACTCAAAACTCTAAATTAAAATGCTGCCAGACACATAAACAATTCATTGACCTTATTTGAAGACATAAACTTAACTAAAAGCACTGTTGCCTCACATTAAGAAGTCTGTTGAGCAGGTGCCCTTCAACATGATTGTTAACTGGTGGTTCTAAATGTGACATAGAAATAAATGGTTGTTGTGGTGCTGTTAGCTTGTCATTAAAGTGATAATTTAGGCTTCACCTAAATCCATGACTATAACTGGATAAGTACTTAGGAAAACTGATCAGTGAATGGATGTTAATTTGTTTGTAAGTACAAATATTTAAAATAAATTAAAAATGAATTCACTTCTTATCTTTGTTTTAGGGTTGCAGTAATTTCTCACATCCCAGCAGGCAGGTCTTTAACAATTACTTTTACCAGACTTGTGGAGGGACGTTATGTAACTGTGGTATTACCAGGGGCAAACAGGATCCTCCAACTTTGTGAAGTGGAAGTCTATGGTTATCGAGCCCCAACTGGTGAGTATCATACTGACACTTCAATTTCTATGTGCAATTACAGGTCAGAATTTGAATCATAATTGCTGAGACCATTACATCCATTTAATATAGAGGAATCTATTTTTGCTCAGTGAATTTGTACAATAAGACTCGCTGAAAAACAGTTTCACAATAGAGATTTGTTAGAGATTTCAAATTTGTTATAGATACTATCTGTTACTAATATACAAGCAATACAACCTCCACTGCTCATCACTACAACTGGTTAAAGTTTTGCATTGGTGAGCCACTGAAACAACAAACATCAGGCACACCTTGTTAAAATGTAACAATGTGAAAATAGTTAGGATTCAAAACATATTCAGACTGGAGTTCCTTTATTCTGCAAAAGCAATAATCACGCATCATTACTGATCTTTGCAACTGTGTCATTGTACAGGAGAGAACCTAGCAATCCAAGGAAAAGCCACACAGTCTTCACTATATTTACCAGGCATGGCCTATAATGCCATAGATGGCAATCGTGCCAACCTATGGAACCAAGCTTCATGCACTTGTACAAACAAGGAGTTAAATCCCTGGTGGCGACTGGACCTGGGCAAAACCCATAAAGTGTTTTCTGTTAATGTAACCAACCGCGGAGATGGTTTCCCTGAACGACTCAATGGAGCTGAAATTCGAATCGGAGATTCTCTTGACAACAATGGCAACAACAATCCCAGGTAGTTTACAGTTAATAAATAAATTCTGATGTTTCTGACTCAAGCATGTCTGCTTCAGTATTTGTTCGGTAAAGCACATTTATACTAAGTTTCAAACTCTGCAAATATTACTTTGCGTTAACTTACATCGATAAAGTATTTGGTAATGTAGTATCTTCAATTATCAGTGTTTTTTATTTTTATTTTTTATTATTCAACAACAAAACATTTTCTCTTCTGAAAGGTGTACTGTGATCTCAAGCATCCCTCTGGGCTTCACTGAAACCTTTAAGTGTAATGGGATGGACGGTCGCTATGTCAACATTATCATCCCAGGAAGAAGCGAGCATCTGTCCCTATGTGAGGTGGAGGTGTATGGCTCCAGGCTGGATTAGATGTGAGGATGTTGAAACTGTTTAGCTGAGGCTGACTTGTGCAGATTGATGTTTAAAATTTTAAATTTAGCAGACTTTCATTATTCTAAAGACTAGTAATATAGTTTGGGCAACATTTATTCTGCATGAATACATTTTTGACCACTGTGAAGCAGAAGAATTTTAAAACAAGCTGAAAAACATTATTTAACAAAATTATTTGGAGTCATTTATTTTGCGACCCCTGATAATGGAGTCGATAAAAGCAATGATGCTGGACAGTACTTTTTTTATACAATCACAACAATAAGCAAATCAAAATAACAACCAAGTGAGACTGAAGTTCAGTTATTTTCTTGCTTTAAAACTGGGGTCAACAGAAGACAAGCTGTGTTAAAACTGCAATAGATTCTTAACCACTTAAGCCCCACGCCCCCGGTACCGTATATTGTATATTTTATTTAACTTATAATGGCTGTAATATTTTAAATACAAGGTTTGTAAAACTTCTCTAAACTTTTTCATTTTTAGTACTCTATTTTTTTGTTGCTTTTGATTGTTTGTTGCTTTGCTTTTTACAGCTGTTGCTGAGTTGTTGATTTTGACTAAACTGAAACTGTACATTACTAATCCTGAACTTTTTTTTAAACAACTGAATATAAATATTAGCTTATGAAAATGAATTAAATATAATCTCTCATTCCGTGGCTGTTTTTATTTTTATTGTATATTATTGAGTATTAAAGCTTTTAGAGATTGTGCTGTGGTACCACTCTCTTCTTCAGCTTTTGGCTGCTCCCTCAGCCTCCCCTCTCTTTGTCTCTAAATGGCTCGACCCGAGCTGTACACGTATTTAATTTTGAACATATAGGAACGCATTTCTAAATTTGATAATAATGAATTACAGTAGTCCAGCCTAGAAGTAATAAATGCATGAACTAGTTTTTCAACATCCCTCTGAGACAGGTTATTTAATTTTAGAGATATTGCTCAAATGGAAGAAAGCAGTCAAGGTAAGCTGTTTGGAGGGGCAGTGGTTGGACCAAAACACAGGACTCGGAGACAGTGAATTTAACTTAAAGGTGGCAGCTTTTATTTGCTGGCAAATACAAACTGAGAAACAAACAATACACAGTGCAATAGCACTAAAAATAAAACAGAAACTCCAACTAGGATGAATGACCTAAACTGGGAAGACATGACATGACATGACATGACATGGCATGGCATGGCATGCCATGTCATACTCTAAATAACACAAAAGCAAAGACTATTAATACTGAACAACACAAAACACTGGGTCAGGACTGTGACAAAAGCTGTCCTACATATTTGTTTAGTATGTGGATTGAAGATATCAGGATGATTGAACATATCCTGGTCATCTTTGCATATTTGGATAACAGTAAAAATGTATGCTATGTCTTTTAATGATACTGCCTAAAGAAAGCATGTATAATGGAAACAACTGGTCCTAGCACGAAACCCTGTGGAACTCCATAATTTACATTGTAATTTGAAGATGACTGTTCTCTCACATGACCAAATTGGAATCTTTTACACTAGCAGTAAAATGGCGCCGGTGAGGTCGGCTGCCGTGCTGGATGCTCTGCCCTAACTTCTCCACTTTTTGCAGTTTTTCGTCACTTTTTGCTATATCTGCGATAATCTTGCATGGGCATGCAAAACACACAAATCCGCTACAGTAGAGACACTACAGTAGAGACACTTTGGTTTCTATTGGTCTGCAATACACGGACATTTCACCATGTTTAACTCCGGACCCAACCTGGCCAAAGGAGATCCTGAGAGAGAACAAAGGACGCGACCCTAAGCGACGGCCTCGAGGTAAAAGAGCCGGCATCAGGAACAGGCTACGGGCTCGCGCACACCGCGCACCCATGCCCAGTATCCTGCTAGCCAATGTTCAATCCATCGAGAACAAGCTTGATGACCTCAGAGCCAGAATCAAGTTCCAGAGAGACATTCGGGACTGCAACCTCCTCTGCTTCACCGAGACTTGGCTGAACCCAGCGATACCAGACCACGCCGTGCAGCCGACGGGGTTCTTTTCGGTTTACCGCATGGACAGGACAATGGAGTCGGGGAAGAAAAGAGGTGGTGGAGTGTGTTTGATGGTGAACAACAGATGGTGCGACAGCACAAACATCTCCCCACTCACACGCTCTTGCTCGCCCAATCTGGAGCTTTTGATCGTTAAGTGTCGCCCTTTCTATCTCCCTCGGGAATTCACTGCGGTCATTGCCTGCACTGTTTACATTCCGCCTCACGCGGACTCGGACACTGCCTTATGTGAGCTACATGAGGCTCTCACACATCAACAAACACTTAACCAAGATGCCGCACTCATTGTTATGGGAGATTTTAACAGAGTGAATCTCAAACGGACATTTCACAACCTTCACCAGCACATCAACTGCCCCACCTGGGGCACGAGGACATTAGACCACTGCTACACCCCGTTCAAGAACTGTTACAAGGCTCAGCCCCTGCCGGCATTTGGAAAATCAGACCATTCCGCCATCTTCCTCATGCCTGCTTACAAACAAAGGCTAAAGCAGCAACCACCAATCAGGAGGGAGGTCGCTCGCTGGACGGACAAATCGGTGGCCACGCTGCAGGACGCACTGGATGACGCAGACTGGGACATGTTTCGGCGCAGCTCTGATGACATCAACATGTTTACGGAAGCGGTTGTGGGATTTATCGGGAAACTAGCGGACGACACAGCAGAAAGAACTATCATCCGAACGTTTCCCAACCAGAAGCCGTGGGTGGATAAAAACATCCGCGACGCTCTGAGATCACGCACCGCTGCCTACAATGAAGGGCTTGTCTCCGGTAATATGGACCTATACAAGGCTGCGTCCTACAACGTGCGCAGCGCGGTCCGAAAGGCAAAGCGGAGCTACGGGGAAAAACTAGAGTCACAGCTACGACAGTGCGACTCTAGGAGCCTGTGGAAAGGACTGCGGACTATAACGGACTATAAACGACCAGCTTCTTCAATGATGAATGCAGATGCTTCACTGGCTGATGAGCTGAACACGTTTTATGCTCGCTTCGACGCCACAGCAATTAAAACAACAAACGGCTGCGCGCGCTCGGAGTGCACCAGTGAAGAAAATGCATTCGTCATCACAGAGCATGCCGTGAGGAACACCTTCAGGAGGGTGAACGCCAGGAAGGCAGCAGGACCAGATGCAATCCCTGGCCGGGTCCTTAGAGCCTGCGCTGATCAACTAGCACCGGTGTTCACGGAGATCTTCAACCTCTCCCTGGACCAAGCTGTGGTTCCCACGTGCTTCAAACAGTCCATTATTGTCCCTGTTCCAAAGAAACAACAGCCCGCTTGCCACAATGACTACCGTCCAGTAGCACTGACTTCAATTGTGATGAAGTGTTTTGAAAGACTGATGAGAGATCACATCACTTCTTCACTTCCTGCCACCATCGACTCACTTCAGTTTGCTTACCGGACTAATCGTTCCACAGACGATGCCATATCTCACCTGCTCCACACATCCCTGAGTCACCTGGACACTGGCAGAGGGAATTATGTTAGGATGCTGTTCGTGGACTACAGTTCAGCATTCAACACAATAATTCCCTCTAAGCTTTTCACCAAGTTGACGGATCTAGGACTCAGCTCATCACTGTGTCAGTGGATCCTCAACTTCCTCACAGACAGACCCCAATCAGTGAGGGTGGGAAAACAAGTCTCCCCCTCCATCTCACTCAGCACTGGAGTGCCTCAGGGCTGTGTTTTAAGCCCCCTGCTGTACTCACTGTACACTTATGACTGTGTAGCCACATCCGACACCACCTCCATTGTCAAGTTTGCTGACGACACTGCTGTTGTGGGCCTGATCTCCGACAACATCGAGACGGCCTACCTGGAGGAGATTAGGAACCTGGAGACCTGGTGCCAGGAGAATAACCTCCTCCTAAACATCAGCAAGACTAAGGAGCTGATCGTGGACTTCACTACAAAGCAGGCGAGGAATTACAAACCCCTCATCATCAGTGGCACGCCAGTGGAGAGAGTGGACAGTTTCCGATACCTGGGTGTCCACATCACTCAGGACCTGTCATGGTCCTGCCACATCAACACCCTGGTTAAGAAAGCCCGTCAGCGTCTCTTCTTCCTCAGAAGACTTAGAGACTTCCATGTGCCACTGAAGGTGCTCAAGAACTTCTACTCCTGCACCATCGAGAGCGTCCTGACGTCAAACATCTGCACCTGGTTTGGGAACAGCACCAAGCAGGACAGACGAGATCTGCAAAGGGTGGTGCGCTCGGCAGAACGCATCATTCAATCAGAGCTCCCTGACCTGCTGTCCATCTACACCAAGCGGTGCAAGTCCAAAACTAGAAAGATTATGATGGACCTCTCCCATCCCAACAATGGACTCTTCTCACTGTTGAGGTCTGGGAAGCGCTTCCGCTCCCTTAAGGCCAAAACAGAGAGAATGAGGAGGAGCTTCTTCCCCCAGGCTATTCGGGCCCTGAACCAGGTGTAGGACTGGACTCTCCCACACACGTCACTATAAGACTGGACTCTCACACACGTCACCACACGCACCACCACACATTTCCTATAATCCTATAATTCCTATAATTTATAATCCTTATCTTTATAATCTCTTCTGCTATTTGCACATTCTTTGGAGCACTGTAACAAAAAATAATTTCCCCCAGGGATCAATAAAGTATTCTGATTCTGATTCTGATTCTGATTTACTGTAAATTCCTAAGTTAATTTGTAAATTTTGTAGTAAACTGTAAATTGTAAATATTGTAAAACTTTTCTTCTGTCATTTAATGGTCGGGCATTGTACAGCTACAAGCATTTCACCCCCATGTCATACTGTGTATGGTTGTGTGTGTGTGACAAATAAAATTTGAATTTGAATTTGATACACGGCTCGCCACGACTCGACTCGACCACCTAACGTGCATGGTCATTGTTATAGTATCTTGATATAACTAGTATGCAACACGCTACAGTAAAGATGTTGAAGCGATGATATACCTGCTGCTTGGTCTTTGGCTTTTTGTCAGACTCAGGGATCATGGTGAGGTTTTTTTGAGCTATTTCACTTGTTGCTGGGTTACAAAAATGGTGGTTTGGATTTCTCTAAAGGAGACGCTGTCATAACTCATGGAGTGATGCCACTGACCAGACAATTGGTGGCATGTTGTTTCACAATGTCCCATTTTAGTACCTGCTTGGATCGCTTTGAACCCTGGCAGTGCAAGTGCTATTTTAATACCTGGTGCCAGGTACTGTGCCCTAAAGGAAAATCCTGAAAACCATGGCGAACCGAGGCAACCTTATTCTAAGCTATGCACTATTTGGTGAAAAGCATGTGATGTTTGCAGTGGTTATCTTCATCTTTGCTTGTGATTGGCAGTTCTGTTTCATTTCCGCATGGACTAAACTACCTTGACGCATAAAAAGCCAATCAGAGGTAACATAATATCTATTATTATATATCTATTGTTATAATCTTCCAATTCAAATTTTTTATAGTAGAAAAGAATACAAGCACGGTGGCACGGTGGTTAGTACCGTTGCCGCACAGCAAGAAGGTCCTGAGTTCAATTCCAACATCAGGCCGGGGTCTTTCTGTGTGGAGTTTGCATGTTCTCCCCGTGTTTGTGTGGGTTCCCTCCGGGTACTCCGGCTTCCTCCCACTGTCCAAAGACATGCAGCTTGTGGGGATAGGTTAATTGGATAATCCAAATTGTCACTAGGTGTGAATTGAATGAATGTGAGTGCGAATGGTTGTCTGTCCCTGTGTGTTGGCCCTGTGACAGACTGGCGACCTGTCCAGGGTGTACCCCGCCTCTCGCCCTATGACAGCTGGGATAGGCTCCAGCGCCCCCCGCGACCCTGAAAAGGATAAGCGGAAGCAAATGGATGGATGGAGAATACAACCAGCCTATATGCATTAGAAAGTGAACCAAATGATTTTATTGTAGGTTGACCTGTTTTTACCTCACATGGACGCACTTGTCCTGTTGGCAGAGAAAGAGACCGGCACTATAGAAAGATAAGATATATTTCATTCTAACTCCTTTTTTCCAATAAAGAAGTTTGTTTTGGACTCTGCTCAGTAATAGACTAACAAACTCAAAAACAAAAACAACTCGCAGGCAAACAGAATAGAACATAAAAGATATATTTCCAACTACCAAAAAATAAAAAATGCAAAATTACTACATGACAACCACATGAATTACTTGTCAAACGAATGCAGGTACTCACGTTTTATTTAGCACATTTACATTGTGCATATTGCCAGTGGCGTGTCCAGCGGGGTGGTCTGGGGGGGGGGGGGGGGGGGGGGGCACAGGCCAGTGTACATCACTGTCACAACAGCATTTGTTTTCATTCAAAGTCTTTATGGCTTTAATACCTGGTGGGCCGGTCTCTAGTCAAAATGCCCGATTTTCTCTCCCAGTCCAGCCCTGCAGGTTAATACTGGCAGTGTCACCATGCCAGCTGACTGTATTTCATCATCAGCCAGTGTTGTTCTTTATCAATATTACCAAAGTTTATCATAAGCCAGCATAGAAAGTATTTACTTGCTTTCAGGTTTTATTCAAATGTTAGTCTTTTCATTTGTTTCCCCACTTTTTCCTGTTTCAAAATCAAACACCAGTTTGTGAGAAGATTATCTTCTTTTTTTAACAGGCAGATAAAGTTTTACATTGGCATTGGCTAATTTGTCAATTGTTTGTTACAAATGTTCGTATTTTAATATTAAAAAATGTTTTTGCCCAAAACATATGTGCACTATATGTCAGTAAAAATACTATGCAAATATTGCTGTCCTTGAATGCTGAGTAAACACTGACAAAGCACTGATTGTATCTCTTGTACTTTATCAACGCAGTATCTAAAAACTTTGCACCGTAGTGGTTAAAATCTCATTCTAATAAGAGTTAAAAGCGCATTCAGTTATTAGATTTATAGGGTTATTGAATTATGGTTAACGGTTGGTAGAATTTTTTTTAAACATTATCTGCCAATTACATCTGCCACCCCTCTCCAAATCTGTGCCCCTACCTGGCCCTCCCAACAAAAATTTTCTAGACACGCCACTGCATATTGCTGAATGAATTTGCTTTTGATCAAAATCTTCAATAAAATTAAAAAAATAAATAAAAGTGGAAAATGACAGACCCTGTGAAATAATCCTGCACATAAGCGTGTTTTTCCCTCAGAAGTTTATTAATTCAGAGAGCAATCATATCGTTATTGTTGTTATTATTGTAGTTTTATTTTCTCTTAATTTTGTTTCATTGCTTGCCATTTTTTAGCTATGTTATAAATTTTGAAAGGTCACTTAGGTGAGATACTCAAAGAGGCTACCTGATATAGATAAAATGAAATGTGGTCCATTTCTGTTATATAATATTTGATAGTATTTTATGTTAGTTTTTAGTTTAGCATTAGATTTCTCCAGTCGTTGTCATGAGGATGTTTCTAAATTACAGTTTTAATCAGGCTGCACCAAACCACCTCTGCAATGTGGACCACACTCTGGACTCATAATGGGGACTAATAAATTTAGTGTACTGCTAAAGTTTCCAAAATGTCTTGTTCAAATCTATTTTATTTATATAGTGCCAAATCACAACAACGGTTGCCTCAGGGCACTTAATATTGAAAGAGGCTCAGGGAGGGGAAGCCATCTGCCACGACCAGTTCAGGTGAGGGGAAGGAGACATAACAGAGCTAGTGCATGAGGTTTTGGGTTCTGGATCCATTCTCTTGGAGAGGGACACTCCTGTGACAGTGGGTCACAAACCTAGCGACATGACACATCGTTTCACAACCATGCCACATGCACCAGTTGAAGTGGTTGACATGTGAGCTGATAACAGCACCTTAATGATACCAGTGATGGGAACACACCAAACTGCAAGAGATAAAGGGCCATCGGAGTCTAACAATCACATACCTATCACATACCTATCTAAAGTCTGTTCATCAATAAATCCAAATCCATCCATATACAAAAGCACAGAAATAACTTTGTTAACAGCTTTTCTGTTCTATTGAATCATTTGTTTCAGAACGAAAGCATTTAGTTTGTTTAACCACATCTCAAAGATGCACTATTTGATTGAGATCTAGTAACTATAGAGGTCAGGAAAATCAATGTCATGTTCAGGATCCTGTTTAAGATGATTTGAGCTTTGTGACATGGCATATTATCCTGCTGGAAGGAGCCATCAACAAATGGGTCCGCTGTGGTCATAAAGGGATGGCGTTGTCACCAGCAATAATAAAGTAGGCTGGAGTGTTTAAATTATGTTCAGTGGGCACTATCAGGGTGAAAGTGGGCCAAGAGAATTCTGACCCTATCATTCGTATCTCACACCAGGAACTGACACTCATCAGAGCAGACAATGTATTTCCAGTCTTTTATTATCCAACTTTCATGAGTTGGTGCAAACTGCTGTAGTCCATCTGTTTTAAGGTTCAATATGTTCTGCATTCAGAGATGCTGTTCTGAATACCTTCATTGTAATGAGAGTATTTTTGAGTTACCACTGCCTTTTTATCAGCCTAAAGCAGTCTGGCCATTTTCGTGTAATCTCTGGCATCAGTAAACCATTTTAATGCCTTGGATCCAACTTCTGCTCACTGGATATTTTCTTCCAGTACATTAGCAATTTCTGAAATAAGACCTGACCAACTGGCACCAATAACCACACTGCATTAAAATCAGCTGCATTAATAGATCTGTGAAAGAGTTTCTTAATGACATTTACACATTTAATTGTCATTAGAAAGCTAAAAGTACGTGAAGTTCAAAATGCACCATTGGAATATAAGCCTAATTGTTCCTGAAAGCCTCCAAAAATTTGGGGTTTTTTTTAATGACAAATTGATCTATGATGAACGATTCCATTAATCGGATTTTTTTTTACTTATAAGATAAGATAAGATAACCTTTATTAGTCCCACACGTGGGAAATTTGTTTTGTCACAGCAGGAAGTGGACAGTGCAAAAGTTATGAAGCAAAAATTAGAATACAATAAGAATAAATACAGTACACAGCTGTACAGAATAGAATAAAATAAAATACTATATACAGTAGAATAAAATAGAATAAAATATACAATAAGATAAAAATAGAATACAAATGCTATATACAACTGAGTAAAAATACAACGATGCCAGAAAAGTATTGCACTTAGTGTTATTGCACATGTGTGGATGTGTGTGTTTGTTCAGTTAAAGTCTTTGTTGTGGAGTCTGACAGCAGTGGGGAGGAAAGACCTGCGAAATCTCTCCATCCCACACCGTGGGTGCCGCAGTCTCCCACTGAAGGAGCTGCTCAGTGCTGTCACAGACTGCTGCATGGGGTGGGAAATGTTGTCCAACAGGGATGACAGCTTAGCCGCCATTCTCCTGTCACTCACCACCTCCACTGGGTCCAGAGGGCATCCTAGAACAGAGCTGGCCCTTTGGATCAGCCTGTTCAGTCTCTTCCTGTCCCCGGCAGAGATGCTGCCGCCCCAGCAGACCACACCATAAAAGATAGCAGAAGCCACCACAGAGTCATAGAAGGTCTTCAGGAGTGGGCCCTCCACTCCAAACGACCTGAGTCTCCGCAGCAGGTACAGCCTGCTCTGCCCTTTCCTGTAGAGGGCGTCTGAGTTATGAGTCCAGTCCAGTCTGTTGTTCAGATGAACACCAAGGTACCTGTAGCTGTCCACAGCCTCAATGTCCATACCTTGGATGTTCAGTGGTTGCAGTGGAGAATGCTTGTGCCTGCGGAAATCTACCACCAGCTCCTTGGTTTTACTGGCGTTGATCTGGAGGTAGTTCAGCTGGCACCAGTCCACAAAGTCTTGAGTCAGTCCTCTGTACTCCTTGTCGTCCCCATCAGTGATGAGGCCGACTATTGCAGAGTCATCAGAAAACTTCTGCAGGAAGCACTGGGTGGAATTGTGGGAGAAGTCTGCAGTGTAGATGGTGAAGAGGAAAGGAGCCAGAACCGTTCCCTGTGGGGCCCCCGTACTGCAGACGACCCTGTCCGACACACAGCCCTGAGTCCTCACATACTGTGGTCGGTCGGTGAGGTAGTCCAAAATCCAGGTAGTGAGGTCATGGTCCACTCCAGAGTTCTCCAGCTTGTCCTTCAGAACCGAGGGAAGAATAGTGTTGAAGGCACTGGAGAAATCAAAGAACATGATTCTCACAGTGCTCCCAGCAGTCTCCGGGTGAGCGAGGGAACGATGTAGGAGGTGAATGACGGCATCATCCGCTCCAATGCCAGGCTGGTAGGCAAACTGAAGTGGGTCCAGTGATGAGCTTGTTAGGCGCCGAAGCTGAGCCAGGACCAACCGCTCCAGGGTCTTCATCAGGTGGGATGTCAGAGCCACCGGCCTGTAGCTGTTGAGGTCCTTGGTGCGTGAAGTCTTTGGCACTGGTACAACACAGGAGGTTTTCCAGAGCTGTGGGACTCTTCCCAGCCTCAGGCTCAGGCTGAAGAGGTGTTCCATCACCCCACACAGTTGGTCCACGCAGGACCTGACGACCCTCGAGCTGATGCCATCTGGGCCCGCTGCCTTCTTGCCATTAATCCTCCTCAGTTCCCTCCTAACCTGGGTGATTGAGAGAGACAGGCTGGAGCCTTGTGTTAAATGTGTGTTGGAAGCTGTTGTTGGGGGTGGGGAGGAGTGAGCAGGGTGAATAGAGGAGGTGTGAAGTGTCTGAGGTGTCAGAGGTGGAACAGCAGCAGTGGGGGTGGGTGAGTCTGCAGCCGATGTTGTAGACTGCCTCATGGCTGAATGAAATCTGTTGAAGAAATGATTCAGTTCATTTGCCCACTTCACATCCCTCCCAGGCAGAGAGTTCTGATGTTTGTGGCCTGAGATGGTTCTGAGGCCTCTCCAGACTTTACCAACGTTATTTTGCTGAAGCTGGTTCTCCATCTTTTGCCTGTAGCTGTCCTTCCCATTCCTTATCAGTCCACTCAACTCTCTCTGCACCCTTTTCAACTCCTCTTTGTCTTTGGATTTGAAGGCCCTCCTCTTCTGCTTGAGGACAGCTTTAATTTCTGGGGTAATCCAAGGTTTGTTGTTGGAGAAACACCGTACAGTCCTGGTAGGTACGGTGTTATCCACACAGAAATTAATATAGTCAGTAATGCATGTAGTAAGGCTGTCGATGTCCTCTCCGTGGTCGTCACAGATCACCTCCCACACAGTCGACTCAAAACAATCCTTAAGAGCCTCCTCGCTCTCCTCCGACCATCTCTGTACTGTGCGGGTACTGTACTGTTATAGAGCTTTTGATCAATTTGATGTAAAATTATCAGTCCACTTATCTTTCAGATACAAGGACATTTCAAAATGGCCCCAAACTTTGAAGCAAAATTATATTTTGTAAACATCTGATTACATCTTGAGTAATAAGTAGGAGGATATTGCCAAATAACCAGAAAAAACATCAGTGCTGTGGAGAACTGCTTTACTAATTCTTGAAAATGTAATTCACAAGTGAGGAAGTGAAACAAATGTGCATGGGCACAAACCAGTAGGAAGTAACTGGATCGTTTTGAGGAGAATATGAATGTGGTTTCTGATGATTGGTTAGTTGTTGTTCAGCAGAGGCGGAGCTGCATATACATATAAAACACACACAGAAACAACATCAGTAGTTGCGCTTCTCTTTCACTGAATCATCAATTTCCAGGAAGAAGCATCTGCTCAGTCTGGATACTCAAGTAACACATTTCATTTCTTTTCTTGAAACTGATTATCTTTATTATGTTTCTCTATTTTCAGTTTAAATATAGAATTTGTTTTCTTTTTTTTGCTCAAAGCTCTTTTTTTGTATCTTTAAACTTAGTAGTAGTTTCAGTGTATAATTTATGATTTTTTTTTTTCAATTCAGGCTCACAACAAAACAACTGTAATGTAAAAATATATACATAAACTAATTCATAACTTAAGATTTGAAGAGTAGTAATCCTGTTCAAGGAAAGATCCTATTGAAGCTTGAAAGCCACTTTTTTAATTTATAGAGAATTCCAATGTTTTCATGGTGAGATCAGTGCTTGCTGCTTTAAGTGAATGGGTGATGTACAGGCATATAGTTTGTAGTGGTTTTGGTCACATTAACATTTTTCCCAGTGTCTTTAAAGTGTCTACCACACTGCATTTCACTTCTGACCAACAAAACACCAGTGCACATTTGTGTTTTTTTCTTTCACAAAGTTTCTTTTCCTACAATAACTTTGATCCTAACTATTTCACCTTAAAGGTGGGGCTTAAATACTTTGACACGGGAACCAGTAATAAATTAAATTTGCAATAAAATATTGTTTACTAATAAAATTCCCATCTTTCTTAAATTCAACAGAATGATGAAACTGAATGCTTTCCTTCTGCTACTCCTCCTAGGAATAAGCTCGGTTTCCACTTATCGTAAGTGTGTGAGATATCATAAAAATAAAAACACCCCCTGATTTAGTAAAAAAAAAAAAAAATGCTTTTTTGGGTTATACAACTGGAGAAGTTCTGTTAAATAGCTAGGTGCCATATTATTTAAAATTTTACAAGTGAGTAAAAGAATTTTAAAATCAATACAGATAGAAGCTAGAGTGAAAGGAAAGGTGAAGCAGGTGAACGTAGGCAGAAGAGGGTTAATAAATATGTTAGAGAAAGTCTGAATTGAGCTGCCAGGCCAGAGGAACTGAGGAGAACTACAGAGAGGATTCATGGATCCAGTGATGGAGGACATGCAGAGAATTGCATGAGAGGAGGATGTTAGGAATAAGATGGGATCGAAGCAGATAATCCACTTCAACGTCTACTCTGGTGTACCTCGTTATCATTTGGCCGACTGTAACTCGTCCAAAACACAGCTCTTAACTGGAACGTATAACCAAGATCACATATCTCCCATACTTGCATCATTACATTGGTTACCATTTAGTTTTTGAACTATTTTTACGATTTAAACACTTGTTTTTAAGACGCTGCATGGAGTAGCTCTTACATATCTCTCTGATCTTCTAACCTGGTATACTCCCACAAGATCTTTAAGGTCTGCAGACCAAATGCTACTAGTTGTCCCAAGATCCAGATTAAAACACAGAGGAGACCGGACATTTCCGGTGACTGCTCCTAAATTGTCGAACACGTTGCCTTTCATATCAGGACCTCCCCAACCCTGGATACTTTAAAAACCCATCTGAAGACCCATTTTTAGTCTCTGGCTTTAAATCAGTATGCGTCTGTTACTACTGTTTTTATTGTCTTATATGTCTGTGATTCTATTCCCTTCTAACTTTATCCTATTTTATGTCTTCTGCTTTGACTATTGTACAGTACTTTGGTCAATAGATGTTGTTTTAAAAGTGCTATATAAATAAACTTGGACTTGAACAAAAGGAAATTGCTAGTTAACTAGTGTAGGGCAACCCTGCAGCTGTAACACTAGATGCCTCTAGATTTTGTAATATAAATTTGGATTTTTGGAGCTGTGGGTTGCAGGGAAAATTGAAAGATTGTTTTTCTGCTTTCCTGGACTGAACTTTTCTTATTGCAGAATAAATTACAGTCTCCTAGAAGAAGTGACTTTATGAAGCATAATCAAAGCAACAACTTGCATTCACAACCTCTTTTATTTAGTGGCTTATGGAAAGCTATTTTTTAATGTGCAATACTCTCCATTTCAAAAACTCTCTTTGTTTGTATTTTATTATGTACTGATATTTTATTATGCATTGTATATTTTATATTCATTGTACATCTCTGATTTGCAGAAAATGTGGCCCTGCGTGGTAAAGCAACTCAATCAACCCGTTTAACTGATAACCCCGTGTCAGCTGCCCACAACGCGATTGATGGAAATCGTAATTCTGAATTTTCGGTTGGGTCTTGCACACACACTAACGAGCAGACGAACCCCTGGTGGAGAGTGGACCTGCTTCAGTCCTACATAATCACATCTGTCACCATCTTCAACAGAGGAGACTGCTGTCAGCACAGACTCAGTGGGCTGGAGATCCACATAGGCAACTCTTTGAACAATGAAGGTTTAGAAAACCCAAAGTGTGTAAATAGAAAGGAGAAACAAATCATCAGCTATACAATGATTCTTTTTTCTTTAATTTTTGCATTTTTACATTTGTAAGCATAAAAAAGTATTGTGGTGTTTACTTCTGCCTTTCTAAAGTAATCACTGGTAGCAGGATTGGTTGCTGCAGGGCTGACTTTGTTAGCTGTCCATACTCGGACCATTGGCATGCTACATAATACTACAACAAACAATTTAATTATAGCACCTGCAATGATTTAACTACTGTAAAAATGCATCCCAACTAAATTTATATAGTACTACAATATCTTGCTGCATTATTATCACGCTGACCATAAAATGTTCTGAAATCTGCTGCTGTGGTAAACTCTGTGTTTCTTTCTCACACTTTCTGTAAGGGTTGGTACAATTTCTGAAGGTCGTACAGGTGAATCCAAATTGACTTTCACCAATCGGGTGGAGGGACGTTATGTAACATTGACCCTGCCTGGTTCAGGTAGGATCCTCACACTCTGCGAAGTTGAAGTCTATGGATACCCTGCTCCAACTGGTGAGAATTTGTGCCATTACATATAATGCTATGGAAAAGTATTTGCCCCCTTCCTGATTTCTTAGAGGTGTTTTGTGTATTGGTCACACTTAAATGTTTCAGATCAGCAAACAAATTTTAATACTGGACAAAGATTACCAAGAACAGCAATCAAGCATTTTGGGATAACTGGATATGACGAACTTTTGCCTACTCTAGGGTTTTCGAGCATGAGAGGCATGTTGAAGGTCATTTTGCAAAGCATCTCAAACTGATTTAAGTTTAGACTAGGCCACTCAAAAACCTTCCATTGTTTTCTGGACTTGTGGTGGTGGTGGTGTGTTTCAAATCATTGTTCTGTAGCATTACCCAATTGTGCTTGAGCTTCATGGCATTGATGTCCAGGCATTCTTCTTCAGGATTTTCTGGACGAAAGCAGAATTTATGGCTCCATCAATTACAGCAAGTCTTGGGGATTATCAAGATATTTTTTTGGCAAACGTTAGATGAACTTTTGTGTTTTGTTTTGTCAGGTGTGGTTTTCACCTCTGAAGTCTCCCATGGATGCCATTTTTGCCCAGTCTCTTTCTTGTTGTTGAACACTGACCTTAGCTGAAGTAAGTGAGGCCTGCAGTTCTGTAGCTGTTTTGTTTAGATCTTTTGTGACCTCCTGGATGAATCTGCGATGAGCTCCTAGAGTAATTTGATGGTTCACTGTTCCAGGTTTTCTCTGTTTGTGGATGATGAACCAGGGTTTGAAGGAGTTTCGTTGCCTTACAAATTATTTTGTAACCCAATTAGGGTTACAACCCTTTATATAACCCCAGTTTGGTTTGGTTAGGGTTATCACTTTAATAAATTAAATAACTTTTTAAAAATTGCATTTTGTATTGTCTCGGATTATCTTTTGATCTGGAATATTTAAGTAATCTAAGAAATCTGGAAGAGGCCAAATACTTTTTCATGACACTGTGAATAAATGTGGACTGCATGTAGCCTTACCTACAAGCTGTGGTATAAACCACAAAGTTTCAGGCTGATAAGCGGTGCTGCTGCAATAAAGGTTTAATCAATATATATTAATGCAAGCTACAAAATTGGGGAAAAAATCTTTAATTGTTGCACATGTACTGCAGCGCTTCAAGTGACTTAACAAACATGACAAACATCATACTTTTTAAAATTTGTCCTTTTTGCAGATGAGAATCTTGCACTCCAAGGAAAAGCCACACAGTCGTCAAGATATTCATTTGGCATTGCATATAATGCCATAGATGGAAATCGTAACAGCAAATGGGAAGAGGCCTCCTGCACTCTCACAAAAAAATCAATGAGTCCGTGGTGGCGGCTTGATTTGCTCAAAACACATAAAGTGTTTTCTGTTAGTATCGTAAATCAAGATTCTCAACCAGAACGACTCGATGGAGCTGAAATCCGCATTGGAGAATCTCTTGAAAACGATGGCAACAATAATCCCAGGTACTTCACATTTCCCAACTCAACAGAGTTGGGAGTTCGCCTTGTAATCGGAAGGTTGCCGGTTCGAGCCCCGGCTTGGACAGTCTCGGTCGTTGTGTCCTTGGGCAAGACACTTCACCCGTTGCCTACTGGTGGTGGTCAGAGGGCCCGGTGGCGCCAGTGTCCGGCAGCCTCGCCTCTGTCAGTGCGCCCCAGGGTGGCTGTGGCTACATTGTAGCTTGCCATCACCAGTGTGTGAATGTGTGCGTGAATGGGTGGATGACTGGATATGTAAAGCGCTTTGGGGTCCTTAGGGACTAGAAAAGTGCTATACAAATACAGGCCATTTACCATTCATCATGGCATGTCTTAACAGCTTATACTCTTCTTCTTTCGACTGCTCCCTTTATTGGTCACAGCAGTCAGTGTTGGGAAGGTTACTTTTAAAATGTATTCCACTACAGATTACAGAATACATACCCCAAAATGTAATTTGTGATGTATTCCGTAACTTATCCTGCAAGTTACTCAGTGTGAGTATTGTATTCTGAATATTTTGGATTACTTAATATATTGTCATGCTTTTTACAACTATATGAATATCCTATTGCTCTGTGATTTATTGCTAATACTGAAGGCTGTTCGCCACCAAGCTAACATTGTTAGCTGGCGTTAGCTGAAGTTAGACTGAGGTTAGACTTATTATTTGCAGCTAGCAGGTTGTTAATGCTATCCATCAAGTCTAACAGCCTGCAGTCTATGAACTAACTAACCTGTTGAGAGCAGCTTGGTTCCTGGCAAACAGAGTTTGCATCGCCCATCCCTTTCTTCTTTAAAGCTGAAGTAGTGTCAGAATTTCCACATAAGAAATTCATTTCTGCTCGTTCATAATTAGTGATAATTGGTGATGCAGACAAGACAAACTGAATGAAATGGTGACACCTCCCCACCCTTGCTTTTTACTTTTTATCAGGTTATAATTGGAAGCATACTAATATGCTGAGGCAAGTGGGTAATCAGGTCGAAAGTCATAACTAGTCATGATTATAATTGTCATGGTGAGTTTAATATTGTATAGATGTTAGCATTTAGCCTCACATAATCAACAGTGAGGCTACGGCATAATTCAGGTTTTCATAGAGATTAAAGTGAGAAATTAAAGACTGGGGGAAAAAAACTCACACAATACAGATTTACAAGAAAAACTGATATTTTGTCAGGTTGTAGTCATGAATTTACAAGAAAAAATAATAAAAACATCATCTAGTTTTCATTTTAACAGCATATAGGCATGGTGATGGTCAATGTTTCAATTAATGAAATTATAATAGTGTATGCAGAAGTAATTGAAATAATTCAAGTCAGAGTCAAATGGAAGAGTTGGATCTGAGTGTGCATTAACTATGGCAAACACTCTGAGTGTACATTCATTGTGTGTGTGTTTATCTGACATGCCTGAGATTTGACTCAGTGACTTGATGTGAACTTTTAGGGCCCATTATGAATGTTATATTTGAAACTGAGGCTGAGAGTTGAGTTGTTAAATTCCATGAACAAAACAAGTGTTCTGATCAGAATTAACTAGATCATGTTCTGTTTCTTCTGCCAGGTGTGCCGTGATCACAGGTATTGCAGGAGGTGCTGTTGCTGTTTTCAAGTGCAATGGGACAGAGGGCCGTTACATTAATATTGTCATTCCTAAGAGAAATGAGTTCCTAAGTCTGTGTGAGGTTGAAGTGTATGGCTCGAGACTAGATTAATGCTAAAGCAGCTAAATTTCTCTCTTAAACAAACAAAACAAATCACAGCTTTAATATAATCATGAAAAACAATTGCATCTAATTAAAAAAGCCACAATTTGAACTGCTTTGTTATCCACGATACAGTATAAGTGTTCAGTGATTGTAACATTTTACCAAAGAGTCCTGCAAACACATCAGCTTTAATAGTACTACTTAGCACATATACACAGATAACACTGTATATTAAAAAATGTTCCCATTACTCTTTAGTTAAAACAGCACTTTGTGACAACAATGAAAAACAAACATCAGCCTGCTTATGATGCATTTATTGTCACATGTCGCAATAATAATGTCACAATGTATGTATTTGTTAAGAATGTCTTTACTGAACTTGTGAACTGTGGAAACTTCACTGAAATGAATCATGGTTTTTTCTGTCAGAGAAAAGGAGAACTGATGAAAGGACGTCTCAGTTCTGACTGAACTGTAGAATTTACAGTCATCTGAAAAAAAAAGTATAAGAAAAATGACTTTCCAATTTTTCTTGACAACTAAACATTTGATCCCATCTTTTAATAAATTTGGTATGAATAAACAATATCACAAGTGAATTTATTTTGTTAATAATTTTTTTTCTATTCTGCAAAAAATATAGATACATTTAATATTCGTCTCTGTATAGACTAAGTACATATTTAGTCTTAGGAACTAGTACGCCTCCGTTTAAGAGAATAACTTTGTTAACTACATCACTGCTGTAGGATAGCTGTCATTTGAATTGTTTCTGTAGTTGTTTTGATTTTTGGTGAAATTACTGAATGCACAATAGATGTAACTATGTCACTGTCAAATTGATATGATGTGATTATATGATGTTCATAATGTGTATCACCTGGCTGAGATCAGACACACACACACACATATATATAAATATAATAGTATCACTAAATCACAAGCTGTTTATCTGTTTTCAGACACCAAGATACAGAAGTCACTGAGTATATGTAATTTGTTAATATTGTATATTAACACCCAGGCAAGTAAAAAAGTACCACTGAGCAGTTTTACTTGATTTGTTCATATTTGGTAACACTACACACGTTAAGGCAGCATCGATGGTAGATGGGTTTAGGATTTCAGAAAAAGTTCCTTTCTACAGCTTGTATCTTGTTCTTTTGGTCACTATGCAAAGTTGATAGTCCCAGGTGAGGTTAGAATTAAACTATCCACAAAACACTTTCACCTTCTTGCTCAGCTTTCTCTTCATCATGAGAGACACCACAGCTCCGATCTGTCTGTACATCAAGTAACTTGCTTTGAAACCCAGGAAAGGTGAACTCCACACTGTCAAAAAAGAAACGTGTGTCATTTTAGGGAGCATACAACAAATACTTTTTGTTAGGGTGCATAATCTGTCTGTTCAGGAGATAAGAGTTGATTCAAGTAATTACTCAGTTTTTTCATTTCATTCAGTTATTTTAATCTGGTTTATAGATTTTTCTTCAGCATGCTAAAAACGGACCTCTTCAAGCCCATTTGAATAAAAAATAAGGTGATATATGAGAAAAGATTATATTAATCAATATTGTTCACTTACAACATTCATTTTTTAATCAATTTAAGGTTAAACAAACAAACAAAAAAGAACTGAAAAGAAAATGTGCTTATCTTCCAAAAACAATTCAAAGTAATCCTACACTTTTGAGCAATAGTGCATGATTAAATCTTGAGTAATAACTGCAAACAGGATATTGCAAAATAACCAGGAAAACATCTGTGTTCTGGCACGCTGGCTGGAAATATAATTCACAAGTATGGAAGTGAAACTGATGTGCATGGGGCACAAACCAGTGGGAAGTAATTGGACAGTGTTGAGAAGGAATATGATATATTTTCTGCTGAGGTAAAGGCAGAAATGCATACAAAAAACAAAAGATAAAAGAAATATCATCAGTAGCAGCTTTTCTGATTCACTGACAGTCCCAAGGGAAACAGTATCTGCTTTGTTCGGATCTTCAGGTAAGACTTTTTATTTCTTGAAAAAATAAAATCTTGATACAAACTTTTCTTGACATAAACCTCCGTGTGCAGCTTTCTCTTTTCTCACAGTCTGAATATAGAATGTAGACTGTTACATCGTCAATTTACAGCTGTGAACTTTTCTTTTTCTATTTTGAATTTCTGGTTAAACTTTTTTTGTTGTCAATTGCTTTTAGAGGCCAATCTACTTAAAAAAGAATCGATGCTTAAATCGACAGTTTATTCACGTCAGCATATTTTTTTGGCAGCTTTCAACCATCCAATGGGGATTGGAGCATGCAAAGATATTTAGTAGTAGCAGTGCTCACAGAAAAATGCTATTTAGGTTGTTTTATTCAAAGATTTTCACGTGTGTTTTTGCACAAAAGCTTCTCTTAACTGGTGTTGAAAACATAAAATACCTAACAGTTTATTTTCTGTTTCTTTTGAAACCAGAATGATGAAACGGAGTGTTTTCATTTTGCTGCTCCTCCTGAGGACGACTTTGGCTTCTACTTATCGTAAGTGTGATGTTAGAGTCAGTGTGAGATGTGTGTCAGTTATGATTTTGTGTAATGACATCCATCCATCCATCTGTGGAATGCAGTTTGTGGGGTTAAGTTAATTGGTGATTCTAAATTGCCCATAATTGTTGTCTGTCTCTGTTTCTTAGCCATGTGACAGGCTGGCAACCTGTCAATGGTGTACCTTGCCTCTCACCCTATGGTAGCTGGGATAGTCTGCACCCCCACCCCCCACCCCGCCCCGATACACCCACAAAGCCAAGTCCTCTTCATAAAAAAGCAAACAAACCACGAACTTCATGGTGCACAACATAGTAGTCTTAGAACTAAAATGCCCCCCAAAGCCCAGAAATGCTTTTTGTATAAACTGTATTTTATTCTTTCTAAGCCCACCTACTGCCCCTTCCCCAACAATCCTATTATCTTTTTGGTATTTAAAATGCCAAAAAGTGTGGACATTAATTTCTAGTCATCTCAGATACACAGCTTCACCCGCCTGACATTCAGCCAACCAACCAGAAGAACGACCTTAAAATGAGGGTGGCTCTAAATGAAGAGGAGCTCAGACAGGTTGTTTCAGAGAGTAGATAAATGGAGGGGCTGCGACGAGGCCTGGCCAACATGTTCTCATCATGTATCAGATACTGTTAACTGTCACCAGTCTCCAATGTCAACATACAACACCATCAGGGAGACTGTGGAGCACATTCTGATTGCAGCGTTGTCTTACTCACTTAATTTACACTTGCTTGTTTCAATGATGCTTTTTACTTTGCTGAAACTTAACTACTAAAAAACTATTTTCTGCCAGATTGAGTGCAAGAGCCAATTAGCCTGAGGTAACAATTACAAAAAACTGTGATAGCAGTGGAACGTTTTGTTTTTGTTGTTGTTTTCATTTGATCTTTTTTATACATTGTAACGGTCTAATTCACAGAAAATCTGGCTACACGTGGTAAAGCAACTCAGTCAACCTGTTACCCGCATGCTAGGGCATCTGCACTTAATGCAATCGATGGAAACCGCAATTCTGACTTTATGGCGGGGTCGTGCACACACACTAATGAACAGACAAATCCCTGGTGGAAAGTGGACCTGCTTCAGTCCTACGTCATCACTTCCATCACCGTCACTAACAGAGGAGACTGCTGTCATGAAAGGCTCAACGGGCTGGAGATCCACATTGGCAACTCTTTGGTCAATGACGGTTTAGATAACCCAATGTAAATATAAACAAATACGTAATTATCAGCAATATTTTGATTCTTTTGTTTTTCTTTTACTCTTTCCTCGGCATTTTTCTCATCTTATCTCTGCAATATTTGGTTATTTGGGGTTTTTCTTTTAAAGATATAAGAAGATAGTCTGCTTATTTATAGCCAACAACACAAAATGACAAGCAAACAAAAACCAGCAATCTTTATATTTATAGGGTTTTTTTGTATATGAATATGTATATATATGGAAAATGTCTGTTACAGATAGTTAAAGGCACAAATAATACTATAAAAATACATCCCAACTTGATTTACGGGGTAAAAAAATCCAATATACTTTTGAGCAGACCTGGATTTGTTGTATTACCATGCTGAAAATTAAATGTTCTGACCTCTGCTGCTGTAAACTATTTAACTCTCACATTTTCTGTTAGGGTTGGTAGAATTTCTCGAATTCGTTTGGGCAAATCCTTCGATCTGACTTTTACCAATCGTGTGGAGGGACGGTATGTAACTTTGACTGTGACCGGTTCACGAAGGATCCTCACACTCTGCGAAGTGGAAGTCTATGGATACCCTAGTCCAACTGGTGAGAATATGAGCTATTATATCATTTAATGTGGACAGTAATTAATATATCAGCAAGCTGTGGTATAAACTCAAAATCTTAGGTTGATAAGAGTTAATATCACTTTTTTTTTCACTTGAAACTGAAAAAAAAAAAAATCAACTTTTCGCATTATCACAATTTGCTACACGCAACAAACATCACAGTTACTCTTTTGTTCTTTTTTCAGAGGAGAATCTTGCACTGCAAGGAAAAGCCACACAATCCTCACTGTATGCATTTGGCAACGCATTTAATGCCATAGATGGAAATCGTAACAGCAAATGGGAAGATGCCTCCTGCACTCTCACACAGAAATCAATGAGCCCTTGGTGGCGACTTGATCTGCTCAAAACACGTAAAGTGTTTTCTATTAATATAGTAAATCAAGATTCTCTTCCAGAACGACTCAATGGAGCCGAGATCCGCATTGGCGATTCCCTTCGCAACAACGGGAACAACAACTCCAGGTAGCCCGTTTTAGCTATGCCCGTGCTGCATTTCAACACATCTTACAGCTACTGCAGTCTTATTGCTGACAAAAGTAATTCATGCACTTATTTTCTTAACCCCTAGATGCATAAGTGGGTCAAAAATGACCCGCATTCATTTCCTAATAAATTGCATGGGAATGTTTGATTCTTATAAACTATGACTGTCAGGAATATACATTTTTTGGACCACAAACAGTGCCACTCTATATGAAGATTACTTTGCACAGCACTAACAGACAGCATTAATTCAGCATTCAGACAGCGATTCACCTCCCTGTGATGTGTCACTGACAAGCAGCTTGTGCCATGTGTACATGGCATACATTGGGGTAGAGATGTGATGTGATTTGTTAGTCTTCAAAGGACATCCGTGGAGTTCAGTGAGCCAGAACACCACGGACAAATAATTTGTCCTGACTGGGATTAACAAATTAAATTTCTGTTTCCTCTGATAGGTGTGCTGTGATCACAAGCATCGCTGGAGATGTTGTTGCTAAGTTCACATGCAATGGAACGGAAGGCCGCTATGTTAATATTGTCATTCCCGACAGAGAAGAGTTCCTGAGTCTGTGTGAGGTCGAAGTGTACGGCTCTAGGCTGGATTAAGAAAAGAGAAAAACAAACACAAAGCTTGCACACTGCAGACGTTTAATTGGGTATTTATTGCATCTTGCATAGATCAAAACAGTAGATTAATAAATAGAACATTGATTAGTCACTTATGGATCATACATTATTAAAGTATTTGGAAACTTAGAAGAAAAAATGTATGCTAGATTAGAACTGTTACAGTAAAATAATTACTTTGATTCTATGTAAAACATGTTTGTTGTTTGTGTCTACTGACTGTTGATTCAAGTAAAACAATGTGATATTCTAGTACGTGACATTAGTGTGTAATTACAGTACTTTTGATTTTTCGACTTCTCAATTCTCACTGCTGTTGCTTTTTGTTGGATTTTTTGTTTGTTTCATCATAAGCATTTCATATGCTGTAACAATCTCTGCTCCAAGAAAAGTCTGAATTTAATCACTGCAAAAATTACATTATTTTAAAATTCTTGTTGTACTGTCTAATTTTATCAGCTTTAGTCTTGAGCATGACCCCTTTTTTTATGCTGAAATTTCAATGCGGATCATCAAGAATGAGATTACCATACTGGGCTCAGGTTAACAACCACCACATCCGGTGCTGTTGGCCAACAGAGTTGCAGTGGAAACTTGGTAGTGTTGACCAAAGACAAAAGACAAAAGTAAGAAGAACGATGGAAGATGGTTTTGCAGAAAGTGAGTGAGAAGGAAAGGTAGGAGTGTGGGTGTGACAATAGAGACTTTATACAGGAAGATGGAAAGAGCTGGCTGATATGATGGATAGATGACATAACTGTAGAGGTATGGAGGTATGGAGATGGACAGTGGACTTTTTAAACAACTTTAACACACACAGAAGTTTTTGTGGACGTAGGGTAAGAATATGATGATGTACTGCACGAGGAAGAGGAAGGATAGCGGGGCAATGGGCAATGGATGTTCAACCTGCCAGGCAGGAGGAAAAGAGGAAGACGTCAGAGGTGGTTCATAAATTTAGTGAAGTAGAAAACCTGTCACATGTGGCAGGGGAGTGTGGTGGAGAAGAAAATGACTGAAACAATAACATCATACAGTTGCTGCAGATTTGTTGGCTTATGTGTTTCAGTTGGGAAAATGGAGAAGTCACAGTATATGTCATGTTGAAACACCCGGGCAAGTGAAAATGTGCAGCTAGGCATTTTTACTTTTCACTAGAAGTTTGTGGCTTTTCTGGTACTTCTGCATATTTGTGCTTAAGCTGCATTATCAGCTGCTTAACATATTTAACTACTTTTATCTGATTTAAGTTCAGTCTGAACTTTGATCATTGATGGCTCTCTTCTATAATTTCTAATTCCCACTCTAGAACCACATCCACACATTTTCATTAAAAACACTGTTGCTGTTGCCAAAGCCTAGCACATGTACAACTCCAAATATACTGGGCCCAATACTGGAATCAATGATGTCAGTACACATGAGAGGGGCAACAAAGTCTACCAGTAACTGGCACATGAAGTCCATAAATCCTGTAGATTTTCCTCATTGAAATTGCAAAACATGCTCTGGATCCTGTCATGGAAAATATGTGTGTTTAGATTTTTTTTTGTAAAATAACCTCAGGCACAGACCCCTCTATTGAGTGAACATTTTTGAGCATTATTTCATTGTTTCAATGGAAAATGTTTTCATTATGTAGAAAAACAGAAACAGTTATTGGTGCCCTGGAACCTTTATCAATTTTCTGAAAGCTCGAGGCGATCCCGAACTTTTGAACAACAGTGTGTGACGCAAGTACAAGAACAAGGATGTTGCAAAATAATCAGTAAAAAAAAAAAATAAAAAAAATCTGCATTACTGTGTTAGAAAGTTAGGTCATGACTGGAAGTGGAACACAGATGCCTGGGAACAAACCACTGGGTCGTGAATAGACAGAGTTGAAGAGGAATATGAGATCAATTTTAATGTTTGGTTTGGTGTGATTCAGCTGAGAGATGAGATGCATTGATAAAAACAAACAGAAATAGCAGCTTTTGTTTCAGGAAAAAGGCAACTGCTTTGTCCGGATCCTCAGGTAACACTTTTCCTTCTTTTATTTATGAAAAGCACAGTTAGAAATGACCATCTGTTACAGACAAAAAGAGGAACTCAATTGTAAGATCACTTTCCAGTATAAATCCCCATCTGTATAGCAACTTATTTTTTTTCTTTGAAAAGAAAACATTGAATGGCAACCTGATTTAACAAATAAATGGTGTCTGCTAGAGACTTTACTTCTAGTATTTCTTCAGAGTCTACAAATTGTGCATATTGCTTCCCACCATTTAAGGAAGAAACCTGGAAAAATATTGTTTTAAAGCCTTTGACTCTCACTGACCAGATTCCACAGGGAAAAAAGAGATAGACTTAGCTTATTTCTGAAGAAAGAGTCCTAATGGAATATACTTACAGTAATAACTAATAACTAGGAACTAGAAAGGACTAAATATTGTTTGTTCTCAACAGATATCATCTTTCTTAACCAGAATAATGAAAACAAGTGTTTTCCTTCTGCTGCTCCTCTTAAGAACGAGTTCGACTTCCACTTATCGTAAGTGTGACATGAGAGTAATGTCTTAAATGTTAAAAATGGCGTATCAGCATCATACAAAATGTCCTTTAGCAACAGTCCTTGCCTCAGTAGCTATGAAAATGCCTGCTGCCAAGAGATAATACTCCTGATTTAAAAATCCACAAATGCTTAAGTGGGGGGTTATCACATAATTCAAAGATTTACATAATGCTAATTAACATGAGGCCTTAATGACAAACAAAAAATCACCTATGAGATTGGAAAGTTGTGCAGATGATCTACTAATGTGTGAAAAATGCTGGTGCAGACAGTTTATTTCTATAATATAGCAAAGTACAAAGTACAGGTATTTTCTGTATGTTTTTAATCGCCAGTAAAAAAGACAGGCAATGGGAAAGGAATTTATGCATTCTGATACAGGAGTGAAAAATGAAATCAGAAATCTATGGAAACTATGAGAAATCAGACTACATGCAGATTTAATCCACAGAAGGGTTACGCTATTGCAAACGACTCAACTGAAAACTTTGCAAATCAACAAACTAACTGCATGCGTAGAGAAAAACAGAATATTATTTACTGACACATTCAGAGTGGTCTGCTTGTAGGAGTCTTGTAAAATAATTATACTGACATGCTTGTTCAAAATACATTATAATATCAAATAATGTATCTTTATAATTTGACTGTCTGGACTGCTTAAAGTATTGGTGTTATTTTCTCCAAGACGACTAGTTTTGGACTTTCACAACTCTGGCAGCAAGTGCCTATAAGTAATTCATATACAGTATATTTTGGTTTTTAGAATTGTGTTCTGCATAAAAGTTTGTGGTTTATGTTGTCCTGCTGTAAAAGCTAGACTGACCTTTCTGAAGGTCATACTACAAAACAAACCTGTCTTGCATAAGCTAACTCAGAAAGGAAATAATTATAATACTTTATTAATTCCAGTAGAAATTAGGTCACATAAATAAATACCTCATAACTCATGTGCAACAACTTAGATGCTTGGGCAGTTTTGCTGTCTGTTTGAATGTCTTTCCTATTATTTTATCTTATTTCTGTGACTCCCTAATTCACAGAAAATGTGGCCTTGCGTGGTACAGCAGCCCAGTCGATCTCTGAGGACCACGTCCTCTCAGCTGCCCACAATGCAATTGATGGAAACCGTAACTCTGACTTCAGGGCGGGATCGTGCACACTCACTAGTGCACAGAACCGTCCCTGGTGGAGAGTGGACCTGCTTCAGTCCTACATCATCACTTCTGTCACCATCACCAACAGAGGAGACTGCTGTCATGAAAGGCTCAACGGGCTAAAGATCCACATAGGCAACTCTTTGAACAACGAAGGTTTAGGAAACCCAAAGTTAGTACAAATAAAGAAAAAAATACAATCAATTTATACAGAGAGATTTTTTATCTTTTATTTAGCCTTTTTCTGTTTCTCTTGGTGTTAGCGATCTTGGCTTACCGCTGTCTTTCAAACTGGATCAGTGATAGCAGTAGAGGTTGTTCCTTTGTTTGTCAGTTTTGAGAAAAGGGTTTATATCTCTGGACATGTGGTTATAGTTAAATCAAATATTGATAGTCTGAAAGCGGACAGTTAACAGTTTTGAAGGCTCAACATCTGTTACTTCATTTGCCATCATTTTTGCTCTATAACTTCCGGCTGCTTGCTACAGATATACCACTACTTAAAAATACATCTGAGCAGTATAAAGTCTGATTTGCTCTAAAGTTTGGCCCACAATTTGTTGGATTGACACAATTTTTGTGTCAGTCAAACCAATTTTGGAATTGATTTAAAACAGCTAATTGATATGTCAATGAAGTTAAAACTTCCAGATTTAATTTAAGGGAATAAGTGTATATGAATTATAACGATTTTTAAACACACATTTTCAAAGTCTCATAAGTTAAAGCTTGGCAGGCAGTTTTATGGCCAGGTTAGGCCTGTTCCCCGAGACTCCCTGAGGCTTTTTGTAGTAATTTTAAATATAAGACCGAAAACCATATTATCTGAAAATATACTGGAGGCAATCTGATGGTATAGGCAGTGTATGACTGAGAGTGTTTGAAGATGTTACTGCCATTTGAAGCAGCTGGATGAATCTTGAGGCATACAGGGTACAGAACTGCAGAACTCGTCAGATTCAGCTAAATACTGTAAAACTTACTGGACACTGTCCAAATGGACAGTGAAAAACTGAAGGCAGATAGACCCAGAAACAAGCAGCAACTGAAGGTAGCTGCAGTAAAGGCCTAGCAGAACATCTCAAGCAACTAAACAGCACTTGTTGATGTCCATGGGTTGTAGACGTCAAGCAGTTGTTCATTGTAAGGGGTTAAAAACAATCCTTACTTTTAAAATTATGTTAGTTTGTCCAATTAATTTTTAGCCTGTGATAATATATGTATTAAGACAGATGTAATTCCTAAACAACGATGTAATTTTAATCTTAAATCCCTTGAACCAAAGCTGAAAGCTGCATATCATTTGATTTAAAAACCTACAAAATGTCCAACAACTTATGGAACCAACTGTATTACTGACAATCACATGTTCTAATATGTTACCCTGGTAAGCTACACACAAGGACACTAAAGCTATATATCCTATATTTCTCTCTCACACACTTTTTGTTAGGGTTGGTGAAATTTCTGAAGTTGGTGCTGGCATATCCTTCAGTGTGACTTTCACTGATCGAGCAGAGGGGCGCTATGTTATATTGACTCTGCCTGGTTCAAGAAAGATTCTCACACTCTGTGAAGTGGAAGTCTATGGATACCGTTCTCCAACTGGTAAGAATATGAGCTATTACATAAAGATGGACAGTATGCAGCCTTACAGCCAAATTCGTAGGAATCCCAGTGATGCTAGTCTTATTAGTTTAAGAAAGAAAAAATTGTCTTAGGTAATATTGTTGGCATAGATAACATACATTTTCACTGCTATGCAGATGACACCCAATTTTATTTATCTAGAACCCAGAAAACAAAATGAATTTGTTAAGTTATATCCAATAGACATACTGCGCTGAATGATCTGTAATATTGTTCTCGGCCGGAAGTTTATAAACATGTTGCCTAACCAGGTGCTTACTGTGGACTGTATTACTTTTGTCTCCAGTAACACTGATGTATATTTAAGTCATTTTTGACCAGGATATGTTCATAAATGTGCATATTAAACAAATATGTAAGACTACGTTCTGTCATCTGCACAGTATTGGTAAAATTAGAAACATTTAGTCTCAGAAAGATGTTGAAAACCAGTCCATACTTTTTAGTATTCCAATTACTTATTATCAAATTGTTCTAAAAGATCCCTGAAGAGTCTTCAGTTGATCCAAAACACTAGTACTCAAAAAGGGACTCAAAAGAGAGATGATATTTTTCTATATTAACTTCTCATCATTGGTTTCCTGTTAAATTCAAGATTGAATTAACAATCTTCTCACGAACGAAGTCTGGAATGATCAGACCCCATCACATCTTAGAGCACTTTCATCTCCAAGTGTGGGCTTATTTCAGTTTTGGAGTATTTGTAAGTTGGGTTACATTCTCCGAGAGGTTTATTTTGGGTTTTCTTGTACTTTTCAGTTTTCCCAGTTTAGTTTTCCACAGCCAGTTTTTCTTTTCTATTTTTGTTATCTGCTTCAGTACCTGTTCTTATCATCTTCCTTAATAAACCGTTATAGTTATAGTTATAAATTGTTATAGTTTTGTCTCTCTGTGTTCTGCGTTTGGGTCCTCACGAAATCACATCTTCCTTGACATTACAAAGGTAAAATAGAAAGAGCCCTGGGGTATGAAACCCAGGTATCAAGCTGGTCTACACTCAGGCTGCTGGGGATTTGGGCTAGGAGATATGAGGAAAATAAAACATCACCATATGCTTAAATAACCTCAAAAACAAATCTTATTTTCAAAAATGTGATCACCTCAAATTACAGAAACAAAAGTCTAGATAGTGACTATAAAACGACTGACCAAGAACAGCCACAGGTATCACAGCTGGTTCATGTTTTCTTGGGTGTGGGGAGACGTTGACATGCGGAGTTTAAAACAGCCTTTTTGTAGTGGATGACTTTTCAGCTGGTGGAATAAATTCATGGTACTACAGCCTTTTGCGGCAAAAGTTTTTACAGCATGTTTTGCAAATTACTGCATTTTGCTCGACCTCCTTGTGAAACCCAAACGACAGGGAGTCTCATTCCCTCGCTTGTCTGAAACTCCCACTGTTGGCATATTTTTCCCTATCAGGTAGTATGAAAACATGCATGCTCAGCGTGTGACTTTGATATTATCTCTAACACAGTTAGTGCTTTGTCCTCTTTATTAATCATAGTCTCTATATGCTGTTCTTTTTTGTGTTTTGGTGCTCACCACACCAAAAAGAGCAAATCACTGCACCTGCACTGCAGTCTAGTTCTGCTGGAGGTCCTGTTAAAAAGAAGTTCTTCCTTTCACCATTACCAAGTGCTATTATAGGGGATCACCTGATCATTGGGAATTGATCTCAAATACTTAACCTTGGAACAGAAAAGAAATAATACATTGAAAAAGTCAATCAAATGGCATGCATTTCTTCAAGACTAACTGTAACTGTTAACAGCAAACACATGCAGATGTTGACAGTTATTTTTATCAATTTATTCCTTTTGCAGGAGACAATCTTGCACTTGAAGGAAAAGCCACACAGTCATCGTTGTATGGATTTGGATTTGCATACAATGCCATCGATGGAAATCGTAACAGCAAGTGGGAAGAGGGCTCCTGCACTCACACAAACAACAACATCAGCCCCTGGTGGCGTCTTAATTTGCGCAAAACCCATAAAGTGTTTTCTGTTAAAATTGTCAACATTGACTCCAACCCCGAACGGCTCAACGGAGCTGAGATTCGCATTGGAGATTCCCTTGACAACAATGGCAACAACAACCCCAGGTAGTTTAAAGACTGTTGACTTTTGAAGTCTGTTAAAATCTGTAAAAACACCTGGCAAGTTGCTCCCAGTACCGATGCCAGTTTCACAGACTTTGTGGAAACAACAGAAAAGCCGTTCAGTCTCACAAATGGCAGAAATTCCTTTTATAATATAATTTTAATTGCCATGATGAGAATGGTGGTGTAGACTTGTTTTACTATTTTAGCTCTACCCAAATGTAGAAACTACCCAAAACAAAACACAAAAACATGCATGTGTAGTCCTCCAACAAACCTGAACTGAAAAGTGTATATAGCTCTCAAAATCCCTGTGTGTTTTTTAATTTAAGACATTTTTTAAAATACAAAACTTGCTAACCTTTTTGTTTCATCTGCCAGGTGTGCAGTGATCACAAACATCGCGGGAGGTGCTGTTGCTAATTTCACATGCAATGGAATGGACGGCCGCTATGTGAACATTGTCATCCCGGCCCGAGAAGAGTTCCTTAGTCTGTGTGAAGTTGAAGTGTATGGATCTAAACTTGATTAGGTTCATAACATTCAACTTTTACACATGATCATATGAACCAAAACTCATCTGTCACTTACTAATCACTCATCATCTATCTATCTATCTATCTATCTATAACTGAATTCCCACACAGCTCATTTTAAGTTTTTCTGTGACTGCATGATGAGACTTTAGGATAGAGGACTGAAAATACTTTGTAAGATAAATACAGACAATATAAAAGCAAAATCAGATAAACATGTATACAACCTGCACATTGTGATAGATGTCTGGAAATGTTTTCAGCTCCTAATTTTTTTTCCTACCATAAGCAATTGATGGATTGTCATTGTACCTGCTGAAGAAAGAAAAAGCTGTATGTAATGATTATTGAAATACAATAAAACCATTTAAAACCTTTCTTTTCATTTTATTATTTATTTGTCATTTAGACAATTTTCTACATTTTAAAAATAATAACTGTTTTTATTTTTTTTATTATGTGCTGTATTTAAAAGGTGTGGGGAGAAATTTAACATAATTTCATTTAGACGTTTAATACTAGAATGTCAAAGTGCTTCCATGTTTCTATGCTAGCTGACCAGTATGAGTTATACAACATTTTAATGTTTAATAAAAAAAAAAAGGGACTGGTGGTTTTATGCTATATTTATTTTTATTATTATTATTATATTTTAGAATTTTTATTTTTAAAGTTATAGTTATTGAGAGCATCGTTACAGTCCATTCATGTGGTGACACTAAACTGTGTAATACTTACCCAAGCAGAGAGTGAGGTAACGACATGCAAATATTTTGATAGGCCTTCATGTTGACTCAACTGTTAAGTACAAAGTTCAGTAATCAACAAAATGCTGACTTTTTGAATTATATGGAAAACCAAAAAAACATAACCTGTAGATAAAGGTGTAACTACAACATCACAATGACAACTGGAAATATTGTTACAGTGTACAACACAACTAATATCGGTCTTTTGATGTGTTTAAATTGTGGAAGACAAAAGAGATGTAAAAAGATAAAAGACTTAACGCAGTAATTTCCAGTCAAATAGCACTGTGAGACCTGAATGTGCATTAATGCTCTGTAACATGTTTGCAAGACTATCATTTGATATGACTGGAGGGTGTTGATGACTAATGTGACTTAAAATCCCCCTCCAGAGATTTGACTGCAAGTCGACTCCTTGATCTCAATGAAGAAGTTGTTTGTTCCACAGATGACCATTTACTAGTCATTGGTTCTGACCAAGAATAAATCATTTTCTGTTACTTCTGCCAGGATGCTTGTTTTCCTTTTTTTCCTTTTTTTTCCAGCAGGTGATCTAGCAGATTTTTAGTGTCTTTCCTCACGGTCCCTCTTCTTTTTTTCAACTTCTCTTGTCTACATCTTTCACTTTCCTATCCCTCGGTCATGTCTCTTCCAATTGTAATAACTTAAAAGTAAAAAATAAATTAGTAATAAAGTTCAATAAAGTGGAGCAGTATGGCAAAACCGTAATGATCCACTCGGGAAAACAAAGTCAAATAGTAATATTAAACACGAAAGTGCATTATATAAACATTGTCAAAACATTTCAAGGTGTCCAAAGGTGATAAGTGGTGGGAGTAAACTCTGTAATGTAATGTGATTGGATAGTGTCCATGCTGAATATGGTATTTAAAGTAAATAGTAATGATAAGCTTTGCCTTGCCTGAGAGTTGACCCTTTTTTTGATTACGTGAACAAATTCAGGGTAAGAATTAACATTTTTATTTCAGTCATCTTACATTTTTCAACAATTCACTGTATTAAGGAACTTTTTGACAGATTTGCACTTGACTGTGCATGTATTCAGTTTTTGTACTCCAGTACCTGCACATTTGGAAAAACCTAAATTACCTAACCTAAATCTTTTTTTATCTTCTTTGTATCAACCAGAATTATGAGCTTCAGTAGAGCATCTCTTTTGCTCCTCTTTGTGCAGATGTCCTCAGTCTTCACTTACCGTAAGTACGATGTACAAATACCAGCACATTAGGATCAATTATAAAAGATCACTAGATGCAGTAGTATTATTTTTAACTGTAAAACAAATGTGAATGTACATAAAAATGGCATGCTGATCCAATCATAGTAGAATTAAAAAAAATAAAAGTGGACATCCTAACTGTATAAAAAAAGATCACCAAAGTTAATGACATGTATTGATTGTGCAAATTTCATGGCGTTCCATCCAATACGTGTTAAGTCAAATCTGTAAAAAAACAACAACAAAATATTAACCTCTTGAAGATGATGCCCAAAAGCTAAGCAATAACCAAAATGAACTGATCGAGAAAGTCATGTGTGTTGTTACTACTTGGAACCCTAAAGGCTCAACTTTCATGTCAAGCTAATGATCGTAGATTGAACACACAGGTTTTTGGATGATATCAATTCCTCCAAAGGAAAAACAAAGCTGATGAAAATATGTTTATATCTTTTACAGAAAATGTGGCTTTACGTGGAAAAGCCACGCAGTCACGTCTAATCGACCCGGGAGAGTGGGATGGATTTGCAGCAGCGGGTAATGCTATCGATGGAAACCGTAAATCTCGCTTTAATTATGGATCATGCAGTCACACTGCAACAGAGGCAAACCCCTGGTGGAGAGTAGACTTGCTGGAGTCCTATATAATCACCTCCATGATCATCACCAATCGAGAAGACTGTTGCGAAGAAAGGATCAATGGAGCAGAGATTCATATTGGCAACAAGTTACAAGACAATGGCGCTGCAAACCCACGGTGAGTCACTGATAATTTCCAGTGTACTCAGTATTTATCTGAAACTTTTCTGTATAATAGAAAGACTTGAGACTACAGGCTTCTTCCTCTCTTTTAGGGTTGCTATAATTTCTTCAATTCCTGCAGGGAGCTCACACACCATAACTTTCAGTAATCGTGTGGAGGGACGTTATGTCACTGTGCTTTTACCAGGTTCAAACAGAATTCTTACACTCTGTGAAGTGGAGGTTTATGGGTATCATGCCCCAACTGGTAAGAAATTAAACAACACCCTTTTCTTTCTCACCATACTTTTTTGTATGTCTCTACCAGCTTTGCACATCTAGAGACTGAAATTCTTGCCCATTCTTCTTCAGCAGTTTTCAGATCTTTCCACAGATTCTCGATTGGATTTAGATCTGGACTTTGACTGGGCCATTCTAACACATGGATGTTTTGTTTTAAACCACTCCATTGTTGCCCTGGCTTTATGTTTTGGGTCGTTGTCCTGCTGGAAGGTAAACCTCCGCCCCAGTCTCAAGTCTTTTGCAGACTCCAAGAGGTTTTCTTCCAAGATTGCCCTGTATTTGGCTCCATCCATCTTCTCATCAACTCTGACCAGCTTCCCTGTCCCTGCTGAAGAGAAGCACCCCCAGAACTTTGTGCAGTGCACGACTAATAGTTGTCCTATGGACAGATTCCCCCACCTGAGCTGTAGATCTCTGCAGCTCATCTACAGTCACCATGGGCCTCTTGGCTGCATTTCTGATCAGCGCTCTCCTTGTTCGGCCTGTGAGTTTAGGTGGATGGCCTTGTCTTGGTAGGTTTACAGTTGTGCCATACTCCTTCCATTTCTGAATGATTGCTTGAACAGTGCTCTGTGGGATGTTCAAGGCTTGGGAAATCTTTTTGTAGCCTAAGCCTGCTTTAAATTTCTCAATAACTTTATCCCTGACCTGTCTGGTGTGTTCTTTGGACTTCATGGTGTTGTTGCTCCCAATATTCTCTTAGACAACCTCTGAGGCCGTCACAGAGCAGCTGTATTTGTACTGACATTAGATTACACACAGGTGCACTCTATTTAGTCATTAGCACTCATCAGGCAATGTCTATGGGCAGCTGACTGCACTCAGACCAAAGGGGGCTGAATAATTACGCACACCCCACTTTGCAGTTATTTGTAAAAAATGTTTGAAATCATGTATGATTTTCGTTCCACTTCTCACGTGTACACCACTTTGTGTTGGTCTTTCACGTGGAATTCCAATAAAATTGATTCATGTTTGTAGCTGTAATGTGACAAAATGTGGGAAAGTTCAAGGGGGCCGAGTACTTTTGCAAGCCACTATAGTCACTGCTGAACTGTACTCTGGAAAACTGAGGAAGCGAGCAGCTCTCTTCCAGGAAGATGCCAAAAAGTGTAACCATTAAACTGTTGAGAAAAAATTTAAAAAACAAGTACGGCACAGTTTTTAAAATTTCAGTTGGCTCCACAAACCCCCCCCCCCCCCAAAAAAAAACAAAAGTTGTGAGAGCTTGTTTAAAGGTCTCTGCGTTGATCATCTCATCCATTCAAGTAAACTGTCTTGATGTGTCTGTGATGAGAACATAAATCCCTCAACCTTATTTTGCAGGAGAGAACCTTGCACTCCAAGGAAAAGCCACACAGTCATCAGTCCAGACCTTAGGGCTTGCATATAACGCCATAGATGGAAATCGACCCAGAAAAAGGATCCTGCACTCAGACAAGCTATGACAACATCCCCTGGTGGCGACTTTACCTGCGCAAAACACACAAAGTGTTTTCTGTTAAGATAGTCAACTCTGATTCTGACCCAGAACGACTCAACAGGGCTGAGATTCGCATTGGAGACTCTCTTGACAACAATGGAAACAGCAATCCCAGGTACTTTACAGAATAAAAACTGAAAGCATTATAATTTAGCATAATTTAAAGCATTATCAAATTGGACCTCAGTTGGGATTTTTGTCTTTTACAGTCTTGATGGCAGCAGCAGTACATTAATCAATACACTCTGTGACTCCAACCATTAAGCAAAAACATTAATAGATTAAACTTGCCAGCTTTCTCCTTCATGGTCAGCTCCTTGTGCAGCTCTAAGTGAAATCTGAAGAACCCAGCGTTATTCAAAACCATTACATCAGAGACATGGTGAAAGTATCCAGGTTAATCAAGTGATTTCTGCTTCCTTTGCCAGGTGTGCTGTGATCACAAGTATCCCTGCAGGCGGCATTCAAGAGTTCCAATGCAACGGGATGGATGGCCGCTACGTTAACGTTGTCATCCCAGGAAGAGAGGAATATCTGAGTCTGTGCGAAGTGGAGGTTTATGGTTCTGTCCTGGATTAGGTGGAAAAATTATTTCACTTACGGAATTTTAACAAATCAAAAGAAATCCATCACTCTATGACAACTGGGGTAGGCCATCATAGGCAGGGGACACAGTGCCAATTTATCAGAATAGAATCAGAAGGCTAATAAAGAGAGACCTGTATTCCAATCTGAGCATCACACACTGACTTTGTGTAAACAACAGCTAAAGAACAGTTAGCTAAAGGCAGTTACTCACGAGACATTCAGCCTCACCATTACAACCAAACAGGTGTTGTGATCAGGTCAGTGGGCGAGTTTCTCCCAATGCTGTCAGGACATATTTGATGCGACTCTTGAATGTCTACAAAGGCAGTGCAGAGCGCAAAGAAAGCATGACGAATACAGCCAACAAAAAAATAAATGGAAAATACACCAGATTCAAATAAATCAATAAACAATCTTTTTAAAAATTCAAATAAATGCTTGATTTGTGCTTTTCACATCTACATTTAAGACAAAGCAATGGTGCTCACTCCAAATATTTTATTTTTTAAATACAGAAAATATAGACAAATAGAAAAAACATCAGAAACACAACGAGGCCAGAGAGTGGAATAAAGTGATTTTGTCAAAGTGTCTGGGAAAGTGTGACAATGGCACAGTTGCTTAAAACCGGGCACTTGCAAGCTCGCTTGTACACCATTAAAATCTTCAGACATTAATTCGCCACATTTATTCACATCACAGAAACGACTTTTTCCCAACCGTGAAGATAACAGTTTTCAACAAAAAAAAAATCTTATCTTATTCCTGATTCCAAAGTCAGGTAAATTATTCACCCCAAGACACATCTTTAATCTGTCAAGAAAACAAACAAAATCAGCTTTTTTTATATAAACTAAAACAATCATTGATACATTTTTATAAATGACTGGAGGAAATATCTTATGAAGAAAAGTGGCAATAGAAAAAACACCTGAGTGGTGACGGTTGAGTTACTCCTGTTGGTGAAGGTGGTTCACTCCTCTCACAGGAATAGTTTTACATTTTTAAAAGAGCCACACTCACCACATGTCTGTATACCAAATATTAAGCTATAGCCAACAAGTTTGTGTCTCACCTTAGCACAAGGACTGGGAGGACAAAACAAGCAAACAAACGAAACTTGAACATGGAATTGTGATTTTGTAGGAAAACATTTTCATCACACCACCTAAGAGCAGCACAGTGCGATAAACAGCTGTTTCTGCAGGTCGTGCACCACGGCGAGTTGTGGTGCTGCAGGGTGTAAAACACAAGTGTACGAAAGTGTATTGTGCCGGTTTTTATTGTCATTTTAATATTAATTACACATCAGTAAAGAAGCTCAGAGTTTCATAGATTATACAGAGGGATACAAGTCTGAAAAGATTAAAAAACTCCTTTACCAGAAGTCATGGCACTTATGAATCTTAACAGGCATAAAACTGACTCCAAGGGTTTATTGAATCTGATTATTATTAAGACAAATAAACCAACCAAATCTCTGAAATAGGGAAAACTGCAGCATTACAGGCAAATCCATGTTTACCCAAATTAAAATATTTCAACTTTGATGAGAAATTTGCTTTGCAATGTAAAAATCCCACGAGAATGGTCTCTGAGGTTCGTTCCTGACACCACAGACAATCAGAAATGCAGGACAAGCTTCACTGTTTGTAGGCGGCTGAAGCTGAACGGTTAAACTCTGTACAGATGTATTTTGAGGGAATGAGCAAAATCTTAGTTCTTTATTGTAAATTGTGAAAATATTAATGTAACTTGAGCCATCAGCTGTTGATCAAGCCATCGACTTTTAGACGTGAAGATTCAGGTTTATTTAAACAAGTAATTCATGGCCTAGGTGGTTTTTAGAAAGCTGACCTTGAGTCACTGGGATTCAAACTCGTCTGAGATTTTTAGCAGACAGACCTACAATATGAATTGAGTGTCATGTTCCCAAGATTCACCTCTGAGCTTGACTTTGAGACCAAGGTCACCAAACTTCTTCCCTAAAAGGGATTCAGAGTTTTCATTTCAGATTTTTAATAAATGCACCTATGCCATCAATTTGAAAATCAATTGGACTTCCATCTGGAGTCATCCTGTTACAAGATTTTCAGAAAACCTGACCTCTGACCTTGACGACGAGGTCGCCCGCAGTTGTTAGTAGACGCACTTATGGTATCAATTTCAAAATCCTACGTCACCTTGTTTTCAAGTTATCACACTATGACCTGTTATGTTTTTTTCCTATAACTCTCTAAAGGAGCCAGTTAAGCTCTTTTCCCCATTTTGCCAAAATAAGCCAAGCTGATCCGTTTCTGGCTATAGCTACATATTTATTAAACAGACATGACAGGGGCATTGTTATTCTCAAGTAATGGCATAAATCAAATGAGGCATGTTTTTAATGTGGTCCGACAAAGGAACCGGCGACTGCTACCATTACCATAAAATTTACTGCTACGAATAACTGATTGGCTGTCACATAAAAATGAATTTTTCATATGCTACAGTACCCTGAATATGCAGCTTTGATAATAAAACTTCCTTTGGCAACAAACAATAATCCAAGAAGCACAAAGAACATTTTAAAGGCCATCAGCAGTTTACAAAACAACGTAGTCAGTATTTACAAAAAAATCAAAGAAATCGATGTTTTCGTTACCTTCTCGGACATAAAAATTATACAATAAACGAACTATTACTGAAGCAACAACAAAAGCTCTGCTCCCAATTAAGCTAAAATGTTTTTTGAGTGAATTCAGTTCACATAGACATCAATGTTATGTACATTTTAAAACACAAGAACATTATTTTCTTCCTAGACTCCCAAAAGCCTCAAAACACTGTTTGCTTGAAAATAAAATGTTTCAACACTTTTAAAGTTGCATAAAAACGGTGACACCAATAAATTATAAAAATAGTGTACTACTGAAAAATCGTTTCATACATCAACACTGTGCATAACAATAGAAGAAGTCAGCTTTTGCCAGGTTTGCAGAGGGTATTGCTTCACAGTATGTGGACATCACTGATTGGTCTTGCCAGACAAAAGTTTACTTCTGAAGTGAAAGTCAAAATCGGGTCTACACAGTAAGAAAAACACTATACAAATGTAAGTAGAGCATCCCTTAAAATAAGGAATATATGTAACAAGACCAATGCCAGGAAGCTAAATGGAGAGCTACAACCACCACCGCCTGGCTTTCATATAATGAACATCACTAGTGACAACAACGCAGCAATAGCTAGTCTGGAAAGAGACTTTGAGTTAAAAATACTGAGAGCTGTGATGCCACCAAGAGGTTTTAGACTCATGGCATACTTGTTTGTTATGTCCAACCTGTTTTTGAGCCACCGTTTGGTGAATCAGAGTAACAAAAGAAATGTGGAACCGGGGTTTTCGGGAAGTAAAAAGCAGCAACGGCAGTGAGTGACCAAAAAATGCACGACAAAGAAGTGACGCAAAGAACAGTTTGGTGTTGAGCCAGTGTGTCCAGCGATGTTATCTGAGATCTTTGGTGGCTTTGGGGACTTTGAGAACTTTGTAAATGTCATTGGAAAAGACTGTGGTAAAGTGGGGTCGAGAGTTCCTGGAAATATGGGTGCAGAGGGGGGTTTTACCAACATTTTGGGGGTCCTCAATATCCCAGATCTCTGGCATGCTGCACCCAGGTCTGATGGAGAGGAAGAATGAGAAAGATAAACAAGAATTAAATAAGATAAAAGGCAATGTTAAAGGTTTCAGGGATACCATTTTGCTGACCCACATCCACCCATCTACATTAAAGGGACGGCTGTGGAGCGTGTGCGCAGCTTCAAGTTCCTGGGAGTCCACATCTCCGAGGATCTCATCTGGACGACCAACTGCTCCAAGCTGGACAAGAAGGCTCACCAGCGCCTCTTCTTCCTGAGGACTCGGAGGAAGAACCACCTGTCCTCAGACATCCTGGTGAACCTCTATCGCTGCACCATCGAGAGCATCCTGACCACCTGTATAACAGTCTGGTACGGGAACTGCTCTGCTTTGGGCCGGAAGGCGTTGCAGAGGGTCGTGAAAACTGCCCAGCGCATCACCGGAGCACCATAAATGACATCTACAGGAAGCGGTGTCTGAAAAGGGCTGGGAAAATCATCAAAGACTCCAGTCACTCAGCACATGGACTCTTCACCCTACTGCCCTCTGGGAGGTGCTACAGCCTCCGGACTAAGACCACCAGGTACCGGAACAGCTTCTTCCCCACAGCTGTCAGACTCCTGAACTCACATTAAACTCACGGACTGAACATACACACACCCACAACCACCTACACACACACACACAATGGACAAAAACAAACAAATGGACAACTGTACCCTCATACACACAATAATAACATGGACTGAACCAACACTCACAACCACTAGCACTTTATACAGCCTCTGTAGAAATTATCCACATATTTCACTTATCTTAACTGCACTACTGTATAATTCTGTATAAACAATCATTCTGTACAATACAATAATTATAGTTCTACAACTGTTTACAACTGTTTATAACTTGCATAGTTCATATTTCTGTATAGTTTCCATATTTATATCCTGTTCATAGCCTATACATACTTATAGTTATTGCATATTCATAACATACCTTCATACCGTGTACATTGTAACATACCTATAACAGACCCATTTCTGTAATATATCTATATTATTGCTAATATATATTTGAAATATATCTATATCATGGCTAAAGCACTTCTGGATGGATGCAAACTGCATTTCGTTGCCTTGTACTTGTGACATGTGCAATGACAAAGTTGAATTCGATTCCATTTTGTTTGTCTTTTTAATTAATCCCTTTTTGAAAATATTCTTCAAATTTTTATTGTGTTGTGTTAACAGTGGTCAAAACAGATTTAACAGCAAACTTAATGGTTGCACTGTTTGCCTAAAAGGAGTAAAAGTTGTCCAGCAGGGTAGTGGTCCCCAAACTCTTTTGCGCCACGGACCGGTTTAATGTCAGACAATATTTTTACGGACTGGCCTTTAAGGTATCGCGGATAAATACAACAAAATAAAATGATACAACCAACACAAAAACTGTGGCATTTTGTAAATATAATAATAAACACAAATTGACTGTTTAATCGTGCAACTTCATTAGCAGCGTGGACTGCTGCAGTAGGGGGGTCGACTTAAGCTTGTCTACTGTGCACACGACAGTGAAAGGAGCAGCGGTGCTGTTGCAGTACCTGGTTCGCCTGGTGCACCACGAATCCTCAAGGATGAAAAACTCTACTCCCAGCTTCATGAGGTTCCTCTTAACAGTTTCTCCAGACATGCGGCTGTACATGGAGTAGACCAGCTTGGTTCTCTCTCTGTGAGAATCAACAATGTTATAAAGTGTGATAAAGCAGTGGGATGAGAACAAAAAGGTAATAAAGGACCTGTATTTTTGATGTGGGGAAAAATTGACCCAACATTTTTGCTTCCAGAATTAAGTTAATGAAGTGAAAAGTAGCACAATCATCATTTGAAGAATGGTCATTTTAAATCTTTTATAGCTAATTTAATGCTAGATTGGAGATTGAAGAAGAGCTGTAGATTCCTCTGACCTCAGCCCAGCATCTTCGTAGTGAGGGTGGTTGACAATAGGCCGACCAGTGGAAAGCTTTACGCTGGCCATGGTGGGCATCGCTCCAGCAAACACAGCATCTGCAATCAAAGCAAAAACCAAATAAAAAGAAAACAAACCAAAAGCAGAGCATCAAACAGGAAAGTTTTCATTCATTAGATTATATACAGTACTTCATAATTTATAACAATAGAATATACCGTAATTGTCGGGCTATAAGCCGCTACTTTTTGCACAAGCTTTGAACCCTGCGGCTTTTAGTCAGGTGCGGCTTTTCTATGGATTGTCCATGATTTTTGTGATATCGTAAGACGATTTGTTTTGTTTGTTCCGCTGTTGTACGGCACTACGTTGCCTGGCGGAAGGATCGGGGTTCAAGAGTGGTATGTTAGTCACATGTCCGTCCGCCAGGCAACGTAGTGCCGTACGAAGTAGCGCGAAAAACAAACTTCAAAGTAGCGCTACGCGTTCAGCGGGAGGCGTGGATGATGAGCAGCGATAAACTTGCGAAAAGCAAGTTATGCCCAACTCCACCGGTGGAATCTGACAGCGTGGAAAAGTGTGAAAACATCCACGATCACCACCGGATTTTGAAGGGCTGGACTGCTGCATGATGGAGAGGAGGACTCCGACACTGACAATGAGGATTTCTTTGGTTTTGAAAGTGACAACAAAGGAGAGAAGCGGAGAGTGGATGACGAAGCCATCCTGAGCCTGTTTGTATCCGACACTGGAGGAGAGGACTTTGGTGGTTTTAGTGCGCAGGAAGAAGAGAAAGATGGTGGTGAATGACTGACTTTTCTTTTTGTTAAAGCCGTGTCACTGCACCTGAGCCTAAAAGGTAGTCCGAATCTATTTTTCTGGTGTGCTGTAGGTTACTGTTATGTACTACATGTGCAAATATGTACCCATAACTTGTTTTTCAAAATATTAATAAAAGTGATGTCTCCAAACAGCCATCTCTTTCCTGACAATTCCCTTTGTGCATATTCTCTTACATATGATAAGTCAACATTGAAACACCTGCGGCTTTTAGTCAGGTGCGGCTAATGTATGTACAAAACAGGATTTTCCCCTGCTTTTAGCTTGTGCGGCTAATATTCAGGTGCGCTTTGTAGTCCGGGAAATACGGTACTTTAAAATTTTATGCTGCAATCAGGGCGAGCTGCTTATTAATCTTAATACTTGTTTAATACTATTGTTTGCTCGGTAGCGATGAAATCAGGCAAGGTCACTCACTAGGACGGGTGTTTTCCTGGATCCAGTCCAGCAGCTCCTCCTGGGGCAGGTTGCTGAACTCTCCAATGATCGCCCACTGGGCCTGCAGATTGGTCATTCCCTGTATGGCCATGATGGCCAATACAGCAAAAACCACAGTGTGCTGCTTAAACTTCTCCCCAATCCAGCCAAAGAGCTGAAGGGACAGAACATACTCATTATATTTAAGTAAAGAGGAGACTTTGTAAGTAAAACAATATTGAAAGCAGTTTTTTTGTTTTGCTTTTGTGCATCACTGAGAGACAGACCTGTCTGGAGCAGATCAATGACGCCATGATGCACATGTGTGGCGTCAGGAAGAGCTTCAGGCGCATAATGAGGATGGCCAGGACAGCAAAAGCCACCAGCTGCAGACTGTGGTACACCATCTACAGAGAAACAGGTTCACACACAGATCGAATCAAAACGGACACACAGAAAATTAAACAAATCCACAATCATCTACCAGAAACTCTTCTGTAGTCGAGTGTTTCACAAAATCTGTTTGACTCATAAAACACAACTTGACTGACATTGCTATATAAATTCATATTTCATAGTATTTTACATTGCTGCCTTAATGACTACTTATCACAAAGTGCTTTTAACACTGATTAAAGGGCAGAGTGTATATTTGAACATAGACCTGATATTTTCTTTACTGTCAGGTTCTGCTAAAATATTTGATCAAGTTGTCAAATGATTGAAATTTAAATATATTGTAAGTAATTTAAGAAGCAAAAATTGAGCCATTGTGGCTCAAGAGGGACAGCTGGTTGTCTAGCAACCGCAGTTGTGCTGCTGGACAAGATGCTGAACCCCAGACTGCCCAAACTCATTGAATCGCACCACATGAAAGAGTGCAAGTGGCTTTCAGTAAGAAGCACTTTGACTCCTTAGAGTGGAAAAATTCTATATGTAGATACCAGTTCAAAAAGCTCAATGTTTCATCTGTGGATACAAGCCTACAGTGTGTCCACCTTTGAGGTGTAACAAATATATAGATGGTCTGTTTTTAAATGTATTGCTCAGACAAAAAAATAAATAAATGAATCACTGTAATAAAACACAGAGTCCGTTACGTTTAGAGATATCAATCAGTTCACTTAGGAAGCAGAATCTATTGTGAACCCATTTTACATCCTGAGGCGCAAATCAAAGTAAAAACAGGAGCACTGGAGAGACAACAGCAAAGCCGCCACAGAAAGAGAACGGCTTTTCAGGTGGTAACTACAGGCCATTACTCTCTCTCAGTATCTGTTACTATCCTTCTTACAGTTGGGAGCATAAAAGAGAACCTGCAGCCCAATCAGGTTGCAAAGGCAGTGTGCTATGTCTGCCAACATAGTCTCCAGAGTGTGGAGGAGATGGCCGTTACACGAGGAGAGCTAGTCAGGGCTTTGGAAGGGCATCAACCAAACAGTGGGACCGTATCAACTTTTTTGTGCTCTACATTATGACCTATATTAGGTTACGTGTGTGCATGTTTCTGACCAACGTTTGAAAAACAGACTTTATGAGGGTGGGGTGAGGTCGTGGGGTCTTTTTGTGAGATCTATGTTGATAAACCAGCATTTGCCTGATAAGACCAGAACTGGCAGGTATGCCAATGGCACAAATGACATTGGCATACCTGTCAAGGATGGCAAATGTTACGATGCCTGCAAAATCATCTTTGAACACAAAAATGTAACTATTAAAAAAAGTATTAACAAAACCACTATGTTTTATTTGAATTTAAATTCAGTATTTAGTCTATAATGGTGTGTCTTAATGCTCGCCTTCCTGTTGCTCTCTGTTTTAAATGACAATTAGCCAACTGAGAACTCTGGATTCAACGCCACAGATGGAAAAGTCACAGATGACAGCTGTGCTGTTTACGGACATAAAGTGCAGACGCATTTCAGTAATGTTAGTGTCGCTCATTTGATGTAGGATTGGATTAAGCAATCAAATTTATTTGATCTAAATTTGTGATGCACATACTGCAAACTAAAAAAACACAGTGGAAGTTGTCATTAACTACAATCAGAAACAGCACTGCGATCTGCTCCTTAGCTGTGATCTCTTCAGTACATTTTAACCTGTATTTTCCTGCGCAGTGAGAAAGTGTTCCTCTCTGAGCATTTATAGACCATCAGAGCCATTATATAGGCAAGCTTTAGAAACTGAACATCTGAACATTTTACTGCCCAGAGAGAGATATTACAGAAAATGACATGAAGCAGCTGGGAGAAAGCAGACAAAAGGCAGTAGAGTGGGATTTCATAGCAGAAGGGAAAAATGCCTTTGATTTCCTGGTAATGAGAAAAGGGATCAAAATCACTCTGGGGCATAGAAACTGAGCAGACTTCACTGCACGGGAGAATATAATCATATAAAACAGGTTTAGGAAAAGGGAACACGTGGAGGTGTGGTCAAGATAATTTTTATATCTGCATATATTTAACAAAAAAAAATAAATGAAGTAAGTATTTTTCTCACCTCTCCTTTTGCAGCTATTTCAGACCTGCAACACAAAACAGAAATATGTGAAGCCAGCTGCCCACTCAAAACAAAAATCAAGCCATTATTTTACTTTTAAAGGTAAGACACTGCATTATTTTAGAGCATTTTATTTTCCCAGTTAAACACAGTTTCTGTTTGATCAACAGAATGCATCAAGTCCTTGAAATCACCCTAGAGAGGAAGCCTCACCCTGCAGCTTCGTCAGCGTCCTCAGTCTTGGCCAACGTCTTCTCCCCGTGCCTCAGGCACCGGACTATATCCTGGATGGTCTGAAAAAGACAAATACTTCGAAGGATATTTCTTCTCATGTTTAAATGCTCTGCATATCATGCTTTGTCAAACTGATTCATGTGTTCTTAGCTTAGCGTGGGCAGGGTATAATGAGATTAAATCATATAAATAGCACTTCCTCAAATATTTTTCCTCTGATGTTTCCCATCTACAAATGTTAGCGTGACCAGAATCGGGGGGAAATCTTTTCATCCTTCCCTTCCTTAAAGGCTTAAATATAAAAATGTATATCAGTTCCTGACAAGTCCAAATAAAACAACTGTAGTTTACTGAAACGGAAACAATAACACCTGAATTTAAAAAAGCTTCTTAGTCTACACAAGAATGGAAGGAAATCTACGTGAACTAACAAGAGCAGACAGCAGCTTTGTCTTTCAGCTGCTGTGAAGCAGAAGCTCACGGCTCAATAAGTGATTTGATCTTTATGTCTGACTGCCTGCTGTTCTGAAAGGTGAGATCGTAGCTTTCATGCTGCAGACACTTTCTGACAGTCATGCTGCATAATTTCTTCTTCACAGAAGAGTTTGAGATTTTTAAAAAAACAAAAGATTTCTTATACACATGACTGTTTGGGCTTTCTTGCTTTTTCTGCCAACATTTCCTCACCTCAAGCTTAAAAATATAAAGTATCTAAGCTCATGAGCCAGTATGTGTGATCTTCTCTGGAGTTTTTTCAGTGAAGGAACCTTTTCTCTCATATGAACCATGGTGTGGTGACGATGTTCACTTGTACCTTTAGTGTCAGTCTGACACCATGATATTTATACAGCCATAAACTGCATATTAATGCTGCTTTCATAAGATTTCAGCAAAATCATCCAGCCTTCCAGACATTCAACAGCTGAATGTGAGAATGTGGACTTATGAAGTCAAATGCTAGCTGTTTGAGCAATTTCGATGGTTCAATATGCAGGAATGTACTGTAAACTGTAGCATAGGCGATACAAGAACAAAAAGAGCGGTGACTAAGACAGATCTTGCTAATTTTCATCCATTTTCCCACAGACCAAGAGAAACCCATAACTGTTCTGAGCAAGGCTTCCCAATACACCTCACCTGATACCGTCTGCTGCTTTCAAAACAAATGTTTATCCTTTTCATAGGGATGGTTTTTATGCCTACAAGAGGACTTACCCTGCCAGCAATGAGAGCAACCACCAGCACATTGATGGGCAGCAGCAACGTTTTAAGGTAACGCACAGGAGTCTGAGGCAGAGAAGAAGACAATTCAATTCAACTCAGTTTTATTTTTATAGAGCCAAATCACAACAACAGCCGCCTCAAGACCCTTTATATTGTTAGGTATATCCTACAATAATACTTTCAGAGACAGAGGACAACTATCACATCTGAGCATTGTAGTATATCTAAGCTGAAATAATTTCAAGGAGGTGGCCGGCAAGTGAGAGACTAATGCACAGCAAATTACTACTAAAATACAAACATGGTTATAAAAATAAATAACAGTTTGGGAAATTCTTAATTGAGCACTGCAATAATTAACTGCAAATGCTTAAAGGCCAAAATATTATGAATCATGATATGTTGCAATTCTATATATAATAAACAGATTAGAATAAAACTGCAAAGTGCTAATTAAATAAAATTAATCTTAAAGCATTAAGAAAGTATATGACTGCACTGATTACAGCTGCTTCACTGCATTTTGCTTGAGCCAGCCTGTTCCAAAAGCATGCACCGTTTTCTCTGCAGTGCTGAGAAACCACACACAAAACCAGGCGACTGTCTAGCCCATAACTCAGCCCAAAATGAGCTGCCAGGTTTTGCTGTCAGATTTTGTTTCTTGTCAAATTCAGAGCACAGTTCTGGTTTCTTCCACACTCAGCCCTGCTGTAAGACAATCCAGCAGCTCTGATACAAAGGAGCAGGCCTTTAACAGCATTTCTGACATCTTCACAGCACTGACATTTTAAAAAGTGAGACCTGGCAAGATTTTCCTCAAAAAACTGCCTGAGACTAGGATTTTATCAGGGAAGGCTTCAGCTCAGAATCACAGTGATCACTCGTCATCCTTTAGTGGCAGGGAGACAAATTTTTAGCTCTGACAAAGGAACAGAATTTACCTCCAACTCCATGAAGTCAAATTCAGCAGCACATGTATACATCAGAGTGTGAAAGTCCTTGTAGCTCGTGAACTTAGACTTGATTAATCCACTGATGTGAGCCTAGAAAACATACATTTTTGAATAAAACTTTAATCCACCCTGTGAAAAAATTATTCTTAAATTTTGCATATTTAATTCCGTTCTTAATAATTCAATTTGACATTTTCTGATAGTGAATATCAAACATGGCTCAAGTGCTCCATATGGCTAGTCCATTTACATTTATATTAACTGAGCTACTATATCAGCCCACTTATGAGGTCATTTTTGGTTCATCTACTTAATATCTACACAATGACCTAAAAATGTTCATTTCCATTATTAATGTTGAGTCAAGAAAAAGGGTTTGATTTTACAGACGGGGAGTTAGAGTTACTTACATCATCAGAGGCACCCAAGACTGTGGATAGCAGGAATTTAAGCAGAACTGTTGAGCCGACCCAAGCCAGGCCCTGCATGACCTGTACAGAAAAAAAAAAAACCCACATCGACATTGGTGGATTGACATGTTCAAATACATACATAAGATTCAGACAGGCGATGTATGGTGGTGAAGAACAAAGCAGTCAAACCATGAGGCTGACTGGACAACTACATAAACAAAAGCATGCTTACTCTTTGAGATGTTAGCTTCAAATATTTTAGCACAGCAGGGATACCCGACTGTCTGAGAACACTCTATTCTGTTAGATCAACATTATGTGATCTCTCTCTCTCTCTACACACTTGTTTTTGGGATATTCATGCAACCATTTTCTCGTTTTATTTTTTCTTCTCAAAAGTGTGTGAATGTTGTAAGAATGACACAATTACTGTAAAGTGGAAACATGTAGTTGTGCAGTAAAGCATAGATAATAAAACTCTTTAGTACCCAGATGACAATGCCTTGTCTGAAGACTTGAGCAAATCGCTCCCTCATTGCAATGATTACCTAAAAAATAAAACAACAAATCTTAAGTGAAAAGCAAGTGGAATAACTCCACTCCAAAGGAAAAAAATTCAATGCAGTTACTGTTACACATGTGTTACAACTGTGTACTCTTACAAATATGCTGAAATTTAAATCCACCTGCATCACTGATCGGAGTAAACAGGACTGACTTGAATCAATCAATGATTAAACATTCGTAATACAGGAGCCTCCAACTCACCCAGATTGACACTAGTGAAGAGGCGTAGAAGGATGTAAGGAGCATGGAGTTACCAAACATCAGGACAAAGCAGACGCCGAGTGTGATCTGCATAAAGAGGACAAAGAGAAAGCATCATTCCTCACATGAACGTGGTATTCAAACCACTGAGGGCCGTTTAGTGCAGCCCCGTCCTATTTGGTGCAGCATGATGTGCATGACCCGTGTGTGCAATTAAACAATGCTGAACATCCGAGCTTGGCAGGTAGTGCTGAAGTTTAGCCAGTATTTCTAATGCTGCCATAAAAACACTTAGTCCCATGTTTACTGCCAACAGCAAAAAACGTTTCTGTAGCAGGAAGATCATCAGGGATACAGCGTATTAATAGTCTGCATGCCACTGTTGATGTTGGCGTTTGTATGTTTTTTTTTTTTTAAAAACCAACACTTTTATTATGTAAACATGCATTAATGTATTAAAACATAAATATACTGCCACAACTAAAAAACAATCCTATTCAATGACCTGTTTATAATGTTGACAGTGATGACAAACCAGCGGCTTCAGCAGCTGCTGTAATTATTATGAAAAAATGTTGTAGATACTTATTAGAAAAATTATACCGATTATGAAGCCGCTGCAATGCTTTACAGATTGTAAAAAGACTTTGGCATTTTATATATAAAAAGGTTTATTTTTCTGCTTCTGTGGCTTCTGTGATGAGTCTAAACTCAGAGTATTGGAAACGTAAACGGTACTGCCAGATGAACCTCGGTGGTGACAGTCAAAATGTTACCAGTTATTCAGGCACTGAACAGATATTTTTACTGAAACATCATTATTATTATTATCGTCATATTGATGAATGTTTGCTCTAGAAAATGTCAAAGTGCTTTTCGACTGATCAAAATTGCTTTGATTGCTTAGTACCGTACATAGATTCAGGTTCTCATAATGCTAATCAACACTGAAAATTTAGAGCTTTTCCTTTTCTCTCTCTTACAGTACTCAGTCTCTGCCTTTGTGTTAGCTCAATGAAGAATGAGAGCGGTTCATTGCTCACATACTGAGCTGACTTCTTGCTTAAGAGCAAGACCCCAGATTGCAAAGCCATCCTGTGTATAAGGTTTTCCGCTCAGTGGCTTTTTGAGGGGGAAAAAAAGTCAATTAAGCATCTGGGAAGATTTTTACTTTGCAAAGTCACTAAAATGGCAACAAAAACGTGGGATGAAGCATGATGGATGCTGTAGGAGAGAGAAATGTCTTACATATTTCCACATAAAAAAGCAGCTTAAAAACCTAGAAACCAAATGATATCCGAATAATCAAATGCTGAAGTGCTGCCATTCAGACAGGAAGTATTTCTGGTATTTTTATAACAGTAGCTCACATATTTTGAGGCTTTGTATGCAATTAGAAACATCCTATTGGCATATGAGTGAACACATGTGTACGCTCTGTAACTAATGACAGTTTTCAGGCTCATTAACACGAGCTGGAGGTCACAGAGGACATCGACTCCTGGTTGTGTCTATTCTTTTCTTGAACACACACACACAGTCATCACTCCCAAACTCTCTAAATTATGCAGAGCCATATGCCTTCCTCTGACACAAATCTCCAGCATCTTACCACAAAGGCCCTTCTCCTTATCAGTGGCGCACACAGGCCCTGGCTAACAGCTTGGCATGCTGAGAGGATTAAGGGTAAAGAATGTGGAAAAGAGGGACACACGTTTCCAAACAAATACAGATATCCTTTTGTCCTTGGTGGTGTGAAATAACTTGCCCACACAACCCTCGTCTTTTAGGCACTCATGTATGCACAGTGGTATCCTTAAAGCTTTTTCAAGGACAAAGTCTCTGCTGACTTTGTCCAACCAGCTCATGTGAATTTCTCCTGGCCGAGGAGCTGAGGGAGATAAGGAGAACTGAGCGAGAGCAGGTTACAGCTCAGAGGACAGGAGCAATGAAAACTTTCACTTATGCCCAACACCTGATTCAGAGAAAGTCTACCTTGTACATCTTGGTAAATTGCTTTAAACGAATACATTTCAACTTTATGCAAATACACTAGTGTCGAATACGTAAAGTTTTGCCATTAGAAACAAAATAACTGCAAAAGGAAAAGTTATCTACTGTACCATATGAGTGACGAGGATGGACTGCATCTTAGCAGCAGCGAGGTAGCCCAGAATGTACGAAGCAAACAGAGAAGCCACCTGGAAAACAAAGCGTAGTTTACCTTAACAATTCACTCCACAAAGCTCATTAATGCATCACATACAAAAAAGTCCAAAACAACAATAACATTCCCATGATTATCTTTACATTAAAAGTTGCTAATGTCAAAACTGGATTTGAGCCTTTAGGGGAAATTTACATTCCTTCCTTCCAACAGTAATTTGTAGTATTGTATATTAATCAAGAAAGAACAGGGAAAATGGGGTGCAATAAAACAAACAAACAAACTGTAAAATCTGCACTTTACATGTAACAACTCATTTTTTAAAGCTTTTATGGCATTGCATTACATAATGTATCTTGTGAAGCACTCTAACATAATATTTTTGTTGTGCATTTCCAGAACTTAAACCCAAAGCCTGAATACATCACGGCATTTGAAAGATTACAGTTAAAATAAAGTGACTCTCTAAATACACATAGCAGTTGTTATAAATGTAACCCGAATACCACTTGGATCCTTTACTGCATTCCTCTTCCCTTTATTTCCTGTTGTCTTGTCAGTGTATTTATCACATAAAAACCCTACTTTATATTTAGCATCCATCCATCCAGCTTTCATGCGGTCTGCTCCTATTTGGACATGCTCAAACACCTCACCTAGGAGGCATTTTAGTCATTTACTTGAACCGTCTGAAGTGGCTCCTTTCAACGTGGAAGAGTAGCAACTCTACTCTGAGCTCTAGGTAAATGACACTCTTCAGCTCCAGCTTGTTTCGGCAATCTCATTCTTTCATTCAGTCCCCACAGCTAGAGGCCACAGGATGGTAGGAACGTAGGTCAACTGGAAAATCGACATCTTCGCTTTCCGTCTCGGCTCATTCGTCATCATGACAGACTGGAACAGGATCCACATTTCTGCACACACTGCACCACTCAATCTGGCAATCTCCTGCTTCAGTCTTCCCTCATTTATAAATAAGACCGCAAGATACTAGAACTTTGATTTAGACCAGCAACTCATTCCCCACCTGGAGTGGGCAAGCTACTCTTTTCTAGTTGAGAACGCCTTAGATTAGGAGGTGCTCATTCACATCCCCACTGCAAACCACTCCAGCACAAACTAAAGGGTGCTGCTGAATAAAGAACTACATCATCTGCTCAAAGCAGAGGTAAGACCACCAGCACCCACTGGGAACAAGTCTGAGTTACTGCTGATAATGTAAAACAAAACTAACTACAGTTATAGTGAGCGCTTTAACAAAAAACAAACAAGCGAACAAAAAGAAACAAAAAAAAAAACCCTGATACTTCAAAGGACCCAGCCCACAGGACACCATGATGGGACGCTGTCCAGTACCTGTTCTTGTGATGGGAATTCACACTCAAATGTAATCAGTTGGAAGGTTTTCTAAATTGGCCAATACAATTACTGATCATAATCAAATTCTGTTTGACCATTGTAATTGCTCAAGGGGGTTACTGTAGGCCTTGTAGAAAATTAACTGTGTGACTGCAAATTTTAAAACAAAACAACCCCCCCCCCCAAAAATAGTAAAACCCAACAACTGACATCAAACTCCCTCTGTACTGATGAGTAAGCAGTGCTTGTGGGTGTATTTGGCCTTGAATTGCATTATGCATGCAGTGGCTGAGGTGAATGGGTTCAATTAGCAGCTTATAAATGTGAAACAAAGAAATAATATCTGTGAAACAACACGTCCCGCGTTAAAGTCCCTGCACAAAAGCAGCAGAGCCCTGAGGGGGCAGCAGCAGCAGCAGCGTGGGCTAAACTGTTACTAAGCACATATGCTTGCTGCAGTGACCTGTTTGTTCTGAAGTTATTCGACTCTTCTGTCTGCCAGCCCACACACCTTAATTTACTACTTCTTTATACTAACCTAAATGTGTCAATCAGTTAGAAAAATTTCAATTTAAGAATGTTTTTTGAATTTTATATGATTTGAATCTCCTGAGTTTATCCCTTTTCTTTCAGTCTTTCTGATTTTTTTTATTTCTTTGCTATGTTGCCCAGCGTCTGATTTTTTGCACCTGCGCTGCCAGTCCTCTGTTCTCTCCAAGTCTCTATTTTCTCTTTAATCTCTGTGCTCCCTTTCCCTTCCCCTCCACATTCTCTCACAATGTTTATCTTGCCCTGTTTACCTGGGTGAGCAGCACAAACTGGGCAAACTGCCAAGGCAGCATAAAGCACAAATTGGAGATGCCCAGAGCGACCATAGCTGTCCGGCTCGGGTTCCGTGTCCTGGGGAGGGAAGAGACACAGATGGAGGGAAAAGGTGGTGAGAGCAAGGGTGTGGCAGAGATAAGATGAGATGTATTAAAATGCTTGAGAAAACACAGATGTACAAACATTCACTCTCACATTAATGGTAATACAGAAACCTGATTATGGACAAAGTTACGCTAAAAAGAAAATAAAACAGAAGTACTTCTCAATTTACTGTTAACTGTGACACTAAGAGAAGTCACAGTATCAAAAGTTTTCACACAACTTGAGCTGCCAACCACCAGCTGGGTGTTAAAATGAAAAGAAAAAACAGATGCTTCCCCATCTTTCTTTATATTTTTGAAACCGTTCAAGTGCTTGGATATAATTAGGCATGCAGAGTATATACCCAACTAATGCACCATATAATATCTGAGCCGTGTAGGTGTAGGTATTATGAACTGATTACATGAACATGTGTTCAGACATCTACTTGGTGATCGTTTTATCTGGATATTATGCTTAGCTGCTTATTGTCATATAATCTGATCAGACAATCACGTGACGGCAGTGATGATTTGGGAAGTGGAGGTATTTCAGTGATGTTTGAGTATTGCTGAGACTGTTGATTTTCTGGAATTTGCATAACATCAGTCTTTACAGTTCACCCAGAATAATGAAAAACACAAACAAAAAAAAACCCCCATCCAGCAGCAGCTTAGCAGGCAGAGATTCATAGCTGATAAGAGGTCAGAGTAGACAGAACGGCTAACTGTGCTGAGCAGAAAAGCGGCTCAGAATTAGCCAACTATCCTTTAGGTAGTTGTGCTTCGATTGCACAAAACCATGCCTGGGTCAACAGAAATCTGAGGCTGTAGCGAACACAAGATCAATCGAACTGGAAATTTTAAGGCTAAAAATAAAAAACTGCAGCTAGTCTAATGATTCTCCACTCTGCCAAAGCTTGAGACAGTATCCAAAGGTCCAGGCTTTTGGTGGTGTGATAGCATTGGGAATGTTTTCTGGAACACTCTGAGCTTTAATTCCAATCACCATTTGAACGCCACAGAGCCGGAGTATTGTTACAGACCATGTACATCCATTCATAGCTACAACTTATCATCTTCAAACAGAGCAGTGAACTGTGTCAAAAATAGGGCTGTTCGATATAACGATATATATCGGATGACGATATAAAAACATCTATCGTTTCATTTCACGCTATCGTTTGTTTCGTGGTGTTGCAAAATAAACTGTTTACGGCAATATTTTTTCACTGTTTTGATGGTAACTGTAGTGGCTATATTCATTTCTTGAAGTTCTCTCTTTCTCTTATATTTAATATAACCACACTACAGACGGACAAGCACGTTTTTATGCGTTGTCGTTAGCAACAACGACGGTAAAACTATCGCGTGTCCGCTTGTTTATTTTCCACATAAACCTTTCACAATAAAGCTCAAGATCCTGTTGAGACTTTTCAAAATAAACTGAATCACGTGAAAGAGTATGCAGAGTGTTTACGGATGAGAAAAGAGCCGTCAGGTGCTAAAAATAAACCTTAGACTCAAACGTTAGAACAAGCTTTTCCCCGCAGCACGCCGTTTCATGCATCGGTTAAAACACTCGACTCCAGGTACACGACGCCCAGCTGGAAGCACTTCACGCAAGTCGAGCTGCCCGAGATTCACAGAATTTACAGAAAATGTAAAATTTTTGTGATTTATATCGTTATTGGGACGATAGATGTCTTATATCGGGATATGAGATTTTGGTCATATCGCACAGCCCTAGTCAAAAAAGTCTCCAAGTATGGATTCCATAAACATGATACTGAGATCAGATTTTGTTGACCTCCCCAGTCACCAACTCTGAAACCAGTAAAGCCCTTTTGGGATGTGGTCATTCAGCAAACAGATTTTGTGATTCAATTATGTCAACATGGAGCAGAATCACAAAAGATGTTTCCACCATCATTTGGAGTTCATTAAGCAAAACAAGGTCCCACACCAGTATTAACATGACAGTTATTCATGATGTGCTTGGGTGTGTTATGATGCCTTTGAATATTCTGAAACACTTTACCAAATTACAACAATATGAATTTAGCAGAGCAGTGGAGACGCTGAGTGAGTTTACCGTAGGATGTATGTGAGAAGAAGCATCTGCAGGACCAGGAAAGGGTAGGCAAAACTCTCCCTCAGAGGCGGAGTCCACATCACTCGAGTGCTCTGATAAAATACACGTGGACAAGAAAAGAATCAAATTTGCTCAAACTCAAATTCACATAGCTCTGATTTTCTTTGAGAGGAAAAAAAAACAAAACAGAGATACATTTTACTCCTCTGCAGCTTATAAATAAATCTCAGTTAATCCTATATTGACACAGACTGTATAGTAACACACAGCTTGTATAGAGATTACAGACACTTAATGTAAGACATCTGGTACCGGTCTATTGGCAGGATTTCTTAAATGCAAAAACACTGTGTGAGGAGGTTTGCATGTTCTTAATCTATGCTGTAGCAGGAGAACACATTTATTGATGAATTCTAGGTCACCTCACCAGAATAAAATAAAGCAGGTGAAAGTTTAAGCCGGTGACTGCATTTAGCTGTAGTTAATCAACTTTAGGCTGATGTGTGACTGTTTCTTTGTGACTGTACTTCATGCTTTTCAGTCCTCAAATAAAGTGATTGCCTACAATCAAGTTTAGATAAATGGATCGCATCTAACTTTCTGAATGTCTACTTTTGACATTGATATGGCTCTATATACTCGCTATAGCATTAATCATGAATTGCATTGTGGCTCATAGCGCAGTAGGTGTGCAGCTCCATAACATGAGATACCATACCGAAAAAAAACAAAACAACACCCCCCCCCCCCCAAACTTCAAAGTAAAAATATTACAAATGAAAGACTCACAATTAAACAGAAAAAACTGAAATAAAATTAAAAGAAATAAAAATAACACCATGTAAAATGCTGAATATAGAATAAGGAGCTCTTGTATTCCAACAAATGATTTATTAATTTGATTCCTTACTCCATTTTAGTGTGAAAACAGGAACAGTAGACTAATAAGGTACAAACTGCACAGTTGCAGCTTTTATCTGTGCACGGATCCAGCGAGCAGTCTGCTTAGGTCCTGCTGTTGAGCTTGATTGAGACTTCTGCAGGAAATCTACATCGTAACCAGAAACTCCTTTTATCCCTATGCTGCAACCTTCCACACCACTCAAGTTGTTGTGGTGTGCGTCCACACGACGTGTAGTTACATTTATCGAGAGGTGAACGTCAGGTCATGCAGAAGGTTACAGCGTAAAGTTAAAATTAGTTTCAGATAATAGAGCAAGTGACGATTTAGATTTCCTGCATAAGCATAATTCACAGGTTAGTGAGCCTGTCTCTAAAGGCTAATAAACACCCACACCTCTATTTTAATGCAGTCAACACTGACCTCGGAGCGACTACCCAGCCAGACTGCCATTTTACTACTTCCTCCGAAAAAGTGGAAATTACAGATGCTGCTGTCACAAGCCGCCATAGCACTCGGGGAAAGGACAGAAATGTGTTCGAGTGTGCGCTTGACTGAAATTTGTTCTGGAGGAAACTTGAGAGAAGAAGATAGGCGGAGGGATTCAGCTTTGAGTGCGAGCCAAAAACAACTCTAAGCTCCTTTGAGGGCTGAAACGAGTCCCTATTAACCATCCTTCTCTTTTTCTGAGGGTTTTTTTTTTTCATTTTGAGTTTTACAGATTTCAGAAGCTTACACTTCCCAAAGCTCCAACATTTGAATATCCTGATAAAGATATTAAAGGAACTGCACTTACCTCACCGTGATTGAAGAAAAAACACAATGTGGTAATAACACCACCCAGTCGACTGCCACTAATGAGGAAAAATGAAAATGAGGTGGGATTAAAAGAAGAGCAGAAAGCAGCAGACGGATTCAGAGAAGTTATCTTCTTTCCGATAGTTCAAATCTATAAATCTGACCAAGACAGCAGACAAATGGTCTACGCCTGACAGCTTATTGGGATGGACCATTTAAAAATCATCCTCTCCTCACTAGTGTCCATGTGAGCGAGTCAGGAGAGAGTGCTGGGCTGGAGAGGTTACCTGAGGTAGGAGCCGTACATGAAGAAGAAGCTCATCATCATGCCGTTCAGCAGGAACACACAGGCCACATAGAAATACGCTGGGTCACCCATTCCTGGCAACAGAGACAGGTAGAAATGCAGTTTTTATCCAGGTTAAATGCTACCAATAGAGTTCTCTGACATATAATTCAGCTTTGATGACATGATAACTGATTATTTTTCCATTGACCAGCTAATTTCCTACATTTCACAAAGACTTATTAGAAAGTAGTAACTTGAGGACATCGTTTGGACATTGGAAATTGCTGATATAATGTTTTACAAATGTAAATGATCAAGAGCTGTACGTCAATATTCAACTACTGGTATATTTGCACGTCGCATAGGATTTGAAACAAACCCATCATCTCTGTCTGCAGTTACTTTCACTTCAGTTCACCTTACTGTTGCTAATTACCTATTTTGTCATGTAGAATAGCACTTCATGCTCCTTTAGCAAGATTTTCCTTGTGTTAAAAAGTGCAACTGGAAAATGTATGAATAATACTGCTAAGCTCTGCCATCCTACTATTCTCTCTCTGAGCAGGAGCACCACCCACATGGAGGCTGAGCAGCATGTGAGAAACATTTGCTTTAACATTTTTTCTATTAGTAATGACTTTGTACATTTATCCATCCATCCTCTTCCATGTCACCGGGGGACTGCAGCCTATGCCAATTAAAGCAAATCCATTATGCACTTTTTTTGCTTGTAGGACTGCCTTCTATCCTTCTCCATCGAACAGGTGATAATTATGCTTTAGTTAACATCACTGATGCAAACATAGAAACTTTGTTGCAAGATTTAACAACTTATTACAGTGAAATATTGATGGGAGACATACCTCCTGTGAGTTTGTGGACTGTGTGAAACATTATTGATTTTAAGTTTCTCTGACTGACTAGCACAGCCAATATGTTTGAACTTATGATTTTAACTTCACCTTTGATTTTGTCAGACCACTTTGCAGTCATCTCACACACCCTAACACCCCTTGAAAATGACTGCAATCACGAAAAGAATGTAAATCTCTGATTACAGGAGTAATCTGAAAACACACCCCCACACACCCCTACATGTTTAATGATCTGAAAGTCACATTTGCAGGCATTTTGTGTGCAAACTGGGTCACTGCAGATTGAATAAGTTAGGTCATGCAAAAATAACCCATGAAACAGGTAGGATTTCTGTGCTCCGCTTCTGCAATGAAGACACCACAGACTAATCACTTCCTGCAGACTCTGTGTTGCAAAAATTTTCAGTTCTGCTACTTAAAAAATTATAGTAAAAAAAATCCATATGTAATCGTATGTGTGAGATAAATATATGCTACTCAGGTCTTTTATATGTCCTCTCTGTGTCTGCATGGGTTCCTCCCGTAGTAAAGGATCATGAATATTAGGTTAAATGATAATTCTAACTTGACTGTAGGTATGAATCAGAGTATGAATGGTTGTCTGTCGGTCTCTAATTTAGCCCTGTGATAGACCCGGGACCTGTCCAGAGTTTATGCCACCTCATTCCCAGTGTTGGCTGGAATAGCCTCCAACACCTCCATGACCCCGAACTGGATAAGCAGTTAAGCAAACCGATGGGTGACAAAAATAACAGTTTTTATACAGCATCTGAAATGTCATATCTGAATGACACCAAAGTTGAAGCATAACAACAGGAAGTACATTAAACAACATGTCACGATCAGCCCTATCAAAAATAAATAAATAAATAAAAATGTGGGGTTAAAAAAAACCCCAAACAAAAACCATCAAACTGGAATAATACATTATTACTGCACATCCCACTGCAGGTTCCACAAGTCATTCTCTAAATTCTGATGGTGAGATTAAAGTTTGAAACTTTAGTGACAGCAAATAGGTTTTGTTCACTTCACTGCTCAGTTAAATGACATCTCGCTGCTATATTCTTGGCACGATCTCCTCTCAATGATTCCAGCATAATAAGAAGGTACACAGAACAGACCTACACGGCAACAATGACTAAGAGATTGAAGATGCATTGACATCGCTAAGAGCTGCATCGCATCATCTCCGTGATGTGACGGTAAATCACTGGACAAACAGAAAACGGATCTAGCTCCAAAACCGCTTGTTCCGTTCTACTGTGTAATTTTAAACCACACAAAAATAACATACTGGCTGACAGTTACAGGAAATGCAATGCAGCTTGCATCAGGTTTATGTAAACACTGTGAAAACAGCCTGTGTACATCAGCCGTGGGGTGCCACATTCACTAATGAGACCGACAGAAACATGGAGACTGCAGCTTCACAAAGGAACGCTGACAGCAGCTTTTGCTTGTTTTCGCTTAGCAGACTTAGTTTCCAGGAAATGTTACTGTGAGCCAACTTTTTAAAAAAAAAAAAAAAAAAAAAAAAAAAAAAAAAAAAGATGTGGAAAAGGTTAAAAACATTTTTCCCCCTCAAGGCTAGAAGAAAAAAAATCAATGAGTATATTTCTCTTCTTTCGCATTAAATGTTATTCAGTAACTGTTAGTTTTGCAGAGGATGCCTGGATGCCTTAAGCTTAACTACTACTTCTTCTTTTTTTTTTTTAAACCACGGGCCTAAAAATTATCTCTTAGCCGACTGCCGGACTGTTAAATGAGGTCAAGAATTACTTACCAAACTTCTCAAATCTGCGATATTTATACTTCTCTGCATCTTAAGTGACAGCTAAACCGTTTATTCAAGCAAAGGGGCTACAACTGTCACCAAGTAGGATGAAATACGGGAACGGATTAGATTTGACCCGTGTGTGTGTGTGTGTGTCTAAATGCACACAACTGAGCACGTTTCTAGTTAAGACTTACATGCCATGGCAACAGTGTTTACCTTCACAGCTGTCCACAGGAGTGAGTCCCTCTCCTCTGTTGATGGACCAGCACATTTTTGTGGGAATCCCAAAGTAACCCATTACACCTGTGTACATCCGGTACCAGCTGGCCAGGACCACCTGGGGAGAACAGACAGGATGTAAAAATCCTGTTTAAACATCAAATTTTAAATTACTTGTTTTATCCCTTTTATTTCTGAGGAGTAGACACTAGCATGATTTGGATTCTGGTCTATGAGTTTGCAAAAAGGGATCATAAATAAATAAAGACTAATGTGATACATATATACATATATTATTTTATTTTTTTTAAGTCATCTATCCATCAATCCATTCGCTTCCGCTTCTCCTTTTCAGGGTCGCGGGGGGGCACTGGAGCCTATTCCAGCTGTCATAGGGCGAGAGGCGGGGTACACCCTGGACAGGTCGCCAGTCTGTAGCAGGGCCAACACACAGGGACAGACAACCATTCGCGCTCACATTCACTCACACATTCACACTTAATGGCAATTTGGATTATCCAATTAACCTATCCCCACAAGCTGCATGTCTTTGGACAGTGGGAGGAAGCCGGAGTACCCGGAGGGAACCCACACAAACATGGGGAGAACACGCAAACTCCACACAGAAAGACCCCGGCCTGATGTTGGAATTGAACTCAGGACCTTCTTGCTGTGCGGCAACAGTGCTAACCACCGTGCCACCGTGCTGCCTTTAAAGTCATCTAACTGTAATAAAAAATAAATAAAATAAAATAAAAAAATAAATAAAAAAAACACACACACAAAAGAATCAATGTTAAGCTGTGCAATCTATAACAACCTAATTCAACTTTCAATTTGGCTTCTCAGAAAATTACAAAAAGACAATGGAGATAAAACGCTGCTGTTTCACAGTCTGTTCTGCAACAATTCTCTACGTTGGCTTTCCAGCACATCTCTTTCCTTTATTTTGTTCCATCAGAGTAGCCTGATTACTCACTCACTCATCTTCAGTGAGCATATTTCTTAACCATCATGTAAAGAAAGAATTAAACAAATCTGGTTTCTCCATCCAGCAAGATTCATTGTTAGGAAAGCGCATTAATCTGGCATGTATACCACTTCTAACTGCACTTATTGCTATTTGCTACATGACAAAGGACTGCAGACTGCAGGGAGAAAAAAGTAGAGGGGATGCATGAAAGGAGAAAATGCATGGAGCAAAATTCAACATAAGCAATCATCTAAAAGACTAAAAAAGTTTAATCACCAAACATCTATTTGCTAAATTCATAAACTGTTGTTATGTAATTCTCCAATTACTTGCATTACCCGATTTGGCTCATTAAATGCATCCAGATTCTTGTACTGCCAACACTTCAAACAATATAATACTAATGAAGTGGTTTTTCTTATTTTTATTTTTTTATCTCAAAGCTTAAAAACATCTTCACGATAAAATTACCTCACCCTTCAAACCTTTTATTCCTTCTGTAAAAGAGTTTTGTTTGTACTAAGGGATTCACTGTATACATCCCACGAGAATGAAGATTTGATCTTCTTCTGAAAATATTTCAAAGTTATGAATAATTTTAGTCTGAGAGCAACAAATGAAATATGTGCACGGTAATTTGCCAAAAATCAATATTACCTCTGGATAGAGGTTGAATCTCCTCAGTGTGTTAATAACCAGCGGATGCTCTGTCAGCCGATCGTTCATGACCATGTGAAGGCCGTCCAGGAAAGAAGGAGCCTCAATAATTGTCTTGTAGTAGGAATAGTACAGACCCTGGTATCAAAAAGAACATTACATACAGAAGATTACAGAAAGAAAAAGGCAGCAGACGGATACTAAATATAACTCCAGCACTACAACTCCGACAGAAGAAACTGGAATGAGTTACACGGGCTCAGCAGATGGCCATGGCTCGCAGCCCATTTGGTAGCACGCAGCAGGGGGAAGGCAAGACAAGTATTCTGTTTTCATCTGACAAAGTTTTCACCTTGAGCGTCAGTTAAACATCAGCAGCTTTTACACAGAGTGATGGTGATCTAAAAAGCAGCAGTGCTTATAGACACAAATGTTAATTTTGCTTGTGTGCAGCTCTTCATCGAGTGTTCGACGTGGAAAGTGACAGATGAGTAACAACTGTAAAGTCCAACATGGTAAGTATTACTGATTTGATTTTCTCTGAATGGACAGTCATAGTGAAACTAGCTTAACTACAGTCATCAGTCAACAGTAAGTCTTCTTCTAAATATTTATTCTCTCCCCCTTTCACTTCAGCTGACGTCTGTGCAATGGTTATTGTTGACCAACTCTGGCTGGTGTGCTCAAGGGTCAAAGTTCACTTTAACCAACTTTTCATTGGAAATCAGTTTGCATGTCAAATAGAAGCACTGTTTTTGGGAAATTATTACAACATCATCATCTTAACTATGCAGGAATGTTTTGTGATGAGCTTGCCTCGCATTTCTTTATTAACCAGGCTGATCTCATTTTGATGGCCTTTTTAAAAAAAATGCAAACTGCTGTCATATTTTGTTTTACAGAAGGCTAACGTGACAGTGCTTATATGCTCACTGGGGCAGCAGCAAATATTTATTGCCAATAACAATCTACTCATTAAGTTTTAATGACTTCAGCAATGATGAGGTCTATAAAATGTGATGAAAATGTTAAAAAAAAAAGTGCATGTTGTGAAAGCCAAAGAGTTGTCTCTGCCTGATTCGTGTGACTAACTTCAACACATTTAAATTTTAAGCACAACTACTAACCACCCCCCCCCCCCCCCCCAAAAAAAAAAAACAAACAAACATTCCCTTACAAATGATGCATACACTTCTTATGTTGGAAATCCTATTTTAATGCAATACCATCAAGGCAACATCTAATCTGTCTCAATGTCATTTGGTAGCATGACAAAATAAAATATATCATGACATAGTTAGAAAGAATTAGAGGCATAACGTCTCTGAGAAAGTTGTTGGCCCACATCCTACCACAACAGCTCAAACGTGAAGGTTTTTTTAATGAAGATGGTGGAGACCACTTTCTAACACGTGGGTGTAAAATCCACCACATATGTTCATATGGGCTGGTATCTGTTATTAACACAAATCTATAATTCACATCCTCTCATAGCTGAACACAAATCATGGAGCCCTCATGCCTGATGGATGCACTGTCCTCTTGGAAGAGGAAACCACAAAATCATCATCCTGTTTCAGTTACTTCCTTTAGGGTTCACCCTATCCTTATCATCCTCCAACCAACCCTCTACATTCCCTCCTTTGATACATCCATGAATTATCTCTGTGCCATTCTTCCTTTCCTCCTTCCTGGCAGCTCCATATTTAACATCCTTTCTCCAGTATATCCACCATCCCTCCACAGCTCATGTCGAAATCTCAACCAAAACAAAGTTAACAAAGTTAAATATATAAAAATAATCACTCACAATGGCTCTTTATTGATTTTCAGTGACCATGTAATCAAATCAGACAAGTCAGCTAAAAAAAAAAAAGAAAAAGAAAAAAGAAAAAGAAAAAGAGAAAGCCACCACAATATCTATCTAAGTACAGCAGAACCACCAAGCCCTCTTAGTGTAGGTCTGATGAGGTCTGTTTTTGTTTGGACATCATTTACGTGTATCTTCAGCTACAAGGACAATAAACTGCTCTGCAACAGGTGTAGTGCATGGCTGAAATATAGCCAAATACATTAACATCATGGGATTGAATTTGGGGTTATTGAAAGACCCAAAATAGTTTTCCAATCTGCTCAAACAGCCCCCCCCCCCCCCCCCGTTAAATGAGCAAACGCAAGGAACAATTGCTGCTATTTTGATGGTAAAGGGAATCCATGCTAAATATGAATATGATTTAGACCTTGATCATCTTGTTTTGTAGCAAAGGATTTCACACTTTTTACTGTCTTATGTCAAAATAAAGGTAGACGATGGTAAACAACGGCCATGCAAAAACTGTGCCCTTCAACATTCATGATGACAATATTTATCAAAGATTTGTGCATCCTGCTGTTGCCTTACAAAAAAGAAAAACAAATTACCATTTCTGTTCGAAAAGCCATTTCCTTCTCCAGGTTAGACAGGTGTGAAAAGTGCCTGTCATTCTCAAAGAGCTGTGTGAGATGATACCTAATTGCAGGGGGAGAAATATGTGTGAAGTAAGAGCAAGTAAACGCAACAGTAGTTAGTGAACGATAACTTGGTAAAGCCGATAAAAGCGCAGCTTACCAGTGCAGATATCCAGTCAGAGCAGCTGTGAACAGAAAGAATTAACTTTAACTACTGCAGAAAAAAAAGCTACTTCATCACTGAGAAAGGAGGCTAGATTTGCAAAGCCACAACCCGCTGGAGAGAGGAGAGATGACTTTGAGTGATACGGGGGTTATAACTATTGTGCATTTAGAGGAGAACACCAAGCTTGAAGTTTGCCAGAAAACCTGTTAACACGTGTGGAGCTGATGTGGCATATAGGCGGAAGAAATACGGGACACTTTCATTTGATTTTAACGGACAGCAACAGCAGGTAACTACCGCTAGAGAGGTACCGTTAGGGTGAGCTAACGTTAGCCAAGTGATCGGCAGCGGAGATAACTTAATTTAGCGGAGCTGCTAATGCTGCTAGTGTTAGCACTCGTTAGCTTGTGGGTCTGCAAGAAGCTAACGAGCTAGTGGTTCTGAACTTACCGAGGAGAAGAGTGATTCCCAGCTTGGCGGCTGCAGACGGAGTTAGCCCCAGCTTGTGTCTGATGCCCGAAAGCCCGTTTGAATGCGTGCTGTTGAAAACCTTGCCCTCCCTGCCTGGCCGCCTAACGTTACTTTTGCCAGGTGGCGAAACAAGCGGGCTCCTGTCGCGGTCAGTCTGGGTCGCCGGACTCTTCCCGGTTTGCTTTTTGGTTTTAGCCACCATGATTTCCAAAAAGAGACGAGTTAAACCGAGCGGACAGCCGCTGAAGAACCCAAGGGGTGTGAGCTGCGCAGCCCCAACAGACGCTCGTATCTGGTCCTCGAATCTGCCCCTTTACTACCTGAGTGATGCTTTGACTGGTTCCTGCCTGAAATCTTGTGAAACTGTGCCCCCTGGTGGCTGTTGGGCACCACTGCAATGAGTTTGGGATCGTAACCATGGCAACACCAACCGCGAGCGTATTTTTCTTTTTGTAGTGTCAGATGCGAAATAAATAAAATAAAAATAAATAAATAGTAATACATCTAAAATGTGCAACTGCCCGATGCGACAGACAGCAGGAGCTAATCAGAATCAGAATCAGAATACTTTATTGATCCCTGGGGGAAATTATTTTTTGTTACAGTGCTCCATTTTAAACCAACATTAAGACAAGACAGACAATACGCTAACTAAGAATAGTACAATATATACATATATATACATACATACATACATAAGTCACTTATAAATAAATATTTGGAAAAGAAACATGTGTAGTTGTAGCAGCAAACAGTGTGTTAAGTGGATGCGTTGTACAGGGAGATGGCCACAGGCAGGAATGATTTCCTGTGTCGTTCAGTGGTGCTTTTCGGTAATCTCAGTCTCTCACTGAACGAGCTCCTGTGACTGACCAACATGTCATGGAGTGGGTGGGAGGTGTTATCCAACATTGTCTTTATCTTGGACAGCATCCGCCTCTCCGACACCACCTTGAGGGAGTCCAGCTCCATCCCCACAACATTGCTGGCCTTACGGATCAGTTTATTAAGTCTGTTGGCATCTGCGACCCTCAGCCTGCTCCCCCAGCATGCAACAGCATAGAGGATCGCACTGGCCACCACAGACTCATAGAAAATCCTCAGCATTTTCTGGCAGATGTTGAAGGACCTCAGTCGCCTCAAAAAATAGAGACGACTCTGGCCCTTCCTGTAAAGTGCTGTGGTGTTTTTAGCCCAGTCCAGTTTATTGTCAATGTGTACTCCAAGGTATTTATAGTCCTCCACAATGTCAACACTGACCCCCTGGATTGAAACAGGGGTCAAGTGTTTCCTGGTCTTCCTGAAGTCCACGATCAGTTCCTTGGTCTTTGCCACGTTGAGCTGCAGATGATTCTGCTCACACCACGTGACAAAGGAGTCGACCACAGCCCGGTACTCTGTCTCATCATCCCTGCTGATGCATCCAACCACCGCAGAGTCATCAGAAAACTTCTGAAGATGGCAGGTCTCTGTGCAGTGGCTGAAGTCTGTGGTGTAGAGGGTGAAGAGGAAGGGGGAGAGGACAGTCCCCTGTGGTGCCCCTGTGTTGCTAATCACCTTGTCAGACACACACTGTGGGAGACGTACATATTGTGGTCTTCCTGTCAGGTAATCAACAATCCAGGACACCAGAGAAGCATCCACCTGCATCGCTGCTAACTTATCACCCAGGAGGGTCGGCCTGATGGTGTTGAAAGCACTGGAAAAGTCAAAAAACATGACCCTCACAGTGCTCGCCGGCTGGTCCAGATGGGTGTAGACACGATTGAGCAGGTAGATGATGGCGTCCTCTGTTCCGAGACGAGGCTGATAAGCGAACTGAAGGGGATCCAGATGTGGTCTTACTATGGGTCGCAGCTGGTCCAGGATGAGCCTTTCCAGGGTCTTCATGATGTGGGAGGTCAGTGCCACGGGCCTGTAATCCTGGGGGCCACTGGGACGAGGCGTCTTTGGTACAGGGACGAGGCATGATGTCTTCCACATCACCGGGACCCTCTGCAGACTCAGACTCAGCATAAACAGTTTATGAAAGACTCCACACAGCTGGGGGGCACAGGCCTTGAGGACAAGGGGACTCACTCCGTCTGGTCCAGCAGACTTGCCTGAGTGAAGTCTCCTCATTTGCATCTCAACCTGGTATTGAGTGAAGGTGATGGGTGGGGGAGGGGTGTCAGGAATCTCACATCCAGGGGCCTCTCTTGTTGAAAGGTCAATTAAAAAAAACAAAAAAACCCTAAAAAGACTGCAAATCTGAAATGACCCCAAATAGACACAAAAAAGGCATAACCGACAAATCTCAATGTAAAACAATCACACGCTGTAAGAAGATTACAAAGATGTCAAACATGAAACAGCCATAAACAGAAAAAAACGAGTTATATCTCTGCATACCTCTGCAAAGTATCATTTATGATATGTAACATATAAGGAATTCTTATTTTTATTATATTTTTTTGAGCAAGAAAGATTGCTTTTACTTTTTAAAAATCTTTTTTTTATTGCTTTCCAAAAAGCTCCAGCAGCATATAACGGGCCTCCATCACCTTATCAGGCACTTTCAGACTGTCCAAATTGCTTCCTCTGGTTTAGATCCAGTGCTCTTTAGAAGTATGCCAAGTTTCTTTCAGAAAGGGATGTGTTCTCTACAAGTGCCACTTTAGCTGCCTTGGCAGCGATGTTTCCACTGCAGACAAATAAAGCTGAAGCAGCAGAAAGAAGATTTCTATTAACGTGAGATACTGAGCTGTAAGCTGACATGATTCACTACCAGAGCAGTAGAGGAGCAGAGCAGCGTCTAAATGAAATCCTGTCAGATATGCAGCCAAAGGTACAGCATCACACACACATAAAAATGATTGATAAATTCAACTCCTCTGATTGATTTTATGATATCGCCAGCTGTTTTCTTCTGAGTGTATGACAGCATTCTGGTATTAGTTAATTAGGACTCTCTGTTTCTTCTGAACAAATGAAGGAGATAGGCTTTGTAGACTGATAACTGGCACTATAATGGTTACAAGCAAAATGAAAATCCGCTGAGTTACAAGACCTGTTATACTGATACTCATTCCATCAAAAACAGGAGATGATGAAAAATTGTGTGAACTTTTGTTGTTTCATTTATCAGTGCTGATGATGACACAACAATAAAAGATACAGACTAGCAACTGGGTTACAAGGGATTAAAGTTCCACTCTTCCACATAGAGATGGGAATTGAAACCCAGTTCTTGTAGAGAGTCGGTTCCCACTTGTCCAGTTCCTTGGAATTGTTGGTCTGTGCCAGTTGATTCCACTTATCGGTTCTTGCACTCCTACACACAGCTGATTTTGGTTGGTATGTTGGAGGAGGAAAACAGTGACACAGGATATGGACATTACTTTTATTTTTATTGCACAAAGGATGAGAGCATGATAGTAAAGTGGAGCGTGCATCCCGGACAGATACAGCTGCATTATGCTGCTACCTGCACAGTCGGCATGCTAACACTAAACCAGCCAAGAACTCTGAGTGACGTTAAAGCTGAATGAATGCTGACCCCAGCCCAGTATCCAGACCCTGAACTTCAACAGGTAATAAACTGATGAGTAGTCAGGCTGCAGCCTTTGTTTCTACCTATTTGTGTTTCTTAATTAGAATCACCATGGCGATCAGTTTGCTTGTTTGTGCTGTTGACTTTGTGTTGTACTAATAGTAAGATCATATGTGTCCTCATTAGCATAGCGATTTGTGTTGGTGTATAGGACTATAGCCTATATGTTTATATTGTTAAATGGCAATTATGAGATAAAACAGGTCATTTTACAGAGTAACATGAAAGCAATGTAACGAGTCGTATAATGAATTAGTTTTTCATCACACCTGCGAGCATCTCTTAGTCATCTACTGATCTACTGAAGCGAACATAAAAACCATGGAACACGAAGGCAGTAACACTACATGAATAAAAATGTATACGATTCAAAGTTACAGCTCGGTTTCCAAGACAAACAGAGAGATAACTAGCTTAGCTATGCAGTGGCTGTGATGCCAGGCTGAAATTTATTTTTAAAAGTTTCCATATCACATGATACTTTTGATTCATCAGTCAATTAAGTTCATTTTGAAATGTTTTTCATGTGTTTGTAAGCAATGAAGCACAAGGAGTTAACAAATGGACAATGTAGGTTCAAACCTGGACTCCTCCAGACTAATGAAAAGTGAATGAAAAAAAAATATGGCGAGATACACAAATAAACACAACATTCAAAAGAATTTGAAACTATTGCAGGAAATGAACTAAAAACTGTACATAAAACCTTAAAAATATGCGAAATACATTCGCAACCTGTATCAATATGAGGGTTGGTCCCAATCAATTTATTTACATTCATTTATTTTATCTTAGAAACAAAATCAATACTGGTAATGAATGTGAGCTTTCAATGTAATCATGAACTCATGAACATGATTGAGTCAGAGACTGAAAAACAACAAAGTTCAAGCAACTGAGTATGTCTGTTTTGAGTTAAACCCGTGCATGGGTAATGAAAAAAGTCATCACTAACTCATAGTTTAAAATATAAAAAAATAAGAAGAATTTGCATATAAAGGAAACTGGACAGAAAGTATTATTGACCACAAAAAGGTCATGTCAGAAAATTGCTAGCACCATCAGGAATAACCAGCAGATGTCACTAAATGACAACAATACATGTGTACCATTAACCCACATTTCATCTTCACATCGTTATCATCATCATCACAACCAGCATTTTCATCAGAGCATTAATAAAAAAAAAAGAAAGAAAGATAAAAGTAAGGCAGGTAATTACTCCAAGAAGAAAAACAGACACTTTGATGCTGATGTGTTTGAGTTGAGATGTATTTCACTGATGAAGGCAGAGACAATAACATCAGCAAAGATGATTTCATCTCATCTGTTTTTCTTCGGGAAGGACTGACAAGGAGAAAGAAGGAGAAATGGGAGTGACATCATTACATTTCTCTCAATCGATTCCCGCTCAGGGTGGGTTATGGTGTGGTGGGCTTGTATGTGGGTGCAGGGAGATATAATCACAAGAGATGATGAACACATAAGGCAGTGTGTTTGTTTCCAGTGTCTGGGCACAGCTCTTTGAGATGTGATGAGTTTCAGAGGCATACTACATTTTTTAATAATGGGAAAACAGGAAGTTTAAACCCATGTAAGTCCTCAAGTTGTGTATTCTTCATCAGCAAGGTGTGAGATGGATTTCAAATTCTGCAGCAATTTTAGAAAGGCAGGATCTGTTTAGTAGGTTGTTCAAGTGCAAACTAACGATTACAGGTAGGCTGAGGTGGCTGGCATATTGGCAGGTGCGCAGGCAGGATTACCAGTTGGTTGAAATGCAGAGAGGGAGGCAGGCAGAAAACAGGATCGAACACGAGTCACACAACTGGAGTGTAAGAACAACAGAGCAGAACTAGAATAAAATGACACTATGAGAATGAAAAAGCCAAGATTTCAGGTATAAATACTTGAGGCTGGTGTTGGAACTGGAATTCGGTGAGATGGGTGCAAGTTACAGGTATATTACATGTGAGCTTGAGTAAGTGGACTCATTTCACCACTTTAAATCCTCCCATACGGGACTGTTTGTTCACTTTCCTTACAACAGTTGGTTCTCACAAACTGTAATTCTCCCGACTGATTTAATGTCACAACTTTGTTCAAACAGGCTTTCTCACTGCCTACACACATTTGACATGGTGCTTATTGTTACACCACCCTCTGCAGTTATTTTTGGAGTGCCATCCATATGTGCCTTCCCTGTTTTGCTTGTCCAAAGCCTCGCCTGAAAACCACCGGCACATTTGGACATCGCATTGGAATGAAAATCCTTCCCTGCATGCCACATCTCTCATCATCAACCCCAATTTCCAACCCACCAGAAGCCCTGTGCCCCTACTCGCTACCATAGCTGTATTTTCTTAAACTCCCTTCTGATTAGAGGCGGACAGGCCAAGACAAAATACAATAACTGATGCTGAGCGGTAGCCAGGGCTGTCAGAAATGCAGAGGTTTTGCTGTACGGGACGACGGTGAAGGAGAAACTATTGAAAACTGTTAGCTCAGCTTGTGATTACACTGAGGGAATTTGTTTTTACACCATATACAGCATGACAGAGGCACCGGAGGGGTGAGAGTGTGAGTGGGTATACTGTCAGGACTTTTTGGCTGAGTAAGTGTTGTGGCGTGAGGTTTGACCTCCTGCTAATTAAAGACAGCTAACCTACACAAAAGACAGTTTTTTACTAAGACAGTTAGTAATTAAATGTAGTCATTTCTAATTACATTTTGCAGGCTATGGGCTAATTTAGGGTTTCCAGTTGAATTTAGCTAAAGAAAAGTTAGATTCATTTGTAGATTCCTGAGCATTCACTATACCGGTGACCCAATATTTACAGTTTTTTTTACAAGACTGAAAACACAAGAGAATGTGTAGAACAAAGACAAGCCACCCCCCTCCCACCCAAACATTTACATGACTACTATGTCCACTTCTTGTCCACTGTGTCTCATCCTAAAATTCTTTCTCTTGCAGTCAAATCATTTCAACATGTGCAAACAGTCCTTGTATTTTTAATGAGGTTTTGCAGACATGTGACTAGGGTTGCCAACTCCCTGAAAGATAAATAAGGGACACCTCGTGGCAACCCAGTTGTCTTCACCCTTCCCAGTGTGGTAGCTCTTTCTTTTGTGTGTGAAATTAGTTTTTAAGCATTTGACTTGAATTTGATTTAAGTAGATGCATATTCTTTGTGATATGACCATATGGGAAACAAATGATCATTTAGCCATTTATTTTTAGCTCAAAATGACAACATTAACACAATAAAACAGGTCTCTTTCTTAAACAGAAGCCTGTCATGCTTAACTTTTGAGAATATAAGTAAATCTTTCTTTAAAAGAACTCTGTCCTGCTTAACTTAAAATTATATAAATTAATAGAAAACAATAGAAAGAAAAATATTCTTGTAACTGTGCACATTTAGTACAATTGGCTTCAGCTGAGGTATTATTTCAGCTTTTCTGATGCTAATCAGCTGCTCCTGTTTGTAAACCCGCTTGTTCCCATGATTACGCATCATAACTCATCATTATTCATCTATGTATTACTTTTATGTATTAGTGATCTATTTGTTGTAATCATCTATCCTTGCAGTTGTTTATTACACAAAATAAGTTATATTATCACACTTCTGGCCACATAGCGCTGATATTCACTGCACATGCCCATATTAACCTTAACCAGAGGGTTTAAACAACAAACCAGTGTTTACATACCATATCTGCTTCTGCCGTGACCTGGTGGACAAAAAATTGGTTAAGGGTTCCCCGAGCTGTCACGCCCCTCATGTTCTTCATGTGCCACCACTAGAAGCATGCCTATGGAAAAAGTGCGCCGGCACACAGTGCAGTGCGCGTTATAGGTGTTATCATGCACTTTCCCAGCCAGGTGTTTTTCCCATTCCTCCCTGTACTTTTGCAGCCTTTTTTTCTTTCTCTGAGGGGAACAAACATTGCTGCTCTAATGCTGGGCTCACACTGTGCGGTTTTTGGCCCATTTTGAGACGATTTTTGAGTCGTGCGACCGATTTGGTGATCAGCCCGATTTTGGCCTTCATCGTGCGTCGTGTAGTATACGTGGGGTAACGAGAAGCGATTAACACCTCACGACCAGCTCCCGATCATCAATCGCTCGTGAGGGTGTCACCACAGCCGCTCACACTGCTCACGCACAAACACGTAAACGTCGGTGAAAAAGACGGCGCAGCACGGCTGTGCAGCGTGTGATCTGGACACAAGCGATGGAGGCACAACTTGTAGAACTTTGGAAAGCTCATCCGAGCCTTTTCGATGTGGCATCACAAAATTATCACGACCACAACAACCGTGAAAACAGTTGGATTTACATGCTGCTCAATCACAGCTGATCATGTTTTTCATTAGCAATTTAACAAAGTTGATGGTGGTGGTGGTGTGTCTGTGTGAGTGAAAGACAGAGAGAGCGAGCGACAGATTATCTGTTATAACCTTCATGTTATGGAGGCACAGTGTGAGCACTCAGGTCGCATCAGAGCATCGGGCGGTATAGTGTGAGACCTGCATCGTGACCTATGAACTTCTAACCCCTGCGAGTCAATCGTGCAGTTTGAGCAGGAGCTGAATAACGTGACTGAAAAAATCGCACAGTGTTTGCCCAGCTTTAGGTGTACTGTCGTCCGAGACTTGCACCGCCGTGTCGGCGTTTGTTTCCCTGTTGGCCATGCTTCTTGTTGTGGTCATCTGTTGTCTTCCGGTATTTTCTCCGTAAGCGACCTTTCCTCGACCAATGAGATGAGCGGTAATCTGAATTGTCATACTCGTCATAAGTGTGCTGTCAGCTCATTGGTCACAAAGCAGGAGAGGGGCTGGGAATTATGATTTCAAACAAAGCGTTAAATCCATAAACATTTATAGACTACTTTTGATTCTCACTGTATTACGGGACAAAGTGCGTCCCTTATTAGCTCAATACGGGACGTGTGCTTTTGTTTCGAAATACGGGACGATTCCGTATTTTAAGGGACGGTTGGCAACCCTACATGTGACTTGTAACCACATGGCAGTAGCTTGTTGGCTATTTTTGGCCATGTGCCTTTTGAAACATGCCACTGTAAGGAAAAACTTTTACTTTGAAGGTGAATCTTCTCCATCACCAGCTTGTGTCATACTTTCTCTCTCAAGTTATAGTATTAGTAGTTATCAAGTGTCTAAGTGTGACAAAACTACAGGCAATTGTAGCAATCTGCTAGCTACCAAAGCAATCACATTGCAGGTTTTTGATGGAGCATCTCTTTTTGCAACCAATTTCGTTCATTGATACCTGGTAACCCTTTAACTGGCATTGTAGTGGTATCATATCCAATGTCATGGCCAAATTCTGTGTGAAAATGATGTAAAATAAGAAACGTCACTAATAAAACGATTTCACAGCAACCACGAGCTCTTATTAATCCTGACAAAGAGCATCTTGCTAGCTTTTGAATTTAAACAAACAATATGTTACAATTTTAAAAGTTTTCTTTTTAATTTGGTGATACAAACCAAAGAAAAAACAATAAGGCCTACCTCAAGAATTTTATCCATTTTCCACACTGAAAATAGAGGCAGTGGAGCCCCTTTACTGCCCAAAGTAAGTCACTGAGATAAATTAACCTTTATATATAAAGCATGTATAAAACATTTAATTAAAACTGAGGCTCTTATACCCTTTTATTTTGACAAAGACTTAAAAAAAAAACTGCCTGAGGCTTTAGAAAAAATGACTAATGAATGAAAAGACATTGAATGGTTTCAACTTCCTAGCTGTTTTGCTGGTATATGGATGACAATAGCAGTGATCTGTGCTGTACTTTGAGTTGAAACCTGTTCAGGGGACATGTGGGTCATTTAGATGACTCAATGAAAACACTGTCTGCTGATAAAAAGTCAGAAATGAGCATCTTCTTTAACAACAACAGCTGGACAGAGTGTTTTTATCTCACTTTAAGCCTGAAAGCTTGTGTGATTAGAGTACTAAATACACAAGTAACTTGAATGGATGAATCAAATCACATTTCTTGAAAAAAAAATAAAATTTACTCTTTTACTTGCAAAAAAAGCGAAAGTGATCAAATAAGACAGATTATATTACTGCATAAAATTGTTGAGGGTGATAGAAAATAAGATGACAATAAAGGAGAGAGAGGAAAGGCTAAAGCAAGGCTAATGACAAGACTATTTTGTGTTAACAATGTTGACTGTATAGATTTACTTACTTACATCTGCTCTATTTATGAAAACTAATTTGAGTTTCAGGTCCTGACAATGGGGACATTTTCTAGTCTTGCTGGTAGCATCGCTTTAGGCTTGGCAATGGCAGTATGTTGTTCTCTCTGCCTGTCTGAGAGGCAGACGACCTGCTTGATTGAACAGGTGTTATACTTGTCTTCATAAGTGTAATTTAAGCAAATCACATGCGTGCATGAACCGGGGAGGGACTGAAGAGAAGGGCGGAATTAATTTACGGGCCAAATGGCCCCCCGTGCTGTTGTGACATGTTTATAACAGAGCAGAAACACATGGTGTCAATGATCACTCGCTGTGTGAGTATCAGTTATCTGGACATTAAGGCCCATTAGTATTCTCTGGAAACCAATTCAATTAGTGCTCTCCAGGGGCCACAGGGCCACAACACCACATCAGTCAGACAGTGTGTGTGTGTGTGTGTGTGTGTGTGTGTGTGTGTGTGTGTGTGTGTGTGTGTGTGTGTGTGTGTGTGTGTGTGCGTGCGTGCGTGTGTGTGATAATTTAAATTAAACAAAAACAAAACTTAACAGTGAGAATATTCTGCTAAATTCTTACTTTAACATCCATTGACTGGTTTGGATAAATATATAAGTATAAGAAGTGTCTCCAAATGAAGTATAATATAACATTTGGAGACACTGTTTGTATTCACACTTACTATGGAGTAATCCTAAGAGAAGAATTCACAATAGGAGTATTTGCTTGAAAACCAGTTCTAATTAATGAGATAAATAAGGATAACTGGCAGTAAATCTGATGGTAATCAGTCAAAAATGCCTTTTATTATCATTTATTTTAATAGCTAATTTGTTGGATTACAGACTTGAATCATAGTATAACATTTTGTATTCGGGATCATTTGAGTTACCACTTCACAATTATAACCCTGCTCATTGACACTTGACAGGTTTGAATCGGTTCCTCTCACTAATGCTAAAACCCAGCCCAGCAGGGCAAAGATGCTGAAGGACAAAACATCAAGGTAAGCGCACTAGCTGTTAATACTGTATTTTGTTTAAAAGTCAAGTCAGTTAACAAAAAATTTGAATTTATGGGCTATGGGCCTCTTGACATTCATTTAGGGTTTATTACAACAAGTATTACGACATTTTATTACTCACAATTTCTTGAAGCAAGTTTGTAGGAACAGGTCTATTTGTGCTGGGTATTTACATTTACTGTTAATGTTTAAATTACAAAAACATTTTCTAGTGTCAAGTAACCACAGGAAAGGCATTTGGACTGAAGCACACTACAAATTCGAGAAAGGTAAAATATGAATGAAGAAGGCACCTGTCTAATTCTGTAGCTGATGGCAACCATGTGATAATATCTTAATTTTATTCTCATGTTCTAATGTTTTCCCTTTAACCCCAGCAGGTGCAGATATAGAACTTTTTCTCTACCCCTCAGGTTGTTGTCATGGCAACACCTGTTTTAGAAGGACACAACGATGGCCTTGGCCTCATCTTAATCCTAGTAACACAGCTGCCTGGATTACCAGGGCACCTTGACCTCGAGCGTTTGAATCCCTCGCTTCCCAGGACAAAGCTGTCAGCCAGTTCACCTGCTGCTCCCTGATGGAGAGATAAACTGACGGTGAGATGTCAGACTTAACATCAGGGCTGGTGCTTCTATTCTCCTTCTATGCTGTCTTGACTGAAAAACTGAATAAAGTGTATGGAGGCTTTAGTTACATTTATATATTCACATTATATGTCTTTTCTGTTAAATATTTGCAAATTCACATTTTCCATATCGAAGATAAGGAGGAGACGGGGATTTTACATCAAGTTAAGCTGTAAAATTATGAATTATTAATGTGAATTACTCCATTTAAAAAACTCTGAGCAGGTTGGAGGCAGAATGTAAATACCACATGTCCCCCATTAGTGTTGTTGAGACTTGAAACTGAAAATTAAGTCACCAAAGCAAGATAGCAGCAAAGACTGGAACCGTTTGCATCCATTTCATGCCTTATGGACATACTTTATACACTGAAAGTATTCATGGTTACCAGCTCCATGTTTTAAAACAAGGGGCTCAGCTGACCAAAAAAATATAGCATGTGACTTCTGGCTCACAGAAAAGGAACTTGTCAGTCATATTCTGAGCCAACCCTTTCTAATTATAAAGCCATAATTTAAAAAGTAAATAGTATGTAATGAACAAGACCTGACACTTTAAGCTGAGAACTCTTAGGATTTACTGAGATTGAAAATCAAGGGAGCAGACAGTTTTTTTCTCCCCATTAACTTCTATGTAACCAGACATTTTTAAGGCCAGCAGCGTGGCCCCCTCCTGGCCATTAGAGAGAATACAGGTCTAAGATGCTTCAAGTCTGAATTCACTTTTCAGACTGAGAAATGACCACCATCTTTTCTGCACAGTCTGTATTTTCAGAGGATTTTGAGAAGATTGTTTTCTTGTTTGCTTCTTTGTTACTTACTTAACATAAGACCTATGACTTATCCAAGCATCAAAAAATGACACCTAACTCTAGGGACGAACCAGTGTTGTGTCTACACACAAGAGACAACTTAAAAAAGAACCAATTTTTCAGTCTTATATTCAGGCACTTATTCAGCAAAGGCCTGGCAACAGACCTGAGAGATGCTTCTAGCCCTTCCATTTAGCTACTGTGGAAGTGCGGCTGACAAGAAGCCATTCTTAAGGAAGGGAAATTACTTGAAAAGGCAGAGGTATACCAAATTGTTCTGCATCAGCCAAAATTATTGGACTGAAAATCAGTGGCAACAAGTCTTAAGAAGTGATGAATCCAAATTGTCCTCGATATGTAATGAAGAAGTGCAATGGTGAGTGTGTATGTGACACCTACAAATGTATGGTCACAATTGTAATCTGGTTTAAGAACTAATTGATGCAAAATGCCTTATTTTATTTTATTGGAGTTATGGAGATGTATACAACAGGTTAGTAGTCTGAGTTAACTGTAATGCACATATAAGGACATTAAACCATTCTTTGTCTTAGTTTGAAGAATGCGAATGTTGTAAGAAAGTCTATTTTCACAGACTGAGAGAAAACTGAACTTTTCCACCTGTTGTAATGGGAGCTGCTATTCCACCTGTAGTGCAATTAGATGGCAGGCCTTAGTGCATGTGCTTCATTATGTAGCTCTGGGGAACACCTCTTTTATTCTAAAGTTACTGGAAATTTTACAATTGAGTAACATAACCTTACTTACTATGTTTCTATATGCAAATAGTCTAGTCTATACCGATTTCTGGGCAGAATATATTTGTGTAATGTTTGCATATTTGATGTATTGGTGAACATGTTAAGGCATTAAGAGAGTTTACAATGTTAATAATAAGCAGGTTAATAGCAGCATTGATGCTACTGCACAAAAATATTTTTGAAGCAGGACAGCAGTTAGTCACAGATTTATTGTAAATAAGGAGACTGATTTTGTAGACTTATACATGAAAAAAAGCTAAGTGGGTTTAAAATGAGAACTGGATAAGATGTGATGCTTTTTATCACAAGAGAAACAAAACTTTTAGGGGAAAGAGGAATGTATGTGTAAATGAACAGTAAAGAATGATGTGAAATTCTGATGAGGAAGAGACTCCGTTGAAGGCCTGTAACATCTACAGCTATCTGTAAAACAAACGGGAGGCTTTTCATGGTTCGTGTCTCCATTTCAGCCAGTTGTGTTGGAGATTTTGTCAAAACTGAAACAGGAATTATAAATACAGAAAAATACTATCAGATTTTGACCCACCATGTGGTAATACTTCCATTTCCACAACTCAAAAAAGCATCAGATTGATAACAATTTCATTTGTCAGCATGCCACAACACAACTCTATGTCATGGACTGGCCTCCCCAGAACCTGGAACTTTATAGAACAATACTGAAGCCGTGTAGGGGCCATCTTAACAGAAAATGAAGAAAAATACAGCTAACATCCAGAGAAAAGCCTTGAAATCTGAGTTCAGGTTGTGATGAAGATTAAATATACGGACTTTCAAGCAGGTTAGAATTGTACAAATTCTGCTTCCGTCTTATCTTATGTGGTTTGATATGTGTTTCAGGTTTTGCATGTTGCTGCACCTCTTAGCAAAATATACTGTGCAAAGGTTTTTAAAAATTTACTGTATGCTTTGCATTTTTCCTGCTAACTATTTACACAATCAATACAATGAATATGAATGTGAACAATACTTGTGTGTTGTTCATGCAAACATACCAAAGCAGACATAAATCAGCAAATAAATTTCAGAAATTATGTTAAAATCTCTACAGAATAACAAATCAAATTTCCAAATCTGGAAACAGCAATCAATACAAAGCAAAGTTAAACAGGCTGAGAGAGAGAGACCAAGCAAGAGGCCAAGCAGCGGGTTGAGAGAGAGGACGTGATTGGCTTAAGTCAGTGCAGAAAGATTGTTTCCTTTGGCCCTGTGCTGTGATTTCCTGCTCTGTGATCATCTCTTCCATATGATTAGGCCAATGTGCAGAGCATGCAGTCATATGACGGGCTTTGCTGCACACTGGCTGTGCAGACAAATGAAGCAAATGGTAAAATGGTAAATGGCCTGTATTTATATAGCGCTTTACTAGTCCCTAAGGACCCCAAAGCGCTTTACATATCCAGTCATCCACCCATTCACGCACACATTCACACACTGGTGATGGCAAGCTACATTGTAGCCACAGCCACCCTGGGGCGCACTGACAGAGGCGAGGCTGCTGGACACTGGCGCCACCGGGCCCTCTGACCACCACCAGTAGGCAACGGGTGAAGTGTCCTTGCCCAAGGACACAACGACCGAGACTGTCCAAGCCGGGGCTCGAACCGGCAACCTTCCGATTACAAGGCGAACTCCCAACTCTTGAGCCACGATCGCCCAAAGCAGCGACACAGTCAGCAGGCCAACACACAGAGGATTATCTGTAGCAATGAGGAATACACATGGGTGAATTGCTTTAGCTACCAAGTTGGAACTGTTAATATTGGCTCAGAAATATGCGTTTGCACCTTGTTTGATGGTCAGAGTTATGAATAGCGCCTCTACATGATATTTTGAAAGTTTGATCAGTCGTGTATCAAACCAGGTCCTTTAAATTTGTATTTTAAATAAAGTCTGTACATGGGTGCCTAAAACCAATCCTCACAAACATGGATGTTGAAATTCACATACACAAATATATGCACACACACATATGAAAGTAGACCTAAGGAGCCCTGAGTAGGGTCGATGTAATATAATTAGCCCAAATCAGTGACCTCTTTTCAGACCCTACACAATGCCAGAGGGGCCCTGCTCTCCCTCCACGTCAGCCTCCCAACACACAGACACAAATTCATCTTGCCACAATCAACACAAGCCTCCAGAGTCACCCAGCTGGGACCTTCGGGATAATGGACCAGTTAGCCGTGAGGGACAGTGTGCCAAACACATAAGGGGGAAAAAAGAAAGCCACACCAAAATGTAACACTGAGAAAACGTCATGTCGAGGGATCAAGAAGAAATAAAGTCTATTTATATTACTGTAAAACTAGCCACATATCACAGCCACAAACACTTTCAAATAAAGCAGCATTATCATATATATGTATGTATATGTAAACATATATGTAGTATAAGGTATATTGTACGTAGTATATTTTATTGGCTTCATTTTTTAATGTAAAATCTTTAAATGGAGCAAAAAAATCATGTGGAATATTGTTCTGTTATGTTTACATTTCAAAACAATAATAATAAAAACTGAAGAAAGCCACAATAAAAATAGGATATAAAAGTAAAATCAAACTCTGCCTAATAAGAGATGCAGTAGCACAATGTGTTTTGCAGCAGCTGGACAAGTACTGTAAGATACATAACTTGGTTTTCAGAGTATTCATGTGATTACAGAAGATAAAACACAAATGCAACAGAGGGTGAAAAAAATGAAACATCCAAATTCCTGAAGCTCTTTCACCAGATGTGGTTAGTGTCTATGTTTATTTCTCTTTCTCTGTCCTCCCTCCTTGTTCAGTCCTCCGTCCTTCCCATTACCGCAGCGATTTTTGACTAAGCCTCTTACTGCTACACATGTACCTGATCAAGTATTGAGGAAGCAATCTGGAAAGCCAATTGCTTTAATTGAGGTGAAGAGTTGCTGACCATTAGGAAAGAGGGGGGAGTAGACCCAGCACACAATGTGCAAACGCATGTGTGTGAGTCCACTGCTGCGACTTACACACTCGTAAAATTTCTTCTGTCACTTGTCAACACTCTGACAGTTTAATCTTTCCTGCCTGTGCGAGTATTAAAAGATTATGAGTGTTCTGCATGGCTTCATGCGCACTGCATAAGGGCTGGTTCTCCATGGGCCCCTTAGTGAGATCTTAGAGGGGGTGAGATGGAGGCCGATGGGGACAGAGGCACAGAGAAGATGCAGAGGTGATGGTTTCTAAAGACACTAAAAGCCAAAGCAATGATTTTTTTCTATTAGCTTGTTAGCAGGGATTTACTAGTGAGACCTTAAGGGAATACTATTTTAATAATCACTGGCCTGTATTGACCTTTTGTTAAGCTGCAATCAGCCTTTCAGTTTACTTGCTACTAACTTTTGAAGTAGCTGGTTCTTCATCAGTTCTTTGATGGTCTGACGAAGGACCAATAATCTGTATAAAAAATCAGTGTTGAAAAAATATTTATATTGTACAGGAATGGAAGTTGTGTATAGTTAGGTCTACATACAAAAATCACTTGGTTTGGTTCAGGGGGGAAATACCACACACACTAATGTAGGAAATGCCACTTCTACCATGTTAAAGTCCAATGTTTTGCTGAACCATCCACCACAGTCTCCTCCTACTGTAGACGTGATGGCAGTAATAACATTGTAACTACAAAGGCTGCAAAAGAGCCTCTTAATATAAATACCTGAACTACACATTGTCCTTCCCAATAGCAACCCAAGACAAAAAAGAGCAAATCTTGGTAACTCATGATTGTTTATGTAATAACTTCACAGATAAATATTATCTGTATCTTTGAACCAACTTTACTTAAAAAAGCCACCCAAATTGCTAAATCACCTCACTGCGGCCATAAGAAACTGGTCAGATATTTTCAAAAGTAAGTAAGCCAAAGCAAACTTGGCGCATATTTTCAGTTAGTGTGAGATCTGCAGGACATAAATAAAAAGATCTTTACTGGGTTGTATAGACAAACACTCCCACAGTGCCTCCCTACCAATCTGCAGTCTATATTCTTGTACAGCAAGTTAGATCAGGTAAATATAGTGCATGTGTCTTACAGGCAGAGCCAATGTAACTGTAAGTTTTCATTAACACAAGGTCCAGGTAGAGAGACGAGGTGTAATAGGCTCTTTCAGCACCTCAGCTGGCTGGCGTGCTGCGGTGATCTTTCAGCGGCGGGGCTCCCTGCTAACACCTCTCTGCTCACTGCGGTTCTTCAATTAGCAGTTTATTATTGCGGGGGCCCTCGATTTCAGCCTCCCAGGCGCTGATAGCTACATGCCAATACTGCTACTGACAGTGTGTGGCTTATAGGTGTGAGAGAAACTGGGTGCCAAAGTGCAGAGTGACACCTATCAACGCTGATCTTTGGAGTTTTTAAAAAATCTATGATGTGAGGTGATCAAAATGTCCTGTTCTACAATGCAAAAGCATAGATGGGTTGTAACAAACTCAGTATGGTTGGCGAAAATGACTGCCTGATCATTAAGTCATATTGAACATGACTTTTAAAGAATAATAAAATATTTAAATTTTTCTTTTTGTTTACATTTTTTTAAACTTTGTATTTAATTTTATGCAAGAGTAAGACGACCAATAGTAGTCTAATATATCTTATGAAGGGTACTTTAAGAAGCTTAGCTTAGCATATATATAAAAAATAAAAATCGGGTGAACCACATTACCTAGTACTTTCTCCAGTTAATATATAGAACTCATCAAACATCTAGTGTTGAAAAGTTGAAAATTTAAATTGTTCCAATTATGGAAACATAACACTGCTGATGCCTGACTGCCCTTGTTGGACTTTTTAGTAGGGAGAGTCTAACATTTTACTAAATATTAGATCTAAAACAATAAATTTAAGTAAACATTCTCAATAGAGAATGACTAACGAGTAAGAAAAATGTGCCCAAGATCAAACTTGTTGTTGGATGTTGTGTGGCTGTCTGTTAGCAACCATTTGGTACCCAAATTAGTTTTCATTTAAGTTTGACTGTCTTAAAAAAGTGCATTTGCATTCTGAGTTTTTCATTGTCATTTCAACTGTGCTTGATGTGTGTGTAAGAGTCCATTAAACCGAACTCGGACACACTAAACAAACAAACAAAAAAAAAAAAGATATTTATGACTTCAGGTTTGCTAAGATGATGCTCTTGGCTTTAGCTGCAAACAAAAACATGTCTTTGGACTCATGGCATTTGACACGATCCATCAAAATTTATGACATGAAATCCTTCTTTGAGATGAATTAGATGCAGTATTGGGGTAACAGGTTGCAAGGTAAGTTGTTATGGTACTCACATTTTTGTTGTAAGGCGTAAACAAAGACATTAGTTTTACAATTTAATTGGATATTTATGTATTTTTAAAAATAAGCAATCCTTTTTTCTGTTGAAATGTTAACCTTATCTCACTGTTCCTTTTGTTGCCACCAAACAAAACAAAATGAAAAATCATTAGCACATCCATTCCAGTGATTAGCTACAGCCATTGTTGTTTGGCTGTATTTGGATTGTTTGGAATTCGTGAAAGGATATTGCAAGGTCAAGGACAGCTGCAAACTTAGCAGCTGTTGGTGGCTCACTAAGGAGGAAAAATGAAGTCAGTGATATAGCTCTGAAAAAGAGCTTTGTGTTCAGCTGATGTCACTCTGAAGGAAATTAACAAGCTTGCTGCTGGTTAGGTGAAGGATGCTATCAAAATCAACCCGTTCTGAAATGAGCTCAACTCAGTTCATTCAGAGGTAAATGTAAAAAGACTCTCTGGAGAATATAACCAACATTTGCAAAGGGATGTTAATGTCAAAGTATGAAATTTCCTTTCACAGTAGGTATCAGTGTACATAAAGTAATGGATTACTTTTTCATGGCAGCAATGAAAAAACTTTTACACGTTAACAAGTTAGTTCTACCCCACAAAGTGACTTGTCCTGGTGGAACATTGGAGGAAGACACCCTTCAATGAGCTGAAACATTAACTTTTTTTTCATCCTGCTTAAAACAGATTATTATGGATTTCAAAATCTTATTTGGTTTTCATATGTAACTATTTTTGGTGATATCAAATTTAATAGCAGGAAATTAATTAGGCATATAATGCTTTTCTTTCTCTCTCTTTCACCACATTTTTCCACAAGTAACCTGTATAGCAGCGTAATAAAACTGAAAATTCTGTTTTTGGTATGCCACCCCAATATTTTTAGTGGGCCTATGTGGCCACAACTATGGAAAAATTCTGGAGCCGCCCCGGTCTGCACAGAGGACAAACTTACTGTCCTCTGTGTATGATCCCAACTATCTTTTTAATAGATTTTTTATAGACTTCATGATACATTTATAAAAATATGCTAATTGGAACCTGTTGCCAGGTATTGTTTTTCCATAGGTTGGCTGTTCTGGACAAATATCTATGAATTTTCACAAATGATCCAATGACTGTATTCACACAATTCATACAAGTGGAAAGATTCGATTATTTACAGCATCATTATCTGTACATGGAAAAATTTACCATGTGTCATTATAATCACCGAGTCATCACCTGTATGAATAAAAAGACAAATATATTCTTTAACTCTTTGAAGCATTTGTTTTTCTCCAAAACATACGGTTAAGTTTAGGGTACGAGTTACCTTCTATCATTAATGATGACTCAGACATCAGGATAACCTTTAAGAAATAAGAAAAGTAATGGCTTTAGTCTGATCTCTAAATAGTTTTCACGGTCACAGTTGGATAGACATCCAGCTGAAGTCCTGTTCACTGCAGGCGTCTCGCATCTCTCTGCTGCTCTGAGTGTTTTGCTGGGTGGGAGTGGGTTAACACACACTACTGGCAAATTGTGAGCTTCTCTCTCTTGTTTTCTGCATGCTCAGAGACTATGCGTGCACAAACACGCACACACAGAGCTGCAGCTCCCTCGCTCTCTTCTCCTGCCAATGCGCTGCTGGTTAGATATTGTTAGCATTCCATTTGCCATTTACATTTTCTCTGCTTGACATAATTGAGGAATGGATGCTCTTATGAAAATTAAACTCGCAGTCCTCCTGGGTTACTGTAACCCTGTTAAAATGTAATGAGATTCTTTATGCGTCGTCTTGTGATTTTTTTATTAAATAGAATATCAGTATGACTAATTCCCTGGGCCCAAATGTGGACTGGGACACCGCATTATTGATAGGCCAGTGCATAAGTGGTCTCTCTTGGCCTGCCTCTAATGGCCTAATAATGCATTATACCAGTATCAGTGGGCCTGCGGCTTGCAGTGCTTATTGTCGTTATTGAAAACACCTGGGCGGACCATTCATCAAGGTTAAATCACCAGGGCCCATCCGTTCATTAGGCTGTCAGTAAACATCTTTATTTAGTTTCAGCTGCCGATACTGACAGAAAAAGAGGCTCAAGGAGCCCTGACGAGCAGCTGCGGCCCCACAGCATCCAGGAAGACACAAGAACATGAAGCCGGTTGTGTCAAGGCTTCCAGCCCGCGGTTTGTCCACAAGCACCGGACCGAAGCTCCCCTGTCAATTGTTGGGATGATAGAGTGGAACGGATCAGGGTGGCCGTTCTTGGAATAGAGGCAATTTTACGATAGCTGTGCATTCACTGTGCATATTTATCTTCTCTGATGATTGTTTTGAGTGTAAGCAGAGGGAGAGGCTGAGAAACTGTCGGCCAATCTCAGAGAATTTGGAGGCTTTTTTTCCCCTCGTGACAGATAGATGAAGGGCCTAATGAAGAGAGATTCCCCTGTTGGAGGAGCCAGTGGAGAAATGATTAACCTCATTGACTCCCAGCTGTAGTTAAAGAGCAACTTGACAAATCATCACTGCACTGGCTGTATTAATATACTAATATGGATATTAAATAGCATCAATTCAAAACGCAGACACCTGACAAAGGACATTAAAATACTCTAAGCCTGAAAAGTTTGTTTCATGTATACTCTTTTAAATTTTTATAATTGATTGATCAGTATTGCTTTATTTTACTTATTTAAAAAAAAAAAAAAATATATATATATATATATATATATATATATATATATATATATATATATATATATATATATATATATATATATATATATAAATATGTTTTCCCTCTGGATTCTAATCACATCCATTTAAAGTTTGTGCACTGAAAAAATTTAATTGTTTTAAATCTTTTGAGATCAACTTCTTCTACCTTTGGTAACATTAACAATCATACAACCATGAAGGAAAAAACAAATAACAAAACCCAAACTTTTGGCCTCCCACTGAACAATAAAACATCATTAGGCTGTACTGAGACATTTGTTTAGCCCTGGTTCCAACATGTATAAATAATTTATCGTCTTTTCATTATTAATCTCTTTACAGCCACCGCACCCTTGTAGCAGAATTGGACAATTTAATGAATAAATTAGGACGGTTTGAGAGAATTAGTGACGTCTACTGCTGTGAGCTGTAACACAAATGGGACCTAAAATGGTTGACCATGACATTAACCATTAATTCAGAGAAAATTGCAGCAAATTAAGCAGATGGGATAAGGTTTAAGGCCTTAATTTTAATAAATAATTTAGGAAAAAACAGAGCATATAGACTCTGCTTTATTGGTTTGGATTCTAATCTGGAAAATGGGCTAAAAATCAAACCCTGCCATCACTGGCTTTTAGTTGCTTTGAAACAAATGATGTGGGGGGGCTTTTGAAGATTACAAAAGCACGGTGGTAAAGAATTTGCTGACTTGTGGCCCAGTGAAACAAATGATGTGTTGCTTCATCAGTTTATCACTGACACTGACTGTCTGGAAAATGCACATATTTACCAGAATCATCAGCAGGGCTCTTAATAAATGTCATTTCTTTTCCCTTTCTTTAAATAATCACTCTTCTCTTTAGCAGATGACAGTAAACTGTCCTGCCCTACAAGAAACTCAGGCTTTTAAGATATTTACCGAACATATTACTGCTATACAATAAATATCTGTCAGGAAAATTTTAAATATTTTCAATATGTATTGCCATTCTGCCAAGATTGAATCTGTTCCGTAATTAGCTGTGCAGTTTCCCACTTCAGGGCTTTTAGTTTCCTGTCTCACTGAAAGCTGAGTCTAAAAAATGTAATATGTAAATATGTGATTGCCACCACAAGCTCAGTCTAAATAAAAATACACATATTTCTTACCCCAGTTTATGCAATTCTCTGCACAAAGCATCCACCTATGTAGTTTCCAGCTCTTCTTTATCATGCATGGACACAGTAACAGATGTACAGAGTTTGACCCTGTAGTGTGTAGTTTAAACAGAGTATTGTCGCAGCATTTTCGAAGACTTCATGAAAATGTATATTCTTCCTGAAGATTCCCTCTTTTTCTGAAAATATACCCTTTAATTAAAGAAATCAGCTCATCACTTTTATATATACACATATACATTTTAGAATATTCATAACCCATTTTGACACAGGTGGTGCAATTTTGCTGTGTAGGTTTGCATTGCATTAAAAGTACAAATTATTATTTTAATAAATTGTGAAGCTTTGGAAATTTCCTGCTAGGTGTCCAGAACTAAAGCATGATTTTGCATCTGGAATTTGCACATGTTGTGACACGTGCATCAGTCTGATTTGAATGAAGTCGTCATTTAGCTGTAATGTGTTGTGTAATCTCTACTTGATGCAAACTCAGGGGTGACGTGGCTTACACACTGCACAGAGGTCAAGAAGTGAGTGTGTATGCAGATGGTGTAGGCGTCGGCCCCGGCTTCAGACGGTGAGGCTCTACACACACATACAGAGACATACACACTGCTCCAGCACACTTGGAAGAAACTGCTTGTATGAAATGGTCAGTTGCTGGTGTTGATAAATTGATGGGGCAGGCAGCTCAGGACACACAGCTGGAATTCACGGGACACCAAACCTAACAGAGATCCATATATCTCTCAGAGGCGGAGGCGCGTTAAAGAGCTCCACGTATCTGTCACTGAGCTCGCCGGGCCCTGAGACCTCAGACCAAACACAAACAAACTGCAACAGCTGGATCCTGCGCACTTTGATGCAACAATGTTGTGTACATAAGAGACTCTCACACACTGCTCAGACTCATAACCTGGATTCAAGTTATCGTGCATAACAACTGCTTATTTGAAGGAGATCACACAGCTGGCTATGGGAGAATGATTTTTATTGTGGCTATTGAATTTAACAAGCTCAGTAACATTCAGGAGGAGAACTAGCTGTCAGTTATTGTCAGTGAGAGTTTATTTTTTACTTAAACCTGCTGTAATTTATTTTTAATCCCTGAAAGTGTTTCTTTTAAATTGGAAATACATCTAACATAACTTGGGTTTGTAACAATGGCCAACTGTTACTTACTGTTGTTGGTTTACATTTTTTTTTTTGTTCAGAAGGATTTTGGCTTGATAACAGTGCAATGGAAAATGAATAGAGGTTGCCCATAAATTTGGCAACATCAGGTTCAACAAAAAGAGCTAATCTGAAACGTCCTTTGAAGTTGATACAAACAGAATGTGTGAGCATCATACTTAAAGCCATGTTTCTTGAATATTCGCATTCTGCTTAGCCTGATTGTGTTTTTACCTAAGGCCAATGACGGTCTCTTTAGTAATTAAATGCTCGATTATACTCACCGGTGAACTGCTATGCGTGTTAGTGGTGAGCGTGTTGCACGTGTATGTAGCATTTATTTTATTTTATTATGTTTATTTGTTTTTAAAATTGACCTCATGAGAGCGGTGAAATAATTGGGTCCATTGCAATAACGTACATGTGATTAAATATTACTAAAAATACCAATTACAGCAGAAACAAAGGGGAGAAAACCAGATACAAAAAGTCTGAATTCCCAAACTTTATTACATATTACATACATATGATATTATATTTGGTCATTCATAAGTGATCAGACAGTGTAGCACACAAAGAAAACAAGAGGCAAAAAAAGTAAGCTAAAGGTCATGTGTTAGAAAACTAGTGAGGAAACACGAGAACAAAGCTGCACAAAAGAACACTAGGAATGCCAGACAACAGCTTAACTGCTGCAAGCACTGAGAAGACGGAGAAGCTGAACACAAATGATGCTAATCAGGGCGAGGCAGGTAATCACAAAAGACGGGAAATGAACTAAAGACTGGAAGCAAAACAGAAATAAATTTCACAATGAAGCTGGACTTCACAGGAACTGAAGCTCAAAACCCGGACACAGAGCTCACCATTGAGTATTTATTTAGATTTTTTTGGGATGATACAGGATTTGTTCTGTCAGAGAACACCTGAAAAAAATAAATATTTAAATTGTTAAAGTCTATGTCTTATAAGCTCATGAAACCAATTTATAAAATCTATTTCATTACTGAATTTCTATACATTTAATCTGGTAATGAAAATGGATGTTTGAGGAGATTGGAATGAATTTGATATACATTTTTTAACAAACAGCAAACAAATTAAAAAACAACAACAGTTGTGCACTCCTTCCTCGTTGTTCTCCGAGCGGTGCTGGAAGGTGCTGCGTGTGCTTGTGATTCCCTAATGGACCTCTGGGGGGCGATAACAGCTTGAAAAGCGCTCAGCCCTTCAAGAAAAACAACCGCAGAGGGGGAAAATATAAGCTTTCAAAAAACTGAAAAAAGTCAGAGATGGAAAAGTATTTTCACCTTCATCTGATTTTAAAAACATAATTTTGTCATAGTCGTTTACTTTTACTATTTTTATTTTATTTTTTACTATTTATCCACATTAAAGCAACAGATGCTGTTTAGAAATATATATAGGACAAAGTGACCATAAGTCAATGTGTAAGACCTACAAGAAAGAAATATATATAAAAAAGAAAAGAAATAAAGCTGCACTTTCTTTAGTATTCAGGTTCCACTGATCCTTTTATCTCTTTTTTCCTGAAATTATAAGAATGGCATATCTCTGTCGTGTCTTTACAACAGCAAAATTAATAAATGCTTTCTGCCTTTTCTCCTCTTTCAGAACAGTGCCAACACATTTTTCCAAGGATCTGCAGGCAGACAGGAACAATTAAAAGCTGTTAAGTGACTTTGTTTGGCAGCGGCAGCGACAGCACACAGCTCTCCTGGCAGAGCAGAGTGAGGGGAGAGCGAAGCCTTCTCGACAGCGTTCGTCATCCCAGTCGGCCCTCGAGAACTTCTGAATGAGTAAAATGATTTGATTACGTTGAGGCTAATGACGAAGGGCATACTTAAATCCATCTCCACGGTTTTCTTTGCTTCTGTCCCTGATTCAGTGCCCTGTCAGCAGCTTGTTAGACAGGTTTTTCACTACACTACAGCTGCTCGCTGGCCTCTTCTTACAAATACTGGGAAAGAACTGGGAAAGAGGGAGGGAATGAGAGGCATGAAGGTAACGTAAGAAAGGGGAAAAGAGGATTAAAAATGATACAGAAGCTAAACGAATGTTTAACCCGTGTTTGATCCACTGAAATTGGCACTCAAGCAAATACTTCACTGACACCACGGCTCTGATCTGGACTTTTAAGTTACCGAAAAACTGAATTCATAAAAATAAGAAAAATAGAACAATTTGATTCTCATCTGCGTGAGAAATATAATTTTTAAACAAAAACATTCCCCCCCAAAACGTACAAATATTAAAAAAGGTAAAAGACAAAGAAAATCCCCAAAGACAATATAATTTACAATGTACACACAACAAAAATAAAAGGTAAAAAAAAATTAACAATGATTTCTAACATTAATTTGGGGAGAGTGTCTGGTTTTAAGCTTAAGCAGTGCCATAGTTTGTACTAAATTTGTACTAAATTTAATAACACAGACTTTGATTGTCAGGCTATCAGAAGGGACAAGTAATACCACACACACACGCACACACACATACACACACACACACACACACACACACACACACACACACACACACAGAAACACACACACACCTACTGCCAGTTTAGAATTAAACAAGTCTTTTGGTCTGTGGAAGGAGGAAATATCATTAAAATGGTGGTAAAACACAACACTTGTGTCTTCATCTAAGCTGCAGCAGCAATAGTAAAAATTTGAGAGGTGCATGATCGGCAGAAACAGCGTCAAGCAACAGCAGATGTGACCTTAGCAGGTATAATGGGGCCCCATTGTTTACGTAAAGGCTGCAATAACTGCTCAGAAACAGACCAAGGCTTTGCTCCAACCCATATCACAATCCAATCTAGACTTTGCTGAATGTCCCTGGGCGATCGTGGCTCAAGAGTTGGGAGTTCGCCTTGTAATCGGAAGGTTGCCGGTTCGAGCCCCGGCTTGGACAGTCTCGGTCGTTGTGTCCTTGGGCAAGACACTTCACCCGTTGCCTACTGGTGGTGGTCAGAGGGCCCGGTGGCGCCAGTGTCCGGCAGCCTCGCCTCTGTCAGTGCGCCCCAGGGTGGCTGTGGCTACATTGTAGCTTGCCATCACCAGTGTGTGAATGTGTGTGTGTGAATGGGTGGATGACAGGTTGTGTAAAGCGCTTTGGGGTCCTTAGGGACTAGAAAAGCGCTATACAAATACAGGCCATTTACCATTTACCATTTAAAAAGTCAAATCCACAGCCACCCCACACTGCAGCCCACACAACCCACTGGTGCCAGACATCACTGCCAAAAGGTCCCGCATGTCTCCACGCCCCAGCAGGTCAGCAACGTTCAGTAACTCAAGATCGACCTAGACAATATTTGGGAAGGTGTCTTTAACTTTGTGAATAATTGAAAAAAAAGTAGTGTTGTTAACGTGTCTCCATAACACAAAGTCATTTTGGAAATACCCTTAATCATTAAAAGATGCTAAAGATTAAAAGACGTCATCTATCTTTCAGCATGTCCATACACAAACTATGATGCTACTGTCAGCAGCTGGCTAAGCTAGCTTAACACAAAGACTGAAAACAAGAAGGGACAGCTCACCAGTATCGAGCCCAAGGTAAGAAAATTCACCTAGCAGCACCTCAAACACTCAACGATTAATATTTCATAGCTTTTTTATTAAGCGATACAAGAACAAAGTATAACAAAATGTATCAAAATGACCATTCCCTGGCTGATGGACTCTTAGTTCCCCAGAATCACTGACTTATTATTGAAAAACTGGTCCCAATTTGAATATCAATAAGATCAGTCAATAATGATTTGGTATGTGCTACTAAACCCACGCATGTATGTGTTTAACACAGACAAATACATGAAAGAGACGTTAACATATGGATGTTAATTAGCGTCCCTGGTGAACGTTATCAATTGAGACCATATGGAGGCATGGGATCCTTTCTGCTGTAATTGACAAAAGTTTAATAACAGGACCAAACCTCTACAATCAGCAGTGTGTAGAGCTGCACATTGATTGACATGTCGAAGCAGTTGAACAAAGCTGGTGACTGCCAGACAGTGACCCTTGCTTCCTGCCCGTCAGCACAACAAAGATACGCATTTACAGACAGCTGCCGCTCATGACACAACGTTAGGCTGACCTGAAACAAATTACTGTAAAGAAAAGGAAATCACTTTAGGGACAAGAGTGGATATGAGGAAAATTATAGCCTGCTGTTCTGATATTAGCTGTTCTATTGTTGCAGGTAAAGCTGGGCCTGCTGGGAGCTTTTGTATTTACTACTTAGTGCAATGTTTGGTACAATTTGTGTGTGTTTTGTTGCATGTCTGTTTCCCCAGAGTCATTAGAGCCAATCATTATCCGGTTACTGTCCTGTCTACTATTGTTTATGTAACTGGACCAGACGGATCTATTGAGCTCTTATTAAATATCAGGTATTGGTCAGTCAGTAAATTGACAAGATGAAAAAGAAAAAGGAAAACAACCTGCAAAAGGCTAAAAAAATGTACTTTTTTCTAAGACCAAGTTAATATAACCCCAAAATAACTGATATATTTCTTTTATTTCTTTTATTATAATATGTCCAGTTTTCATTTTTGTTAACACAATAATCTGCCATGAAATCCATTATTATGGCACCTGTAGAAGTCTGAGTAGCATTATATTTATGTAGGCTTTGGTTATATGGATATAAGGAGTGTATTTGACGGCTATTGTCTGATGACAGTTTTGTTTGTCTTCCTTTTTTCCAGATTTCACACACAACACATATTGATGCATATCGGCTCATTTTAATTTTTAGGAAATCATTTCCAACACAACTTAGTTACACACAAGGTGTCTTTTGGCACAGCAGCCAAGAAAATGGTGTTCAAGGGGTAAAGGTACCTATAAATAATGGTTAACTTTAAAAATAAACAAACCTTGACAATGAAAGATAAAACCAATAAAGGTGACTAAAACCAGTGCAGTGGTTAGCACTGTTGGCTCACAGGAAGAGAGTCCTGGGCACAAATCCACCAGCTGACAGGGGCCCTCCAGTCTGGGGTTTGCATGTTCTCCGTGCCCCAAATTCCTCGCACAGTCAAAAGGCATGGAGCCTAATGGGCACCCAAGACCAACGCTTCTCTACCTTGGTCTTGGGTGTGAATGAGCGTCTGTTTCTTTCTGGTGACCTGCCCAGGGTGCAGCCTGCTCTTTGCCTCATGCCAGCTGGAATAGGCTAAAGCCTCCGTTAAACCCTGAATTCAGTACAATGAAACGGATGGATAAATGGCATCTCAATATGGCGAATATAAATTTAAAAAAGCATCAAAATTGGGCAAAAGTAACAAAAACAGACAGGCGATTCTTTAAAATGGTCTCATTGGTCTATCCAACTAGCGAGACAGACTTCTTATAAGGTGGGGTCACCAAAATAAGATTAAACAACACAAACATAACTGAGAGTTTTTTTCAAATTTAGAATTATTGATGTGAAGAGCTGCATTTTTATCTCAGGTCAGGACCTTTTTCTGAAAATTTCCAAGTAGTTTGTAGTGCTTAAAACTGCAAAACACAAAAGCTGAATAGTATAAAAAAATGAAAGAAAAAAACAGATCCTGGCTCACAAAACTGCCCATTAAACTGCCGCACCTTGCTAGTGTGTTTCATTAGCTAACTATTCAAAGGCTATTTTTCATGCAGACACGAGGAAAACTGTAGTTTTGTGGACGTGAAAATGTCAGTTCTCAAAAATCCGAATCAATCAACCTCCGTATCTCCCTGCTAATGTGCCTGCTTCCCTGCATCACAACCTGTTAGTCTCTCAGTGCTATCGTCACTTCCTTGACTGCCACCGCCCCATGACCTGCCATGGTGAAAAAGACAAAGAGGGAGTGCATGGACTGAGATGGAGAAGAGGAGGAAGAGGATGAGGGAAAAAAAGAAACGTTTCACCGCTTTCAGAGAGACTCCACTGGTGAGGACCCTCCTCTCCTAATCACATTACCCGAGAAAACTTTTACTTATGGCTAATGGAATTCGCTTAAAATTGAACCGCTGGGCTGAAAGTAGATTTGCATTGATCCAGATATGTATAGAGCCAAAGTCAGTCTATCTATTCTTTGAAGGAATTAAAGGCCGCTAAGCCTATAGAGCCAGACTGTATAATCCTATGTTAAAAGATCAATACTGGCTGGAACCCACATGAGCTTTTTTCATCGTGTGTGTTTTTGTGTGTCTGCCTGAATATACAACCATGTGTTTTTTATCCACAGTGTATATTTTAACTGTAAATCATTCAGCTTGTGGTCTGTTTGCTCCTTTGCTTTGTGCGCTTCATCATGAACGAAGGCTTTTTTTGGACAGATTAAAGGGGCGTTGTGATGGGGTTTGCAGTCTGACTGTTAACACCATACAAATAAACCTGACTGCCCACCGTTTATTTAGTCTGACGCCCTCATCTAGTATGCCCCCTGCCACGTTTAACCAGCAGAAAGAGCAAACTGTCTCGGCGGCTGGGGTACAGAAAAGCTCTGGCTGGACTCTAAATATACTGTTGCATCATCCACCCCTGCTGCTTATTTCTGAGCAAACAAGACCCTGATCTGGAGCCTTCTGTGCTCAAGTCTTAGACTCCACGGTAGCTAAAATTTACACTTGGGTATACAACACATTTGTAAAATCACTATTTGGTGTGTCTTTTGGTAAAGAAGACAAGCAAAACAAATGCCTAAAGATGCTTTTTTTTCCACTTACGTTGAAAAATGTAGGTATTGTAACAACCCTTATTATGGCATAGCGTAAGAGCATGGTTGCCAGTTTATTGATCTTTGTATTATCATCATAAAATCAATTTTCTTGACACACAGGTGCATGTTTAATAACCTTTAAAGGCTAACAAAAGGCTAGCTAGTGCACTGCTAAAATGTTGTGGAAGTGTATGTCAACACAAATGTACAGTAACTATTTTTTCACTGTGCAACCAAAGAAGGCTCATCCCAAATGGAAAGTCGCCCGACAGGTTCAGGAGGAAAGCATTCCTGTTGTATCTGTGAAAAACATCACTTTAAATGCCAGGGTTAACATTTAGAGCAGATATGTTTAAAGGAAACATTTCTGACCACTGAGTGCATTGCTTCTTTGTTCATTGCATTCCAACAATTTCCAAACATGTCAGTCAGACTAACCTTAATATAGTGAATTCGGGCAACAGAATGACGAAGTATGTTAGACAAACAACTTTGTGACATAGTGATATGATGATGTTTCCATTTTCCTTCCAAGGAGTCAGACATTCTTGTTATTCTCAATAGCTCTGCAAGCTTTCAAAAATGAAGATCTTTCAAAGTTTTTATTTTTTTTATTTTTTGGACATTGGCTACTTTTCACAAATTTTCAGTCCAGTCTTAGTATGTGACCATTTTTAGAGGATTTTTTTTGTTAAGTCACTTAACTTGACCTATGAATCGTCAAGCATAAAGAATGCCTCTGGTTCTGGGTCTACACATGACAGAAAGAACCAACTTTAAATTGCAACTTTCAGCACTTTGTAAGTAACAGCTTGTCACAAAAACATGTAATTTGTTTCGATTCTTTTTAGCTGAATCTACCAAAAAGGTCAAAGATAACACAATTTAACAGGCATAAAATAGAATTTCTTTGCCATCAAGGCATGGTGATCACAAAGAGGTATTAGCTAAAAATCTGAGGAACCTGAACAAATGGAGAGAAAGTTTCAGGCATTAAAAAAACCCAAAAAAAAACCCCCACCTAAAATAGATCAACAGATCTGGAAAGGCTTATATGATTTACTCATGAAAGTGGCCACTTTCTCATTACTTTCATATATTGTTTTAGGAAGTATCCAAAACATACAAGTTTCATTTATATATTTTTTCAAGGGATCTTATATCTGTTTGTATGCTTTTCATACAAGTTTCACACAAGACAGATACAAACTTTATAAGATTTATATATATATATATATCTTTTCCATATGGGGTAATTCAGTTCATTTGTTTGCCAAAGCCTCATCTGAAATGGTCTCAGTGAAAGGGTAGTAGCCAGGAACGAAGACATACAATAGTAAGTGTGCAGCTATCTGTAAAACATTGTTGAGGCGTATTCATGGTGTGGAGCTGGTGTGGAGCACCACAACCAGTGGTGTTGGGGATCTTGTCAAAATTAAAGGAATTATCAGATTTTGATCCACCATGCAAACCAGAAAGTGTCTAAGCTTGGAGAACTACTCCTTAAGATTACTTAAATCACAAGAAAACTGATAACTGTACATTTTTCCATTTTCTTAGAAAATATAAGGGGTCACTCAAGACCTTTGTGCTGCAATGTAATTTATTTAAAATAAAGGCGAGGAGCATGTTTCCATGTTCAGATTGGCTTTTATCTCTGAAAAAATCACAGTAATATTGTGTAAATTATTCACACTATTATCATTATTGTAAAATTTCAGTTTTACGGTTTCTACCTCTGCGTGTGCTTAACATGACATCAAACAGGGAGATTAGCTAAGTGGTCAAACCTAATGAAATCACAAGGTTTTAACTGGGTGACATTGATTAACTGGGGAAAATAATTCCTCCTGGCAGTCCATCAATCTCATCCATATTCACTCCCCCCTCCAACATCTCGACAGTTTCCCCCTGCAAACCCCGAGAATGTGCTAAATGACCTCAAACACTGACAGCATCGCTGCACACACAGTTGATAGTGACCTCATTGATGAGCCAGCTGCTGCCAATACTGTAGCACACACTCACACACAGATGCTCATCAGTCAGAGGGTCACTGTGACCCCCATCATCATCACGCTGGCAGGAATGGGCAACAGTAGCAGCGCGGCAATGGCATTGGCCATCCATGGTGAATCTGATGACTAAGAAATCCAAATATGGGATTAGCCCTCCTGACTATCCTGCTCCTAAGTGCCACTCCACACAAATGGGGCCCTAAGAAGATAATAACTGTACAATTGCTTTTATAGGGAGGGAGTTATTCAATTACAAGCCCCTGGAGTGAAATGTTGCTATAACTGTACCTTGGCCGGACATGGTTTGGAGAGCAGCTATTTTAATAATATGTAATAAGAAGTTTCTAAAAGAATGAATGAAAAAAAAAAATTTTTCATTTATTTTTTAACAAAGGTACTTCATGTTAATAACTACAGTTAAAGTTGTGCATATAGATTCAAAGTTTTAAACGGTGCTCCTTCTTTAATAGAAACAGTGCAAATGTTTAAGGTTGTGTTACTTAACAGTTAGTTAACTATTTGAATGGAAATGAAAGTGGCACATTTAGAGGCACACAGTGCAGACTACACTATGATATTTGTGTGTTCTGCGCTGCTGGATGTGGTTATTTTTGTCTACTTGAGGTATGAACAGATCACCTAGACATGGGCATTTCCTGTTTATTAATTCTGTTTTGTTTTTTGGGGGGGCACAGGGTAGACCAAAAACAAAGCAGAGGAGATGTACAGCCAATCAGAATGTACTACATTCAGTTTAGAAAACCTGTCTTAATACAGATATACAGTGGGGCAAAACAGTATTTAGTCAGCCACCGATTGTGCAAGTTCCCCCACTTAAAATGATGACAGAGGTCAGTAATTTGCACCAGAGGTACACTTCAACTGTGAGAGACAGAATGTGAAAAAAAAATCCATGAATCCACATGGTAGGATTTGTAAAGAATTTATTTGTAAATTAGGGTGGAAAATAAGTATTTGGTCACCTCAAACATGGAAAATCTCTGGCTCTCACAGACCTGTAACGTCTTCTGTAAGAAGCTTTTCTGTCCCCCACTCGTTACCTGTATGAATGGCACCTGTTTGAACTCATCATCTGTATAAAAGACACCTGTCCACAGCCTCAAACAGTCAGACTCCAAACTCCGCCATGGCCAAGACCAAAGAGCTTTCGAAGGACACCAGGAAAGGTATTGTAGACCTGCACCAGACTGGGAAGAGTGAATCTACAATAGGCAAGCAGCTTGGTGTGAAAAAATCAACTGTGGGAGCAATCATCAGAAAATGGAAGACATACAAGACCACTGATAATCTCCCTCGATCTGGGGCTCCACGCAAGATCTCATCCCGTGGGGTCAAAATGATCATGAGAACGGTGAGCAAAGATCCCAGAACCACACGGGGGGACCTGGTGAATGACCTGCAGAGAGCTGGGACCAAAGTAACAAAGGTCACCATCAGTAACACACTACAACGGCAGGGAATCAAATCCCGCAGTGCCAGACGTGTTCCGCTGCTGAAGCCAGTGCATGTCCAGGCCCGTCTGAAGTTTGCCAGAGAGCACATGGATGATACAGCAGAGGATTGGGAGAATGTCATGTGGTCAGATGAAACCAAAGTAGAACTTTTTGGTATAAACTCAACTCGTCGTGTTTGGAGGAAGACGAATACTGAGTTGCATCCCAAGAACACCATACCTACTGTGAAGCATGGGGGTGGAAACATCATGCTATGGGGCTGTTTTTCTGCCAAGGGGACAGGACGACTGATCCGTGTTAAGGACAGAATGAATGGGGCCATGTATCGTGAGATTTTGAGCCAAAACCTCCTTCCATCAGTGAGAACTTTGAAGATGAAACGAGGCTGGGTCTTCCAACATGACAATGATCCAAAACACACCGCCCGGGCAACAAAGGAGTGGCTCCGTAAGAAGCATTTGAAAGTCCTGGAGTGGCCTAGCCAGTCTCCAGACCTCAACCCCATAGAAAATCTGTGGCGGGAGTTGAAAGTCCGTGTTGCTCGGCGACAGCCCCAAAACATCACTGCTCTCGAGAAGATCTGCATGGAGGAATGGGCCAAAATACCAGCTACTGTGTGTGCAAACCTGGTAAAGACCTATAGTAAACGTTTGACCTCTGTTATTGCCAACAAAGGTTATGTTACAAAGTATTGAGTTGTATTTTTGTTATTGACCAAATACTTATTTTCCACCCTAATTTACAAATAAATTCTTTACAAATCCTACCATGTGGATTCATGGATTTTTTTTTCACATTCTGTCTCTCACAGTTGAAGTGTACCTCTGGTGCAAATTACTGACCTCTGTCATCATTTTAAGTGGGGGAACTTGCACAATCGGTGGCTGACTAAATACTGTTTTGCCCCACTGTATTACATGAAAGGTTGAACTGTGCAAGAGGGTGAAATTAATATTGCATTGAAGCCATTATACTAACGGGTTCTTTTCACCTGTACAGTGGTCCCTCATTTATCGCGGGAGTTACGTTCTAAGAATAACCCGCAATAGGTGAAATCCGCGAAGTACCCAACTTAATTTTTTACAATAATTTTAGATGTTTTAAGGTTGTAAAACCCCTCACTACACACTTTATACACTCTCAAAGTTCAAACCTTCGTAGAAAAATAAGTCCAGTATTATAGAATGAAACCAAAGATCAAACCCTGTTTTCAGGTCCAGAACATGGAAATAGAGCAGCTGCCAGAGAGTCAATGGTATGGAAGTAGGGGAAGCAAGAAGAATGAGTTGAGTATCATTTGACTTATCTTCTGACTGTTTTGTTTCGCTTAATGCGCCTTATAATCCGGTGTGCCCTATGGTCCGAAAAATACAATAACTTCTACCTTCCTTTAGCATGCCCAGAAGTCCAGCTTTTTGTGCGATGGTTAACATTTTCCTCTGCCTTTTTTGGTGCTACTGCAGGTGGATTGGTCGGTGCAAAGTGTTTCGTCGACATTGTTGTGTTTGTTGGGGAGAAAACTTACAAACATACAGTACAGCACTTCAGAGTCCCACTGCTAGCGGTCGAAGATTTATGTAAATTTGACAAGCCGAACCATTCTGTACTGTGCAGAAGACACGGAACGGAAGAGATTGCTGTAACTGTAGCTGTAACTGTTACAAGTAATTGCTTCCCTTGTCCTTGGAAGTATTCAAGTTAACTAATCTGCAAATGAGTGATTCAGAATACAAAGAGAACACATTTCACAACCAGGTGTGTGCAGATCTATTGCCAAACCTGATAAGCAAATTCAAAATGCTCATGAAGGCTATATAATCAAGCTGTAATAAAAAGTTGAAGGCATAGTCAAGCCGCATACTTAAATATATATATATATATATGGTGATGTTTTGAGCTCAGAGACTCAGCTTAGTAAAAGTGTGGGCTTGAAAAACACCACTGGATACATCAGCCTGTGTCAGAGTCTAATTGCCAAAGTTTTCATTCGGTTTAAACAGGTTAGTGAAAAATGTTCACCTCTAATACAGATTATGCAGTCCCACGTTTTAAATATGTTTATTTCTGCTTGATGCAGCTGATTGGCTTTTAGACCCAGCCTCAAGTGGCCATTCAAGGAACTGTAGTTTTTCCTGTCTAGTTAATCACATTTGGTTTCAATTTGCATAACAAAATTCTTGTTAATGTCACCAGATTTAATTTTTCCTTCCACATTGAGATGCATATGCAGGTAATAGACAATAGACAGAGCTGTAATACCATCTCCCTTTCCACCAATGAGAATTAAGTGCTGCTGCATGGCTGACCACCCAGATAAAGAATGAGCATGTTTGCCCATTCTTCGTTGGCTCTTTGGCAGCATCCCCCCAGAGCTGTTGAAAGTCCAGAGCAAAGCTGGCCCTCTCCCCAACCTGCTACCTTCAGATTAATCCTGTTTGCCTCCGTTTACCAGGATTGAAGTGGATAGGTCGCTCTGGATGCCCCGGCTACCTCCCCCTCTTAAAAACATTTGCTGCACCACATCTACGTGCCCTGCTCCAGGACAACTTCTATTACTTACAAATTACGGTCTCAGTAACCCAGTTACCCACAGGGGCTTCAGTTCTTCTATAAATTGACATGGTTTCTAGGGGACGACGGCTCATCCAAGGGCAATCCACAACTGGCCATGTCGTCTTCATAAAGGAAGATGTTGAGAGCTGAGACACAAAATTGTAATCCAGGATTTCTCAAATGTGGTTCTTTTTCACCATCTTTCAAAGTAAGACACATGGTTGGTTGATGGCGAATCAGATCCACAAAGTATCCCACATCTAAAAAGTCAAGCCTTACAAGGTACAGTGACTACAGATAACAAGGTTAATCTGATCAAAATATTTCATGTGCTTCTTTTCACATAAGTATCACATGATAATCAATTGTCTTTCACTCTGTCCTCCCTAGAGCGTTTCAGAAGCCATTAAAACTATTGATTAGTCATCCAAAGACACCTCTTGACTGTTTAGAGTGAAAGGAGGAATCGTGCCAGAGGGTAATCGCTCATAAACTGCTTCGGTATCAGTGATTAAGTGTTGATGCAAGGGATTTAAGGGAAAATCCTATCAAACTATGACTGAAAGGAAATTGGAAGAATTGCAAATAAATAGCAAAGGTGCCACCTGTCATCAAACTAAGGCCTTCAGTTATTAAGACACAGACTTTCTTTCAAGTGTCCAAGTTTCACATTTTCTTTTTTCTTTTTCCTACACAATGATATCCAAGCTGTTTTCACCAGACTGTGCGACCACACACTGGGTCAGCCTGGGTGCTGATCCTATGACACAATACCCGGATGTTGCACTGTTTAGTTGATAAACAAGGCTGTGAATCAGTGGTGAGGAAAGAGGCAGCTTAGTGACCTGGGCAGTCTCCTCTTCCTATAGCTGCTATTTTTATACCCACCTCTTGAGTTGCTTCAGTGTCATTATTAAAAATGAAGGTTGACCTAAAAGTTCTGAGCTGCATTTTCGGCGACAGTCCTTTGACTTGCCGTATTTCATTTTATGGTTTTCCATTTACCAACGTAACACCCACCAAAAAAAAGGAAGAAAAAACACAAACAAAACAGCAGAAAATCCACCAAATGTTAGGTCTGAACAGACTCACAATGTTTGACTTGTAAACATCAATTATACTATTCAGTATTCAACTGATAGGTTTGTTAGTCTTGATTGGCTGACTTGCTTAAGCATGATATGAAGTAGACCGCCAGAATCATACACATTCCTTTTCTTGGAAATCTCTCACGCACAGTCTGTCACATATGGTAAATGGCCTGTATTTGTATAGCGCTTTACTAGTCCCTAAGGACCCCAAAGCGCTTTACACATCCAGTCATCCACCCATTCACACACTGGTGATGGCAGCTACAGTGTAGCCACTGCCACCCTGGGGCGCACTGACAGAGGCGAGGCTGCTGGACACTGGCGCTACCGGGCCCTCTGACCACCACCAGTAGGCAACGGGTGAAGTGTCTTGCCCAAGGACACAACGACCGAGACTGTTCAAGCCGGGGCTCAAACCGGCAACCTTCCAATTACAAGGCGAACTCCCAACTCTTGAGCCACGATCGCCCCGTATCTCAGCCACAAATAAGCAAAATTTTATGTCTCTATAGGAAGAAGTTGCTCAGAAACCTGGTAGTAGGTAAGCTGTTGTCCTTGCAGATAGACAAAGTCTCAACCATTTCCTGACTGCTTTCAAACAATTTTCAACCTCATCTGCGGCAGCAAGTACAAAGAGTTTTCCACTTCTCTTGCATATTTTTTATTTCAGTGTGACACTCAGTCTTTGTCCAGGTTGCTCCAGGTATAGACTATACTTATAGCATGTATAGGAGAAGCTGCTAAATTTCCCATTTCCATACATGCATGATTGCAATCTTCACAAGAAACTTTAAAATGTTTATTTTCAGAAATCCTATAGTGGACCTTTTGCACATTTAATTCCAGTTAAGTATCAAGAGACCACAGCGAATATTTGTTTTACACCTCAACTGTGATCTTAACACCATCTGAATCGGCTCAAGATGCATTTTTCATCTAAACCCTGAACATTGCCACACTTTTGAGGTTGTGCTCTTCTTGTTAGCATTCATTTGCAGAGCCAGGACAGTGCAGCAGAGACTTTGAGCTACTGTGTGATATATGAGTCTTCATAAGCGCAGAGGTGTGAAGATCTCAAGACATGCAGATCTGTGAGGTTGCCCGAGTGGTGCGCTGGCCTCCTGCGAGAGGGGATTAGGTTAAACTAACTCTCGGTCATTTACAGTTTATCACAGACGGGGCTGTGTCTGCCAACTACTTTAGAGCACTTTCAACAGACAAGTTAAGTCTGGGAAATTTCACACAGACTCAGGCTTTACTGGTGCCTTTCTTATCAACACAAACAGTCACACAGATGTATGTGGGCAGACGCAATTATTAAGTATCAAGACAAATTATTCAGGATTTAACAGTGACTCAAAAACTACTGATCTCAGCATGTTTGTACATCTTTGTGCTACTTATGTAGCTTAAAGAGCACGTTTAGCAAACTGCTTTCTGTGTAGACATGTTCTAACTTGTAACATGTGAGCAAAACTTCCTCACTTTCAAGGCCATATCTCGACATGCACCTGCCCATTAAAGAGCACATGCATAGAGTTCACGTTTGCATGTTTGTGGAGTTCAAAAGATTCTTGCTAATTACAACTTTACAAAAAAAATCTTCATATGACAGAATAACAGCATGAATTGATCTTGCTGGAATAAGTGATATATTTAGACATACTTCTATTTAAATGGGTGTAAATTGCTTGATTGTTAATGGTTTGTTTAAACACACTTTTATAGAGTAATTGTTTTAACTGACTGCATAACAGTGGTAAAGTTACAGTATTTAATTCGTCATTTCCAACAACAGATGAAAAAATCCCGAACACAGAAGGTGGTGAGTTGTGGAGCAGAGAGGGACAACACAGCGACATATTTTCAAAGTGACCTGCAGAGTTGGATTTGTTTTATTGCCAGATGCATCCCCAAGTTGTAAGCTGTAAGGCTACACAATATTTTTCTTTTTCAAATTTTAAAATATACAGTTTTGATATTTTTTCAGTCAGAATATTTGTTGTACATGAAAGATTCTACACACACACACACACACACACACACACACACACACACACACACACACACACACACACACACGCACATGCATTGATACACTCTTACAGTTTATGTCCTGTTTTTTGTGCTGATTATTCATTGCAACTGATTGGAAAGGGTTGTTCCTAAATTATAGGAACAAAAATCAAACAAGAAATACCTGCCTGAGTTGGTATTTCAAAACTAGATTATGTGATAAAGATGGAATAAAATCAGATTTTTGTTGCATTTTCATGTTCTTGCGTCTGACTTTATTCTCCCTGATGGACAAAACTAAATAAACAAAAGTTACTTACACAATTTCAGTTCAAATCTAAAATTTGTTAGATTTGCATGCGCACTCACACCCAGAACACACACCGTTTAATTAATTACACACTCACCTTGTGTCTCCTCCAGTTTACCTTCCCACCAGCAAGCTTGGAGGGCAACAAGCACATTAAGTGGCTGCGGGCTAATTAGCTAATAACCTGCTAATCAAATCGGCGGCAGCCGCCCCTTTAAAGGCTCAGGGTCAGTCCATTAGCATCAGTGACTGTCGTCAAAGCTCTGATGCATCCAATATTCAACCAAAGAGCTCAACATTTCTCATCCAGCATTGCACCTTTATCCATTCACAAGTCCTGCTGATAACAGCCTTGTGGACTAAAATAAAAAGTCCCTTTGAATGTTTACAGTAAACGACCCAACGCACACACACACAGTGACACACACACTGCATTTAAGAGCAGAGAGCTCTCCTCGCCTTCCCAATTAGGCCTCTAATTTGGCTAATGGAGCATTAATGGAGAAAGAGGCTGCTGAAGACCCGAGCTCAGCACAATGTCCTCCAAACCAACGTACACACACACACACACACACACACACACACACACACACACACACACACACACACACACAGCCCAGTACAACACACAAAGATTAGATTTCAGCAACAATAGTATCAGAATGGCGCTCTCTGGAGAATACACACATACTTGATTTTAAGAAAGACACTAGAACGTTTTAGTTGTCCTGCAACAATCATGAAATTGTGCACATGATTTACTTACTGCAGGATCTGCTGGGCAAACATTATTCACCAGTATGTTATAAATAATAAGATAAATAAATCATAATATCAATTTTAGGAATTTTTATAAAAATTAAATGACAAAAAAAGCAACATGAAATATCTGCTAACAAGGAATCTTTAGAGTGCAGTGCACAAATTATGTACTTAGCATTACCAGCATTTTAATTATGCGATAATAATATGAAATATATTTATAACAGTGCCATTAAATGTTAATAACATAACATCAAACAGTTTTCAGGTTATAGAATCAGAATTCCTCAAATTCAACTTCTGAACTTTGTTCTTGGGAGTAGCATTCCCTTTACTATGCTTTACTATTTCCCTTTCATTTAATAGGAGCAATGTAATAGTTCCAATATAGAAGAGTAAACTCATGTGATGAAAAACCAATAAAATACACACAGTACAATGCACATATAGCACATCAATTTACCTTAGTAATGTTCCAAATTTGTTCTTTCCTGTTCGAGTTAACCTTTCATCATCATCAGTTACTGCTATGGTCAACCACTAAGTTCAGTGACACATTATTAAGTAAGGCAATTGATACAAATTTAAATTTAATTACATAACAAACCACCAAAGTAATTTTGCAATTCTATAAGTCACTGGTCTTTTAATTCAATACTATTTTTTTCTGTAAAGTCCTGAATTAGTCAGGAACAGCTCACTTATACACATTTGTTTTATTTATTTTCCATATTTTAAAGTGCTACCTGCTACTTGTCAGCCATGGCAATGCATGACAGGAACACCTTCTAGTGAAATGTTGACACCCACTAAGACAGAGTTTGTGAGGGTACTTACAAAAATCAGTGTCCTGCAGAATTCATCAGATTAAAATTGTTACATCTTAAGACTATACAAAAGACAACTTAGAGTATTTATACCAGGATGAATGCATTTAGCCATTAATGTTGCTGATTTGTTAAAAAAAGAGAAAAGAGTCATTTTAAGTTTTAGAAATTGTAATTTAAAAAAAAATGTTACTTTTAAAAACGTATTATAATGCAGCTGAAAGCTGGAGAGATGCAAATATCCTTTAGAGTATTTAGACACATCATATTATTATATAAAAGTATTTATCATCATCATTGGTTTACATATTCTTTGGTGCTTTTTTATCTTTTTAGTTATTGACTTATCACACTTTGAAAAATATATACATATAAACTGTCAAATGAGTCTGAATTTCCCATTTAAAGTAATGCTACTTAAAGTAAATTAAAAAAACAATATAAGTACACACATCCTCTCGTACTCATTAAATGATGCAGACAGCATGGGAACTGCTGCAGCACTGCTGAGAGGAGGATCAACATGGCGCCATCAGAGCACTCCTTATCAACCACATACACACATATACTGGTGGTTATCTACTGTACAATATATATACATAATCCCATATAATATGTGAACATATATAATCTGACTGTCGAGGCTTTGCTTTATCTTTTGTATCTCGCGTGAAACAATTGCAACTCTAGTTTTGTCGAATTTCTCACTCAAATTGATTCCATCTTCAAAGCTGAAAATATGAGGTCATTGCCCAAAACACGCTTGTTGAATATTGACCAAGTGCTGTGATGAAGCCCTCCCTTGTTGCTGGGTTGCGTTGGAGTTTCCGAGGTATGACGGCGCTGGCGACAGCCATATCTGACACTCTGACCCTTTTCAAGTCTGCCGCTAGCACTTCATTCTCTCTTTTTTTGATGCTCACACACACACACACACATCCTCCCAGCATCTGTAGATAGTGTCACTGCTCTGGTCTCCAGGCCCACGATAAGGGGAGGGGAGCGTGGAGTGCTCAGTCTGCCAGTGGAAACCCAGGGAGAGTGTGTGCAGTCATCCTAATCTTTAACCCGGCTCCATAAACACTGCTGTGGCCTCACAGAGCCAGATCCTGAGCAGCCCAGCAACTCTTTGGCTCCAAGACTGATGTAACATCACGTCACACTACTACCACTACTGCTGGTCACCAACAAGCCCAGAATAGTCCTATCTGATGATGTCATCAAATGCTGTTTTTGGTGACCGAAGGAAAAAGGGTACGGAGCTGGCTCTAGAACGTAAAATAGACACAGAAACACAGAACTGCAGGCACATGATGATACAAATGTCATGGTCCAGTTTACTACGGTTCCAGATCACTGGATCAATCAGGTCAGACTCATGACTCACACCCATCTGACTGGACGCTGATCCAGCCAACGCTACTCCCCCCAAGGCATTTCCCACCTGCTTGCCAAGTAATCCACCAAACCCCGTTCATTCACATCTCGCCTCGCCTTTGTTTCCCAGTGTCCCAACTAACCCCTCTCTCACTCTGTTTCAGAGCCTTCATGCTCGAGATCTCATTTCCCTTGTGTCAGTGCTGATACCTGTATTGCTCAATAAAAGTTTAAGCTAAATCTGATTACTGATGAATCTTACTGAATCTGCTTTTGGGTTCACATGTACATACTGTCCTCTGGGCCACCTTGACAACAAATGAGAATGTTTTGCAGGAGTTTAGGCTTCTGTAGCATCTTGTGTGAAATTGCAAACCAAGGATAACACTGTTTTACGCATGCATGTTGGTTTTCCAACTCTGGGCTACTGTAGGAACATAGTGAGTCTCTTGGACACTGGTAAAATCAGATATCTGCATATATCTGCATACGGTATGCAGACTCTGTTGAGTTTTGGCAGTGGAACCTTTCTGGTTTGGGCTGGTTCTGGTGACCAGTCACAAGTAGTCTTTGGTTCCTTATAGGAATACAGTTCACGTGGAGAAGAAGAAAGGGATTGAAATGATGAAATATTCATCTATAAAAAACGACTTAGCTATTCATTAACAGCAGACAGAGAAGACCCGGCTATCAGATGTATAAATTACAACCCCAGGCGAAACAGCCAAAAACTGGCTTTTTCCCCTGGTGGCCAAGTTAGCAGACTAGCTGATGTTTCCTCTTCTGTGACTGATTATAATGTCATTCTGCATATCTGAGTAAATACTTACACAGAGGCAGACTAAATAAAGGCTTTCAAAGGTACTGTCAAAGCTATTAAAAAACACTCACTCTGCGTGGTAAAACTTAAATAAAAAGTAAAAACTTGAAGTTGACATAAACTACAATCATCAAATTCAAATGTATGAATTTGTATAGTTTCCTTTCAGTACTTTTGATGATTTTCAGCTTTGGGCTGTTGATTTTATGATGCCACTCTGAGATTTTATTATTACAATTACATTTAAGTGAGTACAGAGAACTGTCCAAACCAACTGTCGGGGGGAAAAAATCATAATTCAAGGGTTTCTGAAAAGGCTATCCACAAGAAGCAAAACATTATTTGTCCATTTGTTTTATTGTAAATTAACAAAATTAAACATAATTTGAGGCCATTTTTTGCAAAATTATGGAATGTTTTTTTTTTTTTTTATCAGAAGGTCATTCTTGAACTTTTGCCATGTTACTGCAATAAACTTGTTGTTGCATAAATCACATTCCTTACTTTGGTTAAATGATCACAACTAAGCAACAAATCGCAATTTGCTGATTTCATCACTAGCTCAAACAGTTACCCACTCATAGTATTGTAGCGTCCTATAGTTTTGTTTTCAACTTTTTACCCACTATAGATCTTAAAATCAAATTGAGCTGTTATATGGTATGACATCTCTAGCGTTTACTCTGGAGGCTGGGTGGTCTGGACCTCGAAGAACAGGAAGCTGATCTTCTCCTCATTCACCCATAAAACATGACACAAGCAAAACAACAGCTTAACACAAACAGCACCCCACTTCCCATGGCATGACTGAGCGAAAGTGTGAGAGGGCGTGTGCGTCTTGGCCTGATGGTTTATTACTGCTGCCAGTTGTTGTGTTTGCTGTACAATGTTTTGTTAAGGAAGAAAAAGTGTTGCGCTGATGTTGGTTCCCACTCGAGTGCTTTTGTCCTGAAAGTGCAAACTTCTCATTCATCTTAGCTGAAAAGTCAAAGCAGTTTAAAATCCACATGACTGAGTCAACACTGCCTCAAACAGGAAGAACTGATGATCTACTTCCTGTCAAATGAGTCAATGACAGAATAAAGCCTACCCAAACACACCAGGTAGAGTAAAAGTTGAAACTTTAATAGATTTCTAATTTTGAACATGCATGCACTGGTGTAAACCTAAAATATGGAAGTGTAAAGTGTAGAAGTAAATTTACATGCCATTTGATACACAAAGAGGTGCCTACAAAAATTACAGAGCTAGTTATGTACCTATTTGATGGTGACATGTTTTGATATTTACATGTTTACACATCTGAATGTTAACACATGCATGTTCAAAGCAGTAATAAGTATGTGTTGAATATGTCTAGTTGTTTTCCCTGCATTGATCCGAGTATAGGGTTTCCTGGCTTCTGAGTGGCCAGTGAAGTATTCATGCACTGGACATGTTTGGTTGTTGTTGCTGTGTGCTGAGAGTAAAGAGGCTGCTAAGAAAGTTATCCGTTCTTATCTTGCTGTTACTAATCATTCAGAGAGATTCCAAACCACATAGCGAACCCTCATGTTACACAAGTTTAAGGTTTTACACCAATTTAAAAAACATTGCTGTTTACATAATATGGCTTAATCACACTTATTTTTATGTATACTCTCCAATTTGGTCAAAACCATCATTTCTAATGTATTAGATGAATTTCATACAAGATGAATTCCAGTGATGGATGTGTTTCATGTAAGGTTGTGTTTCATGCAAGCCCTGAAATGTCACAATATCATTTGTAAAACATCATGTAAACACAAAGTAAACTTCAGAAATCCAAGGTAATCTAGAAGTCAAAGTAATAAAAGATCAGGCAAACAAACTATACATCATATCTGCAGGAAAGGGGCAAGAATTAATGGTTGCAAAACAGGCAGTGATCAGTAAAAAAACATGCATGCTTGGCTGGAAAGGACAAAATAAACTGGCAAATGGAAAGAGCTACACAAGAGGGATGCATACAGAAGAGAGTAACTGGCTAATTAACATAACCTAACAAAGTTTGTTAGTTACCTAACGAACCTAAATAACTCAATATTTAGTAAAACTCACACCCAGTCTGTTCAAATCAATAACATCTAGTGATCACAAAGAATCTGTACAACTGGAGTGCCACAAGGCCTGATCTTAGGACCTCTACAAAAAAATGTCAATCTCACACTGAGTGTTGATAACACACTGACAATATATTTTATGAGAAAAACTGTTTTTGTCAATGATCATTAATACAGGAAGTTCAATATTTAGACATTATTTTCTTCATCCTTCACTTAGCTTAAATAGCAAATCAAAAAGATGTGTAACATACTCAAATATAATTTAGTTACTTTTTTACAAATTTGTAATGCATGAGAGAAACATTGAGGGTGTGCTTAAAACAATGATATATCATCACATTAACTAATTCTGTAACCAATCAAATCTCTTGATAATCAAGCTTTAAATATCTGTAGTTTAGATCTGAAACTGTGGAAATTTCTTTAAAGTAAAATATCTTCTAAATATAAAATTTTCAGTGTTGAGAATTTAATTCTTTATTCCGATGTGCAACGTGATTTTAAAATGATGTATAGTATTGCACCCCAACAAAGAACAGACAACCAAAAACTTGGAGATCAGGGGCTCAAATGTGTTCTAAATTTCCTACAAGAAGCATTGTTTCTCTGTCTCTCTGAATCAACTTTTTTATTTAACGCCATTAACCTTTTACATTCATAGTGTCTCAAGTAATTTCCAGTTCAAGAAATCAGATCTGTCAGCATTAACCATTTAATAGCTGTAGTGTTTCTATGTAGTAATTTTTCTGATATATAATTTGATGTATTTATTATTTATGTGTTATTGTTATTCATATATGGGGGTGTGGCATCAGAATGTGTGTTATTTTATTTGAAGAAATTTTAGCTGAGGTATTTATGTTATTAGATGGGGTTTCTCTGTTCAGTTTGTATTACTATCATTTGTTTCTTGATGTTGTGATTTTATGTATTTATTATTATTGTTTGACCTTCCTCCCAGACTGCAAGTGAAAATTAGTTAGCTGTTAAATCTGGTACTGTGGAGGTAAACACAGACGACACGAGAGCTCTCGATAAACACTGCTCGTTTATTACTCATCACCACAGAACTGAACACTTTCCCTCCAAAACACAGCAACAACACTTCCTGAGAACTGGGTGTGAGTGGAGCCCTCCAGTGGTCCACCACAGTACAATATATTTTTCATATTGGGAGTTGAATATTTTTTTACACACAGTCCCTGACAATAAATAAATACAAACACGGATGCTAGCTGCTACATTTCAAATCATATTGAGACTCTCACCACAGAACTCTCCTCTACTTATAATTTTAAAACCAAACAAGCAGCTGTCCACTAGATAATTAGCATTAGCATCATCAATCCTCCTCCCATTGGCAGAATATACATTGGTGATACCTTTCAGTTGCAGATTGTAGGCAAGAAAGCTTAGGGAGAAAGATGGTTAAGTTTGAATTTTACACTCAAAATAGCAAATCATGTTAGAAGGCACAGGTGTTATCAATTTGCTGGTGTGTGTTAGTGTCCATTGAAACTGGAAAAAAAGCCACATCTCTTGTTCATGGCTGTACAGTTAGAAAAAATGTAACAAGTATGGCTTGTTTGGGAGGATTTTAAGGAGAAACATTTCTGAAAGAATAGCAGTCCATCCATCTTAGGTTTCAAAGTGACAAACCAAAAGACTTTTAGAGCAATCTCCTTTGGACAGACAGAAGAAGTGTAGATGAAATAATGAACAGCATGGCAGCAATAACATCTCATACCAACTGTGAAATACGGTGGTAATGATTTGGGTTTGTTTGGGGTTTTTTTGCAGCCACAGGACCTGGACACCTTGCAGTCACAAAGTTGATGTTAAGCTCCTATATATACCAAAATATTCTCTTTTTGTCTAGCCTAAGTAGTCATGCAACAGGACAGTGATTCTAAGCACATCAGCAAATCTATATAATGGGTGAAAAACACTGTTCCAGGAGAACAGTCAATGCCCAGATCTCATGCCAGTGGCAGTACCTTAAGAGAACTTGTATAAATGAATGTCTGCAAACCTCAATAAACTGAAGTAACATTGTAAAGAAGAGTGAACCAAAATCCCTCCACAATAATACGAGACACTGATAGCGTCATAGAGAAAACAGTTACTCTGATTTCTTGCTGCTAAAGGTGGTTCTGCATACAGGCCTGTGAAATACAAGCATATTTTTTATTTATGTTGAACATTTCTATCATTTCTACTACACTGCTCCTCAGGTTCATGTTATTTTGTCCATTATCTCTGTTAGCATACCCTCCAGTATTTTGTATGCATATTTGTGATACCACTGTGTTCCTTTGAGCTCTGCGTAACATCACCTCGGCTGGGGGCCTGTTTTCTCATGTGCTGTGTAATGACTCAGATGGTCAGAAACTCACCTAAATAACACATAAATGCATAAACTTAATTTCATGGTAGAAAATAAAAATAATAACATTGTGTTTGTGGTTTTTCTAAGACCTCAGAGTAATGTCTGTGTGTGGTAGGGGTGTATCAAGAAACGCAAGGAATGCTAACAGACGGTTAGTCTTTATTTGGTCTGGCCCTGAGTGTTATCTAGTTCTGCCAACATTGTGCTTGGTTGTAACCAATCACAGTCAAGTTTAAGTTTCACTTCAAATGGGAGCAGACTAAGAAAGGCAGATCTTGTTTTCTTTTGAATGAGAAATCAAGTGTATACAATAATAAGTTCAAAAGAATGTAGTTTGAGATAGCAGGAGAAAGGGATACAAACATACCGTCTACATGATATCACAGCAATGAACAGGCAGCAGTTTGAAGCATTTTACTCTAAACCTGTATTTAAAGCTGCAGTGTTATAGAAGAGAAGGATCACTGTAGATAGAAAAGTATGCGTCTGTTATTATGTTCTATTAAAGGGTTTATTACAATTGCATGAGGTTAGTCTTGAACAGGCAAGCACAGGAAGTGCCACTGGACAGACATGTGAAAGAGCGGATGTTTCAAAGAACAGCAAGTAAGCTGAGTTAGCACACGAAAGCTCGAAAGCAAAACACGTGGGCACAGAATTAAGTTGCTGCTGCACTGCTGTGAAGTGGTGGAGTGGTCCACTGCGGTTTATACACAGCAGCTGTCTCAGACATGGTGAAGGATTACTATATACCTAAAATGCAGGAAAGAGGAGGAATGCCAGATGAGTGACAGTCAAGGATCCACAGGTGCATTCTTTTTGGAAGCGCTTTTAACCTTGACACATAAAATAAGCACGCTGTATTTCTTGACTATTCAAAAAAAAAAATTGGAGAGAGGAGGCTTTAACAAAGACTTGTTTGTATTCATAAGTAATTTCGGTTCTTTAAGATGATCATGTGTGTTAAAACTTTCTGTCCTTAAACTTTCTAATCTTGTCCATCCAGGTCACTCCCAATGAAAATCTCCACGTTTTTATCTCTGCCACTTCAAAGTCAGCCTTGTGTCTATTTGTTAGTGCCACCATACATCATACTGTAAGAGGCCTCACTGCCATCTTGTCACCCCTGACACTTCTCTCCACCCTGCCTGCACTCCCTTCTTCACCTTTCTTGTGCACTGTCTGTTGTTTAGGTTGATTTGTGTTCATACACTTAAAAGTTGCTCAAATGAGAGCTTTAAGAATAGATAAAATATATAAAAAATATATATAAAATATTGTAGTAGACTTTAATATACAGGTATGATATTTAGTAGCCAAGCTACTAAATTTAACAGATATTGCTATAAGTTCGTGGCTCTGCAGCATTTCAAAATATCCCATTTCTGCCTCTTCCTCAGCTTGCCCACTCACATTGTTGGTAAAAGGAATTAAAATGGAAGGAGTGGAATCAAAGATGTACAAACTGAGAAACAAGAGGAAGTGGGGGTTCTATTGCTTACATTTGAAAGCCTTAAAGAAAATAGGGTCACTAACTAAATTAAACTGGAAAAGAAACCAAAAAAAAAAAAACAAGGAAACTTGGATATTTGGGTGTAGTCTGACTATTACTCCCAAAAGAAACAATCCACTGAGTCACAGGTGTGTAACTCATTTGACTTCATGACGTTACATGCAGCCCACTTGATTCTTAAGGGGTCTGACCAATAGAAATCACTTTATAATAACCTATAAAAAATTCCATTCCTTCAATTATGAAGTTTTTATAGAAAAATAAAACATGCAATGAATGAATCATCTATGTTATGAAAAATAAATGCAATTTCAGCCTGTCTCAATTTCTCTGTTTTCCATCAGTCTGCTGTCATTAAAAAAAAATAAAAATAAAAAATCCTTGTGAAAGAACTGTGTTGGCAGGCTCTTCAGCTTATACAACTTATACCTTAAAAATAAATAAATAAATAAAATAACTTTGTGATTTTTACTATTTGCCAATCCATCCAAGAGGGTGGACTGGACTCTTTGGCCAACCACTGTAGTGTTGAAAAGGCAGATGAATTAAATCCTCTCTGAAGACCTGCTACAATGGGCTCGAATACGTGGCTACATGCTTAACAATGCTGATGTTCACTGACAAGCCATGACTTAACCAACTATTTTACCTTTGATCACTCAGGTTATACCTTCGTGTTCGCACCTCTTCTGTGAGCACGTCGGTGTGGTGTTAACAGACAGTTTTAAAGAAAACACTCTGAGCGAGAGCTGCTGGCATCCTCTGATCCTCACACTTCAAAGACCATAAACATGTCTCTTGTATTGCAGCACAAATTGCCATACGTACCATTTTGGTATTCATCTCTATGGATTTAAACAGTGTCTGTGTTGTTGAGGGTGCAACTGCAGCCACGGCCCCGGGGAATCCACTGGCTGAGAGTCTCAAAGCCACACAAGAGGAGCTAAGCTCTGCTAAAGAGAGGCTGTCATCCTCTCCAGGCTGCACTTGTGGAGACTGGCCTGCTTCTCCAAAGTCCTGGACGGGAAAGAGAAGGGAGCTTTGGGAGGATTTGGGTGAGAATGGGAGCCCACTTTGCACCATGACACTGTAAATGCCTTGAATGGATCAAAGATCTTCAGGATCAGGCCCTGCGGGGAAGAGATGAAGATGACACTGGAGCCACAGAGCTTGTACAGCTGTACAGACAGGAACAGGATGATTTAACTCAAACTAACTTATTATTCCATCAGATTGTCACACATACTTTTACAAGACGCACGACTGATTGTCATCAGTGGATTCTGAGGGGGACTATTTGTGAGTGCATAAATACAAAATGAATAAATCCACCTAATTTTCACCACTGTACAGTGTTTTTCTTTTTTTGCCTGCTATTCTTTTTTCTCTGTTAAGTCCATGGGAATAATTCCCTGCTAAACAACTCTACATTGTGTCAGGGGTCTGCGGTGGCAGACCTTGTGTTTCTGTCAGCAGACCCAAACGCAAACACTTGAGGCAGGAACAGTTCAATAAAAGGTGAGCCGTTTATTAGGAAGGGTGAAGATAACAACTAAGACAGGTGGATACTAAAGAAAAACTTAACTAGGACTAAACAAAGAGGAACTAAATGGTAGCTCAGAAATATGACGTAACACAGCAGAAAAACCAACAACAAATGACAGAAAACTCACACACTAAATACACAGAGAGGAGACGAGGGGAGTGGAAACACCTGTGAAACACAGCTGAAACACATGAACATGATGCAAACAGGGGAAGCAAAACTAGACACACCAGACATGAAACATAAGACTATCAAAATAAAACAGGAACCATAGTGACGTAGACTGACACATGAGCTTGACACAGGAGGAAAGGCAGATGAGAAAGGGAGCGAGGGAACACAACAGAGAGGGGACGAGAAAGCACAAGAGAGAGAGACATGACGAGCTGGGGAAACATGGAATAAACATGGCCGACAGGGGAGGCATGGAATGACATACAGGAAGGGGACACAAGACATCTCGACAAGACAACGGGAAACGGAAATATATACTAAAAAAAAATAGAAAACCCAAATATTACAACACACAAAAAAACATAAACTCAAAATCTGGGTCAAATGACCCAGAAGCATTACACATTGTTATATGTCTTTAAAATAAAATGTCAGAGTGACTCTAAGCAGTTATAGTAAACTTTTTCCGAGATTTGTAGCATAAATTGTTGGTGCGCCATAAGCTGCAGCAGGACAGGAGATTATTTTTTTGGAAATTTTAACTATGCTATACTATATATATTGCTCATAGTCTTCCAGGTACTCTCGATATTGTAGTTAAAAATGTTGAAACAAAGTTACAAGCGAGCAAATTTTAAATGATAAAAGCTCGAGCTAATTTGTTATTCTTGGAGGACAGATGTAGTGTCAACACTGAATAACTATGCATCTGCAGAAAGCAGCACCAAGTTGATCTGATGCCTAAATAATGAAGCCTGACACTAAGTATGGCTATGGAATAAGGTTATGGTGGCAACACTGAGGAGGAAGAACTCCCTTTTAATGGGAAGAGCCATCTGCCATGACTGGTTTCTTTTAATGTTATCAGTCCTTTGAATTGGTGTCATTATTGGTAATTAGCCCAGGAGATATGGGTCAGAAGACACCAACTACCTAGTCAGAAGGTTTGTTATCATCAATTCACATAAAACTGGAACAGATGAAGACACAAGATCCAGTCCAAGGATTAACAGCCTGTGCCTATAAAAACATAACTCAAACTATGGTTCAAGATCACCTGATCAACCTGATTTATACCTACAAGCTTTTTCAAAATTAAAAGGAAAGCTTTAAGACCCATTTTAAAAGCACAGAAGGTGTGTGTCTCCTGAACCCAAACTGGAAGCTCATTCCCCAGAAGAAGGCTCTGAATCACAAAGAAGTCTGTGGTGCTATTACTGAGATATGTTATTATAACATCTTTTTTCATGTTCTCTTCTAAAAAAGAAAAGAGACAAAGTATTTATGAATCACCACTCCTGCTTGCCTGTCAAAATGTATCTAGAAGATATCCTCACTAGGAATTTGGTAAACATCGTCATCTGAGGTAAATCTCCACAGGGTGTTTTAATCCTAAATAAGAAATGAGAGGTGAAAATTGATCTTAAACAGTTTTATATTTTTGTCTCACTAAAACGTGCCTACTTTTATTTAACAAATCAGGATGAACACAGGTCTGAAACCAAACAGTAAGAAATATATTGTCATGTTTAATGGCAGTTTATTGTTAGTTTTATTATGGCTTTTCTCACATGGATGAGTTAGACATGCATGGCTTTAAATTTACTTGATTTTCCCATCTTAATCTCTCCACAGGAGAGCATTTCACAGTCTGGTACTGAAGACATGTTTACACACACTTAAGCCTCACTGTATTTATTACCAGCACGATTCCCAGGTACTTATTCAGTCAGCCCAGAATTTAAAAACACTCCAGCGCACACTCTGACAAATAGGCTCACACACACTTATGAATCTCATGAAAACCACATTTTGTACACACACACTTTTTTCTCCAAACATGCAGCTAAGTATGCTGCTCCAAAGTACTTAGCGCATTAGAGAAACAAAACAGATCGACCTCTCAGCACACACTTTAATCCTCAGGCATCCAGCTCTGGGATGGTGTGAGAGTGTCTGAGGCTGAGCTCTGTATCCCAGCCGGTCTGCGCTGACAAACAGCGCTCTCTGCAGAGAAACAGGTCACCAGTTCATGTGACCTGTATTTGGATCGCCATGCTGTTAATCAAGCCATCCATCTTTGATATGCTGTCATCAGGCAAGTTAAGCCAGAAAGTGTAAGGAAACATGGTGATGAAGGTTGGAGTATAAAATTATCTCTAAACATACAAAATTAGTAACGAAAAAGTGTTTGTTTTTTTGTTTTTAACTAATGATAGCTCTGTATTAAAACTCTCTGCTTAAGTGCTCACAGCAGATCTTTCAGTATCTTGTGTTTGGTGTATGCATCTCATGTTTTAGCCACTGAACATACAACCCTCAAACCCTCAGCCCGACTTGATTTGACAATTGTTTTTAGGGTTTTCCATTATGTGGTAGTACCTGGTACTACATACTTTTTCAGTACCTGCTCAGCCAGGGTTCCAAGTGAGCTGAACCGATCCAAAAATGTGACGCTGTGACGCCATGCCACCAACTGGCCAGTCAATGACATCACTTGATGAGTCATGGAAGCGACTGTTACTCAGCTTGAGTTAAATGACTAGTAAAGAACTTTTTTGCTTTATAGTGGATATAAATATATAGTTGTGTTTAGATGTGTAAAAACATTTAGTTAAGGTCAGGATTTCAAACCTAAGAACACTGTGCCAACTGTCAAGCATGGTGTTGGTAGCGTCATACTCTGGGGTCTCTTTTTTACTGGCAGCGGTACTTACCTCAAATCACTAGCTATCAGAGTTGGGTTGTTCCAGTGACAGCCATCAATGGCAATGCCCCCAAACACATATAAACTGATTTTGGAATGGAAAAGTGGGCATTTTCATTGCGTTTCTGAAATTGCCCTCTCATTAACCTTGCTGAAAATTTGTGGAATATGCTTAAAAGCTGGATCTATGCTATAAAACCAACCTGTATGAATAAACTCCACCAAGCCAAAGTGCAACTTGCTAAGAAACATTAGACCAAATATCAGTGGAGCTCTATGTATAATTTTGAGGGATGTGTTAAAGGGAGAAAATCCCAAATAAACTTTGTGCACCCAATTTCTTGTTTTTTAAAGCCATTCAATTTGTTCAAAGAAATCATTCATTACCACACAATTCATGCCTATGATGAATAAATAAGCATCAGCGGTAACTTGTGATGAATGTAATGTTGGTTGATTTAAATGTTGGTTGCTTAACCCACAGATCGCCAGCTAGATGGCTGAAACTGATTTAAATGTTGGTGGCATCATCAAATTCCTTTAAGCTGCATACACACTGGAAGCGATTCATGGCAAAGAGGCGACAAGAGACCATAGAAAATGAGCTATATTTGACAACTTCATGTGACTACGGGCGAAAAAAAGTGCTGGTAACGTGTAGTAGGCAGGACATGCGAGGACCCCTTCTCAACTTCCAGGTGAGTGACTGAAGACACTACCCAATGAAACCGGAGAATACTGGTGACATATTATCTTCTTTGAACTCTTTTCCTTAAGCATTATTTTCACCTTTGATCAATTTTGAGTATGCTTCAAACATGCTAGATTAGTTTAAAATCTTTAATGCTTTCATCATTACAGCTGGGTGGGTTAAATCATAAAGTATGGATGTAAAACTAGAGGAAAAATAGCAGGCTTTATGTCAAACATGCAGCTGAACCAGGATCCACTCAGTTACACCACATAAAGATGTTTGCTGCAAGAAGTGGATGTGGACAGTTTGAGGAATGGAAGCGTTTATAATCTGTGCAGGAACAAATGGAGGGCTGAACGAGCACGAGCAAAGTACGTGATCAATCATGGAGCGGGAGGAGAGGATCGGAGGCGGGGGGAACGTGTGAGTGAGAGGCTGGGATGGAGATGGAGAGGCGGCCAGGGAGTGGAGGAGTCAGGGGGCTGTGTAGAGTGGGTGGGTGCAGATAAAGTCGAGCTCTGGAGGATTAACTTGTCTTGAGTATGTTTCAGAGCCGGCATGGTTGAGGGACAGGCACTCTGCTCTTGGAGGGCTCTGGATGTTCTCAGCAACATCCAGACGCCCTGTCTGCCTTCTCCCATTCACATACACAAAGACACACAATCAGAAACATAAAAATAACATCATGAACACCAAAACATCAAGATACAGACGTTCAATGTATTTCAGACCGAGTTTTAAGCCTGTTTAGATAAACAGGCTTAAAACTCGAAAATTAGGGCCATGCAGATGCATGGCCCTAATTTTCTTCATTCCTCTTGGTAAATGGAAAACATGTGAATGACTAAAATAATCTATTTTATATTTACTGACATTTTTGCTGTGATCAAGACTTGGAAGAAAAACCTTCCCCTTCATCATTACCACCACTAACGTACCCTTGAATGAGACATAAGTTGACTGGTGACCCACATATTAGATTGTGGTCATCTTTTAGCACCCTCCAGCATGTCATGTGAATGAAAAACACATCTCAGTTTAAATGTCCTTAAAGTTTTAAAACTATTCCCCTGCAACTTATAACATCTCTAATACTCTTGCATGATTTTCCCGCCTCATAACAACCATTCAATCTCTCAGTAGCTTTAAAGCAGTCATCAATAGTATTGCCTTTATCAATTCAATTTCAGTTCAATTTTATTTATATAGCGCCAAATCATAACAACAGTCACCTTAATGTTAAATAATTTTTAAAGAGTCACACAAAAGTGTATGATGTCCAACAGCTCATAACTCATCATGTGTGCTATAGTGTGCAGATGATCTTCTGGTAACATGAAGGTAATTTTAGCGCCTGCCTTCCCATCACCTTACAGGTAAGTGGGTCAGAAATGTCAGAAGTAATTTATGAGTAATGATGGACGGTTTCCCTGTTTGCAGATATTTGTGGACGTTTAACAGATCTGATCCGTGCAGCCTTTAATCAACCTAACATGAGTTAGCAGGTCTGTTTCACACCGTGACACTCTTGGCTCTGGCTGCTTCACAGGTGTCAGCTGAGGAAGGTGACAGGCGACCGTGTGAAAGTGCTGATAGGAGCGTGCTTTTCCAGAATGTTCCCACCCGGAGCATCTCCAGAGCCACTGATGCTGACAGCACAATGGGTACCGAGTCGGCCATGCATTCACATTGCTCCCGATGACAGTTAATTGATATAACATTGACTTTTCTGAGTTTTGCATCAATAAAAAAAGCATGGTGGTGTCTAGGTGGTGAATAAAGCGATGGTGGGTAAAGTCTCACTCAATTATGCCAAAAAAGAGCAATAAGTAAGGCCTTGCATATTTGTAGACTACATGGAATGCAGTTAAATACATTTTTTTCACTTAAAAATAAACAGAAATGTGTTTAAGGTCTAATAAATTTCAAAGGGTGTTGGTAAATATAAATAATCCATGTATTTATGGCAAAATGCATGTATGATTCAGTAATACAGACCATTTTATCTGCTGAGTGGACATGATTGGAGGAAAGATTCTGATTGTCTGCTAGAGGAAAAACTTTAATACAATATTGTAAAAATAGTGAATAGTGGATTAATAGTGGATCTTTTGTGTGTGAGGTAAATGTGATAACTAAACTATAGAAGCCACAATATGGCTGAGATGGGACTACTGACTAGTAGTAAGATTTATTTATTTATTTATTTTGTATCTTGATTGCTCCTGCCCACTAAAATTAACCAATTTGTCAAAAGTGACATGTTCAAATGTTAACAACAATGTTTAAAACAAAAAATTGCAACTACATTTATCAGAAAGTAAAAGTATAAAGTATCTACTTTAAGGTGTGCATATGTTTCATTTTATGTGCACACAATATGGGAACTCATCCTCAAGAGGAAGTCAGATTCAGACAACATGAAACATACAGTGAATTGACAAGCGTGTGTAAAAATACACAGATTCACACATACAAAGACACCTGCAGTCTGGATTATGTCTCTATGTAGAGTGTGTCTGTTTTCTGTGGAAGGACCTGCACTGTGTATGTGTGTGTCCAAACAACACAATTTGTGTGTTGTTTAGATGGTCATTATGGTCACAGTAACAGCGACACACACACGTAGTGCTGAGAGGACGGGTGTGTGAGAAGCCTCAGGCTGTGACAGGCAGCTAATTGAACCATTACCCTGTTTAGATAATCTCTCTGCTTTATAATCTGACTGATGGACAGTATTCATATGAAAAATATTAGTTAGCATTTATGACTGTGAAAGAGACGGCTTGTATTTATGTTGTGGGGACGCAAATCTTTTTATAGTCACATTGTGGGAAGTTGATATGATAACGAGCAAAGACAATTCCCAAAAGCAAGTCCAGCTGCTGATTGAGGAGCTGTGCTGTGCTGAGAGTAACACATTACAAAGCACAGACTCCTCAGTTTACTTTTTTGTCCTAACAACTAACATAAAATATTACTGTTACCGTTCAACAATTCTTTCTTTTGATACTTTTACAGAAACACAGTGTCTCATTGGGGAAACTTTATCATGTTATCTGAGTTTTCTATTTTTTCATCATTTTTCAGAACAATTTGTTTTCTTGCCGAAATTGCCGAAAGGTGAGTAATTTATTTCTGTATGACTAAAGCTTACAAATGTATTCTTCTCATATTCTATTCTTTATATTTTTCTATACAGTCTGAATTAACCTGTTAAACTAGTAATCTCTGATGTTCTCCTGCATTATAATGCTCTTCTACTGAGGAAGCAAATAAAATTTCTTGAAAAAGACCTCTTCCGTCAGCCTTTTTCTGCAGTGGCTGTTCGCTCTATTGTGTCTGTGATTTGTCATCTCTTTTGCTTCAGGACACTTGGCCAGGGGACAGCGGCCTTTGTGCCGTTCTGGTGTTGAGCCCTGGTGAAAAGGCAACAGAGAGGAGGCAATGAGCTAAGTGATATTTAGCTCTTTGCCTGTCTGAAACTGACACACAAACACACACACACACACAAAGACACACAACTACATCTACAATAGATCTACACAGACACAAAGTGCACACGCAAAAACCCCAAAACACTCACAAAGTCATGTTAGTACACTCAGCAGCTGTCATGGCTGGCTCCAAACCTTCATGAGCACACACACAGACTCACACACACATACTCGGTCAGTCTCGAGTTGACGTTGACAGGCCGCTCTTTTGTCCATCATTCACCCGCAGACGAGAGTACAAACAAGAGAGAGAGAGAGAGGGAGAGATAAAAGCCCTCCCCCCTGCCCGCCGTAATCCAATTACAGGCCTGCAAATTTGATTGGCGCCCTGGGAGTGTGCCTTCAGCTGTCCGTCATTAGCGACTAGAGAACAGGGGGGCTCGCTGAGGGTGCTATAAGGGAGGTGTGTGTGTTGGTGTGTGTGTGAGAGAGACAGAGCAGGACTTACATTTTATCTCTGTTGGCTCAAAAGCGTCTCCTCTGTCTTCATGTGCCAACGTCCGATGTATACTTCCCATTAGTGGCCATTAGAAAAAATAAAGCGCATTGAAAAATGCCTTTATTAAACATTTGTCAGATTATCAAATGTTCTGTAGATTCCTTTGCCAGGCCACCTATTCGCAGCAGGAGTAATAATGTATATATAGAGTAATAATATATATATATATATGTATATATATATATATATATATATATATAGCTAGCTTGGGAGTCACCGCACCTAGTGCTCCTGGTAATCGGAGCACTAGGTGCGGTGACTCCCAAGCTAGGCGAGTGGCTCCAGCAGATCCCGGGAATAACATCGGAGATCTCTGTCCAGAAGAGCACAGTCCTGGGAACAGCTAAGATACTGCGCAGGACCCTCAAGCTCCCAGGCCTCTGGTAGAGGACCCGAGCTTGAAGGATAAACCGCCCGCAGGGGCGTGCTGGGTGTTTTTATATATATATATATATATATATATATATAAAACAAGGCAATAAATGCAGAAAAAAACACAGGGCATTTTCTGTGGTTTGTCTGATAAATCTCAAAAGTCCTGGCAATCTGGTCAGCTCAGCGTCGCAGACACTGAAAAGAAAAAACAGCGGAAATGTAAGAGATCTGGAAACCGATTGGCTAAGTGAAATGGCCTCAGTAGAAGCTTTGAAAGACTCACTTTATGACTGCATTTTTTTTTATTCACAGATTAATCATAAGATAAGATAAGATAAGATAACCTTTATTAGTCCCACACGTGGGAAATTTGTTTTGTCACAGCAGGAAGTGGACAGTGCAAAAGTTATGAGGCAAAAATTAGAATACAATAAGAATAAATACAGTACACAACTGTACAGAATAGAATAAAATAAAATACTATATACAGTAGAATAAAATAAAATAAATATACAATAAGATAAAAATAGAATACAAATACAAATACTATATACAACTGAGTAAAAATACAACGATGACAGAAAGGATTATTGCACTTGGTATTATTGCATATGTATGGATGTGTGTGCTTGATCAGTTAAAGTCTTTATTATGGAGTCTGACAGCAGTGGGGAGGAAAGACCTGCGAAATCTCTCCGTCCCACACCGTGGGTGCCGCAGTCTCCCACTGAAGGAGCTGCTCAGTGCTGTCACAGTCTGCTGCATGGGGTGGGAGATGTTGTCCAACAGGGATGACAGCTTAGCCGCCGTTCTCCTGTCACTCACCACCTCCACTGGGTCCAGAGGGCATCCTAGAACAGAGCTGGCCCTTCGGATCACCCTGTTCAGTCTCTTCCTGTCCCCATCAGAGATGCTGCCGCCCCAGCAGACCACACCATAAAAGATAGCAGAAGCCACAACAGAGTCATAGAAGGTCTTCAGGAGTGGGCCCTCCACTCCAAACGACCTGAGTCTCCGCAGCAGGTACAGCCTGCTCTGCCCTTTCCTGTAGAGGGCGTCTGAGTTATGAGTCCAGTCCAGTCTATTGTTCAGATGAACACCAAGAGTAAGAAAAACGTTTCCACATGTGACCACATGAAAATTCGTCCTCTAGTTCACTCATTCACAAGTTTACCTCATTCACAGTAAAAAGGTAAATCACAGTAGTGATAATTTTCATTATTGATTCAAGATTTGTTTCTAGTTTTGTGCATCAAATTGAAAAATGCCATAAAGGCAAGGCTGAATACCCAGAGCCCAAAGGGTCCCAAAAGCCAATTGAATTAATCACACATTTGTCAGAAATTTGCATTACTTAAGTCAATTTAAGGTTAGCCATCAGTCTGTCCATTGGCCTCACTCATGCACAGAGACCCTCACAAATCAAGCAGTTTTAGCTTATGTTGACGCAATTTGTTGTTTATGTCCCCTAACACACAGCTGGTTTTTTTTCTAACAAAGATAAAGTACAAAAATAGTTTTCAAACACTGTGACCATGCCCAACAAAGTTTATTTGGGGCAAAGGGTGTGTTTGTATGGGATAATGTGGGACGAACTAATAATGCTGCAATGATGTAAACAATTTTTGATACACCTAACTATACAAAATATAGACTTTGAAGGTTATGACAGTTAAAGGTTTGGCATCAATCAATTACAAATAAGTATTTCTTTTGAATGCAGTCTTCTTACTTTTCCTACAATAAGTAAATAAGTTAATCTTAAATAGTGAATAAAGGTGACTTTGCAGGCGTTATAGCATCATGATTGAAACAGAGCACCGATACCAAAGCAGTTTCATTATTAGAGGGTCTGCATATACTTTTCTGTACTCTGTAGGGGTTGGGAATATCTGTTTGGTGCATGTCATAATTATCCCCATAAGAGCGTAAACAACAACATCAAATCAAGGTTTTAGTCTTTATTTGGAAAGTAAATTAAATCTAATTATTTCAGCTCTAGGCTGCAGGTTGGTTTCTCAGTGCCTGTGTAATAATAAAACTGCCATGTCAATAAGGATCCAGCAATGTAATACCTTCTTCTTCTTTCCAGCTTCGTTTAGCTATACAGAAAGAAGGATTGATATTTGGTGACTTAAAAGTTTACTCTTTAAACTTCCAAACTACGTATACATTTCTTGCTGAGGTAAAGATGCTGTCCCAGTTTGTTTAAAATCCTGTCTGAAGAACTATGCCTAACGACCTTAGTCATAAACCTTTCATTATACCTGATATGAATGATGAAAATAACACCATGAATTCAGGTTCAGCCTCAGATAGGCCTTGCTCTTTGCTTGAACACCTCCATGTGAGCAGTGTATGTTTGCTTTCTCTGTGGATGCCAGTGAGACGCCAGACATATCAGTGCGGTGCCTTGTATCTGCTAAAGGAAGATCAGTGAGGAAGTCACAGACATGCCCAAGGTCTTATCTTTTATTGGCTGGCTCCTCTGAGGCTTATCTTTTATTGGCTGGCTCCTCCGTCAAGCTTATCTTTATTGGCTGGCTCCTTCTGAGGACAGCCTGTAAGCTGTGCAGGGCTGAGGTGGAGCTTGAGGGGTGCACTGCCTGCATGACTAGGACTGACACAGATAGCTCTATCACCAGTGTGGGAAAAACACGCAACCTTGTTTCCACCTTCAGGACAAAGGGACAGTCACTACTGCTTCTCCTCACTTCCTTTCCTTCCTAGCTCATCATCTGTCATTGTTTTGACCTCACACCAATTTTATGTTTCCCAGTTTTTCACAAAACGGTAACAGCAGTGTGACATTTTTTTTCTTAAGGCTAAGTCATCCCAGACTCTGATAAAATGAATACACTTAAACAGAAATGCAGAAATACAATCTGTCTAAAGTTTTTGGTAATTTTTGAATTTTGAAACATTTCAAATTTGTTTTTGTTTTTCTAAATCAATAGTGCAATAATTTTATCAAACTGTCTTTACAGTCTGTGTTTATCATTGCATCTCACGACCTTCTACTGTACAAGTCAAGGCAAGAAACACATTTAGCATTTTGCTAATAATTCATTACTTAGTATGTCACGGTTAAATAAACTTTCACTTTTTGGAAATAGAAAAATAACAGGCCAGAAAGTAAATTTGTAAAAAAAAAAAAAAAAATTATTATAACTTTCTAACAAATCAATTACTTTACAAACAGTTACACGAAAACAAATGTTAGAAAAAATAAATAATAAAATATGTGTTCTGACCATAACTCAACTTATTGGCTAATGCTAGCTAGCTTGGTTACAAAGGTGGCTGTGCACTGTGCACATGCTAAACACATGCATGCATATCTGCTAGTAAGTAAAAACTGATTTCTTTCACCTTCAATAAAATGGTCAGTGCTCTCCCAGGTGTCACAACAAAGTTTAACATCCAGGCATCCATGAAAAACAGGATTTCCAAAGTTCGTACGCAGTTAAATTTTAGCAGGAAGTTAGCTCGTTAGTTTCCATCTAAAGCTGATATACCATTCTGACTGACAAATTTCTAAATTACTAAAATGCACAATTTTGCTATCACGTTGGACATAAATGAAGACAGAAATTTAAACAGCAGCAGTGTTTGTAGAGTTTCTGAATTTGGATTAGTTGGCGTATAATGGTGTGTTACCTGGTGGGTAACTACAGAACTATGGTTAGGTACACATAATCACATTAGCATTGTGAAGCTGGAGGATGAACATTAGCTTTTTTCCCTCAATAAAAGTTCATGTGAGAGTCTCCAATGGGAAGAGACAAATACAATCATATGGGAGAAAAAGATGCTGAAAATGGACCAAACTTCATTCAGGGGAACACTTGAGGATGGATGAATGTACATTAAATGTTATAAACTGAGCATATGCTTTTTGCAGTGAACCTAATAATAGAGATTATATGAGAGACAATACCATCATAATACTGCTGACATTTTGCTTCTAAAAATGCAAAAAGGTATTAGCAATATGCTAAGTGGGTACAGACCATATATCTCTGGTTTAAGCATACTTTAAAGAATTATTTAGAAATTAAATGGACAAATGTCCCTGTAAAAGACAATGTTTGCTGTGTTGTCTATTTTCTGATTGCTTTTTTTTTTTTTTTTTTTTTCTTTAACATTTCCTCTCAATATCTCTGGTTTCCTTGAACAAACACAGGCTGACAGTCTGATGTGCTGCTTTCAGTCAGCAGCCTCCTTGTTGCTCATCACCTGTGGGATCACTCTGTCCTCTGTTAATGTGTGTGCGTGTGGCTGTCTGTGTGAAATGACAAAATAAGATGCTATTCTCAACACTTGTTTCCTGGAGTCTGGCCTATCAGCGAGATAAACAGCAGATATCCTTCAGCAGGTCTGTTACAGGAACTGCTGTTCACAGGCATTACGCTTTTATCATCCACAGGAAAGCTGATAACTGAACCCAGCAGACCCCAACTAAGTGTTAACAATAATTAGCATTCTAAGAAGACTGAGACACCTGCTGCTATTGTACACTGTGGAAAACATGATAGTTTCTAAATATGCAAACACCCTTACAGTTTGTATTGTTTTCAATACATTTTAAAAGGAATAACCTTCTGTCACTCATTATAGTCTGCAGATTTAGTGACAATTAAAACTATACAAACTGGATGTAGCCAGATGTCTAGTAGACATCTACTAAGGAGCTCTACTAAATTTTAAATGAAACTTTTAAAAAAAGAACATATTTTAGCCCAGTATAATAAATAAAGTCGGAAAATGTCACCTGGAATGCCCGAGTCTTTTTTAGAAAGTCAAGAGTGTTTGAATCCTGAAACAGCTAGCAGCAAGAACAGGAAGTGACTAGCGGCAGTGTGATGACAAGAGACCATAAAATGACAGTGTCCGTACAACAAGTGAAAAAATCCACTGGCAAGGTGAAACAGATGAGTGACAAGGAAAACATCTGTAAACTTTGAGGTGAGAGCTCCTAATGACTAACAAAATATACCACTGATTGCCATTTGAGGAGATAATAATTACGTTACCTCGGTAACCCGAGCCTGACCAGCCATCAGCTACAACGTGATGATTAGATGGGGTTTAGCTGAACAGATGTCCCATAATTTTAATGACTGAAAGATTTTATTGTTATAGAAAACTGTATATTTTTAAAAAACAGCTTAAAAGATTGATTAGTTATCAAAGCAACAAAAAATGTTCTCTCTATTGATGTTCAATTGTTCAGATAAATTCACATTCAGGGACAGTGGTCAGTTTTGATCTTAATAAGAAATTCTGGCCCCCTGAAGAGGTTTCTCTGCATCTTTTATCCTCTCTGGCTGTCCTGTCAGCTCTCAGTGAGGGGCTACCCCCTGTGCTCAGGAACCCAAGACCTCTTTATCAGCCCCACAACCAGCCAAAGTCCCCTTCAAACACCCATTTCTCCAAAAGTCCAGATAAGTGAGCGTGTTTGCATTATTGTGTCCTGCTGTCGCCTCTGTCTGTCTCCATGTCTGGAATGACATCACTCGACCAAAAAAAAGGGGAAGTGTGTCTGGAGGTGGTGGCTTGTCTCAAGGTTGCCGTGACAACAGCATCATCCATCCCGAGGGAGGGAGAAGTGGAGGCTTATCACTCTGAGAAGCTTTTAAAACAGAAAAAAAGAGTTGTGGCTTTAGGAAGCAGAGCCTGATGGGTAAATAAGTTAACCAGGATCCATGTCCGCCATTTAAGACCAGTTCCCGTATTCTCTCATTATTAACCGAATACTGTGTGAGGGTGCGCTTTTGTGTATCTGTGAGGTCCAGTCAAATTTCTTTCAACTTTCAAAAAAGGACAATGAACAGTAAATGTGTGCACATTTTAGAAGCAGACAGTAGAAGGAAATGTCATCTAGTGCAGAATATTCACTTTGCTTTATTTAAGGGGCAGAGCTGCATCATCACATGTGTTTCATTTTGTGATGATAGAAAATAACCACGATGTGATGTGAAATAAAGGGGTGCTTTAGGGCACAGCATGACAATCATGTCATGAGTTGTCATTCCAGCTGTTATATAACACCATTTTACCAGATGTCACCTGTTACTAACCCTTATCTCTACCCTCTTGATAGCGCCCCTTGATGCCACTACCAAGCCAGCAAGAGACCCTCTTGGAGACTTATAACATCCATTTTAGCAGACTAAAGAGTTGGTGGTCTCATAAGTTTCTGATTTGTGATGCAGGTGATCCCCGTACATATTGTGTTGGGAGTTTTCTGTTGTTGTGTCATTTTTTTAAACCAATGATCAGTTTGTCCTTCCACAAATGCTTAATAGATGTGGGCACTGGAAAATACTGTGATTTCCCGTAACAACTCACCACATTCATAAAGTACGAGTTAAAAGTTACATTACCTTCTCACTATCACCACAACCCTGAGTGTTCTGTAACACCACCACCAAAGGATGCATGCCCAAGTGTGACACAGGTGGTGTCTTCGAAAAACAGTATTTGACAACAACAACCAAACTCAAAGGCGAGGCAAATCAAGCCCAGTTTGTACACACAGTCCCAAAGAGAGGTCTAATAAAGCAGTTGAGTAAGGCCATACTCACACACAGGCCAACGTGTCCACGTGATGGACCGAGCTGAAAAAGCAGGAGTCACAGGAATTATTAGAAAAATAGGGTTTCGGTTTATTTAACCCCAAAAAAAATGGCTGATCAGACCACTGTGACACACAAGGTGCAACTAAACAAAAGCACAATTGTAAATAACAAACAATGCAGTATAGTCTGGTTTGTTAATAAACTAAACACCAAAGAAGAAAATAAAAAAATACTAAACCCTAAATTCAAATATTTAATTAAGTACAAATACTTTGTTTTTAATTAGAGAAAACACACATTCTCCACCTCAGCAGGAAGTGGTGGTGCGGTCCAATTATCCCTCTTTGTATTTAATGGCTCTAAACCCTGGCCACCATCTTTTGTCTGGCACCTCCCAGGGTTGATGGCAGGTAAGAAGCAAATAAAGAAACAAGGATAAATCAAAAATCAAACAAAGTAATAAACTGGTATGCATACATAAGTAAACTAAATGTGCGCGCTTACAAATAGAACAAATGTACCCAAACCAATCAATAATCTTATTGGAAACTAGTGTGTTATTGTGTTCAAACAAAGGAATAAAAATACAAGAGTTACCGCCTTTAGAGTGTGGCCATGGGTTTGGCCATCACAGCCCGGGTTCAGCAATCTCACTTCTCATTGAGTTTGAATGGACTGACATCATGCACTGCCAAATTGAATTGTGGATCTGTTGCTTCACTTTGCTTTTAATAGAATGTTAAGAGGAGTTTTCAAGCTGCAGCGTAGCTCCCAACCAATCAAATTACATGACTAGTGGCATGACTGATCGCTGCTATAATCACAGCAGGCTCTACCACAATGAAGTGTACATGAGTTCTGCTTAATGCATTAAGCGAAGGGTGCAGTCAGTCTAAAAGAAAACATGTAGTACAACTGTCATTCTTTCTGGAATATTTTGGCTAAATGAATGCAAAATATGTGTGAGCGCCTCTTTCAGCTTTGTTTCATTGTTTAAATAGTATACTGGTGCAGATCCTAACACGCTACTGCCATAAAATTATGTTGTTTGTTTATATTTTAGATTCGTGGAGCACACTGAGGTCACAGTGTTCAACTCATGACATCTAACATCACTTCAACTTACACATGATGGAGATTCTCTGTTCAGTCACGTTATTGTGAGGGGTTTTCTGTGAGATTTTGTGGCGTTTTTTTCTATTTCTGTAGGTTTTTATTCTACTTCCATTATGTTTTGTGCGCTTTTGCCACATTTTTCTGTTTTGCCAGTGTTTTCTTAAGTTACAGTGCATTTAACCTCTCCGGGCCACCACACTTTTCTTTCCAAAACACGTTCCTCTGCTTTCATACTCCTAAAATAATTTTCTTCTCACTTTGTGCATCTTATCCAGATTTTTTTGTAAAATCAGGAATGACACTGTGCCATGACAATCTGCAGATCTCTCGCCTCATTGGCTAAAAACAGGAAGTTATCCATGCATTGAGTTTCCATACAAAACACAGCATTACACTTAAGCTTTAGATAGTTGTCATACAGCAGACAAACAAATGAGAAAAAAACAAAAGAACAGTCAGAATAAATCAGAAATATAACTCTCTTATGTGAACACACACACACACACGGTCTGTTAAACACACATACACCCTGTCCAGACGTCCCTCCTTATCTCTCAGCTCCTTGGCTGCATCTTAACACACTAACCATGTACAAATATGGAAAGAGCAAAGCACTGTCAACACCATCCCAGTCATCCCAGTATGGGCCAGAGCCCTGCTAGTCCCACTCAGCATGCACACACACACACACACACACACACACACACACACACACACACACACACACACACACACACACACACAATCATAGGTTCAGAGACACACAGACGGTGACAGAAACACTGTAATGCTCAATAACTAGCCAGAGATAACACACACTCAGTTTCACTTCCGCAAAAATAAACCCACATGGGCTGACTCACAAACACAACTTTCTCTTTCTTACAAGATGTTCAGACACTTTCACTCTCACAGTCTTAAACAAACAGTGATTGAGACCTGCCCAGTTCACCCCTCCTCCCTGGGAAAGGGTGAGAGGACAGCAGGCCATCACTATTAGCGCTACATACCACTCAGAGCGCGCTCAGATAAGACAAGCAGAGGAGCCGAGTCCTTCAGAAGACCACAACCAGATCTACACTGAGCTGCCCACAAGGCTGTTGAATACTAAAAAAATATAAATGCATAGCCAATTACTAGGTTATTATTAGTAGTAGTAGTAGTAGCAGTATTATTATTATAGTATTTTTGCACCAAAAACATTCTGTCTCTCTAACTTTACTGTTTAGACTTTTGATATCCAATTACCAAAAGAAAGAGGCATGTAATCTTTACAAAAATGGTGCTATTATCATTTTATCATGACTATTTTTTGTTTAGGTTTTTAATTTCACTTGAAAATGACAAAAAAAGAACATTATAAACACACACAAAATGAAATCAAAGGTGTTACAATGGAATATCTAAATAGTAAATCAAAGTTTGAATCAATCTAACCAAGGAGATTAGAAACAAGTTGGGGTTGGGGGAAGTATGATGGCCAGAGTAGAGCTGATAAAGGGAGGACAAGGTGTTGCATTCTCTTATTTGCTAATTTAAGACGTTCTCTAATTGTGGCTCTGTGATGGGTTCTATGGCTGCTCTTAGGATTGGTGAGATAGTTTATCTATGAACTGACAGGATACTCTATCTGCTAACAGTTAGCTAAGCTGTTAGCTGTCCATGTGCTTGTTTGGTGCTCGCACACAGAGAGGAGTTTTATGGGGTTTTCTTTCAAGTAGAACCACTTGTGGGAAAGGAAGCAGTGATAGTGATAATACTCTCTAATCTAATCTAAAATACAATTTGATCCAAGGCTCTATCACTAAGATCGTATTCTCCTCAATGATATGTAAAGTATTAAAGTTTTTGCTTAATCTTTTTTTTTTTTTTTTTTTTTTTTTTTTAAATGACATCAGAAACAGCAGTATGCGACATTACGTGATGGCAGAGCTTCAGTTCATCCTTTGTCATTTTTTTTTTTTTTTTTTTTAATAAATAGGACAGGGGGAATGAATGAGAGAAAGAGGGGGAGAGAAAGAAAGAAAACCAAAGGGGAGAAGAGACGGTGAGAAGGGGGGGGAAGAGAGAGAAAAAAAAAAAAAGAACTCCTGGGTCACCTGTATGGAGAAAAAAAAAAAAACAAAAAAAAAAAACAAACAGAGGAGACAGCAAACAACAAAGAGCAACATAATAATAGAGAAAACAAAGCACCATCACAATAAACTAGCTAGTCATAGATATCAATATTTACTAAATAATAAACGATATTGTGCAGCACGCAAGATAGACAGCGCACAGTGTGCTTTGAGGCAGCAGCCAAGAAAGCTTTAGTCCGCGTCTGTGAATACCCATGTGTGCATACCTGTGTGGATCAGCATGCTTGCATTCCAAAGGTTTCTCCATGTAATGATCTGCTAGGGAGTGTGGGGGGGCCACAGCCCCGTCCTCCAGGGTGTGAAGCGGGTATGGAGGAGATCAAAACTCCAGACATCCAGAGGCCCCCAGAACACAAGAGACCATGGAAGACCAACAGAGGGGCAGCCGCGCCACTGTTCCAGTAAGAGCTGAGGAGAGTCCCAGATGAGGGCTCGCCCAGCAGCCGCGGAGCAGAAGTCAGGGGGAGTTGCAGTGACGCGCCCGTGAGCTCCGCCGGCCCCCAGCTGTGCCTGAGTGACCGAGCCCCAGGCCGAGAGGCCGGGGGCACCCCACCTCCAAAGGGGCCCGAGCGAGCCCCAGGCCCCAGGCCCCGACAAGCGGCCGCCAAGGAGTGAGCCGGTGTGTACCCGGACGCCCACCCCCAGACACAAAGAACCACCAACACACCGACACCTGAGGGAGTCCGCCACCGGCAGGGGAAGTGGTGGTGGGTGGAGATAGGCCTCCAAACCTTGGAGGGCCTGAGGTGTCCCCAGAGAGGTGGCGTCTGATACCCAACCTGACATATAGACACAGACATACAGGCACACACAGACACAAACATCCATTCCCACCCTCATGCTCTCATATGCACTCACTCCACACTCAACCAACGTGGAGACAGACATAAAGAGACGCTGTACACACAATCACACTCCCCAAGCGTACTCTACAAACCGGGTCTAGGTACCCTTGCCCCTGGAGGGGGGAATTGCACCCAGACCCAGGTGGTGTTACCCTTTTCCCTGCGGTGGGGAGAGGCAGACCACCCCGACTCCGCAGCAGCAGGGAGGCCCCACACCCCAGACCGCAGTCGGACGGCCAACTCCTCCTACTAGCCCTCCCGCTCCAGCAGGCCGCAGAGAATGGGGGTGAGAGAAGACTCCAAACCTCCCTCCACCCGCTCATTGTAGTGTTGATGCATATGTGTTCTAAGGTGCAATTAAAACCCAGGAGGGCATGGAGCTACCTGCCAAGGAGCAGCAGGTAAGCGCATAGTCCCTCCTGCTAGCCCTCAATGACTAAGTGTATTTAAAATTGAGAGGTGGGCAACGACGTCAGGGGTGAGGTATACACCCTGATGGTGATTTGGACTCCGTGATTGTGCCCACCCCCAAGATCCTATATGTATGTGTAATGAGAGTGTGAATAATGTGAATGTCTAAGTTGTGGGATAAAATTGAGGCAGAGGCAGCCAGAAGGGGACAGGGGGGGGGTAGCCTCCTCTGCACCCTGGTGACATACCCCCACTCCAAGGCCCTGCATGTGTGGGTGGTTGTGGAGGAGCGGGAAGAGGGAGGCAGCTGGAGATGGGGAGGGAAGTTTTTGCTTAATCTAATTTTTTTTTACCTCACTAGAAAGATGCAACTTTCACCACATTAACATTAGTGGTTAAAGTGGTGAAAGTGCAGTTGGCCTTCAGTGTGTAACTGACTCTTTTTTGTGATCTAGCAGTTTGCAGCTCTGAGGTTATATCAGAGTTTGGGGTGGGGGGTCAGCAGGTCACTGTGGGAGGCCAGAGCGTTCAGGGACAGACTGTCTGTGGTCTAATCCTCAAGCACACACACTCACCCATAGACCTGACCTCTCTACCAGCAACACCTTCACAGACTGGACCTGGAAATTGGGAGTGAGTTTACATTTGCTTTGTGACGTTTGCATAAATCTGTCCTGACTGCACGTTTGTCACATTTGAGCACGAAAGAGTCCATATTACTGTGCATGTGCACTACAAAGTCCAGCATCAATCATCATGCTAGTTGCCAGATTGCAGTCTGCTGCTGCTGCTGCTGCTGGCGAACAGCGACAGACTGGGAGGCAGGGTGAGGGTCAAAGGTCACAGAGAAACAGAAGTCCCTGGCCACATCTATCTATCATCACTCCATCCTTCTGCACCTCCTTCTTCTGAGCAGTGCAGAGGAATGGTCAGCAAAGTCATGACAGAGTTATCAACACTTCATCAGAAAAAAAACTGACGTCTGTCGATTTGTTTACATCTTCCGTTTGCGCCACATCATTAACAAACTCAATACACTATTTGTAAGTAGTCACCAATCCTTCGAGCTTCACTGACAAAATGGATTTCTACCACAAAAAGTTTTCTCTTTATCGTTTTACTGTTTTTACAGTTTCTAGACAACAGTCGAGCTCTGTGACAGAAAAGGTGAGCAGAAAAGCATCCTCACTGCTATTTCACTGCTAAAATTGGCCTCATTTTTGTGACTGAGACTATAAGCTACATGAACATGATGGATTTATGACATCACTCGTTGGTGTCGGGACTCTCGATTTAAAGTCTTAAAGCAGTTATTAAGGCCATTGCCGTTCTTGGCTGGAGCCATAAGTGCCCATTTTTGGTATGATGATGAAGATGATGGTAACAGACTAATTAATAACTAGAAATAAAACCAGAGGCCAAACCTATTTGTGACAGTCTACAGTTTAGTACAATTACCCACACAGAAAGCCATGCTGTTTGCTGCATAAGTCCATTAAAAATCTACTAACACCAGCCAAAGGCTCCAGTTCAGTCCATGAGGCGAAGCCCAACAGAGCGCTAACATGGTCAGAGCATCCCTTTCACGACAGTACATACATACAGTTTAAACAGTTTAAACTGGAGTGCTTTAAAATAGAGTTACAAAATATAACCAGCTGAACAGCTGTCAGAAGCTCTGAGTGTATGACTAACTTACCTTACTGATCCAACTTAAAGTGAGCATTTGGACACATTTTCAGCCATGGCGGTTGCTGCTTGGCTAAGGCAAAACTACAAACTATAAATATGTCATCTGGTGCGTTTATACCAAAATAACTTGGATTTAATATTTTCCCTAAAGAATACTTTCCAAACGCTGAAGCAAATTTGTGTGATTTTCTCCATCACTTGTAAAATTAGCATAACTGATTATTGCTGGCTAGCTCTGTGGCAGGTTGGCAACCTGTACCACACCTCAGCTGGCTGAGAATGGACAGGAGGCAATTTATTTAGTTTGGCCTTTACACAAAACAGATTTGGTGAATATTGTAGCGATGCTATAAAATGGGATGTGTGGTGAGTCTCAGACACAAACTATGTGCAAATATTGGGAAACTGTAGTGCTTACACTCAAGCCCAAAGTCACATATGGAAATAAATCAATGATTAATGAATATAAAGTGGTGGCACCTGAATGACACTGGTGTTGAGTTGCATTTCTGACAGTCTGGTCTTCAGTTTGACTGTGAATGGGCTTGTGATGCCTAATAATTTGCTTAAAAAATAGGCGTCAAAGCTATCGGAAGAGCAATGAGACAGAAATTTTCAGAAGTCTATCCTCTTTCATAACTGCTGCCAAAAGATTTGGTGTAAAGTGCCTCGAGCTTGATTTATTTTTAGTGCTGTACATAATGTCCATTTTTTCTTTGTCTTTAAAACAATATTGAATTTTGTCTGTCTTTTTTTGTTACGTTCAGTGTTGAACTGATGCTGTAAGGTTTTACCATTAAAGTCATTCAAGTTAAAGGCAGTAGTAATTCAATTCAGGAGGCAAATTAATTCATTTCTTTACATCTCTGAAAGTGAAGCTGGAGACATCAGTCATGCATGCTTTAAAACCTGATAAAACATTATTTTTATGTAGCGATTGATTTTCATTCCTCAGCGTTAAATGCATCAGCTGACAAAATGGACATAATTTTTATTTGTGTCGAGACTTGTGGGCTGCAGGGACATGTGATAGTGTGTATTTGTTGTCAGCCACAGATACAAGTTGTGTGTGTATGTGTGTATTGTTGGGGGACCATTAAGACGGGACAGTGTGTATGTTCAGTCTTCTCTCGATTTTAGCAGCAATGAGCATCACTCAGTTCTTAACAGTTAGTGTTTCTCCAGAGGCCTGCAGACAAAGTGTGTGTACATACAGTGCAGTGTGCACACAGGTTTCCCTTAAGACTTTCTTGAATTGTTCTTTCTTTATTTTGTAAGCTTTCAAATATTACATTAAAGGTTATTTGTACATGTGTGCACTGTAACATATTTATATATATCAAATGTCAACTTCATAAAACACCACAATTGTGGCTGAATCAGTGTTTTTTTTTTGAACAGTAGAAATCAGAGTAATCACAAAGCTTTTCTGACTGTCAGCAAAGGTATTTGTGTTGTTTTATTTGTAGGAAAAAAGCCGAAGCTTGTCCAAAGCATGAAGGACTGTATATATGACTGTTGATTTGTAATCCTGACTGATTATTGTAAAACTGAGACATTGTCTCTTAGGAGCAGTATGTAAGCCATAGACAGGGTTAACATTATAGAGTTAGACATTTGAAAATGAAACAAAATGTATTTTTAAGTCTTCACACTGTTCATCAATGCATTTAAGTATGTTTGTCTGTCCTGGGGTTACAAAAAATCAAATAAGTCATATTTTATTTTTTTTATTAATAAGGTTACAGTGAATAAAATCTTTCTGTATAAAGTAATACATTTAAATACATCCTCCTCAGTTAAGTGAAGGAGTGAGAGCTTTCTTTAACACAACCAGGAAGCCAGCATCACCTTAGTTCCTTTGATAATAAATCTGAAAGGAGTTTTCAATAAGGTTTTAAATTCATCCATCCATTCACTTCCGCTTATCCTTTTCAGGGTCGCGGGGGGCGCTGGAGCCTATCCCAGCTGTCATAGGGCGAGAGGCGGGGTACACCCTGGACAGGTCGCCAGTCTGTCGCAAGGCTAACACACAGGGACAAACAACCATTCACACTCACATTCATTTGCACATTCACACCTAGTGACAATTTGGGTTATCCAATTAACCTATCCCCACCAGCTGCATGTCTTTGGACGGTGGGAGGAAGCCGGAGTACCTGGAGGGAACCCACGCAGACACGGGGAGAACATGCAAACTCCACACAGAAAGACCCCGGCCTGATGTTGGAATTGAACTCAGGACCTTCTTGCTGTGCGGCAACAGTGCTAACCACCGTGCCACCGTGCGTTTTAAATTATCACAGAAAAAAAGTCCTGTGTAACATGAATATTTATGATTCTTACATGTTTCTGTCAGTAAGAAAATCCCCTCAAACTATAACCTGTGATTCTAAGTATAATTTAAACTGAACTAAAATGGTAACCTTGGGCAAATAAACACCGCGGTCCATGAATAAATCTGAATTTATGGTACTGGAAATGTGTCTGTCTGCACATTTCCATTCAGACCATGAGAGTAAAAGGGTTTTCACCCACTCACCAGTGTGCTCCAGTGCAGACCTCCAAAATCCCAATTGCGCATTGCTGATAGTGGACAAGGTATACGTATGTTGAAATTTGATTGGTTGAGAGGTGAAGTGAAGAGTTCACCAGTATTGGGAGAACCACAAAAAAAGATTTTAAAAAATACAGGAAAAGCACTGACAGTGGCTGGAGTGGACACTAACACTCGTTGTCATTTCAGCTCTTGGTAATATATATATATATATATATATATACACACACACACTAACAACACCACTCTTTGCAGGTACATCATCCTGGGCTACACCTGCTGAGCCATAAATTCCACTTTTGTAAATCACAGAGTTAGACTGCAATTATAATTTCCACATGTCTGCTAGACACCGCTTGGGTCCATATAAGTACATTTCACAAAATGGTAAGAATGAATGTCTGTGTGGATGTCTGAGTGCCTGTGTGTTATTTTGAGGCTATGTGGATTTGTCTGTGGAGAATTAACATTATAATGCATCAACTTTGCATGCACCCTAGGTGCATTTCAACCAGGTTTGCAACCACCAAAATAAATAAATAAAATTTTAAAAAGAAATGCAAACATTTGATCTTTTAGGAGGCATTCCTGAGAAAATCTTAACATTAGTCTTTCTTATAACAGTATAAACAAAAACTGAACATTATTAACTGAACTGAACATTAAAATTTAGCTTGACATACCTAATAAACTGGAAACTGAATATACAGTAGAAACAAAAAGATTCAAGTGTTCTCTCCAGAGGTTACAGCAGTTCTTTGCAGCTGTTTGGTGTTTGGTATGACACCTCTTCAGGAGTGCTAATGCTGGAGAGGCATTTAACAGCCAAGCAGTCCGATGATCCCGCTGCTCCTCCTCGCTGCCAGGAAACAGTAATGGATGGCTGGACAGTGAGGGGGGGCACGAGTGAGGGAAGATGATGTTAGGAGGAGTGTTCCTCATCCAGATCCCATGGCGGCTCTCCTGCTGCGCTGGATGAAAGCTCCCCGACCAGCAGTCGTCGCGGTAACTAATTTGCTGAGATTTTCTGCTTGACTGGAGGCACGAGGAAGAACCCCCTCCCCACCAAACCCCACCTCATCCTATCTAACAGTCAAGTTCCCCTCACCTCCTCCTCCTGCCCACTCTCTAAATCTCTGCTCTTTGTCTCTATGCATCCTCTTCAGCTTTTCGGAGATCTAAATCTCAATTCTGATCATGAATAATTGCAAATGAAATTAAGAATCACATGAAAGTGTGAAAAAAATCACAAAACTTCTTTGTTGTCAGAACAGCATCGTGTCAGAGTCATTTAGATATTCTTAGAAGTTGACCTGTCATGCTTATTTTTTAGCTTAGTTTTCATGTTTGGACTTTATAGCAATAGCATTGCATAGTTCGAAATTCTAAATAATTGGATTTATCATATACTGGGTCTTTGTGCAACAACTCATCCACTGCTTTAGCTGAACAGAATGTTTGGAAAGCAGCTGGGTGGCCTGTTGTGTTCACAATCAGAGCTATGCGAATGAGACAACCTTTTTAGGTTTATCCACTCTCATCGACATCATACAGAGCCAAGAAAAGAAAAGAAAAACTGAAACAAAGCCTTTAGAACAGTCTAAAGTCTGAGCTTTTGGACCACGAGCATTGTTGAGTTCATTCTTTGAAGTTTTGATCATGTTTTATATGAAGATGCAACATTGTAACAGTATGTATGTGACAGCAGATACAGTAAGTAAAAGTATAACAAATCTCCTTTAACTTAAAAGAAGAAAATCAGTTTTTAATTTTCTGACAAAAGTCAGTACAAAACGTTTTTTCCAATAAAATTCACGAAAATCTCAAAGTAAATGTTGAAATCAGTCTCTTGGAATGAAACCTCTGCTAACTGAATTATGATTTGGTTTGCTAACTGATTTTATGAAAAGATGCATCCATCCCTTTTCTGTACCATTTATCCACTTTGCGATCACAGTGGTGCTGGAGCCTGTCCTAGTTGTAACTGGGCAAAGGACAGGTTGCCAGTCCTTTGTAGGGCCACTCCATGTATGGTACTGTCAAATCTTGCCATCCACATACAAAGAAAAAAACACCAGTAACTTAAACAGAAAATGCGTGAAGAAGAAACATTATACTTATATTTTAGTTACAATGCAATATAGTAATATGCTGCTGTTATTAATGGCACTGATGCAGGCATGCTCTGTTAACAGAAACGTAAGTAATGCAATTACTATTGTTTGTGTTAGTCACTGATCACTCATCAGATCCTGATGAGGGTATGGGCTCAGTCACTCAATGTGGGGCATAGTGAATAAAACATAAAGTTCATTTTCAAAATTTTGGTGATTCCGCACATTGATTCTCACAGTCAGCGGAGCCTCTTGCTCACTGTGTTGTCATGCTTTGCCATGTTCATCATCTTAGTTTAACCTACAGTATGGGTATTTGCTAATTAGTAATTACTGTATATTTTGTGTATTTATTATCTCACTCTTATTGCCTGTTTATGCCCTGTCCTTATCTTCAACATCATGCTGCTCTGTTGTATCTTAATTGCCTCTTGGGGATAAATAAAGTCTTTCTGATTCTGAATTGGCACTAAACACACACCACAGCTACATCTTAAAGAGATGCACATAATTAATCGTAAAGTATTGGTTAACAATTTACCTGGTGGTGAAAGGTGTAAAGCCAAAGGATCATCATAGTGAGCTTAATTTGAGGATCTGAGGATGGTAATCCATCCATGTTGTAGTTGTTGAGCTTTTTCATACTCAAGCCAAAGTGGAGTCAACAGACCTGCTGCTAGCATGGCTCAAGATTAACATGCAGCCACTCATAAAACCTCTTTCACCCTCTTCTCTCCCTGTTATGTCTCAGCCCCTTCATCTTAATAATATTCACTAATTACCGTCGTGGCACCCTTTAGGGTTCAAACGGGTCATTGGCAAGAGGCCATAATCCTCTTTCTGAACTCTGACCCGCCACGGCCATTTTAATGGGGTCAAATACTGGAAGCGGATCACATCACAACCCGACCAGCGTCGCAAACTTTGACATATCGGCTGCTGGAGGTGAGAGAATGAAGGCTTTTTGTGTCTTTCACACTTTGAATTCAACAGTTATGTACCAGGAGAGAATAAACATGAGGATTAAATGCAGAAGGATCAATAATATTGATTGAGACACAGAAGAAGATGTGATCGCTCTATGAAAACCATGTAAGGGGCACCTGCGTGTGTGTGTGTGTTATTAACAAATCTAAGGGAACTGTGTGAAAACTGCAAGAAATGATCAATGTTGTGCTTGTAAGTGCACAAGTCTGTACGTGTCTTTGTGCATGTGCCCATGTGTGACACTATGTGTGTGTGCATTTTGGAGTTACTAAGCACAGATAATTCCAAGCATTAACAGCACTTGGACAACAATAGACCTTTTCTTGGGGCTGTTTGGCTCACCTCCAGTTTCCTCAGTGTTATTATAGCAGTAAGGCTAATTCCACATCTAGCAGTGTTCAGGCTAAGAGACTGCAAGATTATGGTTTATAGACTGTTTTTCTGCCTGACATGTAATCCATGTAAGCTTGTGTAACCAAAAGCTTGTACAAGTTTACGATTATGAATGTCATTCTTATAAAAAAAATACAATAAATGAAAAAAAAATTGGCTGAAGTATTTTGAACTTTAATAATATCTCTAATATCTTTTGGTCTTTATTTCTAGGGAACATTTAGCTAATGTTTTTCTGGTTATCTGAAATACACTACATGGACATAACGAACAGGGCCAGCTACAAATTATACCCACAGGAGTTGTTGAGCCATGGAAATCTATGTCTTGAAGCTCCACTGCACAGTTTTTCTGCTGATGTTAATGCCAGAGGAGGTTTGGAGCTCTGCTGTTATTGAGTCAGAGACTTGGCAACTTTTATGCATTTTGCATTTCAGCACTCAGTGACCCCGCTCTGTAACTTTATGTGGTCTGCCACTTTGTGGTTGAGTTGCTGTGGTTCCTAAATGCTTCCACTTTGCATTAATACTTCGTCAAGAGAGCCCCAGGTCTAAGTTCTGGAAGCTGGAATGGGTTCTGTCAAAAGAGGATGGGTAGACTAAGAATTGTTACCAGTGTACCACAATTTCTGGCCCAAATTGGGAGACAGCAGAGGGTGGACAGGCTGGTGAGTTTCTTGGTGAGCTTTCACAGGAATGCACCAACACAGGATTGCAGGTGAGTATTCTGCAGAGGGAGTTCATCAGTCGGTAAGGAAGGCTACACGACATTCGATAGTGTCGGTAAGGAGTCATGCACTTTCCAGTATATGTCTACATTTTATGTGTGTGACAATTTACAAGACACGTGTTTGTTACATTTGTCATTAAGAGTATTCCATTGAGTTAAAAGATTTCATTGTTGCAGAAACCAAAGAGAGTCACTGCGAACTAAAGCAATTTTGACTCTAAGATCACACTATGTTTTAAACAAACTTATGTGTGAATTGAGGAAAAAATCTTCAAAGCAACCTCAGAGTGGTGGAAGAGCTTCAATATGGGGGAGGAGAACAGGGGTGATGGGTAAGGGAGGGTACTCGGGGTTGTTGAGGTTATTGGATAAAGGTTAAAGTCAAACTAACAGGGGCTCTTTGCACATGTGGTGCCTTTGCTGGTTGTTAGCACCTCAGATCCCATTGCTCTCCAAGTCTGCTGGCCCCAACTGCCCCAATACACAGCTACGCACAAATAACCACACACATACAATTGTTAACTGATACAGATTGAATATTAAACTTCTGTTATCTGACTTTTAGTGAGCTTTAAGACATAGTCTGTTGTTCTGCTGGAAGTAGCCATCAGAAGATGGGTATAGTGTGATCATAAAGGGATGGACATGATCAGAAACAAAACTCAGGCAGGCTGTGACAATGGTCAGTTGGAACTAAAGGGAACAAATTGTGAAGAAAATGTTCCCCCTTGCAATTACACCACTACCACCAACCCAAACTGTTGATGCAGAGCAGAACATGCTTTCATGTTGTTTGCACCAAATACCCTACGATCCAGATGTTGCAGCTGAAACGGAGACTAATCAGTCCAGGCAACATTTTGTAATCTTCTGTTTTCCAGGCTTTATTGGCCGATGTAAATTGTAGTTTCAGCCTCCTGTTATTAACTCATAGGAGTGGCTCCTGGTGTGGTCTTCTGTTGCTGAAGCGAACCTGCTTGCAGGTTCTGCATGTTGTGTGTTCATAGATGCTATTCTGCATGCATTGGTTGTAATATTTATTTGCTCGAAGCAGTTTAGCCATTCTCCTCCGACTTCTGAAATCAACATTTTCACCCAGAGAAACTGGAGCCCAGTGGATTTTTTTTTTTTGACAATATCTGTAAACCCTAAAGATAGTTGTGTGGGAGAATCCAAGTAGATCAACAATTTATGAAATACTTAGACAAACAGATTTGGAAAACCATACCAAGTCCCAAATCACCTAAATCACCTTTCCCCCCACATGCTTGAGCATGCCTACATGCTTAATTGCATTGAGTTGCTACCATGTGATTGGATGATTAGATATTTGTGTTGAATAACTGAACAAATATATTATTCATATTGCGTACAAATGTTGTATTTCTAATATATTCACAGACAACGTCTCGTATTCTTTTCCAAAAAAAAGCAAGGCTCATATTAGAATATCTAGTGATAGTATCAAAAACATTTCTTCAAACCGCATGACCCTAAAAGACTTTTTTATGTTGTGCCATTTTCAGTTTTCTGAAAATTTGCATCAGAAGCTGACCTTATACTGTCCTTGACTTTTCAAAAGATGACTTTTGTCATCTTGTTGCACCCTGTTTTTCAACACACATATGACACATAACAGTATATCTGCAGAACAGTAGATGAAGACAGGTGTTAAGTGTGTATTGTATTTTGTTGATTTTAGTGAGTTTTAGCTGAAATGTGCACTGCACTTACTTGGAAACCTCAAATACAGTAATAAGTATAATTTGTAATAATTTGACCTAAAATTAGTTTTATATATTTATGAAATATTCAAATGATCTGCAACTTTAAAATAAACAAAAAAATGTAAACACAACACCAGCTTATCAGGACTCTAGGAAATTAAACCCAGAAAATACATGAAAAGTAAGTTTCCTTTTTTTTTTTTTTACAAGTTGTAAAATAACCTTAACTTTTAGTTTGACTTGTTATGTTTGGTGTGAAGGTTCCAGTGAGCACATCTTCTTTTCTCTCTTTGTCAAAGTGAAAATCTGTGGAGCTGAAGTGTGGAGTTCTGAAGTTGAGGTCAAACTAATACAAGGACATGGAGGTGAAGTCTACAGTCTAACATGTGGGGATAAATCCCCCTCACTCTGGCCATATTTAGAGATGTGATCTTGGCACATCTCAGAAAAAGTCTCCCTGGAGGTTTGAGAGGGTCGATCCGGTCTGGAGGACCACAACACAATTACAGTTCTGTTTCTTACAGAGATGTATAAAAGGGCTGAGGTGCACAGTGGGTGTATGTCTAAAATCCCACTGTTAGCTTTTAGCACCACACCCCTGTTGCTAAAATCTCCTGGATGTCCCTGCTATGTTGCAAAAAGGGTTCGGGTGTTGCAATAAGCGTGTTATTAACCTCTTGCTTCTGGCGTTTGTCACACCCTCTTTCTGACAAACACTGCAGGATCCTGTAGATGTGCATCAATCTGCCTTTTTCGTAACCACCAAGCTCCTCAATTATTCAGGAGCAGTGTGCAGTCAAACATTCCCATCTAAAGATCTAACACTTGTTTGACCAGCAGAATGTCCAATAGTCGTGTAGAGACATATGGAGGAAATGGCTCCAAAAAGCACATAGAGGATGGACCCAAAATTTTTTCAGGCTGAAAGACAGTCTGTATTTCATTTCATTTGAGCAAATATAAGCTAATGTTAATGGCATGGGTTTTTTTTTAAATCTTCTATTGATATTTTGCTGTATAGGTCAGTTTTTTAAAACTGTACCGATGTACTGATGTACTAATTCACAGTCCATAGTGTCACATGACAGAAAACCATAAATATTCACCAAAGTACTGAAATGTTCACTGATACAGGCGTTACTAGTTACATGTGTTCTAACGAATGCCCGGACACAAAGGTCAAAAAGTAAATTAAAGCCATAGATGTACACACAATTATTATAATTTCTTTCCCCTTCAGATGTGGTCCCAACTCTGCCAACAGGAGTTGAGGAGTTGCCCCACAGAGATCCTGAAATATGTACGGACATCTTCAACTGCTGGATTAAACCATGAAATCTGCCTTGCTACTGCCTTCTCATGAGAATGGAATGAACCCAGATATTTAGTTACTTACTGTTCTTGTTTAAAAACATCGGGACCAGTTCATCATTGCTTGATGTCGATTTTGGTCTTGATGTCGCAAAGCCTTGGGTCTGTGTGTACAAATTGAATGACAAGTTTGTATCCAAAAACTTGGGAATTTCGGGTTGTTTTTTTCACATCATGTTCAGTGTGTAATGGCTTTCAGAAAGATAGAGTTCATGTATCACTAGCAATACAGCATAATACTTGTTTTTTAGTGCTTAAAAACAGCACTGCAGCACATTGATGGATAGAACCTGATCAGTGCTCTGTATGTGCCTTATTTAGTGAGTCAAAAATACAACAGTGATGATGTTTTTATTTTCTTTTTAGTGGCTTTCAACTTTTACTTTCAGTCAATAGATATATTTATTCACTAAAATTACTTAATAAAGAGAAGAGGGACCATCTGGCTTGTTGACGCCCTCACTTCAAAAGCCTGGTTTTCTGGTGGTATTGAGGCACATCAGTGCCTAAGGAACTGGCAGCATTTCCTGGAAAGGCACCATAAAGGTTTTACAGCTACATACACTCCCTTCCAGGTCACATCTTGCTCTGGAAAGATCTTGTGAAACAGCACACTTCATCTAATTCAACAGCATAGATTCACAATAGAAGAATCTGGGTACTGAACCAGGCTACCTGCAGTCCAGATCTTTCACCAAATGAAAAGAATTTGGAACATTATAAAAAGCCAAGCTACTGTTTCATTGAGAGGGGATGAAGGGGGAATGCTGCACAGTCATAATGTGGTCAATAGTAATACGTCCCCATCAAATTTAAAGTTTTTTAATTGTTTCTTAAAAAGAAAATTTTGTCACTGTAGACATCTGATATGTGTTCTGTTTTAATAAAATTCAGATTAATAAAAAATTAATTATTGCATTCTGCTTTTATTTACATCTTAAAAGGCATCCCAACTGTTTTTTGTAAATAGGGTTGCATAATATATCATATATGCCTTTTTTTTTTAAGTCAAGAACTGTAATTAAAAATACAGCTTGCCTGACTCAATCAATTGTGATCAGGCAGTGTAGAAAGGAACAAACAAAAAATAAAGAAAGGAAGATTTAGTTCTTCAATAGTTTTTGCAGGTGACTTTGTGGCCCTGTGATGATTCGTCATCCTCATCCCTCTCCTACACCCACCCCCTTCTCTTTTCGTTTGACCTATCCTTCACCAAGGCCCAGTGTAATCCCTTTGAGTTTGGGCAAAACAGAGTTTACAGGGGAAGGAGGGGTGAAGGTTGGACTGAGGTTAAGAGAAAGCCTGCTTGTTTATTAAAGAGTCAAAGATGTGAGCTTCCTGCTACAGCAGTGTTCTTCAGGGGATTAATGTATTAATGTACTTTATGTATTAACACTCTCCAGTACAATGAAAATGGTTTTGAAAAGCATTTTCAGCATTTTGCAAGTATATAGTAGCAAATACAGTGTTATAGATCATCGTTCAATTGTTGCTAGTCAACACTGCATAGCATGAAGAGTGTGCTCTGTTTGGACATAAAAAACATGATCATATTGACATCACTTCATTTTTCAACTCACAGTTCAGTTTATCAATTAACTAAGCCGACAAACAAGCTTTGGTTGGGTGTCTTTAGAAGACTTTACTCTCTCATCTGTCAAGCCAGCATTCTTCTGATTGGTTACAGCAGGTAGGTGGGGCTTCTTCGCTCTCAATGACTTCATGTAGAGCTAAGAGTAGAAAAAACATTCACAAACCATGAACCCTCACTACCACCCACCCCCACCAAAAGAAAAAAACAATGTAATATGCATTTGAAACATTTAGTGATGCATTCAATATCATCACTTTGTTATTTGTTAACACTTTTTTCTCATTTTCATTGAACTATACAAAATTTCATTGGATAAAAAACAAACAGAAAATGCAGTTATTTAGACTGTTACAAAGACCAGCTAATGCTGAAACCCAACTCTGCTTTTAAATCTTTGTTAAAATGTATACAAATGTAAATAAATGTATGCAAAATAAATAAACCTAATGGGTGGGATATGTAGCCTTGGTATATTCTTGACTCATTTCTATCCTTAGCTCTTTTGGGAGGGGCAGGGGGAGAGAGAAGTTAGTGGAGACGTCGGTCCTGCATTTGAACTTAACCTGGCTGTGGCCCGGGACTGACGCAGCAATTAGCACCAGGGATCAGCATCAAAAGGAACGGCACAGTGTGAAGCTGGTCTAATTAGTCATATGAACGGAGGCAACAGACCGACCACTGCATGCCTCAGGTTGTAGGGGTGTGGGAGTGTGTATGTGTGTGTGGAGGTCTGACTAAGTGTAGTCAACAGCAGGTGAATGAGAGTCCATGTTGGTGAAGACATGCTTCAGATCAAAGCTTTCTTATGTGTGCTAAGTGACCTGATCTGATCTGTTACTGAAATAAAGCAAAACATCCCCACTGCTTCTCTGCAAACTCTCACTACTCCAATAGGATTATTATTTTCATGCTTTGGCCTTGTTGCTTATCTCATGAGCAAGATGAATTCTTATCAGAGATTATTTGAAATGAACCATGCAACAAATTAAAAGAAGCAGAATAAGGTTTTAATGGTTGAGACTGGCCCTGAACAGAGTTTCATAATTGAGTACGTAAGTTGTAAACAGTTCAGGTGAATAGTCCTTGCACATTTGTTACATTAATTTACTTATCTTGAAATTAATTTACTTATTGCCAGGATTAAGAAAGTATCATTTAAGTAATAATCCTTAAGATTTTAAATAAAGATTATAACAGGTTATTAAAATGTACATTTTATAAAAAGCAAGCTGACTGTTAACAGTAAGCGAAACGGAGGAGGAGGTTAGTGAGGAAGAGAGTAAATTAATTTGTTGAAAGGAGACAGGTTTTTTTTGTTTTTGTTCTTTGAAATCACTAATATAAAATTTGTTTATAAAGAGGTAAACAGTGCTGAACTGAAAATTTATTTGGTCTAACAGTTAACCATGGTAGCCCGTAGTCAGCAGTAACAGTAATAGCAAAAGGGTGCGGCACTAAAAAATGTTTTAATCAAAAAGATTGCTTTAATTGTTAGAAAACTGCTGCTTCACCTGTAGTTTGCATGAAAGAGTTGTCCAACTTATGCAACTTGTCTGTAAACAATCCCAAACTACTTGGCAAGCGGTACTGAAACTGGGAAAAGCACCACGTAAACCGGAAAAAGAAAAATGTTCATCTTGTAGGTAAAAAGTATTTTGAAATGTGCTGGTTGCTGTTTTTGAGGCACAACTTTTACTTTGAAAGTTACATTTCTTGATTTCAGGTTTATTTCACATTTCTGTATGTTTCACAGCTCTGTGGGGAAATGGCAAGTGTGTGCAGACAGGTCGACATCTTCCGTGCAACCACGGCAATCTTCTAATGATCAGAGCAATCACAGCAAAGCTTTTTAGTGCACCACACTCTTTGCAACCAATTTCACCTGAGGACAGCTAACAAACTTCAGCAACCACTTTTCAACCAGCTACCGGAGGTTGCCAGGGGGTCACCGATTGGTCTCTGCGCCTAACTGAGCCCTAGAACTCTTTCCTTTATTAACATATTCTTGGTCAAATATTAGTAGGAGAATCAGCACCTCCAAATCTGAAGCCATGGTCCTCAGCCAGAAAAGGGTGCAGTGCCCACTACGGGTCAGGGATGAGTTCCTGCCCCAAGTGGAGGAGTTTAAGTATCTCAGGGTCTTGTTTACAAGTGACGGGAGAAGAGAGCAGGAGATTGACAGATGGATTGTACCGGTCCGTCGTGGTGAAGAGAGAGCTGAGTGTAAAAGCGAAGCACTCAATTTACCGGTCGATCTACGTCCCTACACTCACCTATGGTCACGAGCTGTGGATAGTGAGAAGAACAAGATACAAGCGGTGGAAATGAGCTTCCTCCGAAGGGTGGCTGGCCTCTCCCTTAGAGATAGGGTGAGAAGTTTAGCCATTCAGGAGGTGCTCTGAGTAGAGCCGCTGCTCCTCCACATCGAAAGGAGCTAGTTGAGGTGGTTTGGACATCTGACAAGAATGCCTCCTGGGCGCCTCCTGGGTGGGGTGTTTGGGACATGTCCCACTGTGAGGAGGCCCCAGGACAGACCCAAGACACTCTGGAGGAATTATATCTCTTGGATAGCCTGGGAACACCTTGGTGTTCCCCTGGACAAGCTAGAAGCGGTGGATGGGGAGAGGAAGGTCTGGGCTTCTCTGCTGAGGCTGCAGCCCCCGCGGCACAGCCCTGGATAAGAGGAAGAAGATGGATGGTTGGAAATATTAGTAGGTGGGTGGCTATACTTGACTTCTAGTGGCATAGTGGTTTAATACCTAAACAAACAAGAAACTGGGAGACTACATGTGACCATCACTGACTTTTACTTTTCAAAAGAAATTTCTAACTAAATTCTACAATATGTTTTTGTAATAGACAATAGCTATACTAGCTGTTCAATAATACAGATCTACCACAATTACTGTGGTTAAATATTATTACAAAACTACTGCAATATCTATAGAAAGTGTAATAAATATAGCAGACGTATCTTAATTTTTAAATACCACTTTCATTGTCAATATATGTTTATCATTTCATCTGTCAACCACAGCACCTTAATGACAAAATCACCTTACAAAAAGTGTCAGTGCGGAGTTTCTCCTGAAGTACCAAAGGGTTTTCAAAACACTGATGACCATTAATAGTTCTAATGCTACAGTGAATAATGGGAATTTGAAAAATCCGAATGCATGGGTGCAAAAATGTTCACAAACCACATGTTTTCCACACATTCTTGGTCAATTTTAGTCAAAAACAGTGAAGAGAACATTAACAAAGAAGGAGGGATGCTCTTTATGGTTCTGATGGATGATCGTGCAGGCATTCACAACTCTTCTGATCATGCCCACTCAGCAGAAACACTGGTATACAATGTATAACATAACAATGTAATATATGTATGTAGTATTTGTATTGTATTATGTACCATCTTTGTTTGAGAGCATCTTTGGAATTTGATGCACAAAGATAATAAAATATATACAAAGTAGATCGTTTAGAAAAAGCTTCACACTAAGGTATACACACTGCTGTTAAAGTACAGCCATTAACGGTGGCTATAACTGGTTGTGCATAAATCAGGTTTCTCAGCCCCCCCCCCCCCCGGTGCCCCTTCGGGCCCTGTAGGTGAACAAAGACATGTAATATGCAGAAGTAGCTGTGATAATTGGGATTTACATTGGCAAAACAAACCTATGCACATATATTAAATATATTCCTGTAGGCAAATAGTCGCCCCTGCTGCCTGCCCTGTAATCTGGTAAAAAATCGTCAGGGAGGTGAAAGGGTTGGGTCACAACAACAGCCATTTCATTACTGTGGCTCAAATGTCCCAGGATTCAATTCAATCACAGGGCGATTATTTTTACTCAGTTTCCACTCTGCGGGGAATTGGCTGTCGTTTGTTGCTGACCTTTTCACACGGCGGCCATTTATCCCGAGGAATAATTGTTTAGATGGTTTCATTGTCATATCCCTGAGTGCTTGGGGCTCTCGTTGTGGTGAGATGTCACCTATCCTGTTATCTCCTGCCACTGATGCGTCGCAGGAAAGTACTGCAAACACTTGTATTGGGTCAAGGATTTTTTTCTTTCTTATTTTTAAAGAAACCTGTGAAATGACAGTTTTAGTCTTTCCTTGAAAACTTTTGTTGAGGTACTTTCAACAGTTTATGACTAAAAGTCACTGAAAAAAGGTGTGTTTTTACACTCAAACATGCAATGAGTATAAAAGTTCCTCATTCCTTTATTGACTCCATGTTACTGTTGTTAATTTGCTCCATGTTTATTTTTATCAGACTGCGAGGAGTCAGTTTAGGAAACCATCAACTAGATTGAAGACTCATGGTGCAAACCACCAATTTTGTTAAGAATGCAGATACATATGAAGGATTTCATAAACTGAGATAGGATATGAATCAAATCTAGAGCAACACAGGAAGTTGATCCAGATCTCAAAATGTTTTAAAAAATAAATGTGTCCATAAACTTTGAAAACAAACAAACTAAAAATATAAACAAAAAGTATTTGTGTTATTTAAGCACAACCCTTTTTCAGTACAGTGGCAACAACTCGAGTTCTCTTTAATGATCACATTAACTCCTTAAGTGTGTTTACCGAAAGACTAAATATGAACAAACATGGACTCAGTGTAGGTGTGCTTGTTCCTTAAGCTTAATGCCATAATGGTCTTCTTCGGTTTAGGACATCGAAAGTGTCTCTCGTATGTTTATAGGTAATAAGATTTTTAGGGAATATTTAATGTAAAGTTTGGTGAAGATCAGAAAAGATTTAAATGCAGAGTTGGAGGGTGTGTGTTAATCTTAAAATGATGTTAAAACTGTTAAACATTGATGTAGGTTATATACTTTATAAAGAGTAAATCTTAACAATGCTTTTTCAATCTGGCCCAAGATTTTGAGGCAGGTTTTTGGGTCATTTGGCTTTGAATCAGCCACACAGACATTTTTTTCTGTTTTCTCTGTGACTCATCTTGTATTCAGGCACCAAGTCTAACCACCATCTGTGTCTCACTTCCAGGCCGTCTGCTTCTTTAAGGCTGCACCGGCCCCTCAAAGTGTGAATAATATTCAGTAAGGAGTAACGCTTAAGTGGGAAAGCTTTTAGCACATTATCCACTAGCAATTGCAAGGTAATCTAATTTGCCAGCGCAGGTCTCTTATTAAATATCTGCAGCAGCGGATTTGCATTCAGGAGTCTCCTAATGGGTTTAGCTGCCCGGCAGAGCTCTGGCTCAGTGTTTATGTAAGCCTCCATCTTTGAGAGAGAAGAGAGAGTGACATTGAGGACACACACTCGCACACACACTGAGAGAGGAGAGAAAGAGATACACCTTTAGAAGAAAAAAAAGTAGTCAACGCTTCAGAAATACGATGCTTTCAGGTGCTCTTCGAAATCTCAGTTTTCCGAGCTCAGCTGTGGCTTCCAGTGGTCTCTGTGATTGGTTGCTAGTGAATCAAGCAGTGCAGATGTTGTGTATCCAGGAAGAAAAAAAAGAAATTGTCTTGATAAACACTCTCCATTAGGTGACGTCTAGACCGGATTCAGTCCCTATCAAGTTAAAAGCAAGGGAAATAAAAGAAAAAAGATTTATTTAATCTGTCTTGAAAGCTTTCTTCTTTGATATAAGATTGAATGAGTGACTAAGGACAGTAATAAGATGATAACAGTAGGGGATCTGAGCCTGGCAGACCTGCAGTATAGACTACAGGCTGGACTTGTAGACCTGCTGGTGGGCCTCTTAAAAATAATGTGAATTTCCTGTTGTCACGTGAAAACTGTGTGTGTTCAAGATTAGGTGATTACTGGTGTGTGTCATAGAATGGATTAACTCCAGCACTCAGTAAGGTCCCTGTGTGTGTGTGCTTAAGGCTATCTTTGTGCAGACCAGTGGTGTAAGTTTTAGACCTTTGGAAAGTGTGGACATTTTGGTTGTTCCATTTTGTAAAGCACTCTCAGAGGGCTGATGGTGGGTTCATTCTTAATTCAGGTTAGAATTAGGATTAAGACTTGGGCATTATGCCAGTGTCAGAAAAGCAGAAGTACCAAAAATGATGGCAGAAACCCATGGACTGGTGCGCCTGGTTAAACTGGAGTTCAGTTCAGAGGACTTTGTCTGGATTTGGAAAGGTTAAAGGGTATTACACTGCAGTCAGCCAAAGATATTATTTGCTAATCAAGTAAATAAAAAAGACTTAAAATAAATTGGACTTAATACATTTTTAAATTTGGGCTAATTTCCACCTAAAATTAAATTTCTCATTCATGTTCACGTTGACTCCTTTTATAAATCATAATAATCTCATTGTTTCAACTTTAACAGCAATAACAACGTAATTTTACGCTTTTGTTTTTTATATATATTTAAACCTCACTAACTTGTCCAGTTGTAGTTTGGGGCCATATTTAGCATTCTTTAGTTGCTGGATGTGCTAGCTGTTATTCCCATTAAACAACACAGAGCCACAATTATTGAGCTTGAAGTGAGGCTGGGGTCAGCTGTAAGACAATGAAATCATTGTGGAAGTTTTTTTTTTTAAATTACAGAACAACTATATAACTCAAAAAATGATAACTTCTGGCATGAATAGATAGTTTCATCTATAAATGAATTGTGAGTGAGTGTGTTCACACACCAGGCAGCACTGCAGGAAGGGGTTAATATATGGAACACCCAGTCATCTCAAAAGGATGGTTAGTACCCAAAAGAAAGAGTGACCCAAAAAGGTTTTAACCACTTTAAAAAATGTGACTAAAATGCTTCAGTGTTTCTTTCATATCAATTCATAATTGTGACAGGAGCAGATATTGTGTATGTTAAGCTTTCCTCATCATCTCACTTCTGCTATTAATTATCAAATAGCTCCATCTTGGGCAAACATCTCCTGGAAAATCTCTGTTGTTGACATTTTGGGTTTGTGGTTCCCAACATGTGGTCTGGTGGGGGTCCTTGAGAGGGCTCCAGATATAAAGTACATTTCTCTGTTTATTTCTTTCCTTTGTGTTGTGCAATGACAGCAAAGAATTACATTTTCCGAACCATATGTTTGTCGTTTCCTTCTGTCATCACCCGAGTACAGACAGTCATAAAAATCTCACATCAGCCCTCTCCAACCACACTCTCTCTGGGGTCTTTGGCATGAAAAGGAAACCCTGTCAGGGTATTTAATTGGCTGCCTGGTAGCAGGGTGCCTGTGGGACAGTGGGACTGTGACGTGGAGAAAGAGGCAGCGATTGGAGGACAGACTGGAATTATAAGGGGAGGGTGAGCCGGAGTGAAGCGTCCCATAGAGCAGCCGGCCTCAGATCTGGCACTGCAGGACGCGCACAAGTCTGTGGAGTCAGCCCTCCTCCGCCTTCTCTCACCATGCATCCAGCAAGACTCTCAACTCGGCAGTGACAAGCGTTTCCGAAGTGACAAGTTTTAAAGCTGAGTATTTGCGCAGAAAGGCCGAAATCGAGGAGAAACTTTGCGTATTTCCCTGCACATTTTTCTTTACGTCGCTGGCAGTTGGAAGCAGGCGGAGTTAAGCCTTTCTGGGGATTTTTTTTTCCTTATTCAAAGGGGAATATTCTGTTCCAGTCTCTTCACCAACATGGAGTATACTTCATCCCCGAAACCGCAGCTCTCATCCCGGGCAAATGCTTTCTCCATAGCAGCCCTGATGTCCAGCGGGAAGCCCAATAAGGACAAGGAGGCGGAGGAGAACACCATCAAGCCTCTGGGTAAGAGAAGAATTGAAGAATTAAATCAGAAAACTTAAACAGGCTCAACGTGAGTTTAGTTTTGGGGTTACACTTTCGAATTACTTCGAATTGCAGTTAAACATCCAATAATAAAAGCGAGTTTATCAACGAATGGCGTTTGTAACCTCAAAAATGTGGAACCGTAAAACAAATCAGTCACTATTTTACAAATAACGATGCGTTATAATAAAAGGAAAATGCTGAAGAAACAAATTAAATAAAGATGAACTGTGATAGCAGTGAGGTGAGGTTCTAGTCTGTAAAATGTAAAAGGAAATTCACGAGGATACATAGAGTGACAGTAAACATCCATGCAATTTATTATATACGTTAATCAAAAAGTAATGTGTTCAATGAAAGAGTTTTTAATATTTAAATGATTGCAAATAAAAAGGCTCTAAATTGACCCTGCGCATTCATTGTTCCAACATTTAATTTCCCTGTATTTTAAAGAGCATTTTCTTTTTTAATTCTTTATATTTTGTTTTGCCAATCGAATCAAAAGACGAGCTGCTTCTCCAAAATATCTTTTTATTTCTTTTAAAGCGGGCATGTCAGACAAGTATTACACTTTAATTTTCAGATTTTCTGTAAGAATGTAAATTGTGCTTCTTCTCATTAACGACAGACGTGTTCTACAGAGCTGATATGTGTGTTTATTTTATTTGACCTTATCCATGATAGAAGCCGCTCTAGTAGAAATGAGGTATTATAATAAAAAGATTTATTACATTTATTATGCTGCAACACAACAGCATAGCAGGATATTTTAGCAGACTGTGGTTACATACTTGCTTTCCCTGTTTAAGACAAAATCTTGCAGTTGTTCCTGATGACATCAAAATCAAATGAGAATAATCATCCCTGTTTCTCCACAAATCCACCTTAATTAAATAAAACAGAGCAATTCGTGGAGAAGTCCTCCTGCAACCAGCAGTCCCTGGCTGACCTGTCCTCCCTGGACGGGCATGGGGACTTCAGCGCGCCCGCCGTGTGCACGGAGCCGCTCATCCCCACCAATCCAGGCATCCCAAGCGAGGAGATGGCGAAGATCTCGTGCAGCCTTGAGACCAAAGAGCTGTGGGACAAATTTCACGAGCTCGGTACTGAGATGATCATCACCAAATCTGGAAGGTAAACTACCGCTAATTTTATTTTCATATTTTGATGTAACCTATTTATTGTCCCATAAATAGGCTATAAATATATCAGAAAAAAAGACGGGTGAGAGAAAAATAAAAGACGATATTGTGAGAAATACAAATAGAGAAATGAATTATGGTTCGTTTTTGTTTGGAACTTCTTTGTGAGCCTTTTGAAAGTTGAAAAAATAAAATTAGGATAAAGCTCTTCTGCAGCTCTGTCTGACTTTTCTTTAGATAGAGCAGCGATCTAAACAGGAAGCTGCAGACATCTGATGACTTCCCGCAGGTGCTGTGAAAGGACATTTACACCGTGATCTAATGTTTCACTGACCCAAGAGCTACCTGAAAAACACACCGCAGGTTACTTTAACATAAAGGCAGACACTGCAGCTGGTCGATGTGAACCTTATTCACAAAATTAATAATAATAATAATAATAATAATAATATATATATATATATATATATATATATATATATATATATATATATATATATATATATATATATATATATATATATACAAGGGAAACGTGAGGCAATGTTAAGGACCTGTGAACGAATTCGTGAAACTTGAACTGCATTTAACACATTTACGGACATTGGTGAGGCGTAGCGTCAAACCCAGCAAATGCAAATTAATAATTCACTACTCAGAGCTGTATTCCTGCACTGAGTATGGCTTGAAAACACAAACTGTTTGTGAATATCCGAAAAAAAGTTAACTGTGCATTTACTTTATTTATTTTTATTATCTTTTTAGCAAGCGCTACATTTAGAAAGACCAGTGTTCTAACTCAGCAATTATTTCTTTCTGCTCTAACAAAACACCATTAGGAGGATGTTTCCAACCATTCGAGTCTCTTTCTCCGGGGTGGACCAGGACTCCAAGTACATCGTGCTGATGGACATTGTCCCAGTGGACAACAAGCGCTACCGATACGCTTACCACCGCTCCTCCTGGCTGGTAGCCGGCAAGGCCGACCCCCCTCTCCCCGCCAGGTAGGCAGACCTAAACTCCCTCTCTCTCTTTTTAAAATATGTATACCCTTTTTTTTTAAATCCTCTGTGTAGACTTGAATTTGAATATGAAAATGTTCCAAAGACATTTTCAATATTTTGAACGACTTTCCAAGTTAGATGAAATGACCGTAATTACGTTGGAAGAATGGGTGGATATTCGAAAAACCTGAGAACAATTCGCTAATAATTCTGCTCTTTTCTGGCACTTATGAATATTTTATACCTGATTTATTTCAGTTGCAATATCAAACTTTATTCTTTATGAAAATATGGACACCGCTGACTCTCTTCTGGTAGGCTGTTGTTTATGTAACCTGACAATCAGTTACATTTTGTCTTACCTTTAACTAAATATAATCAACTTATAAAAAAGTGGAGAGCAGACTTATATTGATTTGATTCAAGAAAGAGATCATTTGGAGGCCTCTTTTCAGTAACTATTCATTCTTATTTATTTATTTATTTACATAGCTAGCCATTTATTTCAAGAACCTGGATTTTAGAGCCCATATGAAGATTGTAGTCTTCACTTAAATGCTGTTCAATTAAAAAATGCATTGATATGTGCTTATTAACGACTTTTCTATAGTTAGCCTATTAAAACTTTTGAGATTAGGAATTATTAAATCTTACAAAATAAAATAAACACAACATATAATAATACTGAGTAAAAAAAACATTCTGACAAAGGTGTAATGCTGTTTGGCATTAATGACTTTTTGTGGTAGTTTTACATGTAGCGTAGCTAATTCGATCTCACACCAAGCGGCTGTTGTGAATTTATAAACAGGGCGTGTTAAAGTAGGCCTACTTAACCTCATAATTATAAATACAAATTCTTATAATTATTATTATTATTATTACATCACAGTATTTATTGTAATTCCAATTAATTGGTTAGTCGCTAAGCGATTCTTAATTTGCCAGTTTGCTGAACGTTGATTGGATAGGAAACGAACGCCTTTCAGCCAATCAGAGGTGCTGTTCTTTTTCCCCGCAGGTTGTACGTCCACCCAGACTCTCCATTCACCGGCGAGCAGCTGATGAAGCAAATGGTTTCCTTTGAGAAAGTGAAGCTGACGAACAACGAACTGGACCAACACGGACATGTGAGCACCTGATTTTTCTTCTTTCTTTTCTTTCTTCACATCTTTTTGCCTCGAAACAACACGTCAAGTATTTATCTAGCATCATGGAGGCTTTAGTGTTTCGAAACCCCGTGAAAATGAGTTAAGCTAGCTTCATTTCAGGCGAAATATACGACTTAAAGCAAATTGTTCTTTTAATCCTCCCTTCACTGACATCATCATGGCAAGGACAAGCAGAGACCAGAACAGTGCCGAAAAAATAATAATAATAACTGTCATCCATTAATAAGTCAACAGAAGGGCACAGTCTGGGAAACGCGGCAATTATTAGTTTAAAGGGTGTGTGCACTTTCTCAGTCCAAAAATAGCACCTCAATTGAATCTATTGAGGTGGATGTCTCCAAAACAAATATACAATGTGATGAGCACATAAAATTAAAAATGCTCTACACTCCTTTTATTTATTTTAGTTTTGCCAGATTCTTTCTTCTGCCGAGTAACAGTGGAATGCAGCAGTAAAAATAATGCAGTGTATACATATAAATACATATCATGCGTTTAACAACGTATAATATATACAAAATAATACATTGCAAGACTATTTTAAATAAAATAAAAAATAACAGTAATATCGCTTCTTACCCCAATAATTCTTCTCATGCTATCATATAAACTGAATGCACACAAATTCCCATTATATACTCATCCGCCATTATTTCTGTAACACTGCAGCTTAAGTCTGATCATTTGAAAGGTCAGCAGCAACGGTAAAGACATGAAATTTACTAAAATATCACAAAAATATAATGACATTATATATTTAGAATTTAGAAAGCGATTTAAACATTAATTTTTAACTTTATAAACAGAATAATTGCCCACATATACACATGAACACACACCCACCACCACCACCAACAACAACAACAACAAAAAGTGGTGCAGAAATATAACTTTGTACTCTTAAAGACTGAAGTTATGTGCATAATATTCTATAAAATAAAAAATATTCGGCATAAAATTTTGATTACCTGTAGCAGAAAATTACGTTTTCCAATTTGAAGACATCACTTTCAGGTATAAATGAATTTTTCATCTCTGGGCTTCTTGAACATTTTTTTCTGACAATGAATACTTGAGCCAGTTACTGTGAAGCAGTGTTTTCATATTGCATTATACTTTTTATACTTCATTTATTTTATTTTCCAAAACTACAATTCATAGTAAGGAAATAAAGAGAAGCAAGAAAAGAGAAAATATATCATAACCAAATGTAATATACATATAAAAAATTACATATATAAAACATAAACCACAGTATGACAGGGAGGGGCTAGATTAGAAAGACTCAGCATTTGTATACAAATTCACTTTATTTAGCTTTACACACCCCGTGTTCATAGCCTTTCAAATTTATACTAAATGCTTAAAATGATTTTTTTTTTCTTTATGGTTTTAATGGCAAAATTATCCTCCATGCAAATTAATCTTTTCTCAAATACATTTGTCAATTCTCATTTTGTGGATCATCTTTGTGGAAATCTTTTAAAATGAGTCACAAATGTCAGTGTAATTTGGTTTTTATATTTGTAACTTTGATGAAATGTTTGGGAACTATTTTATGCTGCACATTAATAGAACGCTTGTGGATTGCCGAGTATATCCAGCGGCAAAAGGGTGTGAATTGGATTGGGTAAAAGTAAACTGAAGTTTGTGTGTTCACACAATGAATAGTCACTGCGACAGTATGACTCCCTGGTATGTTTTAATGGACAATAATAGTGCTTTGTGGTGCAGAGATGGAATACATAATCGAATAGAATATATCTGAACTTGATCTTGATGCACTCTGACTCCAGTGAGCTTTCACATCATCATCATCATCATCATCTTCATCATCTACATGTCACTGTAAACTAATTCTTGCTCTTCTTGTCCTCTGCAGATCATCCTCAACTCCATGCACAAATACCAGCCACGGGTCCACATCATAAAAAAGAAGGACCACACTGCCTCGCTGCTCAATCTCAAATCTGAGGAGTTCCGCACCTTCGTCTTCATTGAGACTGTCTTCACAGCTGTCACAGCCTACCAGAACCAGCTGGTGAGTGATTGTTGACTCCTGCAGGCTTAAGGACTCTGCCAAAAATCTGCTGCTGGTTCCCATGAAATTTTTAAATTATAAAGATTGCCACAAACTCCATTTAAGAGTCAATCTGGAGCCTTTGATTGTATCACATGGGCCTTATCAGCACAGCGAGTTGAGCTGCCTGAGCAATTTAAGGACTTCTCATCCTTGGAAAGGGTAAAGGTTGAGATTAAAAGTGCACTTTAGACCTAACGAAGATCGAGAGATACCAGGTAAAAGCTCAAGCGTGCATCCACTTCTGCCTTTAAGACAGTATAGTGTAAATAATATATACAGTACAATATAGCGAACAACTTTGTTATTTGATTGACACCATATACCGTAATTAAAGCTCATCTTTGTTAGTGCCTCATTGGTGGGTGTATGTGTTGGACATGTATACAGTTGGTTGTTTCTATACCTATTCAGTTTAAAATTTCATCTGTAATAAACCCCATGACGCTAACCTGAATGTGTAAATCAAATAACAAAGTTGTTCTGCATAATGAAAGTGCTGAATAGCTTGTCTGCTGTCTTTATCCCCTTCTTTGTGCACCTTGTAAGTAGGTGAAGTTCATCCAGAACAGAATTTCTATAAGAAAATCACGTTTCTTATGATTTTTAATTAGTTGTGAAATTCTCACAGTTTTCCCCAATAAAACTAAAATAATTGATTAAAATTTTGTGACCTGCAAACCTTTTGGTGCTGTGCTGGTGGAAATAAATAAATCTGGTCATTTAGAATTTAATCAATTTAATTGTAAAAGTGTCAATGAAATAAGAGCTGAGAAATTGTGCTGCTTTTCCTGTGTGTCCCTTTATTTACTGCTTCTTTTGTAGCACAAAGAGGAGACATGCATACAGACATTAAAAAATATAAATAGCTTTAAAACCTGGCTATGCTTTGGGCTTCTGTGGATGTGGTAGCTGCAGAGAACCAGCGTGAAGAGACATGTTGACTCAAAAAAAACCAAACAATAAAATGAGGTGTCAAACCTGACCTGACTGACTCGTTTCACTCTCCTGCTCCTGTGTTTTCCCAGATAACCAAACTGAAGATTGACAGCAACCCGTTCGCCAAAGGTTTCCGGGACTCCTCGCGGCTGACGGACATGGAGAGGTACATGGGATTCTGGGTCCTGCACTGTTTGTTTACCTCTCTCCCCACCGCTACGGATAAGATACACGATTAGGGGGGAGTGTTAGATAGCCGGGGTTGCTGCTCATTAGTAAATACAGAAGCTGGAGTATTTATTTCCCTCTGTTTGTGTCAGTGGAGAACAGATAATCCATGCTCCACATACTGTACTCTATCATTCTTTCTGTTCTTGCTTTCACATCTTTTATTCTTGTTTTCTTGTGTCTTCATACAACCCTTTTACTTTTTATTCCCTGTCTTTGCTTCAATTTTCATTCATCCATTTTTTAAAAATAGTTTATATATTTCTCCCCAGTTTTGTCTTTTTTCTTTTACTTGGTCTCGGTACTTTTCTTTATTTTCCCTTTTTTGATTCCCCTCAATCCTTTTTCATTGTCCCCTTTTCTTTAAAATTTTCATTTTACTTTTTCTTTTCCAGTTTTTTTTCTAGTCTGTGTATTAGTTGTATCCTTCTTCTTCCTCGTCTCTATTTTTATTTATTAGTTCACATTCTCTTTGCTTACCTTCTTGATCATCCTTCCCTTGTATTTCTTTTTTCTTTCAGTCTTCCCTTTCTGTCCTCCCTCTTTAGCTTCTTTGTTCTTCATTTCTGTCTGTCTTATCTTAAACAAATTTTAAACACTGAAACTCCCAGCTATCATCCTCGTTTCTTTCCCCCATCACTTGTGCCCCCCCCCCCCCCCCCCCCCCAGTCCTTTTATCTTGCTTTTCCTTTTGTTATATGTTCTATTTTCATTTCTCTATATTCTGCATGAACAAGAATAGTTTGTCTGTCCTTTATACACACACACACACACACACACACACACACACACACACACACACACACACACACACACACACACACACACACACACACACACACACACGTAGAGTTATAAATCACCCCTCCAAAGGATTTTTTTTATGAACGCTGCCAAAACACACACTTCTCGTAATTCCCGATTCCGGCACTACGGCCAAAATCAGCTGACAAAATCAGACCATCTGCCCATTTCCTTCAATCAAATATCCCAAACAGAGACTGTCGAAAAACAGCCAGACAAACACTCCTCCCTCCTTCTTCTCCTCTGTCTTTCTTTTTTTTGAGGGCTGTGAATTAGACCAGATCAATTGATCTTAGGGAGCTGCAGAAATCACATTAGTCTGGAGTCGGCCACTGCACTAAAACACACTGTAATTCAATTGGCTGCAATGACTGATTGAAACCAGCATGCCCCGCCTCTTCCCCTCCTTGTTTGCCTCCCGCCTGATGCTGCGTATTGTGGGAGTTCACGGTGGCCCCTCTGCCGGAGGGGCCCGACGCTGATAAAAACACACATTTGTACTCCTCTGCTGACAGATATTGCACTTTCCTAACCTAATTGGAGGCAAAGGGGCTGCAAGGAGGGGGGCTGCTAATGTGAACGCATGGCTCTCGTGATGCAGACCACTTGCCTGTCCACCCAGCCATGCACACGCACTCGTGAACACTCACTACCCCCACCCCCCCGCAACAATTTGTGTCACTGTGTTTGAGAAGTGCTGTCTGACAAGACTCAAATGAGCTAATGCACTTTGTTGGATAGTAAACACACACAGAAGACGCACACACAAACCAAAATCTACATGCACAGTCAACACAAACGTTAAAATACACAAAAGGGAAATTCACACTTAGACATGCTGCCAAAAAAACATCACGTAAAGAGGAAAGATCCTGTTACTGCACAGAAACAAAGAATGGACCAAAAGGCAGATACTAGAAAATTGCACTGGTATTAAAAATAAATCTGTGACCTGTCAGTTTCAGTGTCACTAACCCCTGAACATTATCACATTAGATTATAGGTGAAAAACCCAACTCATTTTAAATTTTTTTTATTCTGCTCTTGATGTTGTATCTGTTTTATGTTGTCAGACATTAATGGATAATTGAAGTTTCTATCAAAACGATTCAACAAAACTATTCTGCAACTATTTTATTAAGCTCCTAATCAAATATTCTAGAAATTATGTTTTACAAAAAAAAGTGACATAGTTTCTTTTTTGTTAAGTCTGCATCTCATCAAATAAAAAATGTCTTTTAAAATATTTAAAATGACAAAAAGAGATTTATTTTGGGGCTCTCTCTTCGGCTTTTGCTGTAGGGAAAGTGTTGAGAATCTGATCCACAAGCACTCATACGCCCGGTCGCCAATCCGAACCTACGCGGGTGACGAGGAGAACCTGAGCGAGGATGGACACGCCTCACACACCAGAGGTAAACACTCATAAATGCAGACACCACAGATCCTGTGAAAGCATTATATTTAGTAGATTTCTTTCATTTCCTTTTTTTTTCCATCTTCCATATAAAATAGAAACTCATCATTCTCTTCATCATTTTCTGCAGTTCCAATTTAAGTTAAGGAAGTTTACCATTTAAAAAAATATAGGTGTACTAATATTTGAGGGATAATTACAGTGCCACTGATAACCGAACATGACCTGGTGAGTGTATGTGGGAAGAAAACACTTTAACAGCTACTAATGAACAAATACTTGGAAAGTATATTAGCAACTAAGAACTACAAAATGCATAATAAAAATAATATAGAGGCTATTTGTCATATACACAATATATGACAAATATGATATTTTGATATAGTATTGAGATGAAGACCAATATCTGAGTTTTCTACTAAATGTAAACCTGTTTGTTTGGGGGGGGTGTTTGGAGCTTTATAACGTCATAGAGTCAGGAGAGAGGACTTCATTTTAGCTGATGCAACATCCAAAAATAACTGAAAAGAATAAGACTGCAATGTCTACACAAAGCAGGAATCCAAAAAACAAGCAGCTAAGTAACAAAAAAGGCAGAAAATAAAACTAGAACAAGAAACTCACCTTTAAAACAAAGCAGGAAGTATCACAGTATAAATAACTAATACTGAGACATGAAGACAAACACTTTACATAATGAAAGATGCAGGAGAATAAAGTAGATCAGGGAAACTAGAAAGATGGCAAAACAAACTAATACAGCAGATGTAGTACAAAAATCCCAGAGACCATGACAGGAATTTAAAGTTGGTTTAAATCCAGTTTTATTACATTTATGTGAGCCTTTTTCTGAAATCTATTTGTATCCCAACTGAACTGACATTCATCTGTCTCTTGTAGGCTCAGCGTTCACCGCCTCAGATAACCTCTCCCTGAGTTCCTGGGTCACCACGACTTCAGGTTTCTCAGGTTTTCAACACCCACAGTCCCTATCGGCCATGGGCACCGGCACCGCTTCCCTGCCCCACCCCATCCAGGGCTCCCTGCCCCCTTACAGCCGACTGGGCATGCCGCTGACACCCACCGCTCTGGCTGGAACCATGCAGGGCAGCGGCCCCTCTTTCCCCTCCTTCCACATGCCACGCTACCACCACTACTTCCAGCAGGGCCCCTATGCTGCCATCCAGGGACTCCGCCATTCCTCCACTGTGATGACACCATTTGTATGACTCTATCTTGGGGAGGAGATGGATGAACCTCGCTCTGACACTCACCCGTGTTTCGGAGCATCAAGCTCTTTCCTCACTCCTCATCCAGTTTGTATCTTTCCCTTCGGTCTTTGTAAATAGTTCACCTACAGTAAGTGAGGTGACGGTCATGACATAAAGAGGATGAGGTGTACTGACAGCCAATCAAAAAAGGACTGTGGCGCCATCCTTTGGACCTGCGGAAACACCAGCAGATCCTGTGGTTTCTACAAATGCTTAAAAGACACTGTACAAACACTTGTGACCTCAATACAAACTAAAAAAATCTAATGCAAGGTGATAACAGGAGTATGTTTGATCTTGGCCCTTCTTGAACAGAAAGTGGATCTTTGACTTATTTAAAGAAACAAGTAGAAAACCCTGTCTTCCCTTAAACAGGCACTAATAGTAGCAGGGGCTCGACCGGCTCTAAAGATGGCAGGCAATTCTGTGGTTCTCCAAAATGACTCACAACTCCACCGGATGGACACCGAGGCTCAGTCTGTGAACATTTCAGCATGTCATCAAGCCGGAGCAGCCATCTCAGGTTTCCTCTGTTTTGGAGAAAACCAGCCATATGTACAGTTGAAAGTTAGAACTTAACACTGTTTCTCCCACAGTGTTTCGAAAATAATGTCAAAAAACATGTTAAAATGCATTGTACAAAGGCAAACGTGCTACATTTACTCATAGGAAAATTGTCACTGTGGAGTTAAACAAATAATAGGACGCATGCTGACCGCAGTAGACATACACACTTTATATGGAAAAATATGAGCCAAAAAAAAAAATGAAAAGGTGCTTTTTGCTTTGTTTAAAGGACCAGTTAATGGAAGCAGCAAAGTTGCTCAAACCACAGATGTATCGAAAGAGCTGGATACCATGCTACTACTGCTGATTTTTTTTTCTTTCTTGGTGCCCGTTTAAATCTCTATAGACATCTGAAACTCAAGGTTAATATGATTGCTGTTTGTTTAAATAGTGTTTAATCAGTGATCTAGAGGTGATTTGGTAAGGTTCCTAGCAAGAAGATATTTTTGGCATTTTTAGGCAATTTTCCTCATATTTTAGTATTCCTAAAAAAAATGGCACTCAAGTGTCATTCAGAGGAGTCACTTTTAATTATGTGTAACTTCAAGACAAAGTACAGTCTAAATTGTTGAGTTACATAACAGTTCACTTGCACCACAGTTGTCATGAAAGGGGAAATTAGCTACAGAGGCCAAAACCAGTTTTTGTCACAGGCTGTAAACCTGTTTAATTCTCCTGTAAAGTTGGGCATTTTAACCTGGGTCAGCACTGACTCACTTTAGCAACAAGCCTCAAGTGGCCATTTAGGGAACTGCAGTTTTGGGCACTTCAATTTATTCCAGTTCTTATAACACGTCCATGGTAAACACATGCAGACCTTTAATCTAAGATTCATCTTTGAATTTAACACAAGTCCCACCACGGACCAACAGCAAACTTTCTAGACAGAGGTGTAGATAACCCAAAGCTATCATGGCCTCGTAATCACCACGTTTATCTGTGATAGAAGTGTCATAACGTCGAGTTCTTCAGCATTTAATTTTTTAAATACCTGATCAACTTTACTTCAGCATACAGTGTAGCTCAGTAACTTGTCCTTGACATCTGAAACCAACGATCCAACACGCCGCTTGCTCATCTCTGTGGAGTTGAGAAAGTACGCTTGGTTTGACGAAAGTCGTTCGGTTTAAGAATGATTTCACACAGACTGATGAATTTCACTATCTTTGTATAGTGACTGGACTCTAACTAAAATCACTTCAATGACACCTTTTTTATATAGCTGTATATTAATTTGCTTAGGTTAGTGAAAGTGGTTGAGTGGCCCTTATAAATCTACTCTGACTGGCCTCTAATGGGCTGAATTACGACTCATTCACTGTAGTCTGTTTTATATCAAAAGGCACATAAAACAGCGTGAAATGTACAGTAGAAATATAAACCCCGACTCCTCCTTGCTTTCAGCCTTTTGGTGGTCTGTCTTCATTGGGTGTTACAGAGGCTGAATGTGTGTATGTGGTGACAAGACACAGCTGGAAATATTGGCTCTTGGGTCTCATTTAAAGCATGCAGAAATGAGGAAGTTGGCTCACACACTCGGTTACAGTCATTTATTTTAAAAGCTCTGATGACACACAACAAAGTCATTTTAGCCAGTATCTGTGGTCTATAACTGAGTCCTAAAAACTGCAGTTGATGATAAATCATCCAGGCCAATATGCAGACTGACATCAATGTAATCTGAGCCTTTATGCCAGAAAAATCAAATTAGTTTGTACTCAAAAAGTGAAACGATTTACCTTAACAGTTCGATTAGTTCAACCTGTGCTGTGGTACAGACTTTCATTTTAAAGATGAACTCAAAAAATAAAAAGAATAATCCCATCACTACTGATAAAATGTGCGGTATGGATGGAGTTTTTTTGTTTGGTTTATTTTGTGTATTTTGATTAAAGGTGTCCCTTTAACACTTCTCTGCAGTTGCACAGCGATCAGCACAGAGAAAAGATTGAAATTAAGCTGAAAGAGCAACATGAGTTGGTTAAACAAACACTGTAAATGTCCCAGTTTGACTCATACCATATATTAACATCACATGTAGCCTAACGCAGCAGAACATGGGTGTAAGAGTTGGCAGTACTTGATTTTATCTCAGCTGTGTAGTGAGCAAGACGGGGAAATGTACGTGTTGTGGAAATCAAAGTCCTTTTCTGTTGTTTACTGAATGGTGATTTCCATGTTGATGTAAATGTTTAACACCTCTGAATCGCAATTCACCACTGAAAATGATTTGTTTTTGAAATTGTTTTGTTTTTAATGCCATAATCCAAATACACCCAGTGAGATTGTGTTTTGATGATTTTTAAGTGCAATATATTTATTTTATTCTGCTGTATGGAAATAATGTGTAATGTACTATGCCGCATCTAAAAAAAAAACAAAAAAAAAAGTTATTTGTAAACCATGAGAAATATATATATATCACCACCCAGACACTGAGCGCCTTTTATTGATGTTTTTTCATTTACATCTGCTTGATCAAAATCACAGATACTCAGTAATGGAATGAAATATTTATGTTTTGTCTTTTCTTGAAAAAATAGATTATAATCAGGTATTTAGAAAGGTTTGTGTAATGCTGAAATAGAGTAAATATAAAAGCAAAAACAAAAGTTCAGTATAAAAAAACAAAACAAATGAAGCATCATCAGGATTTAAGCTGCTTCAGCACATCCTGCATCACCACCTAGTGGTCAGTCTGCATCCAAGCCTCACTTAATGCTGATGGTATTTTTTTTGCTCTCTGAAACTTTGAAGCTTCATGCACTTTGACAGCTGCACTAATCAAGAACACCACAAGTCCAGATAATACCAAAGAGCTTTGTGGTTTTGGTTATGCAAATGATGAGAATTTTAACATTTTCAAACTAAGGCTGTGAGTTACAACACAGCATTTAACTGCATTCTATTAGTGTTGTGGTTTATCTCTAAATACTGGAAAGGTAATCAATTTCAGTTCAATACAGAACTCTTTACTTTACTGTGACACTGGGCAAACTAATACCAAACTATAAGCCATTAGGTTGATTTTAGGTTTATAAATTGTGTTCATTGTAAAATGAAACCATACCTATGTTACAGTTTGGAGCATGGAGCGGTTCACAGGTGATAGCAGGAACTGATGCCACAGGTTAACCGGAGTGAATCTGAAGCAGCTACATGAAACTCAGCTGCCATTTATTCAAGTCTTTACATCTGTGCTTCTTCAACTGACCTCCACAAAATTGCAGTGGAAGGGAAGTCGATATTTACAATGGGGGCGGGATTTTTTAATTCAGTGGTGTAACATCAGGCCACTGCTGCCCTGCTCCGACTGCAGAGTATAGAAAAAAATGTGTGATGTAAATGATCTAAGCAGGAGCTAAAAAAAAAAATCACACTATATCATCTCTTTAAAAAAGAAAAGTGTAATTTATTTCGAATAATTCAGTATGTTTATTTATTTATATATATATATTGATTACTAGGAAACAAATGAAAGTGGTCACTGCACTGGTATACATATCTCAGCTATGTTTAAAAACTACCGTATTTCCTGCTTTTCATAAGCATGGCAATGAAACCCTGATAAAAACCAGGACATAGCAGTACATAAAAACTTTATCTGGGTGCAGAGGGTAAGAAAAAACATGGAGCACAATTAAGATGATACAAACTATAATCAGGACCAGTGTTGGTCAAGTTACTTGAAAACAGTTACTAATTACTGATTACTTCTCCAAGAAAGTAATCCAGTTACTTCACTGATTACTTATTTTCAAAAGTAATTAGTTACAGCAATAGACCTTTCAGCCCAATTTCTGCACAATCCATCATATAAAATTGAATCAAATTATTTTCAAAAGTAATTAGTTACTTTATTACTTCTATTTATTATGCATAATACAATTGAATCAAATGCTTTAAAAATTGCTTTATGAGTTTTAATCTTTTAACTTTATGCACATTGCATCAAGCAAAAATTAAATTATATGTTACTGTCTTTGTCTTGAAGAAATGTATTTAACATTTAAACCTATTTTCTGCTTATTCCACCATATAAAATAAAATAATGGTTTGTTTGCATTCACTCTTTCAAATAGATGCAAGTAAAACACAGAAAAAAGTAAATAAAATCAAAGACTCAGCGTCAGTAAGTCCTGTCTCTCCTAAACCTACTGTCACCTGTTTAGCAGGAGTGGGGCCGGTGGAGGTTTGCCCGGTGCTGCAGTGGTCATGTCAGTGGGGGGATCTGGGGGTTTCTCTGTGAAGTTCACATTCCTTTGGCAGCGTGCTAGGTGCTTGCTCAGATTTTAAGTTTAATTTTTCGCTGTAGAAAGAAGTTTTCTTCCCATGCAGGGTGTACAGCGGACGCTAATGTTTTTCTCACTTTTTAAGGAATCAAACTCAAAGGAATGTCAGTACGTCCACGCTTTAGATGCTGGATGGTCGTACTCTCTCCCGCACTCCATATTATCCATTGTTAATCTGCACGTCTGTTGCTGCCACAGACTTTGCACGCTCCTACGTCATTGTCATGAGACACAAACAAAATTACGGTTTTGAAACGCAGTAATGCAGTGTGCTTACGGGAAAGTTACAGTAATCTAATTACTTTTTTTGCAGTAGTAATCCCTTACTTTACTCATTACTGAAAAAAGTAATCGAATTAGCGTTGCTGCCCATCTCTAATTTAGTACGAACTTAAAATCCTTCAGACTGCCTGCAGCAGAGTTTATTCCTACTTGTGATGTTTTACTTCCATGAAATTAGCCTTTTAAATTCATAATAAATACAAACAACAAACATAAAAAGAAAAAGCATCAAAATGTGTGCTTTATGCCATTCTGGAGCTTCTTTCACTGCATTTGGACTTGATTGGACTTTCAACAAGTGTCCAAGGCGACTATGACAGTTAGCCATCATGAACAAAACAAGGAAATTACTACCATTGTTAAATAAATGTCCACGTGTCCTTTTCCTGATAAGACACACTGAAAACTGACATAAGGGTGGAATTTTTGTTTCCATTATTGTTAATAGAAATATTATGCAGGAATTGGGTAACCATGTATTTAAAATATCTTGAGAAAATGATTTAAGGTTTTACCAAAACTGTGACCTAATTAACAGCTGATCTAAAGATAATACGTTGCAACGGATGTTCATACTTATTCTAAACGTTAAAATAAATGATGCAGATACCTGAAGCCAAGAAATTTTAGTTTTTAAATTTGAATTATTATCTATTAAAACATCTAAATGCTTTAAAATATATATATCTTCTTCATCACACTATGTTTAAACACTTCACCACTAGCAACGAAGAAATATCTGATGTAAATATCAGCCAACAAAGCCGATATTGGTACCAACATCAATATCAAATTTCATTTTAAACAGTTAAGAGGAGGTTAAGGTTGCCACAGACAAGAACACAATCATCCACTCAAGAAGTCGTTCAATTAGCTTATTGTAGTGAATCGACTTTTGCAACACCTGTGAGGTGATGTGCTTTGAAGGTCAGTTTAAATCAAAGAATTGCAACTTCATGCATTTATGTTTTTTTAAGGAGACAATCTTTATGGCAGTGCTTGAGGTAAATGCCTGAATGTGTAAAAAAAAGTCATTTCTAGAATACATTAAAATAAACAAGTGAGAAATGAAATAATCTCAAAATCGACATCTTTTAATGCAATCTAGAACATTAAAAAAAAGAAAACAATGTGTGCACTGATGACTCTGTTGCACACTCGCACATAAAAACACAAGCAGAAAAAGTCTTCTATCACCAGACGCATCACCCGCCACCGCAGACGAACTGACAGATCGATGGCTGGACGTTAGTCACTGTTTCACCAGGAAGAAGGCCCTACTTCTGCCTTGATAAGAATCGGTTACATCCTTTGAAAATAAATAAATAAACAAATAAATAACATCCAGCGTGGCTTTGATTGGATTAAAGGGAGAAGGGAAGGGCAAGACAAGCCACCATGAGGTATGGCCCAACAAATTGGAGCTAACAGTCGGGCCAGAGAGTCCATTTTGGGGCATAATTTACACAGTGAGGAGCATGAGCTGAATCTAATGTCATTTCCATCAATTTTGCATTTTGGACCCCTTTTTTGCCTCCCTCGGGCTTTTAGCGGTCATTTGAATCATCTGGCAGAGGACAGTCGGCGAGCATTACAATGTCGGAGACGACATTTAGCGGCAGAGTGAGAGGTGGTTCTTTATGGTGTGGTGACTGGCTGCAGCACAGCAGCGCGTATCCACGGCTGCACCATCTCACAAATGGCTAACAATATGCTAATAGGTTAAGAGTACTGAATTGCTCCAGACAAGACACTTAATGGATGCTTTATCTGCAGGTCAGGAGTCTCATCAGCTGCAATCTCTCCTGCCAAGACGTGCCAAGTCAAATTTAGCGATAAAGTGCTTTTAACAAACAGGCCGCAAAGTGCTTCAGGCAGGACAAAGGACACAAACACACGGGAGAGTTTGTGGTGAAATGTGAAACCTGTTGGCAAACAATGGAAAATTGTTTTAGAGGAAATACACCTTGAAAGCAAAGTTGTCCGAGGACAGACAGATACGACAGGAATTCCTGACAAAGTACAGTCTAGTTTCACTTCCTGCCCACAAACGCTTGGATTTCTACTCAAGAGCAGATGATTTTGCCAAAAGGTTTCCCAAATGTAGTCTGACATTGACGCTGCTGCAGTGGTTTCCAGATTTCTTCTGATATATTAGTTTTAGTAATGCCATTACGAGATGAGAAAAGTAAGTACAGTACCTGACTTCTTCCGTATGCTTCGCCACATTTCAGAGGGATTTTATACCATTACATTACCCCGACAGCTATGTTTACATGGGCGATTGTGACTTTGAAGCGTAGCATTGCTTTGAATATGATTTGACTATATAAAGAACAATAAAAAGACCTACTTCTTATAGATAGGTCATTTTATTGTTCTTCACTAGAGGGTAAAAAAGAATATATAAAAAAATGATTTTAGTTATCATTTAGACATCCATTAGTAGAATTATTAACTGTTATGCGCATAAGTCATAATTGCCCCCATTTTAGCTCTGTTTTGGTCTCCACCAGCTTCTTTTCAGTGAAGGAGGTGCTTTCCCTGAAAGCAGATTCAAATTATTTTGGAACACGAACTGAGAAAACGAAAAGCATCAACAGTAAAGAGCAGAGCAGTGATAATTCCCACTTGTTACCAGAGATGGGCAGTAACATGTTAATAGTAACACGTTACTGTAATCCAATTACTTTTTTCAGATAACTAGTAAAGTAAGGGATTACTATTGCAAAAAAAAAAATTAGATTACTGTTACTTTCCCGTAAGCACGCTGCATTACTGTGTTATTAAACCATGATTTTTCTTGTGAGTGTCTCATGACAATGACGTACGAGCGTATAATGTCTATGGCAGCAACAGACGTAACAACCTAGCACGCTGCCAAAGGAATGTGAAATTCACAGAGAAACTCCCAGATCCCCCCACTGACATGACCACTGCAGCACCGGGCAAACCTCCACCGGCCCCACTCCTGCTAAACAGGTGACAGTAGATTTAAGAGAGACAGGACTTACTGACGCTGAGTCTTTGATTTTATTTACTTTTTGCTGTGTTTTACTTGCATCTATTTGAAAGAGTGAATTCAAACAAACCATTATTTTATTTTATATGGTGGAATAAGCAGAAAATAGGTTTAAATGTTAAATACATTTCTTCAAGACAAAGACAGTAACATATAATTTAATTTTTGCTTGATGCAATGTGCATAAAGTTAAAAGATTAAAACTCATAAAGCAATTTTTAAAGCATTTGATTCAATTGTATTATGCATAATAAATAGAAGTAATAAAGTAGTTAATTACTTTTGAAAATAAGTAATCAGTGAAATAACAGGATTACTTTCTTGGAGAAGTAATCAGTAATTAGTAACTAATTACTATTTTTCAAGTAACTTGACCAGCACTGCTTGTTACTACATGCAACACGGTAATGTCACAAGCAGCCATTTCATCTTTTGCTAATACAGCACCCCCTGTTGTGTAGATTTGGCATTCGTGAAATACGTGGCTCACAAACCCAAACCAAGTTCTGTATCATAAAATGCAGCTCTCAAAATGACAGTCAGCTTATAACTTACTCCCTTTTAACTGTTTTAACCTGACCCAGCACTGGGCAGTGTGATGGCGGTGCACTTTATTTACAGTCTGCTTTACTTACGGTGCTTTTCAGCTCCTCACCGCCAGCTCAGCGTTGCTTGCCTGCAGCTGTTGCTGCTACTCCTTCTCTTCCTCGGGCCCCAGCATGCTACTAAAATAGGAGAGACATGATGGAATTGAAGAAGGTCAGCTGTGACATCCAGCCTCCCCTAGCACTGCCCCTGAACCCCCTGCTCCACCCTTCGTCTGCAGCTCAGCCACAAACAACACCCCACCACACAACTGTTCACATTTACATCAAAATGATACACGATAGCCAGAAATTGGGTGAACTTGAAAGAAAAACACAAACAAGTACAAATAAATTGGATTAGAAAAAAAATATATACATAAATTATTTATATAAAATTTATATTAAAAATGTATGTATTGAAACTCATTAGTGTTGTGCAATACTGCAAACTTCAGTATTGATCTGATACCAAGTAAATGCAGGGGCAGTATTGCCTGTACTTCTCACTTATAAAGGCAGCTTATGAAGAGAGCAGTCTGTTTTGCCTTTTGAGATTAATTCTCATCAATTTGCACATTTGGAACATGTTTGAGGTACTTTTTTCCATTTCTAAACAAAGCTAATAATGGATCCAAAAAATTCACTGGGCTATATACTGAACTTAGAGGATAGTTTTGATCCTATTATTACGGTGGCCCTGAGAGGCCAAACGGACTGCAACTTAAGAAAACACCAGCAAGAAAAATGATACAAAAGCACACAAAACACAACGGAAATAGGAAAAAACAGATTTCCAAAAGCACAAGGGAAGTGTTTCTGGGGAGACAATACCGACGGACCAGTTGCAGGAACCAAAATATGCTAAGAATTGCGCAGGGAGACACTTAACAGAAGTGGAGGATCTATCGGTTTTGTGAGAAAACAAAAGATGAGAGGTAAGTGTGTTAGCCTAACTATTAGTCTAAAACTCTGTCATCAGTATTATATGAATCATGATAAAACACACCTACCATTTTTTCAGTTCCTGCAACTGGTCCGTCGGGTTATTGTCTCCCCAGAAACACTTCTTTTGTTGTTTTTTCCTATTTCCGTTGCAGTCCGTTTGGTCTCTCAGGGCCACCGTATATTATGCTAGTACCGTCCAATATCAATATCAGCGTTGGTATCGATACTGTCGATATCTGGCTCAATCCATCCACCTCTATCTCACATTTACACAAAGAATGTTAACCTTGTGCAAATAAATCCATGAGAAGAGACTGATGGCTCTAAACTGACTGCTGACTGTAGGTGTGAATGTGAGAGGATGTGGTTGCCTGTGTACATCTCCAGGGTGTACAATGACTTTAGCCCTGTGTGATCTGGGATAGGCTCCATCACCCCAAAACTCGGTTAAGAAAACAGATATGTGGAATTCAGCATTAAACCAAGGAATTTAAAATCAGGCAGAAGTAAAGACAAAATGGGAGACAAAATATCTCAAAGTCTCAAAAAAAGGGATAGATATTAAGCTAATAAGTCATCTCGCTTCCCTATTCCTTGGGGAACTTCCCATTGCCTGCGCCTCCTGAACAGAAGTTCTGAACAGCAGGTGGGCGGGGCTTCTGTTCTCACATTCAGAGCTGTGTACCCAAGATGACCATATAAGAGATCCCTGGTCTCCTTTACAAAACCAATAGTAGAAAAAACTTTACTTATTACTCCACTAAACTCATTACTTAACATAATCATGTTTTCTTTGAACATCAACCCCTGCAACAGAAAAATATTTAAAAAAAATTTCTGTCATATATGGTCAATCTATTGTAAAGTTGCCGAATTGTAATAATGACTTTGTCCTGTGTTCTTGGTTGGGTCTGTCTTGAAAAAGGTTTTAATCTCAGGCAGACTTCTATTTGGTTAAATTAAAGGAAAATTGAATTATACTCAGTATGGGACACTCCTTGATCAGTACAGTGAAACTCAGAGTAAATATCAAATTTGAGCTCTAAGCATATGCAAAAACAAAGGGATTTTTTCCTGATGTAGATGCACTTATGTTGGGAACCAATTGAATCACAAGATAATCACGTAAATCACAACATATCCTGTATGCACAGTGCTTCTGACAGTCGACAGCAGCACAATTACACTGGCCAAAAGACACAAACAGAAGTTTTACTTGCATTAATGGACACACCCAAAGAAATCCACTTAACATGTAATATAATTACAATGAAACCCATATATGCTAGCCTACCACACATATACTGTATATTAGTATCGACAGATATGCTTTACATGAAATGTAGAAAAAAAAACAATTTTAGTGGTCTTACAAGCACAGCAGGCAACATTAGCTAAAGGCAGGGCGGCATCAAGAAGTGTCTGACCATAAACTAGCGAAACGTTCATAAATAATGACTGTATAATTTTTTATTTATTTTTGTATAATGATGGCTGATATGGCATAAGTATTGGTGTAATATTGATTGGCTCTAAATATAAAGTTACCTCTGTCAACTGCCTGAGGCTAAAGTCTGAAGTTTCAAATGTAATATATACTCACCAGATGCTTTATTAGGTACGATTGCTGTTACAGGGTTGGAACCCCTTTTTCCTTTAGAGTTGCCTTAATGTCTTTGTGGCAAGATTCAACATGCTGCTTAAAAAATTCATGAGAGATTCTTTTGATAGATATTGACATGATAACATCAAACAGTTACTACACTTCCATGATGTGAATCTCCCTTTCCACCACATCTCAAAGGTGCTCTATTGGACTGAGATCTGGAGACTGTGGAGGCCATTTGAGTAGAGTGACCTTACTGTCATGTTCATGATGATCTGAGCCTTGTGACATTATCCTGTTAGAAGCATCCACCAGAGGTCTAGAGGAACACTGCCATAAAAGGATGAACGTCATCAGCAACAACACTCAGATGCTGTGGTGTAAATCGTGTTCATTGGTTCTGAGAAACCCAAAATACCCCACACACCATGACACCATCATAAGGTAGGTTGGATTCATGCTTCCATGTTGTTTATGTCAAATTCTGACCTTACTATCCAAATTGAATAAGAGAAATTGAAATTGAGACGATGTGATAAAATACTGTAAAATGCACCCACAGTTCCTCTTAAAAACTAGCTTAAGATATTCAGTTTATGGAGTAAAGCTAAAAAATCCCACTGTTGTTGGGCTAGGTTTGCTGTGAAACTGACAGAAACACTATATGAAGTTAAAACTATAAATATGACTAAACTAGATCAGTTTTGTCATATTTACATCTTGTCCATTTTTTAAATCAACTTGCACAACCTGTTTTTTATATATTGTTAATCCACCTTCCATAACTGGAAAGCATTTTGAGTCAAGCTTTGTTGTTTTTTGGATGTGTTTGCAACAGCCTACAAAAACGTGTGACTTAACTTGAGGATAAATTTACAGAGAATTCACAGCAATTAGTTATTTACGGTCTCTCTGTTACTGGAGCAGCAAAGCAAACGTAGGTGTTTTTCACTGTGTGACATATATGGATACATCCAAAGTAACACCTGGCCTAAACACACTGTACCACGTTTACAGCATGTGCTCAGTCAAGGCACTTTTACTGAAAGCACTGCATCCCCATATCATCCTCACAGGTGTCACACTCCATCTCTCCTCTCCATCTCCTCCGTGTTCACCTAATGAACTCAGTCTATCTCTTCTCCCCCCGCTGTGGCAGGTGTCCAGCCCAACTGCTGCCTCTCCGAAGACAACGAGGCCTGATAGCAGGGAAACAGGAGTGAGCCGGCTGCATAACAAGGACTTATTATGATGATGAAATGTCCTACAAGGCCCCAAACACCCTCTTAAAGAAATCTCTCCCACTGATAAGGGGAGTCTCAGCCTCACCCCGGAGCTGTGTGGAGGTAGAGGAGAAAGTGTGTGTGTGGTGGTGCGTCCTAACCTGATTGGATCGGCGGCTCAGAGGGGGCGCACGTTACAAAATCAAATGGCCGTCAAGCCGCTGTCATGCATAATTAATTGGACCTTCCACTCCCAACTACACAAAAATCCATGGTCATTCGATTAGGGGTTTTTGGAGGACTCTCTGAAGTGCATCGCTGTCTGAGCTGCTTCCCAGCTCACCACTCTATCAGTGAGGATTGTGTCAGCCTGCACATGTTCAGCCAGGTAAATTTTAAACTTTCAAGCCCCTAATTCATTGTTAGGCTGTTTGTTGTAAGGACCAGCTTTTTACACAGCTCGGCAATCGAAACATTTGCTGATAGTCATTAAAATTTGTAGATGCAGAAAGCCTGCAGGTCTCAGCAGGTAAAGTTGGGGAAAAAGCCATGCTCTGTGCTGAAGGCTCAGTTTGTAGTGCAAGCAGTCAGAAGCAAGCTAACCCTGTATTCAAATCTTCCATTTTCTTTTTACTTTTAGTATATAGTCTTCTGAAGCTGCCTTTGCCTACTGTAGGGGTTTTATTTTATTTATTGCTTGTTTCTGTACAGTTATGTTTCTGGGTCAGAAAAAAGCATGTAGTAAAATGTGACCAGATGGAGCATTCAGGTTCACTGGAAGCAAACAGGAAGCACTGGTAACAGGACAAATGTACTCTGTAAATGTATCATTATGATTAACTTGCTGAATCAGGATTGGACTGCCAAACTGTGAGATTATTGGTGCCGCCATTAATGACCATCAGCATCTGTATGAAAAGAGAGCGTTCTCAAAAGGCAGAGACCACCACTGTGGACCCAGACTGCGAATGCAACAGTATATCAGCTGATCTACTGTCACAGCCATCATCACACAGGCTTTGTATTAGAAAGGTTAAAGACCCGCTAATATTTTCATTCTCACATGCACTCCTGTTGGGATAACATTTAGGAAAGTTCAGGCAGCAAAATATGCGTGAAAAAGATTCAAGTGTTTGTACTTGTTTACATTTCCCACTTCAAGCAGAGATAGGGAGCCCAATATATTTTATTTTCAGCACAATCAGTGGAAGCTTTCTACTGACCTTTTAAGTTGGAGAGGTTTGTAATGGCCAGGCATCTTAATTTTCCTCTCTGTCTTGTACTGTCTTTACCTCGTGTTTTAATCTGACCCCCTTTTGCTTTTTGCTGTGAAGAATTTTGCACAACAGTTCAGAAACAGAAATCACACACTGATTAAGTGCCCGAACAAAATTTGTGTAAGATGGGACATAATACATAAGGAAACAGAAGAAAAATCAGAACTGACTTCCTGCAGACATCGAGCTTAGGACGCCATCTTTGAAAGACATCTCAAATCTTAAAATGCATCTGGAGAACAAAGTGATGAGAAGAGCTACAATCAAGGATGCATCCTCTGTGGAAGTGTGGAAAAGAGATGAGATGCACAGCTGTAAAGGCCAGCACAAAACCTGGCCAGAAAAGGCTTTCAGAGACAGAACCTTTATATTCTTATTTTTTTTGTCATTTATTATTGAAATGTTCAGTCAAACTCTCTACCCTTTAACTTTTTTATCTGTATATTCTTTAATATTAAGCTACACTGTAAATTTAATTAAAAATAGATTTAAATATATAAGCACATCTGACATCTGAGGTCATATGATACATTGGTATACTTATATTTTACTGAAATCACTTTAAAATGACGGCCTCAAAGCACAAGGGCGTCTTATTTTGTTGCCTCCTTATGTCTTTTCCTCAACTCCTGCTGCTCCCATATCTCTGATGGATGGAATAAGAGTGAGGAAAGAAGGAAAGGAAGAAAGGAACTGCAAAAGTATAATCTGGGAAACGAGAAGAGGAGGATACAATATCTGCGTGTGAATGCCGCCCCCTGCTGGACATCAGTGGAACTACATCAACTGCGCACTAGAGAAAGTACACCACAGCAGGCAAATTAAACTGCAGCAAGATTTTTTATTCAAAAAAAGCATATATTCAGGAATTAAAGATGCATATACTTACATGTGTAAATAGATATTTAAAATACACAAAGTGGGAAAACAATGTGCTTCAGTAGCTGCAATGTCTATATGCACACTGTGTGCATACATGAAAATGTCTTTGAGGATGTGTTTTCCATGGTTTGTTAAGGAAACGTTTCCCTATTATTTTAGAGAAATTCCTTACTTTGTTTTTCTTTTTATTTCTGGGTCACATCCATTATTTAAAAAAATAATGAAATAAAATATTCACAAGCATAACCATATCACAGCTCAAAATGGAAGACAACTCCCTTTAGCGTCTCTCGTCATCGCCAAGTCTTAATGAATTCACAAGCGATGAAACAAAAACAAAAACTTTCACTGCTGAAGCTTTTACTCCATTAACACAGCACAGACATGACTTTACCAAAGGTTCCATTACTGCAGCAACACACTGCAACTGCTCTTACACTTCATTCATTGGTTGAGGACAGGAGGCTAGGCGGGCACTTCGGTCAAGGAGTATTTGACCACATGGGATTGTGTGAAGATGCGTTTGGGTTATTTATGGCCAGTAAAGGTTTGGTGGGGGTGGGGGGTGGGGGTCCTGTAGCAGGAAGAGGAAGTATTTTTAGAAGCAAGGGGGTCTACCTAGTTGTCTGGGTGGGGTCGTCCCTCGGGGATCAGTGAGGTGAAGAAGGTGCTGATGAAGGACCACGCGACTGTAATGAAACTCGGCTCGGCAGCAGCAGCCGCCGCCCGGCCCTGATCCTCCGCTCTTCCACCTCCATCCTCGCCACTGTCATCGTCCTCCATTCCTTCGTCCATCAGTCGTTCCTTTGCCACAAACAAACAGAGACAAAAAAGATTAAAGACGTTCTCTTTCAGACATATTCTGGACTGATTGCTTTAAACTCCACCTTAAAATGACAATAAGACCATTTATATTTTGAAAGCGCTTCCTGTGAGTTGGCAGGATATTATGTTGCATAATGCGCTGCAAGTTTATGTTTACTTGACACATCATCATGTACACAAATGAAACACTAAAAACCAAACGCAAACGAGTGAAGCTTAAAGATGAAGTCAGTGTTAAGAAACAGAGAATAAAAGCACTCTGAAATGCCAAGTTCCTTAAACCATTTTCCCTTTGCAAACAACCCTACAGCAGAAACCTTCCTGCTTTCATTTCTGTTTTTATCAGCACATCTCTCTGCTGTACTCTCATGTTAAGACTCAGAAAAGACCTGAAATTATTTGAAAAGATATGAGTGAATAAGAAGTTGCCTATTAAAAACAACTGTCTTTATTTTTTCCAACAAAAAAAATAGGCCTTGTTAGAATAAACAACTCTCTTGAACAATTGGTTTTATATTAGAGATTAAACTGCTACATGCTTAAACAAAAGACATTCATTTGGCCAAACTCCAAGATATTTATAATATCTAGTGACATCTACAGTCTTGTTTTGAGTTGTCACATTATCAGCAATCTGAAATTCTTTTTTTAACAAAGGATTTTTCTGTTTACAGGTAAAGGATCATCCTAGGACTGCTGTTGATCAGCTGTAAAAGCTATAATCTATTCTATAATTTAATACCAAAAATTATGATTTTCACATTGTATGTATCCACTTCAGACATCAAGGTAGCAAAGAAATGCACAGAGATCAGCAGGCCAAGACAAGAAACTCAAAGTACAGTGCAAAGTATTCTGCAGTCTCTGCACATATTTCAAGTGGGGCAAGTGCTGATTTTTGGCACATCATCATTGACTTCCAAAGATGGGAAACAGTCCAGAGTGTACTTGGTGTGATGCAGCCAAACTTCATCAGGTCGTCTGTCAGTCTGAGAAATTTTAATTGATATTTGTCTTTGAAAACAACAAGCTAGAAAAGTAAGGCAGAAAAACAGTGACAGACAGTGCCCAGCTCACCATTTCCTGCATGTCCTGGTGTCTCTCTGCTTCCTCCTGTGGAACTCTTCCTCCTCCTCTGAGGTTTTGCTGCTCTGGCCTGAAGGGAAACCAGCCAGCCTGGTGCCTGAACCATAGACACACACTTGACTTTAAAGTTGTTTTTAACAGATATATCTAAAATGACTGAAATGATTGGTGAAAATAAAGTTGCAGTAAAAACACATTCAGTACACTGTCATGAACACAGATGTGAAAATGTCAAAATTAAAAGTACAAATTATACGTTTTTTGTTTTTACAACTTCTGCAGAATTAACTCACAGGTAGACGAGCAACATGGCTCCGACCACCATGACGAAGCGGCTAAAAGAAGAGTAGAAGTAGACGATGCTGAGCAGGACGCCCACGCGAGACAATGTGTAAAGCCAGTCCAGCCAATCGCGGTTCATCTCGTCGTCATTTAGGACGGCTCCGCCCTGAGCGTTCATCTGGATGGGGTTGGGCGGCTGGTTCTCTGGCAAGGCGTTGGGGGCCGCGTTAGGTCCCAGTGGTGGCTGCACAGCATTGGGTTGGGCAGGCTGATGGGGTGAGGGGGTGGGGGAGGAGGGAGGGGAGGTGCTGGGAGGCTGCGAGGCAGCTACTGCTGCTTGACTGAGAAAGAAAATGGAGATAAAAAGAAGGAGAATAGGGAGAGAGAATGGAAACAAAATAGACAAACAAACAAATCAGCACGCGAAGTAATCATAGTAAATAAATGTAGTCTAACAAATATGTCACTGGGCAAACTGTCACTGGCATGATGATAGAAGGACAGTTTTTGCACTTACTATTGCATGTAGTAGTGACGAGCGTACATCTGTTGCCACCACAGCATCTGCATTGGCATGTACATGGGGTGGGGGGGCATGTTGGCAGGTAGGCCCCCATGAAAGGGAACCTGAGCAGCATCGGGCCTGTGGAGGGAGGAAAGCGTCATATTTGTTATTAAAGGCATTAACACAAAGCTGCACAACTGATACACATTCATAAACTGATGTTCCATCTTCAGGGTCGTCCCATTAGCTTCTCAGAACCACAGACCTGCTTTCAACCTGATGTCAAACAGAATATCTCACTAAACTTTAGTGAGTACTTATGTCATTAGCACCTGGCTGGCAATCTATTGCAAGACCTATTTATACAGTGGTGATTCCTTTGATTTAAATCATATTATTTTATTTTATATTTTAGCACAAATTTATATTTTCTATAATTTAAAGAAGCATAGATTAGTTTGGGGGTAAATGCTCAGATGTGACTCTGTCAGAACTTTTTCCCATTAATATATAATAACAGATAGCAGACATTATAGCTCTTTGCTCTGTAAACCTGTTAACTTGTCTTTTTATTGTTTATTAAACAAACAAAAAACAATTCAAAAAATAATTATCATCTTTCAGGAACCATCTGAATTTTCTCTCTAGCCCAAAATTGTTTAGATTAGATTAGATTAGATAGAACTTTATTAACCCCTCGGGTGGGTTCCTCTGGGAAATTCGATTTCCAAAAAAGCACAGCACCGACAGAAGTTACAGAGTTACAGAATATTTATATATATATATATATATATATATATATATATATATATATATATATATATATATATATATATATATATACACACACACACACACATATATAAATACAGAGACAATATAAATAAAATATACGAAGGGGATAAATAGAATAAATAGGAATAAAAAATAAAAATACAAGTGAATTGCACATTTCAAGTATATTGTTGAGGAGTAATGTGAAGTGCATGTGGTAAAATTTAGGCAAAGCTGATTTTTCTGTGTGTGTTCAGACAGCAGTACCTTGTGAATGCTTTGTGCTACCCTGATACACGGCACTTAAAAAGTGCTTGTAAAATTGCCCCTCTCCTGTATAGTGATACCATAAAAACCCACAAATGCTCATTTAGAGCTAAAAAAAGCCCAGTCTCGTGTCTTGGTGTTGTTTGCTTACCACTGAGGGATACCAGCGGTGCTCTGAGGATATTGGGCGAAGCCGCCGCGGTACCTCAGCCCATCAAAACTCGCTGGATCAGAAGAGGAGGAGGATGAAGAGGCTGACTGACTTTCCTGATTTGGTGTGGTGGCAGGAGATATGGAGCCAGCACTCTCTGAACTCTGTGTGAACACCAATAACAAACCAATAATTAAATCAAGCACACACAGAAAAGATCAAGTTTGCCCTGAGAGAAGATGAGAGGAGCATGGAGGCTGCAGCCTAATCAAACAGCTTTCATAGTTTTTACAGGAAATCACAGAAACACATCCAGTTAAAGTTGATTGCAACTTAATCAGAATAAGTCTCTAACTGTTTTAATTATGACAGGTCAGTTTAATAAAATGTTTTTAAAAACATTTGCTTACCAGAGCTTTTAAAACTGTAAAAATACATTAAAAGCACGAATAAATTGTGTTAGTAAGTGTTGATCTACTCACGCTGGAATCAGAAGCAGTCGTGCTGGAGGGACTCCGAGGCATAGGTGAGCCGGGGGGACTGTGAGAGGTACATACGAGATGCATCATGTGGTATTCATCGTGCTGTGGGTCGACAAGGCCAGGGAGCGTGTGGGAGGAAGAAAAAGGTGGTGGTGGAGAAGGCACCAGCAGATCACAGAGACAAAGCAAGAAAGAGAGAGAAAGAAAGGATTAGAGTGGAAATGGCCAGAATTCAGACAATGCTCATCGTTTGTTGGTGACACACATCACATCGGCTATTGTTTCCCAGACTGCCCGTTTCACTTCCCCCACAGATGGAAATGTCTACGAGCAACAGCTAAACTACTACTGAGGATGTGAACAACTGACTACACATGCCTCCTGCACGGCCATCAGTCCCTCACACAATTTGTAGCTACTTAAATACCAACAGTTACAAAATTGCTTACACATAATTTCCCTATGGATTAATAAAGTATGTTGTTCTGACTTAATGCGCTACAACTACTCTACTGTAATTGTGTGAGACAGCTCACTCACAAACATCACTAATAAATTAGTTTCAGTGTTTTGTTTTCTAAAGCAAAGTACTTCTAGAAGCAAGGCAGACAGCCAAACACCTCAGAGGATGTATTTGGCAATTATATCAAAGAATCATCTAAACCACCTTTGTTTCAACACATTTAAATTCATGAATCTTTGAGAGCCGTGTTGGCTTCTTAAATTTCCCTGAAGAAGGAAAACAAAGATTAGTTTATCTCAGTTTTCATCTTTTGTTTCACATTTGGTTCAAACAAAGGCTACAAGTGGGACTGCAACGATACTAGAACACATTTCTTTCAATGCTTAAGTAACATTATTTTGAAGATTTAGACTGATATAAAATATAAATAAAACTGTATCAGCTAAATTGTATTAATATTTAAAAATATAAAAGTTTTTTTTCTTCCTTCTTATTTGCAGGCCAGTAAAACTCAGAGACCACTGATCTGCGTCTGCTATGCTGGACACTGAATTATAATAAACATTAATTATTAACATCTACACTATCAGGACATCTGTTTTCTGCAACAGGAAACATTTCTTTGAATCTGAGGTCAAGCCTGAGCTCTGAGAATGTTGATATGCTCGTTTTTCTTCATTGCTGACACCACATAGTCCTTTAAAGGCTTAAAGACACATACCTGCTCACTCACTAGCACAAAAACAAAACCAAATCTACCTCTTTCTTTTTTGCTTACAGTTTCATAAAAAAGTCTTACAAGAAGACAAAGCAAAGCCTATTTTATTTTATGAACTGGCTCCGTTGCATGTATAACTTCTTTTGCTTGAGATTATTGTACTTGTGATTAGTTATCTTTGAATTTAAGAAAATGTTTTGGTTTTTTAGTTAGATGTTTTATGTACGTTGTAGGTGATTTAATATTTTTATTGTTCATTAATAAGACAAACATATTTCTTACCCGGTTACTCAATGGATTAATAGAATAGTCAAATACTAAAGTAACTGACAGCTGTGGCACTAATTACAAGCCAGTGCGCTCAACAAGAGTAAAGACACATCACGGTTTTGAACTTTGGAACAACTTTTGAAAATTTAAATTCAAACTCTGAACACACACGAGGTCAGACAAGAAAGGTAAGTTATTTCATGAAAGGCAATGCAGTGAACTTTATTTTATGCTTTGTTTTGTTAATGTTTATACTGTAAAACAAGGTGTGCTGTGTGCTACCTGGCTTGAAATTTAAAGAAATCTATATGATCCCTTATAGGATAAATCCAGATCCAATATTTTCTCACCAAGGAATTCCCAGGAACTTAACATCCCCTCCCAAAAACTCATCGATACGTGGCTCTCACCTTTCTAAGCACATCTCTGAGCTGCAGGTGGTCTTGAAGGAGCATTCCTGAGTACACCAGCCGTTGGTCTTTGGACAGCTGAAACACAAACATCACACAATGAGACAAAGAAGTGATACACACACACACACACACACACACACACACACACACACACACACACACACACACACACACACACACACACACAGTGAGGGTAATTTTTTTTCTTTCTTTCTTTTTTTAAATTATGCTTTTAAATATTCTGAAAATGACAGGCATTCAGGTCACTGTCTGACACAATCACACCAGTCTCCTCTATATAGTGTAACCTGATGCAGGATGATAAAACTGCTGGGCTTCTTCTTGAGACACCAAGCAGAGCTTGAACTGAGCGTCTGAGCAAACACAGCCCTCACAGTAAACTTAAACCCAAACATCCACAAACATGTTTTTATGGAAACACTGCCAGCTACTACTCTGTCACAACCAGCTCCCTTTAACCTTCATAGCTAACTCAGTGCAGCAACATCAACATGTTTTTGTTTCCAGTTGAGAAAAGCCTTTTGGTAGCTGATAGCAAAGTATGAGACATCAAACCTGTCATGTTTGTAAAGTGATTAGGTGCCTTGGGGTTAAATGAGAGTACTGGGCTGGATTAGATTTCAAAGCCTACTGAAAGCCTGTGATGTGTATAATCAAATATTCAGTTCTTCACAAGACTTTCGCTTCTCCTTATCCGTTTTATGAGAGCAACTTGACCGAGAAGGAATACAGACAATTCATTTTCACTGAAGAATCAAAGCAAAGTTGTCTTTGAATCACTGTGTTTCCACTTTTTCAGGAACATCACATCAGTGGTCAAATGATAATGTCTGCATGGGAGTAGTATTACATACTGGTGCATTAGGATCATCTGTAATACTAGAGAAGTACTCCAGTCTTAAAGTGGGGCACACCTCTGGGTGAAACACGAGTCTACAAATATAACCCCATTTTAGCACAGTGCTTGCTGCTGTGCTCTTTACCCTGCTGAAATATGAAGACCTCCAAGAAAACTTCATCCTGTCTTTAATTTTAAATCCATGTATTCTTTTAATAAACTGACCCCCCCCCCCCCCACACACACACACACACACACAAAAACTCGCCCCACAGAAAATCTGATTATTCTGTATCAAACATAATATGAGGTTGGGCTCAGCAATCACTTGGATTCAATGAAGATGTTGTCTGTCAACAATTAATGAATTAAATAAAATAATCTCAAAAACAAATACTTTGCTCTTTGTACTAATTTTTTCTATACATCTCTTATTTTTGTTGTATTTATATATCAAGCACATCCGTTTCCTTTACAAAGCGCATTTTTGTTTGTTCCTAAAAGTGAAACTTAATGGTGCTGTAGTTCAGCTTTGAACAACAGAACAGAAACAATCTTTGGTCACTAAGCTCTATCTAGAGGAAGTTAAAGTTGGACCAAGATTTGAACCACTGGACCTGTGGAAAGACTCTATTATGCATTTTGCAAGCTGCTAGGGACCAGCAGCCCAGGCCTTTCTTCCTATTGGACAACATGGTGTACATCATCTCATTTACATCTATTTTTTTTAAACTTATATCTGTAAACTGATGATAAATGCCTTTAATAAATGTCAAGCAGCCTACTGAAAAAATGAATTACTGTTTCAAATTATATATAATATGATTATTAATCAAAATAATCATGATTCTGGTTTCTTTCAGACGGACAAAACGCTACTCACCGGCTTGCTGGGGTACACACTGGAGATGTGACTTTTCAGCTTCTCCACAGTCCAGTTAAGGAAACAGTTAATGGTCTGGTCTTCATACTTCTGGTTGGGGGCCTTAATGACCAAGGTCACAGGACTATCAACTGCCCCAGAGTCCATGGCTCATATTACTAGAAAGTGGGCTCTGAGGAACCTTCACTGACACAACTCAGGACTGTCCTGAGGAGTAAGCTACCTCAAATTCTCTCCATTCTGGTACTTGTATAACACCAAAAACAGTCAATGCTGCAGGTAAGGGGCTGGTGGGTCCCCTTTTACAATATCTGCTTCATCTCTAGATCTTTTATGAGTTGGAATTCTTCTGGTAGCAGGTTGTTGGATTTCTGTTTTTAAAAAAGAGAGAGTAGCATATATAGATTACACATTATCCTAAAACATTTTGTTTTGATTTATACAAAGTATTTTTCTAATATCTATAATTTTATTTTTTGAAATTTAAATTTTAAGCACACATGCAACATGGAAATCTGTGTGGTCATCCTTCAGGTAAACTTCAAAGAAGTATTAAAGGGATAACTACTGCAGCTGTCCCTGTCCATGTCTGTGACAGAGTTAAATCCCTCCCCAAGTGTGCCAAAAAAACCTCTTAAAATATAGGATAAATAAACTAACTTACAAGCTATAAATGATTAATAAAGATAAACTCCAGCTTAACCATTCAGGGTTACGAGGCTGGAGCTGGTGTAGACCCTTGGCAGGTCACCAGTCTATAATTGTTCATCTGTCCTACCTGTCTGACACTCTGCCCCAAACTTCCTGCAACTGAGGAAACTGATCAACAAAAAGCTCACTTTTGCATACTGTAATAAGCAATGCACCAGCTCACTGCAACAACAATTCACAGCTGGCTCACAATGAAAAGCAATGTATCTACAAAATGTAGCACACGCAAGCGAAAATAACCGCAGGTGAGGCGGAGGGGTCGGGAGTTTCGGTTAAACTTCCTGATACCTGCCATGTTGGCTCATCTTTACAGTAAACAATTAAAGCAACTTTAACTATAAATCACACCGAGTCGGGTTAAACCTGACGGTTTAGAGTTAGGTGAGCTATTAACGCTGCTTATCTGTACAATCCTCAGGCGAACACACTAACACACATAGCAAACTAGCCTCACTGGGCCGGTCACTCCGATCAACTCGGCTTTTATTTTGACCCTTGGTTATGAAGCCAGGGTAACGCCGTTAGCTTCTTGGCTAATGCTAGCGTCGCTGTGGTTTGGTAATAATTCGGTGGGACTAGCTAGCCTCTCCCAAGGTGACAGCACATTTAAAGGTCTAACGATAATAAATGAGAACACGTTGCATCAGAGGGCTTTCTGTTTGTACCTGTTTACTCCCCAGTCAGTCAGTCAGCGTCGACTCCCCGTCCCAGCTCGGCTCGCCTCCCTTGTTGTTGTAATGTCGGGTGTGAGAGCGGAAACACGTCATTCTCTTTGCAACAGCTGATCAAAAAAACAAAGAAAAAACAAAACAAAACCTTGCACCGCAGTAATAAATACGCATTAAAGTTAGTATAGTTTCGTGTTTTTGATTTCACTTTGAAATTTAGAATTGAAAATCTACAGTTCTGGTTTAGTATAGTGGTTTCAATCTATTAGTTTATAGTCTTGTGATATAAAGGTGTTTTAGAAGTTGACCATATACATTGTAATTTCAAAGCAGACAACAGTAACACGCAGACTATAAGAACCAATATTTCGTTCCTGGTCATTTTATTAGGTATGCCTTTTCAGTAAGTCATTAATGCAAGTATATAATGACAATGATTCAATACATTTAGGCATATAGACGTGGTCAAGACGAACTCAAGTTTAAACCTAACGTCAAAATGGACAAGCAAGTTGATTTAACTGACTTTGATGATTGCATGGTTGTTGGTGCTGATCTGGATTTTCTACACAACCAAAAAAAGAGAAAACAGCCATTCAGCAGCAGTTCCCTGGGCCAATTTTAAAAAAGCCCCGTTGATGCCAGACCGCACCAGATGCCACTCTTGTCAACTTAGAACTGGACACTGAGGATAAAATCTGCACCAATCACCAAAACTGGACATGTGGAGACTGGACATATATTGTTTGGTCTGATGAGTGTCAGGAAAAATACTACATAATCATCCAGCAAAGAATGACTCACGCAGGGTTGGAGCTTTATTTTTTTTTCTTCAGCAATGTCATTTAATTCCCCAAACATAAATATGAATAATGACTTCATGCCCCCAGTCAGCAGGTTTTGGCTTTATATATAGCCATGTTATTTCAAAGTGGAGTGCAATAAACTCTAAAAAGAGCCTAGTTTAAATTATTTATAGCTATAGAAAATGTAGATGGCAGCATATTTGCGTGTGCATACAATTCACAACACTGGTGCTGCACTTCGCTGATGATATGATGCAATATCGTAATTTATTCACCACATTTGGTACTCAGTCTGGTAAATTTTAAGCAAATTTAGGTCCTCTGTGACATGATGTTCTTACACAGTATAGTTTTGTATTGCTTTACCATTTGGTTACTAAAAGTGGAAAAACATGTAATACAATTAAGAAAACTATTTTTGAGACTTACATTTCATTATTCATCATTGACATTTTAGATACATTTTTTTTAAAAAGTCTATTTGTTTTATTTGTAAGATTTTCAATCTTTCCACGCCTACTTCAAATGAACCTCTTAAACAAAGGACTGATCGTTGGAATGGCACTCCACCACCAGAGGGCAGTGTAAGTTGCCTAACAGGCAAACTACATTTGGAGAAAATGTTATGCTTTTGTCCAACCACACAGCCAGACTTTAAGTCTCAGCGCTAAAGTATTTAGCACCTCCTCAAGTGCCGCAAAATTATTGAGTTTTTCCTTTCTCAAAATATTCGCACAGATTGTAGAAGTTATTATTTTAGGATTGTTTATACCCCACATTCTACAATAATAATGCTATTAGTTGCCTTTATTTTTTATCGGTGTTTCATAAATATTGCACATGCGGAATAATTTCCACTGAATACATCTTTGCATGTACTAGAATAAAATCCAGAAATGTTTTCAGCCATATTTCTTGCTTTTTGTAATGTGCGGTATTGATTTTAAAGTGCTGATATTAATTCACATCTGGGCAGCGAATTTGCAGTAGGCCATATGGAAAAGTAAAACTGCCTTAGCAGTTCAACAACTCTTATTTTCCCACAAATGACGTGATAAGCATGCTTCATTAAATGACACAGGAATGAATATGGGTGTGTACAGATTTCCTGGGTGCTTTGTGTGTTTATCCCAGGAAGACTTGCTGCATGGAAACTACTGATTACTGTTTCAGCTTGCGCAGAACCTCCTTTGTCAGCTGTTTACTGTATCGGTTGATCTTCCAGTGTCCCGGCCTCCATCCCAGCAGAAAACGATGAAAGTCTGTCCAAGCAAATGCAAACATTTCCCTCCACTCTTTCTCAAGGGCATGAAACTCTACGTCTTTTTTTAACGATAGCTTTAGTTCTGAAAAATAGTAGTCCAGTAGTCCTGGTACCCTCTTTTCACACTCCCTCTCCTCCATACAGCTTCCTAGAAAATATACAACATCTTTCATCCCGCAGCCCCCACCCACATACTGAAAGTCCACAGCTGCCACATCCTTCCCACTCTGGGAAAAACAGAAATTAGCTAATTTGGCATCTCCATGAACGATGGTCTTGAAGCGGCACTCACTGAGTATCCTGTCAATGTCGCCTGCTGCTGCTTTGAGCTCAGCATCATCCATGGCTTCCAACTCGTCTGGCCGGGTTTCCAGGTGCCAGTAGGTACCGACAGGCCACAGACCCTCTGGTGCCACACCCAAGAAGAGAGCGTGAAAGTGAGCAAGCCAGCTCAGGCAAGCCTTTATCTCCCTGTCTGTAACGCTCGTCCTAAAAAGAATAAAATATATTTTTTAACCACCATAAATTATGTTTGTTTCACTATTTGGCATGTCTTTATCATGGCTTTAAGGATATACCTATCCAGGCTAATAAAGGCTCTGATCTGAACTACTCCCTTTCAGAACTACTTTGAAAGTGCTCAGACACATCAAACGACCCCCAGAAGAGCTTCTGCCTATTTCAGCAGTTAATTTGGAAATGAGGCACCTGAAACTGAACAGTGTTTAAGTTACATTAAACAGAAATAAAATTAAAAATAACTAAACATCAAAAAAAGCGCCTTCAGACCTAAAATTACAAATGAATATTACAATAAGATGCCCTTAGAAAGTTAAATTATCTCTTCCCTCACCTAAAACACAATTTATGAACATTTTTGATGTCTACAAGAGAATCCAGTGTTTACTGCATTAATGCCAAGCCATAGTTTATATGCAGGCCTCCTGTTTTACTGCACGCTCTCACAGCAGTGGCAGAAAAATGGAAAAACATAATGCAAGTACAAAACACTTCATTACAGTTCTTAAGTAGAATTTTCAGGTATCTGTACTTGTTACGGCCCTAGCAGGGCCTCTCTCTCTCTCTCTCCTGAGGGTGCCTGTGTGGGCGTGTCCCACTACCTCCTGCCTGAGGTGCCACCTTTCCCTCCTGTACAGCTGACTCCCATCAGCAATTAAGGGTATTTAAGCCCAGAGCAGGGTGAGCTCTGGGCCAGAGTGCCAGTAGAGTGGTTTCCAGCTAGTGAGCTGTGTGTCTTGTGGTGTTTCCAGCTAGTGAGCTGTGTGTCTTGTGGTGTTTCCAGCTAGTGAGCTGTGTGTCTTGTGGTGTTTCCAGCTAGTGAGCTGTGTGTCTTGTGGTGTTTCCAGCTAGTGAGCTGTGTGTCTTGTGGTGTTTCCAGCTAGTGAGCTGTGTGTCTTGTGGTGTTTCCAGCTAGTGAGCTGTGTGTCTTGTGGTGTTTCCAGCTAGTGAGCTGTGTGTCTTGTGGTGTTTCCAGCTAGTGAGCTGCGCTTTCCTTTTGACTTTTTGCTTTATTTGACCAACGCCTGAGTTTTGTTTGTGTTTTGTTGGTGTTTTATGGTGATAACGGCTTGTCCGTCTCTTTTAGTTGAACTACTTCAATAAAACTGTTTTATTTAACTGTTTCGCCTCCTTGACTCCTTTTTCTGACCCGGTCACTTTTGTTACTTCCCCCTCACCGCCTAGACCCCCCCCCCCCCCAGGGGAACGTAACAGTACTACACTTGAGTATTTATTTTTCTAATGAAGTTTAACCTTTACTCTCTACATTTCAGCACAACAGTATGTCCTTTTTTGCTCCTTACACTTTCAAAACAGGTTCATTACTTTAGGTTTGTAGGGACTTATTTCCTGTCACTGTTTTCCTTCACAACAATAACCGATTGTGGAAAGAAACAGTAACACATAAAATACAATCCTATTGGTGTAGCCATCACCAGTGCTCACAGGAGGAGATAAAAAAAAAAAAGGGCAAACAAATATGTAGATATAATCTGGCCCAATAATCAGGGGTTAAAGTTTGCATAAAAATACTAGACAGTATAGTGCAGATTGGGAAGGTTAGTTTGTCTGGTTAGTTTGCAGTACTGTTTAGTCTACAGTAATGTACTGGATTGGTGCAGGGTAGCTGTGGTTTTCATGGTCAGAATCAGACTTCAGTGCCAATTTAAGCTGATGATTCACTCACCAAATTCCACGTTTATACTAGCTTTATGCTGTCTATGGGTGGGAAATCAGCCATGACTGCTTAGGTATACAAACCATATACTTTATAAACATACACAAATATACACAAGTCACGGAGGAGGGGTGGGGGTTAGTATATCTGAATAACATGAACACTTCATAGACTTTTATGGATTTTATGCAACATGCTTTTTGAAGCTTTTTTCAGAGTTTCTAAGCTTATACCTCCTCTGATCGTAACCGGCCACGTCCAGATCCTCCAGCACGATCAGCATCTCATCGCCATAGGAACAGGCAGCTAGGCAGGCAGGGATGCGACAGCTCTGATTGGTGGAATAGTTTTGGTACCAATGTGTCTCCACCTGGTAGGATTTCACTTTACGTGTGTGGGATCGATCTGTGTTCCAACCCCCGGGGTGCTCGGCTTCCTCTGGAAACTTAACGTGTTTTACAACCACGGAGGGCCGGTTACAGCCCTCCAGGTGCAGCCGGACTATCTCCCCATAACCACTCCACAGGGTCTGGATCTTAGCACCGACTCGCAGAGATGAAGCATCACATGCCTGCAGGATGAGGTCCTGGTACTCCTGTTTCATTTCCACAGCTACGGCTGAATGAAAGAGGAGAGTTAGCAACATTTAAAAAGCGTCCTTGTATGCGCTGCTGGAGGTCTCTGTTGAAGTGTCGCACTCACCTGATTCTTAAAAGTTTTTGCAGCAGAACACCAAAGGTTTCGTTTCACCCACACGATTCACTGAATACTGAATAAGTATAATATCGATTTTCTCGCAAATGTGTCAGGACACCGACACGGTTTAAATTATCCTACGGTTCAGGAAGTATTCGGCATTTAAGGAAACCCGCGCGAAAAGTGTGCAACGCTGCCACCTACTGGACTGGAGTGCACACAAAGAATCCAATAAAAAAATGTCATCGCTCATGGACAATGAAATTGGATGCAATCTTAGCAACCCAGAGAAGCCATTATACGTCTGTGATTGCATAAAGTAGTTCTTATTATAGGTTTGTGAGCAGTCCAGATTTCAAGCACTCTAATGTAACATCAAATATTATTTTTTTGATTATATAAACAAAATAAATAAACTTTATAACAGCATAATGTCATCTCTTTTCTCTCAGCAATGTGTGAGTGTATTCTTAATGAAATTTAATAAAGAGTAAGATTAGCAATACAATAATCAATACAATTTAATTTAAATAATATTAAATGGTTGCTATGGTAAAAAAAAAACGTATTGAAAACATTAGTAACTGTCTAAGTAAATATATTTCTAAAGGTCTTTTTGACATGAAATTCTCACCAGATGTCAGTAACAACTGATCCACACATGCAAAGAAATCAAACCACAGATGTCTATAAATTAAATTATGTGTAATAATGTGAAATGACACATGGAAAAAGTTTTGAAGACGCTGAAATTTTTCAACAACTGTGAAATTTATTTAATATTTTGTACAGAAGCCATTGTTGATGATCACAGCTTTAAGATGCCTCCTGTTTGACGAAACTAGTCGCATGCCTTGCCCAGTCGTGGTTTTGGCACATCCTTCCACACAAACAGTCTTTAAATCCTGAAGGTTCAGTGGGCCCCTTACAAGAACTCTTAGCTTTAGTTCTTTCCATAGATTTTTAATTGGATTCAGGCAAGGTGATTGTCTGGGCCATGCTAGCAGCTTGATTTTTTTTTCTCTGAACACAACTGAGACTTTCCTTGTCTGTGTGTCCGGAATCATTGTCGATTACCCTCATTTTATCTCCATAATCTTTAAATGGCGGCAGATTTTTAAAAAATTTTATTTTTTTTTTTAAAGTCAAGAATGTCTCACTACTACTACCTCCAAACTTCAATAGTGTTTCTGGGGTCATATACAGTGCCTCTTGACCACCAAACATGGTGTATATTATGGGACCCAAAGAGTTCAGTTTTGGTCTCATCTGATCAGGCTATATTTCACAGGCTTTTCTAAATGTTGTCCAGGAACCTTTAAATATGCTTCAACATGCTGTTTTTCAGCAATGGAGTCTTGTGTGGTGATTATACAGAAGGGCCATGGTGGTTGAGAGCAGAAATTCTTCTGTAACCAATGTGATCAGTATTTTTGCAGCAATATTGTTGCACAGGTCTTGTGAGAACTCATTGATTTTACCCATAATAAGATGTCTCTCGTGTGACACCTTGGTAATGAGACACCTTTTTATAGGTCATCAGCTGGGACTGAACCAGCTGATTTCAGATTTCAGCTGGTGTCATGACTTTCCCTGCCTTTTTGCACCTCCCTTTCGCCACGTGTTCAATACTTTTTATCCCCTGGGTTATTTCTCATTATTACACATAACACAATGTATGGACATCTATTGTGTGATTTTTTTTTCCCTTTGTGCATTGCATAGATTGTTACCAACATCTGGTGAGGATTTCATGTCAAAAGCACATTTAGAAATACATTTATTTAAATTTAACTTAGAAATTTATGACATGTTCAATAAATACCATACCATACCACCTTTATTTATAAAGCACTTTAACATAAAACCAGAGTTCACAAAGTGCTGTACATGCTAATAGCATAAGTAAAGAAAATTAAAATGAGATAAGATAAAATAAATAACTAAAAAAACTAAAATAAAATATTTTACCCGCTGCAAATACAAATCCCACCCACTTTGAATTGATAAAATAGAGTACAAAATAAGAAGAAAAGATGCATAAAAAAGAGCAGAAATGTTTTCAGGATCAATGGCTGGGCATCTGGATTGTTTCAGTAGGCCAGAGCAAAATAACTGTTCTTCCTAAACAGGGCAAGTACCTTAAAAAGTGACCTAGTTTTGAGACAGCTTGAGTAATTTTGAGACTGGTAAACATTTTCCAAACATTTTGGCCTGTAATGTTTCAAAGTCATTTAGATTCATAATTTATTACCCATTTTACTGTATGTAAATGCTCTGTGGTTCTAGATAATGGCCAAAAAGCATGCATGCTGAGATCTGTGCAGGGGGAATTATTTGTCTAGATATTTTCATCACAAACTGGAGATGTTGTTGCTTTGCAGCCAGTTTTTAACAGCAGGAACTATTTTAGAGAGGATCAAAAAGACCTGCAACCAAAGAAGAATTTTGTCTTTAGCTTATTTCCACACAGTCAAAGATGCATCACAGCTTCATTTTTGGCTTTGTCGGCTTCATTTTATGAGAAAGAAAACAAATATGCTCAAATTCTAAGTTTTCAAAATTTATAATCAAACAGTTAGAATTTCAAATCAGTTTTACATGGCATCATTGAGACAAAGGCTCCCACACCGAGGCAGTAAACACTTTTATTGTGTGTGGTAAAAACAGAATGTTAACATGATTGGTCAGAAGTTGGAGGAAATTTTTAGGTCCGACATCCGGCTCACGTTTCATCTCCTGCACCTTTTGGACATCTCCCTAATAAAGAGATGACACTTCTCACATCACCATGGCAACCATCCAATGTTGCTTTCTGGCCTGTAGAGTTAGAGAAAGGGGAGGAATTGGGGAGAGAGAAAACTTTCAAACACCAGAATTTATAGACATGTTTTGGTCTAGTAGAGTCAGCCTTTAAGTTTTGTACCTTGTGGTGCCAACACTAGTCCAGGGCTCCAGGCAGACTATCCCCATCAAATTCCTCAGTGAAGGGGCTTTACCCTGTTCGTATCTGTTAGTGTTTGAGTGTAACAGTCTAAATCTAAAACTATTCTACAATACACATCCAAATGCAAATGTTGAGGTTATTGTGTAATATCGAATAATGGGGGTACATAAGTATGAGTATATGAGCCTTAAAGATAAAAAATAAATTGTAACAGCTTCACAAACTAAACAATTCTTATTTTTAGAATACAATAATCCTTTCAGTCGGTTAGTATTCTGAAAGCAACTAAAATTCTAAAGGTCTCTTTGTAAATAAGGAATTTCTTTTGGTTAAAATGAACACAAAAAGGTTCCTGCAGAGAACAGTTATAACAGTATTAAGACTGAGGGTATGGAAATTGACTATGATGTGTGAAAATGAGCATTGGTTAAGTGGATATACTAACCAATTATCCTAACTATATACGTGAAGACCACACCTGCTGACATCATGAGGTCACCGGACTACGACAGGGTGAACACAGAGAATCTAACCCAGAGAAATAACAACACACATTCTCATTTTCCAGCTGTAGATAATTGAGAATCACAAATTAACCAAACATAAATGTCTTTGAGAGGAAATCCACAGAAGCACAGTCTGTGGCCTTTCTAAGTGAACGCCACAGCTGGGCAGCAGATTCAAATTCAGAACTTCTTTAGTTTATATTTCCAGTAGCTTATCCACAGTGCTATATGTATACAGGCATAGCTCACTTGCAATATGAAGTGGAGGCTTAAGGGTAAAATTTTACAATGGAAGAGCTTCCCAGGGTTTGCATTTGTAATCCTTGTTTGCGTGTGTTTTGCATACAATATACAAAATGCATTTGCATGAACACTGAGTCTACACAAAGAAAATTAACCACAAAACCTCCACGCTGTGTAACCCTCTTACTGTAAATAAGTGCAACAAACAAAACAAAAGATTCTGGGTTACTTTCTATAACAGCATACAATGCACTGTAACAATTCAAGTCATATATCAAATGTTATAATGCATTATAAAATTACTTAATACATATATATAAATACATCTAAAATAATAAAATAAATATACAGATACATACATATAAAAACGTAAATACAGTCTATTTGCACATTTATATACAAAATAATGGAGGTGCAGAACATGGTCCATTTGGATTCAACATCTTCAGCCTGTCTCGAAATGCTGTCGAAGTTCTACCGGAGGTGGGAGTTAAATATCGGACCCTGCAACCTGCAATTATGGACATCCTTATCTTTGAACATGGTGTGTTCATTATGGATAAACTGTCGTGTGTTGACACAAGGTCAATAACAGAACAGACAGGGCAACAATTAGTTTGACTATAAAAACTTTACTAAGGCTTACAAATGACACTGATCAGATCAGGCTGAAACATCTGTGAAAAAAAATGAAAATCTTTCACTTTATTAAGTTATTACCACACAAATGGAAAATCATCCTCACCGGGGGAGTATTAAAGATGAATGCACTACCAGTAGAACACAAAGCAAATCTAGTGCTTCTGATCATGTGTTTGTATTGCAGACATGAACACCGACAGCTGGAGACTTAAGAGCTGGGTAATGTTTCCTGTATACTTTTTTTCCAGTCTGGTACCTGTCGCACATGTATAGCTCGTGTGCTGTAATGTAATTTTTTTTTTGCAGACAAGTTGGCACAGTCATAAAAATCATGTACAGTACATTAAAAGACACATATATAACAACATTCAAATGTTTGACACAGCAAAAGACAAGTCAGGAAAAAACTTGTCCTGACTTGTCCCATAATTGTCATTTAACAATATAAACCTGAAGCTACAGTCTCACACACCAACACAAATCCCTATCGTAATGAAGACACACACACACACACACACACACACACACACACACACACACACACACACACACACACACACACACACATATATAGTCAGGTCCATAAATATTGGGACATCGACACAATTCTAACATTTCTGGCTCCATACACCACCACAATGGATTCCAAATGAAACGAACAAGATGTGCTTTAACTGCAGACTGTTGGCTTTTATTTGAGGGCATTTACATTGGGAAGATGGCCCCAACTGACCGAGTGCAAGTGCAAGAAGCAGGATCGATAGGCAAGCAGACTAACAATTTCAAGGAATTCTCGAATTCTACACAGATGAGTGTATACCGATCTTTCTTATTGGCACATAAGCTTCATTATATATAGGCAGATGACAGTTAAACTTCAATGTCACCAGTAGAATTCACTTTTTAGTTGATTTGCCAGAGTTGAGTCACACACTTGCATTTTTTGTTTCAAATTTGTTGTAATATGCCTGGCCGGTCGACTGGATATTACAGTGAAGGGATGTAAAAATAAAAAACAATAAGTAAAACTTGATGAAAGGTGAATTGTATCTGTGTATCTGACTAGATAAATACAAATAAAATATTTTTGTTTTCTGATGTCTACCCCTTAGTCAAAGCCATGCTGTATATATAAATGGCTGTTTTTAAAATAGAACTGGTGTCACGAGTTATCAAGAGTTTAACATAAGACTTGCATATCATAAGAGTTGCTTTAAAACAGACCTTCCCAAAGTGTGTGTGTGTGTGTGTGTGTGTGGGGGGGGGGGGGGGGGGGGGGGGGCATGAAAAGGGGGAAAAAAACAAAACAATGCTTGGACACTGCTAGCACAGGGCGCCCACACAAACGCAAAGCAGGAGATGAAGCATCTCTGTATATGTTTCCAAACCAACTTCATTCTAAGCCAAAGACTAGAAAATACGGTGAAGCATATCTTCCCTTTGGTTTCACCTGCACAAGTGCCGAGGTAGGTCTCCCCTGCTTAATTGGTTTTCCCTTTGTCGGGAGCAGCGCTGGGCTCTCCAAATCACGGACAAACAGTATCCCACATTCTTGATTTTTAGTTCACAAACTAAATATTTTTCTTGTAAAACAAAGGGGGGCCCAGCAAAAAAAGTTTGGGAACCACTGCTTTAAGCAGTCTTTATCTAGGCTAGTTTAAGTTTCACATTGTTACATATTGTTTCATTGTTACTATGTTTAATGTTATTGAAAAGAAAAGTTAAAAGGGGGAAAAGTCGCACTGGTCACATTTTGCAAAAAATGTCCTTAATATATCCTTGAAAATTATGTCCTGAGCAGAGACATGACACTGATTTGGATTTGGCTAAAGAAACAAATGTCTTTAGTTCCTGAAAGATTTGAATTAATGAGATATGAAAAGGAGAGCAAGCAAGAGCCATTAGAAAAGTAATGATCCTTGAGAGATCATTTTCAAAACACATTAGGTAAATCTGTCACAGTACTAATTCCTTCTTGTTGAAGAGCTGAAATTGTTGGGTAGGGCATCACCCCATATCTCACTTAAAAAGAAAATAGTTTAATATTTGAAGATTTCTTTCTCTTTTCCTTTCCTTTTTTTTTTTTTTACTATTTTAATTATTTATGCTAATTTGATTATAATTGTTTAATTTGCTATTTTGTATTCATTATACATAAAATAAATATCTCAGGCCTTTTCTGGCTTTGAATTATTTGATTTACAAATAGTTCGTTTTTAATGGTATGGACTAATTCTGTCTGAAATAAATAAAGTGATAAATCTTTTTTTAGTACATTTGTAAATAATTAAACAGTCATAATCTGCATAGTGTGATCACAACAGGCTAAAGACTGAAAAGAAGCCAGCATCACTAAGAGAACAAGCTTTTTGGTCTAAGTGCCCAGGTCCCCTGGGTGTGCAGCTGCTCTGAGCAGAGGTTTTCCCCTCATAGCGGAAAGATTTCTTTGAAAAGGACCCAAGGCAAAATAGTCAGTGACGAGTGGGATCTGGAAGTGTTATTATTAATAACACTCAATTGTAGGTGAAATCTTAAGCGTGTGGGGTGAAGGTACAGACGACACAGGAGCTCTAGCTTTTTTCTCCGACTTTATTCACCACCAGACATGAACCCAACATCGTCATTGAACACGCGTCAGTGGTCAATGCGTACTCCGCTGACGGAAATGGGTGGGCCAGCAGGGCAGCATTGGCCAGCACCTACTTCGCCACGGTCCCATTCCTCAATGAACGTAACAGTTCCGCAACAACAAGGAGAACCAAAACTCTCTCATTCCTCCTTTCATTTAACCTCACTCTCTGCTGCTCTTCAACCAAGCCAACCCATCTCATCTTGTTCCGCAACATCAAAAACATTGATATGGGCATTCTCACTATCAGATTGGATAATAGTCAGATTCCAGACTTCTATTCTCCTCCTGATGATTTAGTATTATATTATAATAATTGTCTACTCTATTTCCTAGATTCTCTGGCTCCTGTATAAACCCACTGTTTCCTTCGCTCGTTCTGCTCCATGGTGTACCTCTGATCTCCCAGCATTGAGGGCAAAAGCTTGGCAACTAGAGCGTAAATATAAATGCGGAAATCTATAAATGTCATGTTCTACAGTATAAAGATCCCATCAATTAGGCCAAACAAAACTTTTACTCAGGTATTTTCGGTTTTTATGAGGGTAACACCAGGATCCTGTTTTTGCCTCTCAACAAACTTCTTCAACCCTTTGACACTTTACCACCACACTAATCACAGTACAGAAAATTCTTTAGTGTAGGTCACAAATAATGGCTTATTATAATAATAGATTAATTATGGCCTCTGGCAGTGGACTCATCTCTTTGCTTGTTGTTTTATTTATTTTTTTTTTTTTATTTTTTTTTTCTTAAATGACATCAGAAACAGCAGTATGCGACATTACGTGATGGCAGAGCTTCAGTTCATCCTTTGTCATTTTTTTTTTTTTTTTTTTTTTTTTTTTTTTTAATAAATAGGACAGGGGGAATGAATGAGAGAGAGAGGGGGAGAGAAAGAAAGAAAACCAAAGGGGAGAAGAGACGGTGAGAAGGGGGGGGAAGAGAGACAAAAAAAAAAAACTCCTGGGTCACCTGTATGGAGAAAAAAAAAACAAACAAACAAACAAACAAACAGAGGAGACAGCAAACAACAAAGAGCAACATAATAATAGAGAAAACAAAGCACCATCACAATAAACTAGCTAGTCATAGATATCAGTATTTACTAAGTAATAAACAATATTGTGCAGCACGCAAGATAGACAGCGCACAGTGTGCTTTGAGGCAGCAGCCAAGAAAGCTTTAGTCCGCGTCTGTGAATACCCATGTGTGCATACCTGTGTGGATCAGCATGCTTGCATTCCAAAGGTTTCTCCATGTAATGATCTGCTAGGGAGTGTGGGGGGGCCTCAGCCCCGTCCTCCAGGGTGTGAAGCGGGTATGGAGGAGATCAAAACTCCAGACATCCAGAGGCCCCCAGAACACAAAAGACCATGGAAGACCAACAGAGGGGCAGCCGCGCCACTGTTCCAGTAAGAGCTGAGGAGAGTCCCAGATGAGGGCTCACTCAGCAGCCGCGGAGCAGAAGCCAGGGGGGGTTGCAGTGACGCGCCCGTGAGCTCCGCCGGCCCCCAGCTGCGCCTGAGTGACCGAGCCCTAGGCCGAGAGGCCGGGGGCACCCCACCTCCAAAGGGGGCCCGAGCGGGCCCCAGGCCCCAGGCCCCGACAAGCGGCCGCCAGGGAGTGAGCCGGTGTGTACCCGGACGCCCACCCCCAGACACAAAGAACCACCAACACACCGACACCTGAGGGAGTCCGCCACCGGCAGGGGAAGTGGTGGTGGGTGGAGATAGGCCTCCAAACCTTGGAGGGCCTGAGGTGTCCCCAGAGAGGTGGCGTCTGATACCCAACCTGACATATAGACACAGACATACAGGCACACACAGACACAAACATCCATTCCCACCCTCATGCTCTCATATGCACTCACTCCACACTCAACCAACGTGGAGACAGACATAAAGAGACGCTGTACACACAATCACACTCCCCAAGCGTACTCTACAATCCGGGTCTAGGTACCCTTGCCCCTGGAGGGGGGAATTGCACCCAGACCCAGGTGGTGTTACCCTTTTCCCTGCGGTGGGGAGAGGCAGACCACCCCGACTCCGCAGCAGCAGGGAGGCCCCACACTCCAGACCGCAGCCGGACGGCCAACTCCTCCTACTAGCCCTCCCGCTCCAGCAGGCCGCAGAGAATGGGGGTGGGAGAAGACTCCAAACCTCCCTCCACCCGCTCATTGTAGTGTTGATGCATATGTGTTCTAAGGTGCAATTAAAACCCAGGAGGGCATGGAGCTACCTGCCAAGGAGCAGCAGGTAAGCGCATAGTCCCTCCTGCTAACCCTCAATGACTAAGTGTATTTAAAATTGAGAGGTGGGCAACGACGTCAGGGGTGAGGTATACACCCTGATGGTGATTTGGACTCCGTGATTGTGCCCACCCCCAAGATCCTATATGTATGTGTAATGAGAGTGTGAATAATGTGAATGTCTAAGATGTGGGATAAAATTGAGGCAGAGGCAGCCAGAAGGGGACAGGGGGGGGGGTAGCCTCCTCTGCACCCTGGTGACATACCCCCACTCCAAGGCCCTGCATGTGTGGGTGGTTGTGGAGGAGCGGGAAGAGGGAGGCAGCTGGAGATGGGGAGGGAAGGAAGGGAGGGGCAGGTAACCCCTCCCTGGGGCCAGCTCCCCCGCTGACCCCAGTAGGCACTCCCACCCTCCGCGACCCGCCAGGGAAGGGGGGCCCAGGCCCATCAGACCGGGGCCCAGTGCAGTAGCGCCCCCCGGCTCCACAGAGCCCTGGACAGTCCACCCAACCCCACCACAGAGAAAACTGCACCCACCCCACCAACCACACATCTTCCAGACTACATAAGACGGTAAACGCCCAGGCTGAGATCTTCCTCCACCTCTCCTGTATCTCCCCCTCCTGCAGAGAGTTCCTGAGAGAAGAAAGCTCCTGCCAGATGTGACCATCCCCCCCACCAGTTGAAGAGCCCCCCAGGCGGCTCGATGCACCGGCGGCACCCTGCTCCAGGGCCGGGCCCCCATGCACCCACCCGCCCACAACCCCGGCAACACACCAACCAGGACCCGAGCCCCCGAGGCCCGGCCCGGGCCCCCGCCCAGAGACGGAGCACCCCCAGAACCTCACGCCCATCCCGGACCCACCCAGGGGCAGCCAGGTTGCCAGGTCAGTAACCCACGTCCGTCAGCACAGACCCTCCCCTAGCCCCGCTGCACGCAGCCGCGAGGAAACAGTCACCTGAGAGCCAACAGAGCCCTCAACCGGACGTGACCGCTACCCCGGGTTGAGCCCCCCAAGGAAGATGCCTCCGGGGAACCCCCCGACGCCCTAAGCCTGTCCCTACCCCCTCACCAATCACAACAGTGAAGGCGGGACCAAACTATGACCCCCCACCCCCACTAGGTGATGGAGCTGATAAAAGGGGCCCAGAGCAATTGATCTAATGTGGTGGCAGAGGCTGTATCAAGACTAATGTAATCTAATAGATAATTTCTATATTGGTTAGAATTAAGATTATTTTTATTTTTCCAGTTCATGAGGACTGTTTTCTTGGCTATGCATAGGGCAGTGAAGATCATATGGGCGATATTCTTTTCTGAAGTGATATTATCTAAGCTGCCCAACAAACACACTAAGGGGGAGGTTGGAATGTTACATTTCAGACATTTTGATAAGTCTTCACATATCTCGCGCCAAAACTTTTGCACTGGTGGACAGAACCAAAGAGCGTGGATGTAATTGTCTGGTGTATTGCCTTGACAGTGTGAGCAGTTGTTGGAAGATGTAAAGCCCATCTTGAACATCCGATGACCTGTATAGTGCACTCTATGAAGTATTTTGTATTGTATTAATTGCAGACTGGGATTTTTAATTAATTTAAAAGTTTTTAAGCAAATCTGAGACCAGAAGTTTTGGTCTAGGTTGACTGATAAATCTGCTTCCCACTTTGCAGTAGGAAGGGATATTGATTCATCTAATTTAGAAAGTGTTCTGTATATTTTAGATAATAATTTGGGGGATTTAAGAGTAAGAAAATGTGCCGCACTTAGTGGTGTTTGTAATTCAACTTGACTGAGGTTAAATTTCTTTTTTACTATGGATTTAATTTGTTGATATTCTAAAAACCTTGTCTTGTTGATCCCATATTGTTCAACTAGTCTGTCAAATGGAATAAATTCTGTTCCCTCTAATATATGTTCTAAGTATTTAATTCCTTTACAACTCCATTCTGGGAAATTAATCATATTATTGTTTTGTAATATGTCAGGGTTATTCCAGATAGGTGTACGTTTGCATGGGATTAATGAAGACTCCGTTATTTTTAGAAACTCCCACCATGCTGTTAGAGAAAAGCTGATGTTGATACTTTTAAAGCATTCATGTCTTTTGATGTTTGAGCTAATAAATGGTAGGTCTGAAATCTCTAGATCCTTGCATAGTGCCTGTTCAACATCTAGCCAGGGCTCAACTAAGAAGGTATGTTTTAACCATTCTGAGATGAACTGAAGCCTATTGGCTAAGAAGTATTGGTGAAAATTAGGCAGATCTAATCCTCCTCTATCCTTGGTTCTTTGTAGCGTTTTTAAGCTAATACGCGGGGGTTTATCTTTCCAAAGGAATTTGGAAATATATGAATCCAGAGATCTGAACCAATCTTGTGATGGTTTGTTAGGGATCATCAAAAATAAGTAATTTATTTTTGGCAAGATCATCATTTTTATAGTGGCGACCCTTCCCATGAGTGATATGGGTAAAGATTTCCATCTAGTCAGATCGCCTTCTACTTTCTTTAGAAGTGGGATGTGGTTTAGTTTAATTAAGTCTGAAAGCTTAGGAGAGATATTAATACCTAAATATTTAATGTTTCCGGATTGCAGTGGGGCAGAGGAAGAATTATGGAAGGAGCAGTTAATGGGGAGAACTGTAGATTTTGGCCAGTTAATTGAATAATCTGAAACTCTTGAAAACCAGTTTATTAAAGTAATTACCTCAGAGAGGTTGGTTTGTGTGTTTTGCAGAAAAAGCAACACATCATCCGCATAGAGACTGATTTTATGTTCTATGTTCTTACATTTTATGCCCTTAATTGTTGTAGCCTGTCTAAATGCTGCTGCTAGAGGTTCGATAAAAATTGCAAAAAGTGAGGGGGAGAGTGGGCATCCCTGTCTGGTGCCCCTCAGGAGACAGAAGCTGGAGGATGTCTGGTCATTTGTTCTGATACGAGCCGTTGGGGAATTGTATAATATTCTTATCCAGTTTATGAAAGAGTTTCCAAAACCAAATTTGTGTAAAGTTGCGAATAAAAATTTCCAATTAACTCTGTCAAATGCTTTTTCTGCATCTAGAGATAATATTATGGCTTCGATGTTTTTATCGTATGAGTAGTCTATTAAATTAAGTAATCTACGAGTGTTTGTTGAGGAGTGCCGACCTTTTATGAAACCAGTTTGGTCAGGATGAATTAAGAGGGGGGTCATTTTCTCTAATCTCTTTGAGAGAGCTTTGCAGATTATTTTAAGGTCTACATTTAAAAGAGAAATTGGACGATAGCTTGAGGGAAATAAAGGGTCTTTGCCTGGTTTTAGCAGGAGACTAATGTTGGCAGAATTCATATTTGGTGGTAGTCTGCCCTTTTCCTCGATTTCCTGCAACATGCTGTGGAATACTGGTGCCAAAATTGTCCAGAATTCTTTGTAGAATTCTGCAGGGAAGCCGTCTGGACCTGGAGCCTTATTATTGGGCATACTTATCAGGGCTTCCTGGAGTTCACTTGGCGTCAGTGGCGAATCCAATTCCATTGCTTGACTGTCTAGTAATTTTGGAAGAGTTACGTTGTCAAGAAACAGATCAATTTCATTTTTAGATGGGTTTATTTGTGGTGAGTATAAAGTTTCATAGAAATCCCTAAAAATGTTGTTTATTCTTCCAGGATCATATATTGTGTTCCCCGATAAATCTTTAGCAGCACATATAGTTGTTTTTTCTTTATTTATTTTTAGCTGGTTAGCTAGAAATCGACCTGATTTGTTACTGTGTTCAAAATTCTGCAAGCGAAGTCTTTGTATAAGGAATTGTGTTTTTTTATTAATAGTTTCATTTAATTCTAGTTTTGTTTTGCATATTTTGTTCAATGTTTCCTGATCTTGGTGGGACGCGTAGGCTTCTTCTAGTGATTTGATGTTTTTTTCTAATTCCTGAATATTTTTGTTTTCTTCTTTCTTTTTGTGTGATGAGAAAGAAATTATTTTACCTCTCATCACAGCTTTCCCTGCTTCCCATAGAACAGAAGCAGATATTCCGGGAGTGTCATTAAAGTCTAAATATGAAGTCCATTCCTTTTTAAAGTATTTAATAAAGTCTTCATCTTTAAGTAGTGATATATTAAATCTCCAGTTTTTACTTGGCGTAGTATTATTCTTGTGCATTAGTGTTAAAGATACAGGAGCATGATCGCTGACAGCTATAGGATGAATCTCAGTGTCTGAAATGTCACACAGCAGTGAGCTGCTGACCAAAAAATAATCCAGACGAGAGTAAGAGTGATGAACATGCGAGAAAAAAGTATATTCCTTACTGGTGGGGTGAAGAGAGCGCCATGCATCGCAAAGACCAAAGTCGTTCATATACTGTTTGATTATATTTGTGGACTGCCAATTACGCTGAGTTCCTGTTGTGTTGAGCCTATCCATTTCTTCATTTAGTCCAAGGTTGAGGTCACCGCCAAGAATGAGTGTGCAATCAAGGTGTTCAGAGAGTGCACTAAAAAAACCGTGGAAGAATGAGGGTTCATCAACATTTGGACCATATATACTAACAATACATAGTTTTTTGTTCAATATTGATAGTTTAATAATTAGAAATCTACCCTCTGGATCTATAACTGTATCGAGTACTGTAAAATTAACATTTTTATGTATTAAAATTGCTACTCCCCGTTGTCTAGAATTATAACCGGCTGCAAACACGTTAGGAAACTCAGGTGTTTTAAGTTCATTTAAACCTGTGACAGGTTTGTGAGTTTCTTGTAATAAAACAACATCTGCCTGTAGTTTTTTAAGCTGGTTAAATATTTTTAACCTCTTTCCTCTGGTGCCAGCTCCATTTACATTCCATGTGACAAACCTCAGCATGCCCTTAATTGTGCGTGTATGTTTAATGATGTATGCTGGGTGTTTCGTTTAGACAGGTGGAGAGAATATGGAAACATCCCTTGTTTGTAAATAGAAAGAGAAAAAGAAGTGTGGTGAGAGACTCCATAAGTCTGACTATGTGTGTGAATATTCACTAATATGAACAAGCTTATGTGTCCTGCAAGTCTGTGCGTGCTGTGAGGCTGTTGTGAATGTGCTGCCGTTGAGCTGATGTGTTTGCGTGATCGTGTTGTGAAAATATGTAGAAATAGAGGGTGTTGTTTGTAGGTGAGTGGGGAAGTAGGTGACCACAGCAGTGAAAGACAAGAGAAAGAAAGAAACCACATGAACTGTGAGCGACAACAAAAAAAAAGAAACGAAACGGAAACATTCCAATTAAAGCAATGACGGAGGGTGACGGTGTTATATCTGCTATGACATCCTACTGATATTACTAGGTTAAACACATTTTAAAGGAGAAAGTGTGAATGAATAAGAAAAGAGTGTAGCGGGTTCTTATCTGGAGTGCAGTCAGTATAACCACGGTGTGGTGCCGGGGTCGCGGTACAGCTGTCCGTCCACGTAGAGCCGGTCCACAGCGATGACAGCACGGGAGCCTTTCTGGATAAAGCTACGTCGAACTGGGAACAGGACCTTGCGTCGTTCCAGGATCTCTTTGGGGAACTGGTCGTTCACGCTGAAGTCCGTTCCTTTCAGCTCTCTGCCGCGACTCTTCACCTGTTCCTTTTGTTTGAATTGGCTGAATTTGGCCACAATAGGCCGTGGTCTCCCGGTCCGCGACCGCGCGCCCCCCAAGCGATGTACTCTATCGAAGTCGATGTTCTTTACGGTGTCCTCCGGCAGCTTCAGGTGGATTTTAATGAAGCTTTTCACCGTTGCCTCTGCGTCCTCTCCGGCAGTTTCTGGAATACCAGAAAACACAAGATTATCTCTCATGCTACGGGCTTGTAAATCGATAACGGACTCTTTTATTTTTTTATTTTCAATGTTTAGCTGGGTCACGTTATCGGTGAGAGATTTAACCGACTCCCGTAGCGTGGCATTTTCAGCGGCAAGCGTTTCCACCTGCTGCTGGCTGAATTCCAGGGATTCTCTCAGAGATTTAAATTCCCGGTGTAAGATCTCCACCAGGGACAGCCTCGCATCGAAACTGGACAATCGCTTGTCGATGGACTCCAGGATTTCTGCGATGTCTTTGCCGGCAGGCGATGTTGTACCGGGGGAGTCTGCCTGGCGACTTCTCTTCGATGACGGCGTCTCGATTTTGGCCGGGGAAGATGCACTCTGGGCCTTATGCATTACTAAATCTTGAAAACAGCGGTCGATGTAATCTTGGAGAGCGTCTAAACTCTCCCCGTTGTCCTCCAGGGTGTTAGAGATGATAAAATAGATGTTGTTAGTTATATGACAATTGATTAGTATATTTGGTAATACTGAAGCTTGGAAAACCTTTGTTAAACTCTATGCTACCATTTGCTTTTTCTCCGCCAAAAATCTCCGGCGTCTGACGTCACCTATAACATCACTTCCGTCACTTACCTCTCACTTCCGTCACTTACCTCCGTGCTGCTCCTCCAGAAGCACTATCCTAAGTCCTCGACAACAAGTGTCAGCACTCTTTGGCCTGTCAGCACTCTTTGCTTGTTGTTTTAGACCTAGGACTTCCAGATACAGACTGGTAATGGCTACCAGACATAGTAGTGGTGGAGAAGCAGAGGAAGACGGCGATAGTGATAGAAGTGGCTATACCGAGTGATAGGAAGAAGGACCACGAGAAGCTTGAGAAGTACCAGCTTGAGAAGGATGCTGTCTCATGGTGATGATGAAAAACTAGTTCAATTTATTAAATCTAGACTGGACTACTACAATATATTCACACAATATCTCCGTTCGTTAAGTTGACAAACTGAAGCCTATATTATAGCCTATATTTTGTCTGCTTTGGCTTCAAATTGCACTGTAAATAAAGTTATTTTGGCTGTATTACTAATTTGAGTTGGTTAGTTTGTATCAGCCTTAATAAACTGCTTGCTTATGTTAACTAGTTCCTGCCCTCCTGCGTCCTTTGCATTTGGGTCCTCTTTCTGCTTCAAGTTATCTGCGGTCTGCAAATGCTGACACTTTTCAAATGACTAAAGTTATTAATTGATGTCATTATGCATCCAGAAATTAAGTGTGTACCTGGTTTTATAGTATGCCATTCTGCCAGACAAACACCATCTAGGAATCATACTTTTGTACTGACAATGTAAAATTATTTACTAAATTAACATATTTCCACATAGTATGTTATTAGTATTATCATTTAATATAGTAGTATATAGTCTTCATAAAATTCTCCAGTGAGGGAAGGAAATTAGATGAATGCTAAACGATAATTTTTTGTGAACTGGTAGCATCAGTGACAAAAGCTCCGCCCTTTGTCACTGATGGGGACACTGCAATTACCTTGACATAAACAAAGAAAACAAGGTTGTTTTACATTCTGTATGAGTAACATTTACATGATCAGGATCTGGAAAGCAAAAGCGCGTAACTAATATAGTATCTAGTGCAGAGAAAATGACAGAAACCTCAGCAGAATACTTTTCAGGAGAATGGCAACTCCTCCATCTAATGTACACAGTGCAATAGTTAGACCCTTCTGCACATGCTCTACAGTGCAAATAACAAAGTTTCATATTTTACAGTTTAGAGTAAAATGCACCATATATATCTCTGTAATATTCAATTATACTTTATAATTGAGTTGTTTATATATATTAGAGCAATTTCTTATATTTTGTAAACTTTGTATTATGTTGTATTATTTAATTAAACTCAGTCTGTTACTATTTCTATTGTCTTGAAGCAACTATAACCACATAATTTCCTTAGGGAAGAATAAATTATCCTTATTCTGATTTTGTAGTATGAACCTATGTACTATAAGTCCTGCTGCATTAACACCATCTGGGAATCCTAGTTATGTACTGAAAATTAAAAAGTTTAATGAATTAGCATGTTAGCATGTAATACAGTATTAGTATAGTAATGTATGGTATTTAAATAAAATCCTCCAATGAGAGAAAGAAAAATATATTCTTGGTGAACTAGGAGCATTGCCATCAGTAACAAAGTCTCCACCCTGTATAATGCTGTAATTACCTTGACATTAAATTAACCAAAGAACAGGGTTGTTTTGCATTCTAGATGAGAAACATTTACATGATCAGGATCAGAAATGCAAACCAGCACAAAGAATGTAGTATCTGGTGGAAACATATATATACATATAACAGGAACCTTCAGCAGAACTTTGTCAGAAGAATAGCAACTATGGCGGGGATCATGCATCTTCTGCTGCTGTCAGGTTAGTGTTGTAAAATAATGTTAAAAGTTTTGTCAACCTTTCAAACATCTTTAGCTTAGTGTATAGTGCATTTCAGTAAAAGTAGCTTTTTTTTTTTTTTTTTTTTTTAGCATTTTCTATTAAAGCTCAGTAATGAAGTGGTAATAGTAGGGTAACACGGCAGAAACAAGACCGTACAAACAAACGTACCACGTAATAACCTGTTAATATCCAAGAAATATCATGGTAGCAGCAGTGGTTACACTGTGAAGAGGTTGCTGTGAAACTGACAGGAGCTACTTGTAACGTAGTGCCAGTAACGTAATGTAAATACAAATTTCAGTAATCTTACTGTATATTTTATTTACAGTATTGTTTTACTTTCCTTTACAGTATCTTCACTGTTTTTCCATTTACAGCATTACTGTAGTTCCTTTTACAGTAGTTCTACTGTGATCTCATTCACTTAATTTTTACTGGAATGTCTTGCGCCGCACTTTTTCTGTATTATCCATTTACAGTATTACTGTAACATCCTTTGTGGTATTTCTACTGTTATTGTTTATGGTACTTAGATTGTAGTCTTGCTTAAAGTGCTTTTGTTGTATATTCATTTACAGTACAGTATTTTCATTAAATACTGTAAAACTGTGACACACTGTGAACAGTACTGTAAACCTACAACGTAACTGTAAAAGTGAGATACTCAATTAAGTTTGGCCTTTAAAAATGCCTTAAATTGATTGTAGAACATTAAAATGAAAACTTTTTTGGAAATTCAGTCTTCAACTTGTGGGTCTCAATAGTCTATTATATTAAAGCACTTTAAAAAGAAAACTATTACAAATTTTATAATATACCAAACTGACTCTGGAAATCACAACATCTGACATTAACCTCTGTGAAAATCTTGCCTTGTGAAAGCTAAAAAAACCTGGGCATCAAGAAAAATAAAAATACAATTTTGGCAAAAATATAATTTAATATTTAATAAATATAATTAAATATAATTAATTCAGCCTGCTGGTCTTCCTCTGGACCCTCTTTACAGACTTTTGGCTGATCTGTGACTTTGACGGGCATTTGGTTCCATCAGTATTCGTATGATTTGTAGAAGATACAGACAGAATGATAGAATGAACCTGCTATCATCTCTCTTCTTCTCCCCCCTTCCTCTCCTGTTGCTATTTCAATCATGAAACTGATCAATGATCAGCTGATCGGCTTTTCTCTCTTGTTTGTTTATCAGCGGATGTCGCGCTAAACAACAGCAGCACGTTTAAGCTTGATCAGCTGTTGTTAGAATTTATTTAATATTAATTTCTAGTATCAGCTGATGTTTGCTGGAGCCACAGCCGTAAAAGCTGCTGGTCATGATATCGGTTTGGATATGTTGTGAGAGGGAAACATGCAGATGAAACCAGGAGATGTCCTTACTGGATCATCAGAGCTGAACAGGTGATGGAGAAACAGGTTTACCTTTTAGGTGACATGAATGAATTGAAGGGAAGTTATCAACTGTTTCTGAGAGACAAATAACACCAGGATCCTTTTCTAAGTAGCTGACAGCTGGTAACAAAGTTTTGCCAGGGGGGCAGGTAGGGCATTAACAGGGAAAGGGGGGCACAAGGAAATACCTTTCTTTCTTATTCTCATTTAAAATATTTAGCTTTTATTAAATAACTTTCTGAATCTTGCGAACAAAGTTTTTATCTGACGTAAAATGAATAGAAATCATACATATACCAAAAAGACAGTGTACATCACTGTCACAACAGCGTTTGTTTTCATTCAAAGGCTTTATGGCTTTAATACCTGGTGGGCCGGTCTGTAGTCAAAATGCCCAATTTTTTGTCCCAGTCCAGCCCTGCAGGTTAATACTGGCAGTGTCACCATGCCAGCTGACTGTATTTCATCATCAGCCAGTGTTGTTCTTTATACATCAATATTACCAAAGTTTATCATAACGCAGCATAGAAAGTATTTACTTGCTTTCAGGTTTCATTCAAATGACTTTTTTCCTGTTTCAAAATTAAAAAACGGTTTGTAAGAAGATTATCTTCTTTTTTAACAGGCAGATAAAGTTTTGCATTGGCATTGGCTAATTTGCCAATTGTATGTTAAAAATGTTCGTATTTTAATATTCAAAAATGTTTTTGCCCAAAACATATGTGCACTATATGTCAGTAAAAATACTATGCAAATATTGATGTCCTCGAATGCTGAATAAACATTGACAAGCACTGATTGTATCTCTTGTACTTTATCAACACAGTATCTAAATACTTTGCACCGTAGTGGTTAAAACCTCATTCTAATAAGAGTTAAAAGCGTTTTCGGTTATTAGGTTTATAGGATTATTGAATTATGGTTAACAGTTGGTAGAATTTTTTTCTTTTTAACATTATCTGCCAATTACATCTGCCACCCTTCTCCAAATCTGTGCCCCTACCTGGCCCCCCAACAAAAATTTTCTAGACCCGCCACTGCATCTGTGAGGCGTGAGCGGTGTTTGTTTTTAACATAGTTCACGGAGGAGAATAGCTGCTGACATAATGTGGATCCGAAAATCCCTAATTGGCCTACCTGGGGTTGAAAGTCTCGATAAATGCACGGCATTTCGGCGGGTACATCGGCTTCTGCGAGTGTGACGCTTATTCTGTGCAATGAAAAATAATAAAATATAATTTTATTTTTGTATTTCAATATCACAATAATCTTCCAATTTAGAACTACAAGTTAAAAATAAAAGAACTAAACACAAATAAAATACACTTCAGCTAAATACTTCTAATTTATTTTCCCAAACCACCTGGAGCTGCAGTATAAGTAAAAAGAGCCGCATGCGGCTCCGGAGCCGCAGGTTGCCGACCCCTGCCCTAGGCCATCTGACCTCAGGAAATCACATGATAGGGTGGGGCTAGGTTTCACAATGAGCTCACCCAAAACTCTTTGGGGGGAATGCTCCTACAGGGTCTTTCAGTCAGTAGTTCCCCTATTCACTCCCATTCCACTGCTGTGAAAAAAAAGAAGCACACCATTTATTTAGGTTTAATATGGATTTAGATGAAATTAAAAATAGTTAGGACAATTGTAATATGTTTTTCCTACACTTGTGGAAAACATAGTGTGCATTACTTTAAATTGTCCCCTTTAACACAAGGCACTGCTGGAAAGAGCCAACTGCCACAATTGATATTACCTGGATAATAACATAATATCTAATGATGTAAATATATTGCGACTATCTGACAAATTCTGATAATTAAGCTCATGGTTTTTCTATTGTTTTTAGGTTTAACATATTGTTTGAATCTTCTACCTTAAAGTGTTTGTTAAGCAGATCTGCAGTGTTCATAAACCCACTTTATTTTTGTTCTAGACTTAATTTTCAGTGGTACACATGTTGCTGAAATGTTGACAAATTTTACAGTAAACATCTTTAATTACATTCTAAGTAAAGTTTTGAAATATCAGTTTTTGTGTGTGATTTTTAAAGATCTGACTACTGACAGTAGTGGGTTTTATAATGGCTTGTCATTAAGTATTTCATATATTTCTGTTCCACAGGCTTGTCTTTTCAATTTTCACATGGCCTCCAGCCCCAGTTTGTCTTCTTTCAAACACCAAAGACCTGGTCTGAAGCCCAGAGCATCTGTAGGGAGCAATGTTTCGACCTGGCCACCATTAATGACATGAGAGAGATGGAAATTGTACTTGAAGCTGTCAAAGATAAATATGATGATGCTGTGTGGACTGGCCTTTCAAAAGGCACGACCTTCAGGTGGCACTGGTCTCTGGCAGACGACGACTTCTACAAAGAGGGAGAAAGAAACTACTTGTTGTGGAGCTCAGTAACGAATAACAACTGTGCAGTTTCCAGCAACGGGAAACTGAATATGTATTCCTGTACCAACCAAAAATATTCAGTTTGCTTTGATGGTGAGTCATTTTAAATAGTTGTTTTTGCCATACTCTCATCATGTGTGCATTATGTTCTGTTTTGCTTCCTCTGTCTCTTTGTCCTCTTGTTATCGTGTGTGTGTGTGTGTGTGTGTGTGTGTGTGTGTGTGTGTGTGTGTGTGTGTGTGCGTGTGTGTGTGTATTTAAGTCCTCAGTTTTCCCTTTTCCTTGTCACATCGTTGTTGTTTACCTGACTGTGTGTGCGCTCTTCTAGAGTCTTAGTGTTGCCTAGTGTTTCCTGGTCGCTGAGTATCAGAAATAAAGCGACTGTTTCAGTTGAGCCTCATATATGAGTCCTGCATTTGTGTCCTTCCCTTGCCTGCAACCCAGCAAATCCTGGCAAATTCATGGTTACCTGTTAGAATGTGTCTCTGATATTTAATGGAAATCCATCAAATAGGTAAATTTTCAGAGGGAGGAAGGAGACAAGACAAGACAAAAGACAGGCTGTGGAAAAGAGTTAGTGTTTAATAATAAGTAATAATTAAATGAAAAGTGGTGTATACAGTGATTGCATCAAGCTCGTGCCAAACACTCAAACTGGTTTTCACTAAATGTAATGGCACTTTTTTATTTTCAAATCTTATTTATCCTTCTTTGATTAGTACTGTAATATTTGTAAATAGGTTTAAAGTTAAATTAAAAAAAAACCTGTCTCTTTATTTTGATCAGTAGTTTGTCAGTACATAAAAACTGTCTTGCTTTGATTCTCTGGAATACTACAGAACACACTGCACACTCTCTTGGCTGAAACCTGAGGACCATTGCTACATAGTAAATGTTTTAACTGTGAATTTTGTGGAAATGAAAAGTCAGTGAAGCTCATTTTATTTTACTTTGCAGCAACAAAACAAGGTGCAGATCAATACATCCTTAACACACGACGCATGGTTTGGACTGCTGCTCGGGATTATTGCAGAACACACTACACAGACCTGACCAGTCTAAGGAATGATGCTGAGTACCAGATAGTCCAGCAAGTAGCCAATGGCAATGAAGTGTATGTTGGCCTTTTCAGAGACCCCTGGGAGTGGTCAGACCAGACTGACTCCTCATTTAGATACTGGAACCCAGACAAGACTGTCTGGACTGATAGCACTCAAACCTGTGTTGCTATGCTGAAGGTAAACTCTGGTAAATGGGGAGACAGGGCATGTACAGAAACACATCCTTTCGTCTGTGATTGCAGTGAGTAAAACTCTTTACTAGAAAATTTATAAAACATTTATATTTCAAATAGAAAAAAAAAAATCTATGTCTTTCTCCATGACAGAAATGTATAAAATGAAGGATCCAGACTAACTCTGTTTACATCTGTTTATATTAGGGAACAAGCTGAGTTTCATTGAACTGAGGATCAGCCCACAGGACTCAATGCTGGATCTAAGTAATCCTTCGGTGCAAGCAGACATCCTGGAGCAAGTAAGTGATGCAGATCTTTGTTAATGATGAGCAGTTAAATTTGAGTATATCATATATATATGTTTATTTAGATTGCGACATGAAATAACTACTTCATCGCATTAGGACCTTCATGGTTTTGCTATAGTAAATGGAAACATGAATATTCTCTGTTTAATAGATGAACCAGAAGCTAAGGAGTTATAACACGACTGCTGTTTTTCATCTAACGTGGAGAAAACAATCTGATGGAAGAGTTTTTACCAAGGAGCCTTGAAGAAGTGGCTGACGAGAGAAAAATCAGGGGAAGTGATTAATATGGATGATAAATGTACTTTAACAGACTAGCACAGAGCAATGTGAACATAGTATAGACACAGTTTTACAGATTAGAATATTTTGGCGCGTAACAGCAAAGCCAGATTACAGACATTTGCCAACGAAACTATGTGTAAGAAAAAGTACACTATGATAATGAAAAGTTATACACCGTCTCTCTCTCTCTCTCTACATATATATATATATATATATATATATATATATATATATATATATATATATATATATACACGAATATATATACACGAATATATATATATATATACGAATATAAATATATATATATATATATATATATATATATATATATGAATATATATTTGTGTATCTTTTTTCTGTCCTTACGTGTGCATTTATGACTGTTTTGCATTGGAAAGTTTTTAAATTTGTTTTTGAGAAAACAACATCTAGCACTTGCTTGGATTAACTCGTTGCAATTCAAGGCAGTACGACTCGGCTCAACAATTTTTCAGTCGAGTTCCACCTAAGGCTGTTTTTATGCTCGCCACGTGGCTTGTGTCATGGGTGTCTCACGTATCACATAACATCCTGTGTTGTGCGACACAGTTTTTATTGTGTGTTGCCCAGTCATGCACCTCTTCATTTTTTTTTAACTTGTGTCAGATCATGCCTGTTTATACCTCCATCACTGAAACTCAGGGACATACAGACACACAGAGTGAGATGTTGCAACTGTTGTGGAAAGAAAGGATGCAAAAAAAAAAGCTTCCAGTTGTGACTTCTTCTTGTTCGTATCAGCGAGTATGACATGCATTTCATTGCCTTGTACATATGGCGTGTGCAATGACAATAAAGATGAATTCTATTCTATTCTTCTATATTGTCTTAGTAGTGACACCTATTTTTTTGGTGAATACTGCAACAGCTTCTTACGTCTTAACAGCAGGTATGAATGGTTGGATCTGTGTGATGATGGCATGGCAGTGAGTAAAATATGATCACCCTATGTTTGCTGAATGATAGGTACCACAGGCCTTCAAGCTTGCAGTATTTAAACCGTTATTTACAAAGCCATCACTTGACAAAGCTGTCTTAGGTGGGTCCTCTGTAGAGGAATGATTTCAGTCGGGCTTCAGAGTTAATCACATCACAAATACAGCTTTAGTGAAGGTTATAAATGATCTTCTTATGGCCTCTGACAGAGGACTAATCACTGTTCTTGTCCTGTTAGTGCAGGTACTGGTCAATACTACTGAAAATAACATTTTGTTACAGTGATTAGAGCTTGCTGTAGGTATTATAGGTACAGCACTACTGGAGTTTGAATAATATCAATCTAATAGACTCAAATGAGTTCATGTAAATGAAGAGTACTCTTTACACTAAGGTTAATTATGGAGGTCCACAGGGTTCCATAAGACCCTGTGGACCTCCATAAATGTAGACCTTATAAATGTAGAAACTTAAAATAATCTGCAAAGCTCTCTCAAAGAGACTAGAGAAAATAACCCCCCTCTTAATTCATCCTGACCAAACTGGTTTCATAAAAGGTAGGCACTCATCAACAAATACATGTAGATTACTTAATTTGATAGACTACTCATACAGTAAAAACCTTGAAACTCCAATATTTTCTTTAGATGCAGAAAAAGCATTTGACAGAGTTAACTGGAAATTTCTATTTGCAACTTTACACAAATTTGGTTTTGAATCCTCTTTCATTAACTGGGTAAAAATATTATACAATTCCCCAACAGCTTGTGTCAAACCATATGACCAAACATCCTCCAGCTTCTGTCTCTTGAGGGGCACCAGGCAGGGATGCCCACTCTCCCCTTCACTGTTTGTAATTTTTATTGAACCACTAGCAGCAGCAATTAGACAGAATTAAGTAATTAAGGGCATAAAATGCAAGAACGTGGAACATAAAATCAGCCTTTATGCGGATGATGTGTTACTTTTTCTCCAAAACTCACAAACCAATATCTCTGGGGTGATTGAATTGATAAACTCTTTTGCAAGAATATCAGATTACTCAATTAACTGGTCAAAATCTACAGTCCTCCTGATTAATGGCTCCTTCCATAATTCTTCTACACAACTGCAATCGGGAAATATAAAATATTTAGGTATTAATGTTTCTACCAAGCTTGCAGATCTAACTAAATTAAACCATATCCCACTTTTAAAGAAAGTAGAAGGTGATCTGGCTACATGGAAATGTCTACCCATATCACTCATGGGAAGGGTTGCCGCTATAAAAATGATGGTCTTACCAAAAATAAATTATTTAGTCTCAATGATCCCAACTAAACCGCCACAAGATTGGTTCAGATCTCTAGATTCATGTATGTCCAAATTCCTTTGGAAAAATAAACCCCCACGTATAAGCTTAAAAACACTACAAAAGACCAAGGATAAAGGAGGACTAGAACTGCCTAACTTTCAGCACTACTTCTTAGCCAACAGGCTTCAGTTTATCTCAGGATGGCTAAAACATACCCTCTTAGATGAACCTTGGCTAGATGTAGAACAAGCACTTTGCAATAATCTATAGATTTCAGACCTACCATTTATCAGCTCAAACATCCAACGATATGAATGCTTCAAAAGCGTCCCACCATGCTGCTCTTCTCTGACAGCATGGTGGGAGTTTCTAAAATTGACGGCGTCTTCATTAATCCCATGCAAACGTACACCTATCTGGAACAACCCTGACATATTACAAAACAATAATATGATAAACTTTCCAGGTTGGAGTGGTAAAGGAATCAAATATTTAGAACATATATTAGAAGGAACAGAATTTATTTCATTTGACAGACTAGTTACACAATATGGGATCAACAAAAAAAGATTTTTAGAATATCGACAAATTAAATCCATAGTAAAAAAAAGAAATTTAAACCGGGTCAAGTTGAACTACAAACACCACCAAGTGTGGTACAATTTCTTACTCTTAAAACCCCAAAATTACTTTCCAAAATATACAGAATGCTTTCTAAAACAGATGAATCAATATCACTTCCTATTGCAAAATGGGAAGCGGACTTATCAGTTAACTTAGACCAAAACTTCTGGTCTCAGATTTGCTTAAAAACCTTTCATCTAATTAGAAATCCCAGTCTTCAATTAATTCAATACAAAATACTACATAGAGTGCACTATACCTGTCATTGGATGTTCAAGATGGGCTTTACGTCTACCAACAACTGCTCACACTGCCAAACCAATACACCGGACAATTATATCCACGCTCTTTGGTTCTGTCCACCAGTTCAGAAGTTTTGGCGCGAGATATGTGAAGACTTATCAAAGTGTCTGAAATTTAACATTCCAACTTCCCCCTTAGTGTGTTTGTTGGGCAGCTTAGATAATGTCACTACAGAAAAGAATATAGCCCATATGATTTTCACTGCCCTATGCATAGCCAAGAAAACAGTCCTCATGAACTGGAAAAATAAAAATAATCTTAATTCTAACCAATATAGAAATTATCTATTAGATTACATTAGTCTTGATACAGCCTCTGCCACCACATCAGATCAATTGCTCTGGGCTCCTTTGATCAGCTCCATCACCTAGTGGAGGAGGGGGGGGGGGGGGGGGGTCATAGTTTGGTCCCACCTTCGCTGTTGTGATTGGTGTAGGGGTAGGGACAGGCTTGGGGCGTCGGGGGATTCCCCAGGAGCATCTTCCTTGGAGGGCTCCTTCTCTGGGCTGGAGCCTTGGCTGGGCCTTGGGGGCTTGGGTCCTGGTTGTTGTGTTGCTGGGGTTGCAGGCGGGTGGGTGTATGGGGGCCCAGCCCTGGCGCAGGGTACCGCCAGTGCATCGAGCCATCTGGGGGGCTCTTCAACTGGTGGGGGAGGCTGTTACATCTTGCAAGAGGTCTCCTCTCTTCAGGAACTCACTCTGCAGAAGGGAGAGATATAGGAGAGGTGGAGGAAGATCTCAGCCTGGGCGTCTATTGTCTTGTGTAGTCTGGAAGATGAGTGGATGACAGGGTGGGTGCAGTTTTCTCTGTGAGCTGTCCCAGGCTCTGTGGGGCCGGGCACGGGCACGTCACTGCAACTCCCCCTGGCTTCTGCTCCGCGGCTGCTGAGTGACCCCTCATCTGGGGCTCTCCTCAGCTCTTTCTGGAATAGTGGCGCAGCTGCCCCTCTGTTGGTCTTCCTTGGTCTCTTGTGTGCTGAGGGCCTCTGGATGTCTGGAGTCTTGATCTCCTCCATACCTGCTTCAAGCCCTGGAGGACGGGGCTGTGGCTCCCCACATCCTCTAGCAGATCATTACATGAAGGAACCTTTTAAATACAAGCGCGTTCATGCTCACAGGTGTACACACGGGTGCTCACACACACAAACTACACCCTTTTTGGATTCTACCTCAAAGCACACTGTGCGCTGTCGATCTTACGTGCTGCACAATAATGTTTAATATTTACTGTTATATTCCCATAGATCATCGTAATGATGTTGTTTATTATATTTGCTCTTTTTTTCTGCTTGTTTTCTCTTTTTTCTTTCTCAACAGGTGATCCAGGTGACCGATATATGTATTCTCTGTCTGCTTATTTTGTTGGTTTTTGGTTTTTTGCCCTTTATCACCATTCCTCTTCCCCGCTGTTTTTCTTTCCCTCTTTCTTTCTCCCCTTTCTTTTCCCCAGTCAAGTCTGTCCCATATTTAGCAGGTTAAAATAAAATAAACAATAAAATTGGTCTTAGGTCGTGTCTCTTGTTTAGTATAGGTTCAGTTTAGTGCCTGGTCTATGCCTGTTTCTTGTTTTATTGTGAAATGTTGTGCCTCATGTCAGTGTGTCTAACTTTGCTCCCCATGTCTCGTTAGCCCAAACCCTCCCCGTTGTGTCTCCCTCCTATTTTCCATTCCCTGATTACTCCCCTGTGTAAGCCCTGTGTTTTCCTCTGTTCCCTGTCGCGTCGTATCTTCAACTTGCTGTGTGTTCGTGATTTCCAGTCCTCCAGCACCTCAGTTTGCATCGAGCCCGGGAGGCAATACAAGTTCGGGACCGAGCCGGCTTCGCCGCTGCTGTATCGCAGTGGCCTCGGCTCATTCTAAGACATGTAGTGACAATATTGTCGAGGCTGAGAAATCATTAACTCAACCACAAGTTGCAACTTCACCACAAACGTTGTTGCAGCCAGCCACTCCGGCTCTTTTTCAATCACCCACTCAGCCCTTAGCTGCACCCCTTTTAGCTGCCCAGCCAGAGGCCCGTTTAGCTGCTCATTCACTCAATCATCAACTCCACCTTCACCACAACTGCCACTACAAACTGCAGCTCAGGCATCAGCTCTCCCACCAGTTCATACTTCAGTACAACATCCAGTAGCTCAGCTCCCAGTGTCCCCTGTAGCTCAGCTCCCGGTGTCACCTGTAGCGATTTAGTCCCCTAGTCAGCTGGTACTCTACACACTCACTCACCTGGTCATCTACACATTCAGCCAGGGGTCCCTATACCCTCTGGCTCTACATCAGCTCCTGCTGGAAGCTCGGATGAGTCCATCCAGCCCTCCGCGGCTCCCACCCCGCCACCTGCCTCATCCGCTGGGGTTTCTGGAGAGCCCGGCCAGCACATCCTCATCTCCGCTGGAGGGTCCGAGGGGCCGCTTCAGCCTCCTGTATCCGCTGGAATGCCTGAGGAGCCCGTCCAGCCTCCTGTCTCCGCTGGAGGGGCCGAGGAGCCCGTCCAGCCTCCTGCCTCGTCAGCTGGAGGGCCCGAGGAGCCCGTCCAGTCTCTTGCCTCATCAGCTGGGGATCCGGGAGGACCCAGCCAGCACGTCCTCATGTCTGCTGACGGTTCTGGCGAGACCGTTCAGCCACCACCGGCTCCACCACCTGCAACCTACACTCCACCACCTGCGACCTCCACACCACCACCTGCAGCAGCAGCTTCATCCACGCCTGGTCCAACCTCCGCTTCAGCTTCTGCCTCGCCTGGTCCAGCTTCTGTGTCTTCGTCAGCCTCGCCAGTGACTGCCACTTCACCGCTGTCCGACCCAGCTTGGCCTGAAATACCTCGCCTTTGCTGGCCACTTTACAGGCCTTTGGTTGGACGTCTTCGCCGTTGAGGGCGGCCCCGAGACCGAGGTCGTTGCCGCCGCTGGCTTCGCGGCCGGCCTCCAGACCTGCTTTATTGCCGCCACTGCCTTCCGCGTGGCCGGCCTCCTGATGTGTCTCGTCTGCGTTGCCACCGTTGCCGTCCGCACGGTCGGCCCCCTGAACTGTTTCCCCATTGCCACCATTGCCGTCTGCGCGGTCGGCCCCCTGAACTGTTCCCACGTCGCTGCCGCTGCCTTTCATGCGGCCGGGCCCCTGAGTACCTTGTGTTTGACTTTTGTGCTGTCAGCCTCCGGGTTGGCTTCCTGAACTTTTTGCTTAGTGGACTCATGGTTGACCCAGTGGGATTTGTTTTGAGTTATTCCGGTATCTCGGTTCTTGGGCTTCTTATGTTTTGTTTTGTTTGTGACAAGAAACGGGGAGATGGAGGACTTAAATACACAGGCAGGATGACAAAAGGATGGGGAACAGGTGGACACACAGCTGCAACTAATCAGACATAACAAGCCAAAGGGGAAGCCAAACTGAAAACGCTCAACACAGGACATGAGACAATCAAAGTAAAACAGAAAACCAGAGACATTAACAAAGACGCGGACCTGACACTGAGACATAAAGACATGACTGACTTAGGAACCGAGACAGGGGAAGACTAAGAAAAATACAAAGGAAGGAAAAACTAAAATCACTAAGCACAAAGGAAAGATAGCCAAAACCAGAAATAACAATAGCCAAAGTATATGAAATCAAGATCTGAAACATAAATACTGGGTTGCAGACCCAGTACCGTAACACTATGTTTGTGCTCTGTCTGTTTTGCATGTCTTTGTTAATTTGCTCAAGCGCCTGGTTAGTTTAGGTTCTGTGGATTCTTGCAAAGTTCTGTAATAAAGTTGCTTTGCGTTCAAACCTGCTTCTGAGTTCTGCATTTTATGTCCCAAAACCCCCAGGAAATCAAAAAGGGCCACAGTCCAACACAAAACGCGGCCTGACCGCAATTCAAACAGCAACAGCAAAACAGTTCTGGAGGCCAACTTGGTGGGCGGTGACAAAGGCAGGACCACTCAGCTGACCAACCTCGGGTAAAGCAGAGGCAAAGAAACAGTTTGGGCGGCCTGCCACGGGTCCGGCGTCGGCAGGGAAATGGTTCTGGTGGCCGACCCGGCGGTGGCGACAAAATAGCTTAAGTGGATGGCGACACAGCACAGCAGGCGATCTGGGACGTGCTGGACATGGACGTGCAGGCCATACTAGATGTGCTGGACACGGACGTGCCAGAAAACTCACAGGAAGCTTGGCAGACAGCCGGCGTGCAAGGTCAGACAAAGCAGGACAAGGTGGCGCGACGACCTCAAGGGCAGGTGTGGCAGGTCCGGGCGGCTCACAGACCCTTGGTGCGGACTGAGCGGGTCCCCCAGGCATGCTGACGTCTGGCATGGGTAGAGTGAGTCCAAATGGTACAGGGACCTCTGGCTCGGGTAGGACAGTGGTTGGGCCTGCTGGTGATGTAAAAGGTAGTGCAGATGGTAGAGCTGAGGGCGGCGTACCTGCCACAGACGATGGTGATTGTGGAGAAGGTGGTAGCGTGGCAGCTGTGAGCTGTTGAGCAAGTGTGGAGACAACTAGCAGAGGCAAAGCAGGTCCAGCCGATGTGATGACCTCTGGCTTAGATGAGGCTAACTGTAGCTGCACAGGGCAAACAGCCGGCTCAGAATGCAGCGGCTGGGGCTGCACAGTGCAGTCAGTCTGTTCAGGCAGTGCCCGCGAAATAAGGTCCATAAATGGCTGAGTGAACTCACCTGAGCACTCAGCCGATGACGGAGAAGGCTTTATCAACCTGAATAGGTGATAAAGTGATAGGTCTTTCAGCCCAATTCTACTTTTTCTACATAATCCATCATACAAAATGTAATCAAATGGAAAAGTCCCTTTTTAAAACTTGTTTTATTAGTTTTAATCTTTTAACTTTATGCGTCATGCATTCTCTGACTGGAAGAAATTTGTTTAATATTTAAACCTATTTTCTGCACATTCCAGCACATAAAATAATTTTTTTTGTGTGTGTTTACACTCACTCTTTCAAATAGATGCAAGTAAAACACAGTAGAAAATAAATAAAGTCAAAGACTAGCGGTCCTGTTGCTCTATTTTCACCTGTAAAGCAGGAGTGCGGTAGGCGGAGGTTTACCCTGGTGAAGGTGTGCCGCAGCGGTCAGTGGAAGAATCCGCGAGTTTCTCTGTGAATTTCCCATTATGTCGTAGCACACTCGGTGCTTGCTCAGAAGTTTAGGGGGTTTTTTCGCTGTAAAAAGAAGTTTTCTTCCCACGCACAACGGACGCTAATGTTTTTGTCACTTTTTATGGAATCAAACTCAAAGTAAGGTCAGTACTTCCACGCTTTAAACGCTGCACGCTCATACTCTCTCCCGTACTCGATATATTATCCATTGTTGATCTGCACACAGCTGTTGTCACGAACGTCGCACTTGTTTACGTCACTGTCATTAGACATTCTCGCAAAAAAAATCACGGTTTTAGTAACGCAGTAACGCAGCGTTCCTACGGGAAAGTAAAGGTAATCTAATTACCGTTTTTGCAATAGTAATCCCTTACTTTACTCGTTACTTGAGTAAAGTAATCGGATTACCCATCTCTGGCAACATCACAACTAATCTTGATCTAAAAAGATCAGACCAACTTTCAGAGAGGTGAGAACATGACCAGAGGGGACCACACCGTTTCTGCAAGATTGCTTTGAATGCACAGACTGGGATATGTTAGAGAAGCTGCTACAGTACACAACCTTAGTGACCAACTACATCAGAAAAAGAATTGAGGATGTCACTGTCTCCAAGACCATCATCACCTATGCAAACCATAAACCCTGGTTCTCTGCAAAGCTATGAAAATCACAGACTCTGAATTTAATTCCAACAATAGAGAAGCTTACACTACAGCCAGAGCAGACCTGTCACAGGCCATTAGAGGCAAAGTGGGAGTATGCAGAAAAGATCAATACACACTTCACAAGTTCAAAGGACAGATGGTGCATGTGGCAGGGCAAACAATCACAGGCTACAATACAACACCTCTGGCATGCAGCAGTGATCCCTCCCTGCCTGACAAACTAAAGGACTTATTTGCACATTTTGAGGCAGAGAGCCAGCAAGAAAATGCCCCCCTCCCCCACAGACCAAGTACTCTGCCTGTCCACAGCAGATGTTAGGATAACAATTCGCAGAGCAAACCCATGAAGGGCTGCAGGACCTGACAACATATCTGGCCAGGTGCTTCGGGAGTGTGCTGACCAGCTCGCAGGCATCTTCTCGGACATCTTAAATACACCACTTAGCTCAGCTGTGGTACCTGCATGTCTCAAACCCACAAAAATCATCCCTGTGCCAAAGTCCACTGTGTCCTGCCTCAATGACTACTGGCTGGTGGCACTTACGCCCATCATCACAAAGTGCTTTGAGAGGCTGGTGTTGAGGCACATAATAACTCAGCTTCCACAGAATCTGGACCCGTTACAGTTTGCTTACTGCTCAAACTGCTCCACAAATGATGCCATCTTGTCTGCTCTTCACCTTTCTCTCTCCCATCTCGACAAAAAGGACACTTATGTCAGAATGCGGTTTATTGACTTCAGCTCAGCATTCAACACAGTCATTCCCCAGAAGCTGGTGAAGAAGTTGGACCTACTAGGAATAAACACCACTCTCTGCAATTGGATCTTTGACTTCCTAACTGACAGACCCCAGGTCTTTCTTCATAGGAAATACCACCTCCAAAGTCCTCAGAGTGAGTACAGGATCGTGGCAGGGCTGTGTGCTTGGTCCACTGCTGTTCACCCTGCTAACATGTGACTGTACTGCAGAGTACAGCTCAGCAGTCGGGACTCAGCACTCAGGAGCTGTGGGAGGCACCTTGGCAGCAGAAAATGATGGAACTCTGCAAATATGAAATAATTTTGTCTGTAATGTTTGGAAATATAATTACAAGGGTAAAGGATTACAACGTGATCATTTTAAAAAAGAATTACTATAAAGTGTTTTCCTTATAATGCTGTGACTAACTCCAGTAAACACGGACTAATGCTGTTTTGCATTCTGAGTGGGAAGCATTTGCATGACCGGCATATGGGAATCACAGTTCATATTTTTAAAAAAAGTAGAAAGGAGCAAGTGATATCACTCTGGCACATCCATCCTAGACAGACACTGAGGGCTCTCCAGCTCTCCCATATTTGCCACAAATTGACAAGTACGGCAAGGATCATGCATCTAATTCTGCTCCTGTCAGGTCAGTGTTGCTAACTGTCAAAACAGTGATCCTTTTTTACTCTTTAGCTGGGCATACCTGTGCATTTTAAAAGACAAAAACAAAATAATAAATAAATAAATAAAACTTTAATAATACTGTTTGCTTAAAGAAAGCTTAAAGGTTAGGGTTTAGGGTTTATATTTAAATGATGCTTTCTCTGTGTGGTTAATGAATGGTGAAATAATATAGGCTTTTATAACTCAACAAGTGCAAAAAAAAAAAAAGATGTTTGGTCGCCCTATCTAAAAAAGCCTGAGCTTTAAAGCTCATAAGTTGTCCTATTTTGTCCCTTTGTTTGTATATTTTTAAAATATTATTTTGAACCTTGTACTTCGTTTTGCAAATTAATTATTTATATTTCAGCTGTTTTTTCTTATTCGTAATAGTTGTTTCAATGACCTTAAATTGTTTGTTAGGCAACCCTGCTGTGCTAAACTGTTTTATACAAATGAACTCACTTTATTTTTGTCCTAGATTTCTTTTTGACTGGTACATATGCTGCTAAAATTTCAACAAATCTAACAGTGAACACTTTTAATTAAATTTTAAGTAAAATATTAACACATCATTTTTTGGTTATCAAAGACTTACTTACAGATTGCAGATCTTACAATGGCGATTGACTATTTAATTTGTGGATTATATTTATTCCACAGGCTTGTCTTTTCAATTTTCACATGGTCTCCAGCCACAGTTTGTCTTCTTTCAAACACCAAAGACCTGGTCTGAAGCCCAGAACATCTGCAGGGAGCAATGTTTTGACCTGGCCACCACTCATGACATGAGAGAGATGGAAACTCTCCTTGAAGTTGTCAAAGATAAATATGATGATGCTGTGTGGATTGGCCTTTCAAAAGGCAAGACACGCAGGTGGCGCTGGTCTCTGGCAGATGATGATTTCTACAAAGAGGGAGAAAGAAGTTATTTGTTGTGGCGCTCAATAACTGATGACAACTGTGCAGTTTTCAGCAACGGGAAACTGAATATGTATTCCTGTGAGACCAATAAATATTCGGTTTGCTTTGATGGTGAGTCTTTCTTTTACATACTGTATGACCAGTGTTGGGAAGGTTACTTTTAAAATGTATTCCGTTACAGAATACAGAATACATGCCCCAAAATGTATTCTGTAACTTATTCCTCGGCTGCATTGTAACTTATTACTCAATGAGAGTAACGTATTCTGAATACTTTGGATTACTTAATATATTATCGTGCTTTTTACAACAACGTGAATGTACTATTGCTGTGTGATTTATTACTATTACTGAAGGTCCGCGACTCCGAACTGTAGTAAAGGGACCTCTGACTAATACGGCGGGGTCCCTGTCGGCTCGTAGCCGAAAAATAGCTTTACTTTGTTGTGTGGGTCAATTTTTCTTGCGAGAGACAGAGAGAGGCGTTGAAAGACTGCTCCAACGGAACTTATTGTTTTCGGAGGAAAACACGAACACGGTGTACAGTCGAGTCTTAATAGCTTACTTACAACTGGGCTCGTCAGGCACTCTTCTTGGCTGCAGTGGTTATTATTATATTTACATGCTTCCAGCTCCCGTTTTTCCTCGACGGCAACTCGTACCTTTCCACTCGCCTTTTTCTCCCTCCTCGCGCTCACAGACACATAACGTGTATGGCAGTGCATTCTCCCTGCAACACGGACTATACTGCCCATGATGCTACATTCTTTAGAGCTATGCTTGTAGCATTCTGCCTGTTAGCTTAGCACAACAACGAAAAGGCGCTCTCTCACCCAGGAAACAAACAGTCGCAGAGAGAGAGAGAGAGCGTCGCCCTGTAACCATGGCAACCGTAACGCTGCCGCCTGGAACGAAAGAACGTAGCTGTCAAACAAAACCCAAACAGTCCTGACCCGCGACAAAATGAAACAGGAAAGTACCGCAGTGTAATCCATTTATTTCAACAAAGTAACTGTATTCTGAATACCACCTTTTTAAACGGTAACTGTAACGGAATACAGTTACTCATATTTTGTATTCTAAATACGTAACGGCGGTACATGTATTCCGTTACTCCCCAACACTGTGTATGACACAAGCATACTAATACTCATTAGACAAATTGGATGTGTTATGTCGTGAGGCATTCATTCAGAAAGTTTATTCTGTTCATTAGTGATGTGCGGATCGATCCTAAAATATCGATTCCTTCGATACCAGTCATTTATGTTCTAGAATCGATCCAAGTTACATGGTTTATTAAAATAATCAAATTACAGCATTTACATTTATGTTAGACTACTTTTAATTAACTGCTTGTTAACACAATGTTACAGTGTCTATCAAATAGACACTGTAACATTTCGGACTCGAACATAGTCAACTTTGAACTGTTCACCACTCTTCTAACAATTCAGTTTAAATGAATTGAATTCAATTTCATTCAGCACCAGATCACACCAACAGTCATCTTGAGGTGCTTTATATTGTATGGTAAAGATCCTACTAATCTACAGAGAAAACCTAACAAACAGATGATGCCCTGTAAGCAAGAACTTTATGATGAATTGAAGGAAAAACTCTCTTTAAACAAGAGGAAACCTCCAGCAGAACCAGGTTCATGGAGGAGCCGCCCTCTACTGCAACCACATGAAGGTGAAAGAAAGGAAATAAGACAAAAGTCAATGTTTAATAATAAAATGTAAAGTGGTGTTTACAGTGACTGTATCAAGCTCATGTCAAACAAATTAATCTTTTAGTAAATGTAATGCTACTAAAATTCTCAAATCTTGATTATCCTTCTTTGTTTTGTACTGTAATCTCTCTGAAATTTTTTAAAATTGTCTCTTTATTTTGAGAATAAAAGATGCAGATCAGTAGTTTGCCAATACATAAAAAATGTCTTACTTGGATTCTCAGGAATACTACAGCAGCAGTCCTCAACCTTTTTTGCACCACGGACCGGTTTATGTCTGACAATATTTAAAAAACTGTAAATTTTGTGGAAATGAAAATTCAGTGAAGCTAATTTTACTTTACTTTGCAGCAACAAAACAAGGTGCAGATCAATACATCCTTAACACACAACGCATGGTTTGGACTGCTGCTCGGGATTTCTGCAGAGCACACTACACAGACCTGACCAGTCTAAGGAATGATGCTGAGTACCAGATAGTCCAGCAAGTAGCCAATGGCAGTGAAGTGTATGTTGGCCTTTTCAGAGACCCCTGGGAGTGGTCAGACCAGACTGACTCCTCATTTAGATACTGGAACCCAGACATGCTTGTCCGGACTGATAGCACTCAAACCTGTGTTGCTATGTTGAAGGTAAACTCTGGTAAATGGGGAGACAGGGCATGCACAGAAACACATCCATTCGTTTGTAACTGCAGTGAGTAAAACTCTTTACTAACACATTTAGTTTTACTTTTTTTTTTTCAAATAGCAAAAACTATTGTTATCTTCATTTTTCTCAGTGACAGAAATGTGTAAAATGAAGAAGAGTGTTGCAAATACGATTCAGACTAACTCTGTTCACATCTGTTTATAGTAGTCAAAAAACTGAGTTTCATTAAACTGAGGATCAGCCCACAGGACTCAATGCTGGATCTAAGTAATCCTTCGGTGCAAGCAGACATCCTGGAGCAAGTAAGTGATGCAGATCTTTGTTAATGATGAGCAGTTAAATTTGAGTATATTATATATATATATGTTAATTTAGATTGTGACATGAAATAAGTATTTAATCACATTAGGACCTTCATGGTTTTGCAATGGTAAATGGAAACATGGGTATTTTCTGTCTAATAGATGAGCCAGAAGCTACGGAGTTATAACAAGACTGCTGGTTTCCATCTAAAGTGGAGAAAACAATCTGATGAAAGAGTTTTTACCAAGGAGCCTTGAAGAAGTGGCTGAAGAGAAAAGAATCAGCGGAACAAGTTAATATGGATGATAAATGTACTTTAACAGAGTAGCATAGAGCAATGTGAACATAGTATAGACACAGTGTGTGTGTATCAGCCTTAACCTTCGTATATATTTCCCCAGCCCAAGTGTACTCGTGTAGTGTTCGTGCGTAGTTAACATAACCACAGTTTTCACTTAGCCACTACTGCACCCCACCTGTATATAGCCACTAAACTCCACTGTGTATTCACATTTTGCCACTTGCTGTAATAAATTCTTGTCACGTTCATACGGTGTCTGTGTTGAATCTGTCCAATCCGCCCTATATGACCCACGCCGTGACAGTTACATGCTTAAATATAAAGTTGAAAAAATGTAAGTGCAACCAGGCTATGGATCAAGTAATTGCGATTAATTACAGAAAACTGTGAGAGGAATAGGTTAATTTTTTTTAAATCTATTCACAGCACTAATCTCTCTCTCTCTCTCTATATATATATATATAAACACCCAGCACGCCCCTGCGGGCGGTTTATCCTTCAAGCTCGGGTCCTCTACCAGAGGCCTGGGAGCTTGAGGGTCCTGCGCAGTATCTTAGCTGTTCCCAGGACTGCGCTCTTCTGGACAGAGATCTCCGATGTTATTCCCGGGATCTGCTGGAGCCACTCGCCTAGCTTGGGAGTCACCGCACCTAGTGCTCCGATTACCACGGGGACCACCCTTACCTTCACCCTCCACATCCTCTCGAGCTCTTGTCTGAGCCCTTGGTATTTCTCCAGCTTCTCGTGTTCCTTCTTCCTGATATTGCTGTCATTCGGAACCGCTACATCGATCACTACGGCCGTCTTCTTCTGTTTGTCTACCACCACTATGTCCGGTTGGTTAGCCACCACCATTTTGTCCGTCTGTATCTGGAAGTCCCACAGGATCTTAGCTCGGTCATTCTCCACCACCCTTGGGGGCATCTCCCATTTTGACCTCGGGACTTCCAGGTTATACTCGGCACAGATGTTCCTGTACACTATGCCGGCCACTTGGTTATGGCGTTCCATGTATGCCTTGCCTGCTAGCATCTTGCACCCTGCTGTTATGTGCTGGATTGTCTCTGGGGCATCTTTACACAGCCTGCACCTGGGGTCTTGCCTGGTGTGATAGACCCCAGCCTCTATGGATCTTGTGCTCAGAGCTTGTTCTTGTGCTGCCATGATTAGTGCCTCTGTGCTGTCTTTCAGTCCAGCTTTGTCCAGCCACTGGTAGGATTTCTGGATATCAGCCACCTCCTCTATCTGCCGGTGGTACATACCGTGCAGGGGCCTGTCCTTCCATGATGGTTCCTCGTCTCCCTCCTCTTTCTTGGGTTTCTGCTGCCTGAGGTATTCACTGAGCACTCGGTCAGTTGGGGCCATCTTCCCAATGTATTCTTGGATGTTCGTTGTCTCATCCTGGACTGTGGTGCTGACACTCACCAGTCCCCGGCCCCCTTCCTTCCGCTTAGCGTACAGCCTCAGGGTGCTGGACTTGGGGTGAAACCCTCCATGCATGGTAAGGAGCTTTCTTGTCTTTATGTCAGTGGCTTCTATCTCCTCCTTTGGCCAGCCTATTACCCCAGCAGGGTACCTGATCACGGGCAGGGCGTACGTGTTGATGGCCCGGATCTTGTTCTTACCATTCAGCTGACTCCTCAGGACTTGCCTGACCCTCTGCAGGTACTTGGTGGTTGCAGCTTTTCTAGCGGCCTCTTCATGGTTCCCATTCGCCTGCGGGATCCCCAAGTATTTGTAACTGTCCTCTATGTCTGCAATGTTGCCTTCTGGTAGTTCAATCCCCTCAGTTCTGACTACCTTCCCTCTCTTTGTTACCATCCGACTACACTTCTCCAGTCCGAACGACATTCCAATGTCATTGCTGTATAGCCTGGTAGTGTGGATCAGTGAATCGATGTCTCATTCACTCTTGGCATACAGCTTGATGTCATCCATGTACAGGAGGTGGCTGACAACTGCTCCGTTCCGTAGTCGGTATCCGTAGCCAGTCTTGTTAATGATCTCACTGAGGGGGTTCAGGCCTATGCAGAACAGCAGTGGGGACAGAGCATCTCCTTGGTAGATCCCGCACTTGATGGTGACTTGTGCTATGGGCTTGTAGTTGGCCTCTAGTGTTAGCCCACTTTTCGTCAGGGTGCCCTGGTTCCTCAACACCTGACGCGGACCTTGTTGATCCGGGCGACGTCCGAGCCGGCATGCCTTCATATTTATTTGTCTCGCTCATGTCTGCGGTAGGCTCACTTAGCATAGGGGGTCTAGCCTTAGGACCCTTACTGGATACAGAGGCCCCAGGCAGGAATCGAACTTGCGATCCTCTGTTCCAAAGGCGTGTAGTCTAACCACTACGCTATATATATATAAAAAAAATCAGGTTTTATTCTATATATATTGAGATTTCATTCATATAATCAGACTATTATTGTGATATATATTTTATATTTTCCTCAATCCTCATTCCACAATATGACTTTTTATAAAGTAAAACAAGATAAGAAAATGCCAGATGCAAGCCACACAATATACCCCTGAGTAAGTCTCCAGGGACTCCGCGGCCCGGGAGCCACTTGTGATCCACGTCACCCCTACTTGTGGCCTGTGTATTGACGTGAAGAAATATAATGCAATTTGGCCCATGAGGTGACTTTTTTTGTTACGGAAGATTTGTTTGTTGTTGAGTGCAATGTTAAAATAAGTTCTCTAAAAAACCAAAAAATGATTTAATATGAAGCCACTGTGAGCACTGTGAGCACAGAGTGCAAACATGTTGAGGGATTGGCTGTCTTATTTCAGTGAGAGAGTTATTTGTAAAGAAAACAATTTTCAGTGGCCCTCAAAAACTAATTTATACACTTATGCCTGCATTTTTATTTTGTTACGTACGAACATAATTATTGCAGAAGTGCTGCCATGTGTCTGGCCAGAGAGAGAGGACCAGTTTGTTTATTTGGTAGTTCAACGAAAGGCTTCAGTTAGTTAAGAGTGAGAAAAATACAGTTTGGAGTTTTGTCTTGTTATACAATATTTGAAATTTAAAAACAAACAAAGAAAACACTACATTTTTGGAAATATTTGCGGGTGCTTTCTTGTTTGCTTGTTTTGTACTACTTGACCACTAAAGTGGCCCTCCAATGAGATGCCAGTGCCAGCAGTGGCCCACAGCTCATTTAAGTTTGAGACCCTGGCTAGAGGCAAACATTCCAAACCACACAAGGTTGTTGGAAAATGTCTGTAATCTGATCTCCAAAAGTTGATTCTGTTCATCTGGACATACCGTTTTCAGTGTGAAAAACCCTTCTCACATCACTTAGTAATGACAACAACATTATTATCCTTCCGGCAGATAAGGGTAGGTGCACATTATTGCTAAACCAGAAAGACTATCATGAGAAATTTTTGTCACTGCACAGTGACCAAAATACTTTGAGCCCCTGAAACAAAATCCAGGAAGTGGTTACAGGAAGAGGGTGATAGACTGTCTGAAGCAGTTAGAACAAGACAAGGCTATTGACCGGACCTCATACCACAGGCTGTACCCGGGGAGTCTACACCAAGTCTGTATAGTTTACCGAAGATACATAAACAGGGTGCACCTTTAAGACCGATTGTCTGCATGATCAACTCTGTCACCTATAACATCTCAAAGTTTCTGGCTTCAATCCTCAACCTGCTGGTGGGCAGCTCTGAACACCACATCCAGAACACGTTGGATTTTGTTGAGAAGGTGAGAGATGTCATTATGGAGGCAGATGAAACTATGATCTCGTACGATGTTAGATCTCTCTTCACTTGCATCCCAGTCATGGAAGCGTTGGAGGTAGTTCGTAAGATATTACAGGATGACCCCAACCTCAGCAACAGGACCACTCTTAGCATCGACCAAGTGTGTTTGCTTTTGGAACTGTGTCTTCATTCCACCTACTTCACATACAAGGGTCAGTTCTACAGGCAGAAACATGGGTGTGCCATGTGCTCCCCAGTTTCACCCATCGTGGCCAATTTGTACATGGAAGAAGTGGAAAAGAGGGCTTTGCTATCCTACCTTGGAACACAGCCAAGTCATTGGTTCAGGTACGTGGATGACACCTGGGTGAAAATCAAATCTCAGGACGTACTACATGTCATGGATCACATTAACTCGGTGGACCGACACATCAAATTCACCAGGGAGGATATGAAAAGTGGCAGGTTAGCCTTCTTAGACTGTGAGATTTCCACCAGTAATGGGGGACATCTAAAAGCTGATGTGTACCATAAATCTACACATACGGATCAGTATTTAAGGTTTGACACTCATCATCCACTGGAGCATAAACTGGTTGTCATCAGGATGCTACAACACAGATCAAACACCATCCCCACAGACACAGCGGCCAGGGAAGCAGAACAACATCACATCAAGAAGGTCCTGAGTAAATGTAGTTGTCCCAGCTGGACTTTTGTCAAAGGTGGGAAGGCACCAAAAGAAAACTCCAGCCGATCCAGGAGAGAAGGACAACCGCTGCCTAAGCGAAAACCTGTAGTGATCCCGTATGTGTCAGGAGTATCGGAACAGCTGAGACGCATTTTTTCTAAACACCGGGTCTCTGTTGCTTTTAAACCCCAAAACACGCTGCGCCGAAAATTGGTCCACCACAATGTTGCTATAGGCACAAGTTTCTAGGAGTGTCATGTGTTGTTGTGTGGCAGGCAGAGTTATAGACACAAAATGCAGAATTCAGACGCAGGTTTGAACTCAACAAGTGACAGGAGGAGACAGAGGTCTTAAATACAGACAAAGGGAGATGGAACATATCAGGTTATAACAGGTGAGCTAAACCAAACTAACAACAGGAGAAACAAAACTGAACACAATACACAAAGTACAAGAGATTATCAAAGCAAGACAAGAAACAGAAAGACCCAGACTGCAGACATACAAATGTGATGCAGGGGAGGAAATAAACATAGTGAGGAGACTGAGGAGAAAAGAATCACTAAACACTTCAAGCATTGGGCACAGAGAAACCTGACAGACATGGGGAAAGAAATGGAAATAACGAAATAGATGAGACAACAACAGAGACAGAAAAAGAAGGTGATAACTTGAAAACAGGAAATAACAGAAACAGAGAGTAAACACTAAGACACAGGTAAACAGGAGACTGGACACAGGTAGACAGAAAAACACAGATAGAGACAAGACTGATGAAAAACATCGGACGCTATAGGGAGGACACACAGACACAAGACAAAGACTGCATGAAAGGGAACTGACTAACTCAACAAGGAACTAAGAACTAAAAGTAGAGATAACAAAATTCAGGTATTAGGAAAACCAAACATGAGACTAAATAGCGCATAACTTAAATATTTATTCTTATATAACTCCAAAAGACAGAATTGTGAGACTACAACAAAAACTCAAACACCAAACCGAGGGATCCAGGGAGACCCAGGGAAACCGAGTTAACGATAAAAACCCTGAAAACCATAACTTTCACACCTGAGCCTCAACTCTCGTGGCCCGGTGCTAAACGACTCACGGACCGGTACCAGTCCGTAGCCTGGGGGTTGGAGACAGCTGCTTTAGCCTATATACACTAAATGTGTGAAACTGTATGATTGACATCTAAAGCTAAAGTAAATAATGTTGAAGACTTTATCATTCAATTCAGTTCAAACCTCTTTTATTTTAGTTAGACAGCACAAAATTACCACAATATTACTTAATATTACTTAAGTAATATTACCAATATTACTTAAAAACCTTTTTCTTCTTTTTCAAATAAGTTCTCCTTTCAAAACAGCACTAAGCTTTGTTTGTTATAGTGTTAGGTCAGTCATAACATTAAAAGGAAAAACACTAGTAATTTTGTTCTAAAATGAGCACGTTGGAATTCTTTAGCTTTGCATTTATATTTCCAAACATTAAAGAGCAAAATATTTTCTTATTTGTAGATTTCCATCACTTTCTGATGCCAGGGTGAAGTCATTGTCATGGATGGAAATTCTGTGCAAATTACTTCCCAGAAGTGTATTCAAGCAAAACGTATCAGGTTACGGGTTTATTGTTCATTTGTTCATTTTACTGTTTTCTCAGTTAAAGATATCATGAAAATCATGAAAATGACTGTACATTGGAAATATGTTTAGTTCTTGTGTTGTTATTATTAGTTAGGATTTAGTTGAGTTTCATTTCAGTTTATATCTATAACTCCTGATTTATAAGTGTTTTCTTATCCTCTGTGTACTCTGTCTTGTCCTCAATGTTTTACTTTCAGTTCTGCCTGTGCATTAGTCTATCCCGGTGTTCCATGTTGTAATTGTCAAGCTTGTGTTTGTTAGGTGAGGCTGTGTGCAGTCAGGAATAGGACCCAAGGTGCAGACTCCGGAGACAGACGTGAACTCAAAAAGGCTTTAATGCTGAACGCAACATGACATAACTAGAAAAACTCAAAATAAACTTACACCGGTGGACAGGCAAAACACACAGCAAAATAAACGGTAGATCGCGACACGGACACAGAGAAACACAGGGCTTAAATACACAGAGGGAGCAATCAGGGAATGAGTAACAGGAGGGAAACACAGCTGGGACAAATCAAAACTGACGAGACCAAAGAAGCGTAAACTGAACACACTGAGAAAAGACAGAGACCTTCAAAGTAAAACAGGAAACACATAACACAGACTGAACAAAGACACAGCCTCACATGTAGGCACTACAGAGGGAACAGAGACGTGGGACCAGGGCAGACACAAACACTGAGTGGACACGGGGATATAGGAACTAAGGATACACATAGACGCGAACTAGACAAGGGGATGCAGGTGATAGGGGAGACAGAGCAACTAAAGAAGACAGAGACATAACCCATGAGACAGAACTCAAAGAAACCAAAAAACTAGAAAATATAAATAATATCATACACTCAAAAACCCTGGGTCAACGACCCAGGCATCCTAACAGTGTTGTCATGTCTATGTCTCTCCTCTGTCTCTTTCCCTTTCCTATCCCCCAGTCATGTCTGTTCTGTTTGTAATAACTTAAAGGTTAAAAAAATAAATAAATAAAACAAATAAATACTAATAAAGCTCAATCAAGTGGACCAATAATGATCACTTAATAATAAATCCGTTGGGCATTTTTATTGGCCTTCAGATAATAATTCTGATTGCTACAGTGCTGAACGAGACAGGCAAAAAGGAAAAAAAATGTTTTGGATTTTTGATTGTATGGTAAAGAAATGTGGGATAGAAAGCATGAACTATGTTGTGAGATGGCAAAAAGAGAGGAATCAGAGAGATGGGAGAAAAAGGTAGCTTTTGATGAGATGTCTTTTTCAGGAGAAAGAGGAGCTGAAGTGGAAACAGGCGCTGCTAAGCACACAGCTCCACCACACATACATGCTAGCCTATTTCACCACCGTGTTCTTACGTCATTCTGCAGGCAGTGATGAAAGCCACTCCGATCTGAAGTCCCGCCCTCCCCGATGACCGAAACCACCACCATAAGAACAACAGCGCCAGAGCGAAGTGTAACTTTTCCAACAGAAAAGGGACACTGGAAGAGAGACTGTCCTAATCCGAAATTCAGAGGGATTGAGGACAGGACGAGGGACCTCCAGTCGGAGCTGCAGGCTGTGGTTTGCCCACATCACTATTAAAAACAGGGAGTGAAACAATGCAGACACACATACACTACATATGGATTAACAAAAATAAAAATGATATAAAAAAGTATAGAGCACCATCAGCAACATAATTAAAACTACAATCAGGCCAAGTTTTTGGCTAAACGTTTTACAGCTTCACCTCCTCACAAACAATCTTCAAGGACAACTAAGCTCTCCCTGAAGGCAAAATACAGTTCCAGAGCAAGGACATCAACATCAAGAGTCAACAGCAGGTGACCAGACAACAGCATTGTCCTGAACCTTAGAGACCAGCAGCATATACAAACATGGATGGAGACATGCTCTCCCAATCACAAGCTGGCAGGTTCACCTCACCTGCATTATCATTGTGTGTGAATGGACTTGGAAAGAGTGAGTTTGACATAAGACAAAACTGAAGAAGAACCGCCCACTCGGCCGCTGATAATATATTTGTAACAACCACGAACTGCTGCAGGTTCTGGGAGAGGCAGACAGCAGCAGTGAGAAGGATGGAGAAGATAACGAGAAGGGAGAAGAGAGCATGGAGGAACAATGAAGGTTGTTTTTAGTGTGGGGACCAGTATTGGGCAAGTTACTTACAGTAGTTATAGTTACTGGTTACTTGTTCAAAAAAAGTAACTGAGTTAATAACTGAGTTACAATATTTTAAAATTAACTAATTACTAGGAAAAGTAACTATTGTGTTACTTTTAAAAAAATGTTTAAGAATCTGGGGTCCAGGATATAATGTGGCTTGTATTTGGTTTCTATTTGTTTGTATTGTTTTGTTTTTTGTGAGAAACTATTTTATTTCAGAGACTGCATTTTAAATTGTTTTTGAAACCATTTTACAAAATCATTATTACCACTCAACCAAAAACTGAATGTAAAAGCTGAATGAATTGACTAAGCTCCTTCCATCCAGCCATCCATTTCTTCCTCTCATCCTGGGCTGGGTCAGAAGCCCATCCACCTCCTCTAGTTTGTCTGGGGGAACACCAAGGTGTTCTCAGGCCAGCCGAGAGATATAATCTCTCTAGCACGTCCTGGGTCTGCCCGGTGCCTCCTCCCACTGGATCATCTCCGGAGCGCTTCACCCAGGAGGTCCCGAGGAGGCATCCTTATCAGATGCCCAAACCTCCTCAACTGGCTCCTTTCGATGTGGAGGAGTACAACTCCACAATCCTCGCCCTATGTCGTTGGAATGTTGGAATGCTACTACGCAAGGAACCCCGGCGGAAGGGGCTACATGAATAGGATGAGGGACCTATGGATTCTTCGATACCCAACATCCACAATGACGGCGAAACAACTAGTAGCTCAGTGTTCCAACATTCGAAAGAAGGGACTGCTCTCACAGCTAGAGATTGACGAGGTACAACACAAATGCTACGGCAAGGAGGAGTCAGGACGCCAGGTCAGGGGGGAGATATCATCACCCCCACCCGAGATTGGGTACATAGCCCCAAGTGTGATAGGAGAAGGATCGTTGAGTGCGAGAGGAACTGACCTGAAAAATAGGATCATGGCCAAGCTTGAAACCTGTATCCCCCGTAGCCGGTTACCAAGATTACGTGAAGTACCCTCAGAAGGTCTGCTAGATGATGTTAATGCAGCACTACGGGCAATACCTACAACCACGATTACCGACACTAACAAGCTGATCTACAATACGGCAGCAGTGATCAGTGAGATGCTTGGCTACAAGTTGAACAGCCACAAGGGGCAGTACCCTCCATGGAGAAGGAGGCTAGAGGGCAAGATCAAAGTAGCACGGAGAGAGGTTAGCCAACTAACGGAGTTGCAGAAAGGTGCGACGAATAAGGTGCCTAAGAAATACAGCAAGCTGTCCATACCTGAGGCCTTGGAAACTGCCAAGCAAAGACTCACAGCCTTGGCCAGCCGCTTGAGGAGGTACACCAGAGAGATAGAAGGCAGGAGAATAAACCAGCTGTTCTTCACAGAACCAGCAAAGGTGTACTCTCAGTGGCAAGGGAACAATAAGAGAACAGCACCACCAAGGCTGGAGACGGAGCAATACTGGAAGAGCATATGGGAGAAGGATGCAACCCATAACGGCAATGCTCAGTGGCTAGAGGATCTGAGGGCAGACCACAGCGACCTCCCTGAACAGGGTCCAGTAACCATCACAGTGGCAGATATCCAAGAAAGGGTCTCCAGTATGAAGAGTTGGACAGCACCAGGGCCCGACATGGTTCACGCCTACTGGCTGAAGAAGCTAACTGCACTCCACGAGCGTCTGGCAGCACAAATGAACCAGCTGCTAGTTAACGAGAGACACCCGGAATGGCTAACTGAAGGCCGGACGGTCCTGATCCCCAAGGACCCCAAGAAGGGACCGGTCCCCTCCAACTACCGACCAATAACCTGCCTCAGTACTACATGGAAGCTCCTGTCAGGCATCATATCGGCTAAGATGAACAGGCACATGGGTCAATACATGAGCGGGACACAGAAAGGAATTGGCAAGAATACCAGAGGCGCAAAACACCAGCTACTGGTAGACAGAACAATCAGCCGAGACTGCAAGACCAGACTGACCAACCTGTGCACTGCCTGGATTGATTACAAGAAGGCCTATGACTCAATGCCCCACAGCTGGATACTGGAATGCCTAGAATTGTACAAGATCAATGGGACCCTAAGAGCCTTCATCAGGAACTCAATGGGGATGTAGCGTACAACACTAGAGGCCAACTCCAAGCCCATAGCACAAGTCACCATCAAGTGCGGGATCTACCAAGGAGATGCTCTGTCCCCACTGCTGTTCTGCATAGGCCTGAACCCCCTCAGTGAGATCATTAACAAGACTGGCTACGGATACCGACTACGGAACGGAGCAGTTGTCAGCCACCTCCTGTACATGGATGACATCAAGCTGTATGCCAAGAGTGAATGAGACATCGATTCACTGATCCACACTACCAGGCTATACAGCAATGACATTGGAATGTCGTTCGGACTGGAGAAGTGTAGTCGGATGGTAACAAAGAGAGGGAAGGTAGTCAGAACTGAGGGGATTGAACTACCAGAAGGCAACATTGCAGACATAGAGGACAGTTACAAATACTTGGGGATCCCGCAGGCGAATGGGAACCATGAAGAGGCCGCTAGAAAAGCTGCAACCACCAAGTACCTGCAGAGGGTCAGGCAAGTCCTGAGGAGTCAGCTGAATGGTAAGAACAAGATCCGGGCCATCAACACGTACGCCCTGCCCGTGATCAGGTACCCTGCTGGGGTAATAGGCTGGCCAAAGGAGGAGATAGAAGCCACTGACATAAAGACAAGAAAGCTCCTTACCATGCATGGAGGGTTTCACCCCAAGTCCAGCACCCTGAGGCTGTACGCTAAGCGGAAGGAAGGGGGCCGGGGACTGGTGAGTGTCAGCACCACAGTCCAGGATGAGACAACGAACATCCAAGAATACATTGGGAAGATGGCCCCAACTGACCGAGTGCTCAGTGAATACCTCAGGCAGCAGAAACCCAAGAAAGAGGAGGTAGACGAGGAACTATCATGGAAGGACAGGGCCCTGCACGGTATGTACCACCGGCAGATAGAGGAGGTGGCTGATATCCAGAAATCCTACCAGTGGCTGGACAAAGCTGGACTGAAAGACAGCACAGAGGCACTAATCATGGCAGCACAAGAACAAGCTCTGAGCACAAGATCCATAGAGGCTGGGGTCTATCACACCAGGCAAGACCCCAGGTGCAGGCTGTGTAAAGATGCCCCAGAGACAATCCAGCACATAACAGCAGGGTGCAAGATGCTAGCAGGCAAGGCATACATGGAACGCCATAACCAAGTGGCCGGCATAGTGTACAGGAACATCTGTGCCGAGTATAACCTGGAAGTCCCGAGGTCAAAATGGGAGATGCCCCCAAGGGTGGTGGAGAATGACCGAGCTAAGATCCTGTGGGACTTCCAGATACAGACGGACAAAATGGTGGTGGCTAACCAACCGGACATAGTGGTGGTAGACAAACAGAAGAAGACGGCCGTAGTGATCGATGTAGCGGTTCCGAATGACAGCAATATCAGGAAGAAGGAACACGAGAAGCTGGAGAAATACCAAGGGCTCAGAGAAGAGCTCGAGAGGATGTGGAGGGTGAAGGTAACGGTGGTCCCCGTGGTAATCGGAGCACTAGGTGCGGTGACTCCCAAGATAGGCGAGTGGCTCCAGCAGATCCCGGGAACAACATCGGAGATCTCTGTCCAGAAGAGCGCAGTCCTGGGAACAGCTAAGATACTGCGCAGGACCCTCAAGCTCCCAGGCCTCTGGTAGAGGACCCGAGCTTGAAGGATAAACCGCCCGCAGGGGCGTGCTGGGTGTTTGTTGTATATATATATATATATATATATATATATATATATATATATATATATATATATATATATATATATATATATATATATCAGATATGTTAATAATAATAATAATAATAATAATAATAATATTAATTATATTATTATTTATTTTTTTATTTTTGTGTTTTATTTGATTTAATTTTCATATTTTTTTCCTGTCCTAATATTAAGCATTTAGGTCAGCACTTGCTGTTTTTAAAGCACTTTATCCAATTTCCCATTTTTCAGTTTCATTGTACTATTATAATATGTATGATTGTGCGACGACTATAAAGAGTTATCTTATCTAAAAATAAACTTTGCTTGGCCTATATAGCACTACATAACACCTACAGTCAACTTAAGACATTCATATTGTATGACCCAACAATAACACAGAGAAAAGACCAACATACAGATGAACCACTATGCAAAAGCATTTGGCAAAAGTTGGAAGGAAAAACTCCCTTTAAACAAGAAGAAACCTCCAGACAACTTTTTTTTTATTGTCAAAGCTTAATTATCCTTTTTAGTCAGCTCCCTGTAGATAGGCTTAAAATTTAATCTAAAAATAATTATTTTTATCAATATAAGCTGTAGTTCAGTACCTTGCCAGTACATAAAAACTGTCTTGCTTTGATTCTCGGGAATACTACAGGACACACTGCACACTCTCTTGGCTGAAACCCGAGGACCATTGCTACATAGCAAATGTTTTAACTGTTTTGTGGAAATCAAAAGTCAATGAAGCTAATTTTACTTTACTTTGCAGCGAGACAACAAGGTGCAGATCGGTACATCCTTAACACACGACGCATGGTTTGGACTGCTGCCCGTGATTTCTGCAGAGCACACTACACAGACCTGACCAGTCTAAGGAATGATGCTGAGTACCAGATAGTCCAGCAAGTAGCCAATGGCAGTGAAGTGTATGTTGGCCTCTTCAGAGACCCCTGGGAGTGGTCAGACCAGACTGACTCCTCATTTAGATACTGGAACCCAGACAAGACTGTCTGGACTGATAGCACTCAAACCTGTGTTGCTATGCTGAAGGTAAACTCTGGTAAATGGGGAGACAGGGCATGTACAGAAACACATCCTTTCGTCTGTGATTGCAGTGAGTAAAACTCTTTACTAGAAAATTTATATAACATTTATATTTCAAATAGAAAAAAAAATATCTGTCTTTCTCCATGACAGAAATGTGTAAAATGAAGGATCCAGACTAACTCTGTTTACATGTGTTTATATTAGGGAACAAGCTGAGTTTCATTAAACTGAGGATCAGCCCACAGGACTCAATGCTGGATCTAAGTAATCCTTCAGTGCAAGCAGACATCCTGGAGCAAGTAAGTCAAACAGATCTTCCGATCTTTGTTAATGAAGAGCAGTTCATTATTAGTATATCATACATTGCATGATGACCTTCATGGCTTTGCTATAGTAAATGTAAATATGAGTGGGGTTTTTTAATAGATGAGCCAGAAGCTAAAGACTAATAACACGACTGCTGTTTTTCATCTAAACTGGAGAAAAAAATCTGATGGAACCATCTTTACGAAGGAGCCTTGAAGAAGTGGATGAAAAGACAAGAATCAGGGGAATAGATTAATATGGAGCATAGAGCAATGTGAACATTGTTCTTTGTTGTTTAATTTTCTAAGATCCGAAGTCCTTCATGGCATGCATTTTTAATTTCTCTTTGTTATTTGGGACCCGATGAATGTAAAAACAAAGAAGTATCATTTTACCTGATGTAGTTCCCAAGAAAAATGATATCCCCATGAGGATATTCGTTTTAAATTTCGATAGAACACTAAAAAGTCACAATTGAGTAATGATGTGCAAAACTTTATTTGGTGTTAGCATTTTTCCTAAGTACAAAAACAAAATGAGAAACAACAATTGGGCCCCTTTGAACAATATGGCTCATTTGAAGTGCTTCTAACAGTTACAGGAACACGTATGTCTGTAACAAAGTAAAAAAAGTAAAAGATTTCTGAACATCACATGGAAAACAAAACATTTCACTCCAAAACTGCTACTTCAAACTTTTTTCCCCCCGTGGGAACATGTTTACTCAGGCCCTCCCAGGAATGGGTGGGCAGCACACTCCCTGCTGGTGGCTGATACCCTCAAGTGTCGGTGCGTTGGTGGTTCTCGGTGTTCAGGTCTGGGTACCCGCTCACTCCCGATGGCTTCTTGGCGGTGTCATGGTCCTGAGTCTGTTGACTCAGTGTTTTGTGTTATTTAATATTATCTTTTGTTTTTGTTTATTCTTGTTGTGTATTCTATTCTAAGATTTCTAGTCGCTAGGTTTTGGTTCCCATTTTCTCTCTGTTTCTAGTTCTGTCATGGTCTGTGAACGCCTCCTGGCCATCCAGTGTAGATGTAGTTAAACTGTTGGGAAGACAACGTTAGAGAAACGTGAACATTTTATTTGTACTGTATAATCTGCAGATTCTGACAGAAATCTGCAACTTTCTGTCTCTAAAACAGCAATAAGGATAATTATTAGGCCATATGTAAATAAAAAAATAACTTTAACTTAAAGCAAAATTGGGAAACGTAAAGTCCGAAACAAGTCTTTATATTAAGGGACATCAGTCAAACAATACTGTTTCGTCTGGGTCTAAACAGAGCGCGTTGTGTGTGACGTCTTCTTTTGCGCATGCGGGCCGCTTTGAGGGCCGTGAACTGTTCACACTAGAGCGCGTTTGCTGTCACATTTTATTTTTAGTGTGAACAACCAGACAAGAAAAATCTGATTTGATCAGAAAATCGCAAATGAGCATTAAGACCTGCAGTATGAAATTAGACTTAGAGTACACCTGTGCCTCCATGAGTCCTGCTCTTGGGTCCACCTTTCCTGCCTGCCTTCACACAGTCATGAGAGGCGGGGCCAGGTGGCCGTGGTTCAGTCGGGCCCTCAGACCTCTGGGCCTGAGGCTTGGTCCACTCTGGCAAGGCTGGCTGCGAGCAGAGCCTGTGGGCGCGTCACTGGAGCCCCTGTGTCTTCCGTACTGTGGCTGCTGGGTGACACCACGTCTGAGGCTCTTGTCGCGGCCTTTTACTTTCCAAACACCAAAAAAGTCCAAGAAAAGGCCGTGGGTGGCAACGGGAGGTTTGTTTTAGAACGCACTTCTGACTCCATTGTTTAAAAATCATATGTGGTTTATTTCGTGCAAAATTATAAACAAAAATCAACCAAATAACTTCTTAAAACTTAAAATTAAACGAAAGTTAATTTAATTTGCTTTAACAACTTCAAAAGTGGTCAAAAAATCATTTTCTAACCCTCCCATCTTCCCATCTGACATTTGGCAAACAAAAAACGAAAAACCTCTTTACCACACCCATCCAGGGTGCTCTTAATCTCTTGATTAATGGGAGGGTCCATAAGCTAATAAACCAATCACTTTGCAAAAGCTTCTCCAATAAAATTAATTACAAATTTAAATAACAAAACCAGGTCAGTATATTCTTACACCTTTAAAGAAAAAACAAAAATGAATACAAATTGCATTTTATGAACATTCAACAAAAATGGCCACAACAGCTCTCCTCAGTTCTTTCCAGGAGGGTGGCACGGTTGCCCCTCCGTTGGTCCTCCTTGGGCTCCCGCACTCTGGTGGCCTGGATCTCCTCCATTCCTGCTTTATGCCCTGGGGGATGGGGCTTTGGCTCCCCACACCAGCAGAATGTTACATGGAGAAACCTTTTGAATACAGGCACGCCCGTTCACACAGGTATGCGCACAGGTGTACACATAGGTGCTCACAGACACAAACTACACCTTTCTTGGCTGCTACATCAAAGCACATTGTGCACTGTCAGTTTTGCGTGCTGCATAAATACATACAATATTTAGTATTTACTGTTACTTAAATTTATTTAGGTTATTGCAGTGATGCTCTGTATTGTGTTGCTCTCTTTTTTTGCTTGTTTTCTCTTTTTTTCCTCTCTACAGGTGAGCCAGGTGATTTTTTTAAGTGCCCTCTCTCACTGTCCCTCTTCCCCTCTGTTTTTCTTCCCCTCTCTCTCCTTTTCCTATACCCCAGTCATGCCTGTCCCGTCTGTAATAACTAAAATAAAATAAAATAAATAATAACAAAGTTCGATCAAATGGACTAATATGGCAAGGCCGTGATGATCCACCTGGTAAAGTAAATCCGTTGGGCATCTTTCTTGGCCTTCAGACAACAATTCTGATGGCTAAAAAAAACAACCCAACAAACAAAAAACAAAACAAAATATGGGAACACCTATGTGTGAAAGGCTGTGTAACAGTTGTGATCTGCCTGTAAGCAGAGGAACACCTTGCATGTAACACACTTCTCTTGAGTTTTCCCTGAGCGGTCTTTTGCTCTGCAACACGCTGCATTCTTCACTTTCGGCGCCCCTGACAGATGTGCATTAGCCCTCCTGCGGAATGAGACATGGGGCACTGCCTTCACTGGATGCTTTTCCCTTGGACTTACACATCTGGGTCTTCTTCCTGCACTGAAAAGTCAAAGCTGTCATTGGCATGCTCAGCCAAGAAAGTCATGGCCACTTCCATGCGAAATTCAAGGAACTCCATGCTGTTCTTCTTTGGTGTGCCACATACAGTAAGGTCTTTGCGGTACAGTAGCCAGCTGTTGGCTAAAGGCAGATCCATAAAGTGCATTAGCATTCGCATGTGTGTCCATTTCTTTGTATGGACACACATGCGATAGTAACTCATCATTCTATCAACAAGGTCAACTCCACCCATCTTGGAGTTGTATTCAGGGATAATACTTGGTCGTCAGATTGTCACATATTGTTTTAGTTGTTTGACCCATCTCCAGCAGGTGTCGTCTGGCTCTCCAGCATGAACAGTAGACATCATACCACTTAACCATGCAAATCTTTCCATCCGCAGTGGTAACTTGTGCTGAGGTCCAGCTTCGTTTCTTTTTCATTGTTTTGTCAGTTGGTCACTTCTGTACTGCTGCAGCGACCTGATTCTTCATAACTTTAGAATCTGCTTCTTCATCATGTGTTCCACACCTTGGGTGGACATAAAGAACCGATCACAGTAAACATTTGTATTAGGATGCAGTATTTGAGACAGACAATCTATGATCAAGCCTCCCAAAAACAGATCCCCTGGTTCTTTAACCTGCTCAAGGGGTGCAGCTGCCCCTTGATAAATGTTAAAGTCCAGCACAATACCATCTGCTGTTGCGTAAACACAGTTTTTTATGCCCACTGAGTTTGGCTTCATTGACAGATATTGTTGACATGGACAAGCCCCTGTCAAAGGAATCATCTGCTCATCAACTGAAACGCATTCTGGGCGAGCCTGAGATTTGAAGCCTTTCAGAATGCGTTTCAGAAAAGGCCTCACCTTCCAGAATTTATTACACTCTCTCAGGTCCTCTGGAACATTGTCAATGAGCACTTTGAGCGATTGCCTCAGTCTGAAGAATCTGTCAAGAGTTTTCAGTGATGGCAAGGAATCTCAAGGATTTGGACCAGTCCATCCTGATTGTAGGATATGGTACGCAAGACATCAAAATACAGGCACCGAAAAAAATTATCAATTTCATCAGTTGATGTGTTGAGTGGATTCCCACTTCTAGCCAGTGACGTAGCATTAGAACAATCTGGAATCATTTTTGTCAGAGCTTTATCAATATACTGCTCTATGTAGTCCAGTGGGGTCCAGCCCTCTCTGTCCTGCACAGTTTCTTGCTCAAAGTGGTCTTGATTTGGTGTTAGCGGAGAAGCTTTCCATCGCATCCCACGCCCTTTCTTAGACTGCTCTTGATGGCTTGGTCCTGGTGTTGTCTCTTCTTCCAAGAGTGACATCTGGGAGTGCGTGATCTGCCAATGTCACAATCTGAACGATATCCTTCATATTCATCACAGAGATGTTTACGTCCCCTGATAAGCTGAGTGGGCCGTGGAATGGGGTCTTCACACCCACTTCTGTCCTCCTCACTGCTGCTTAGCCCCTGTCGTGGGGGTTGATATTCAGCATCCCCCACGGGATCGTCAATGTCTAACAAGTTGTCCACCACAGTAACGCCATTGTTCTTGTGAGAGAATAACACTCTGGGAAAAAAAACTATGGAGATTTTATTTATAAAGCATGCTATATCTGCTTGAACTGTAGTAACCTGTTGTTTTCTACCTAAATCAACCAAAAATACAATTTCATTATCACATGTTGTTAGCAACATAACTCCCTCTGTCCACACAACAAAGCTAACAAGACTAAGTCCCTCTGTCCACATACGCGTACCACATGTTTAGCAACTTTAGTAACGTTTGTAAAATTTGACTTCCATAACACACATTAAACACTTTTGTACATATCTGAACAAGAATCAGCCAAGAAATGTGATTGGATTTTTTTACCTGATTGAAGTGTGGCTCAGGAGTTGCCATCTGAACTTCTGGGTGTGTTGTTGGCCATCTTGAATCTAACGTGTAATGAGAAATACTCTTCTGCCATCACCAGGTGGCAGTATAATGTCCTCATAAGTGGATATCAGGCCCTTATAGAATAAAATTTAGTATTGTGGTCTAAACAACACAAAATGTGACGTCGGCATACGTGGACATCAGGTCCTAGAAGGTTAAAAAAGCATTTTCTAATAACTATAAACATCCCAAATATTGACAGGTCACAGCAAAGTCACGCTACAGACATTTGCCAACTACCTTGCATGACTTGGAATTAAAGCTTTTTAACTTTCGTCTTATTCAGCAGTATATTCTGTGGCTTACATTTGGTGTTTTGATTTTTTTGTTTTGGTGCTGGGTTTTTTGTCAGAAACTGTGTGTTAGAAAAAGTGCATTATGATGATGAAAGTTATACAACAGCTCTCTCTCATTATCTTTTTTCTGTCCGTGTGTGCATTCACAAGTGTTTTACAATGAAAGGTTTTAAGAGTGTCAGAGATATAGGTGCACTTATTCTTTGTTGTGGTACTTTAGTGTTCCAATGAAAAGAGCCCAAATGAGCTCATTTTAACGTACATTTTTTGCCATCCTGTGATCTCATGTGACATATTCTCTTAATATCTAAGAGCTATTTCCAGGGGGAGAATGTTTATGTTAGATCCTGTTTCAAATCAGGTTGTGATCATAAAGTCACGTACATAGCACTGATTTTAGAGTAATGTACAACAATTGTAATCTCATTTAAATTTCCAAACTGCCTTTCGCCATTAAGGGTTATGGTGAAATGTCATTATTTGTGTGTCATTGCACACTGTCCATGAGAGGACCCCTTATCAGGTTTATATGTATAGTGCCAAATTACAGAGTCACCTGAAAGTGAGTCTGTTAATCACTGTTAAACAGTGTCATCTACGCCAGGCCTGGCCCATATATGGATGACATACCATTTACCATGCCAGAAGTCAGCCAGCGGTGCCGGCTTGACACCAGATCCAGCCCAGACCTGTCTGCTATGTGGGTAATTATTCTTTTGTAGTCTGTGCCCTAATCTCTGTTGATAGATTTTAAAATCAATTTAAAAAATAATTTTATTTTTAACAATAAGCTGTAGTCAAATAGCTCGTCAATACATAAAAATTGTCTTGCGTTGATTCTGGGGAATACTACAGGACATACTCTTGGCTGAAACCCGAGGACCACTGCTACATAGCAAATGTTTTAACTGTTAATATTGTGGAAATGCAGTGAAGCTAATTTTACTTTACTTTGCAGCAACAAAACAAGGTGCAGATCAGTACATCCTTAAAACACAAAGCATGTTTTGGGCTGCTGCTCGGGATCACTGCTGTGGAATAAAATGAGGCGCAGGTAGCCAGGATGGGACAGAACAGTTTTTTCATATAATTTACATTCTCAGGAAAAGTTATTTACATAGTTGCAACAAACACACACCCAAGCTGCCTGAACTTTTTTGGAATTAGAAACCTAGACTAAAAGCGAAAGAATAAAGCAAACCATCCTTCCAGAGTTGTTTAATGGTTTCATTGCTTGAAGAGAAAACATAGCAAATTCGGTAGTTCACAGACACCAATTTAAAAGACACCAACATGTTAAGTAGGTTTTTAACCTTGTACACTCTCTTTGTTATTGCTTTGATCGTGGCTGTGTATTGTTATTCCAGTTCTACTGAAGGGCTGATTGTTAAATGAATAAATGTAAAAATATATGAAGTTTGTCTTGTTTCTTTAGCCTTCAGTCATCAATCAACCAAAGTTTTTAATTGGTGCCACTCACATACTCAACTCTGCTGCTCAACCCAGCAAACCTTGTTTACAGAAACCTGGAAAAGCAGGATGATTATGTTAGTTTAAATGAGTCACAATCTCAGATTCACAATAACTGTCACAATCCCCAAATCACAGGCTGAGGAGGGGCCATTGCAGCATCTTTCACTCCAACATATTAATCAATCATAGACCCAGACAGTTTTAATTAATTTAAAAGCCTGACTCTTAGCCTTTTTCACCATAATCAGCAAACTGAGAAAACAGTTTTGTTATTTATCACCTCTTACTTAGAGACTCTCTCAGATTTCAGTTTTTACATTTTGTTTTTTATCTGATTTAGTGCTCAGCTCAGATAAAATAAATTGGGGTGATTTTAACATCCATATAGATGCTGAAAGTAAAATTACAGACCAGTTGGGAATGCATTTCATTACAGTAGTGTCACGGGGATGGAATGGACTCAGACACAGACCAATGCGTTCAGAATAAAAAGTCAATAGTTTATTTTAGAGATGGCACGATACCACTTTTTTATGTCCGATACCGATACCGATATCATAAATTTGGATATCTGCCGATACCGATATGAATCCGATATAGTGTTTTTTAATCAACAAAACTGTTTTTTTAAATATCTTGCTGCATTTTGTATAAGTTCATACTCAAGTTTAAAACAACAACTACACTAAAGCTATTCTGTTATACCTGTATGCAAAAAAAATTTCATAGTTCAGCAATACTGATCAATCTAATAAACTTAAACCTACACCATCCTCCCTATTCTGGTATTTTAAAGAGTACTTAGCATAAATATTAAGCAACCTAACTAATAGGGTTCCAACTCCCAGCAACAACAAAATAAATAAAAAATAGGGAACCACCCCTCACGCGCCACCTCATGATGCTTAATCGACGTAATCAACCTTAATTTGATGCAGTGTGAAAAAAAATGCACAGAAATCAATTATTTTTCAAGAAATTTTAAATAGATTCAACATCTTTCTTCAACAAAATTGCAGACTGCACAGATGGTACCTTCCCAAAGGAAAAAGTACTATAGCTTACTAGGGTATATATATTAGACTTAATAGTTACTATATACAGTAATGGACTTCTATTCATTTTGCATCAAATTAAAACTTTGGGTGTCAGATAATTATTTATTAAAAGCTAGACATTTTAAATGAGAATAAGAAAGAAAAGTATGTCTTTGTGCCCCCTTTTCCCTGTTAATGCCCTATCGGCCCCCCTGGCTAAACTTTGCTAGATCCGCCCCTACACAGTTACCAGCCGTCAGCTACGTAGAAAAAGATCCTCGAGTAGAAAGTAATATTAAATACATTCTAACAACAGCTGATCAAGCTTAAACGTGCTGCTGTTGTTCAGCCGCTGGTTTCCTCTTTCTGGTGCAAAGTGGGCCAAAAGCAAACTAGAGACACGGACTCGCGACAGAAAAGCCGATCAGCTGATCGTTAAGCAGTTTCATGATTGAAGTAGCAGCAAGAAGAGGCAGTCGCTCCATATATCGCTTGTTAAGCTTAACGCAGGAATGCTTTACAAACATTCAGAGATGGACTTACACACTTGCTTTACTTCTCTCGGGATAACTTTGTCGGAGATGAAATGCCGGGTTGCTAGCGAAGCTCCACATGCTATCCAGACCACCGACAGGTCCCGCATGCCACAGCCGCTCTATCACGTGATGCATACTGCTCCGACGTGCTAACGTTCTGAGGTGAGTTACGGCGTGTTGCAAGTTTTGTGAGGTGCTTTCGTGATATTTAATGGATCGGATTACATTTTTTATTTTTCTCCGATATCCGATCCAGTAATTTAGGTCAGTATCGGACCGATACCGATACGTAATATCGGATCGGTCCATCTCTAGTTTATTTATACAGAAACACCAGATGAAGATATATACAGTGCGAGGGATCAGGGGCTCCAGGGATGCAGGGAAGGAAGGTGTTAGAGTGAATTGTTAAATGTTGTCATTTTATGCATGCCAACTCTGATGAAAGGAATTCCACTGCCCCCCTCCCCAGATCTCGAGGTTCTGGGTGGGGGGGTTGTAGTCCTTTATTACAGACACATCCTTGTGCTTTTTGATGTAAGCTTCCTGTGTTTACGACCCTTTGGTCAGCAGGACGACACACGCACATTCTTACTTAGATACAGAAGTTCACACATATACATACAATGCCTTGTCTTAGAACCATGTGGGCGTTGCTTTGCTGTGATGTGTTTTGTGTGAACTGTTTCTCAATAAAAGGCAGCGAGAGGAGGCCGGATTTGGGGTCATTTCATGGTAGACATCAACGAGGCCTTTGCAAGTGAAACGATCGATCGCTGTTGCCTTGTTTTTCTTTCACGGGAATAAGTCCTGGATACAGCGGGGTCTGAGTTTAGACCCAACAGAAGGGAAACAGGTCCAAAATACACACTCCTCTCCAGTGTTGGTCAAGTTACTTGAAAAAAGTAATCAGTAACTAATTACTGATTACTTCCCCAAAAAAGTAATCCCGTTACTTTACTGATTACTTATTTTCAAAAGTAATTAATTACTTAGTTACTTTTTAAAAACCCGATTTACAACCTGAATAGGTGATAAAGCGATAGATCTCTCAGCCCAATTCTACTTTTTCTACATAATCCATCATACAAAATGTAATCAAATGGAAAAGTCTCTTTTTTTAACTTGTTTTATCAGTTTTAATCTTTTAACTTTATGCATCAAGCAAAACTTAATTATATGCAACATTCTCTGACTTGACTAAATTAGTTTAACATTTAAACCTATTTTCTGCACATTCCAGCACATAAAATAAAATATTTTTTGTGTTTACACTCACTCTTTCAAATAGATGCAAGTAAAACACAGCAGAAAATAAATAAAGTCAAAGACTCAGCGGTCCTGTTGCTCTATTTTCACCTGTAAACCAGGACTGCGGTAGGCGGAGGTTTACCCTGGTGCAGGTGTGCCACGGTCAGTTGAAGAATCCGCGAGTTTCTCTGTGAATTTCCCATTACGTCGTTGCGCACTCGGTGCTTGCTTGGAAGTTTAGGGGTTTTTTTTCGCTGTAAAAATAAGTTTTCTTCCCACGCACAACGGACACTAATGTTTTTGTCACTTTTTATGGAATCAAACTCAAAGTAAGGTCAGTACTTCCGCGCTTTAAACGCTGCACGCTCATACTCTCTCCCACAATCGATATGTGATCCATTGTTGATCTGCACACAGCTGTTGTGACGGTTTTAGTAACGCAGTAACGCAGCGTTACTACGGGAAAGTAACGGTAATCTAATTACCGTTTTTGCAATAGTAATCCCTTACTTTACTCGTTACTTGAAAAAAGTAATCAGATTACAGTAACGCATTACAAGTAACGCGTTACTGCCCATCTCTGCTCCTCTCCAAACTCCTCTTCACGCACTCGTGCTCACACTCCAAAAAACTCCACACCAGACTTCCAGACTCTCAGATAGGACAGGAAACAGGGATAAGTCCAGGAACCTAATTTTTAAAAAAAGATACAATCAGAAAACACTCTAGAGTTACATAACTAGAGATCACCAAGGCTGTACTGACTATGGTTACTCTATGATCCAGCAACAAGACACACTGAGCCGCCATCTTATATAGTAGCTCAGCAATCAGACAGATCAGAGGCAGGTGGTTGATTAGACCAGGTGCGTGGGCTAAGGGCAAGAGCCCGTGATGATCTCCACCCAAACAGACGGGAGAGAGGAGAAAGGAAGAGATGACAACAATAACAAAAAACACAAGACCTGAATCTATATCAGCCAAGGAGACACGGAGACCAAGACACCACTCCTGCACAGCTTCTAGTTATGTGATTTCCATCCTTTTTACCCATTCATGAGGTCTTAATGGTGTGCTGATAAGAAATTCTCATGCCTCACCTGTTGAAAATGGTGGTGTTGGAGGAATAGGCTGGAATTCAGGAAATTCAAAGATGGGTCAGTGGAGAGTGGGCAGGCAGGTGAATAACACATGAGTTCTTGTTTCCACTGAGGTGGGTTGAGTCTCAGAGAGGAAAATGAAGTGACTGGCTGTAATCTTGTTGGTTTTATACTTATTGTACTTTGGTATTATGTTACAGGCCTTCGATGGGGTCTGTTTTTAAACTGTTTTTTTAACAGAAAAGCAGAGACAGGAGACATCAGTTGCGTTCGGTCTGCAGGCTCTTCCTCGTCTCATTTATTAACAGAGTTTAACAACGTCCTTTTCTTTTCATTTAGACACACACATTTCGCTTTTAACAACACAAACATTCAATTAGGTCCATAGCTCAAACCCTTTTGGTTACCTTGCACTCTCACAAGAATAAACTTACAAAATAATCATTGTATATGAACGTCCTTATTTACAATAAATCTGTAACCAATTTTACTGCATTTCAGCATCAAAACATTTCTGTGCAGCACCACTAACACTGCAATTAACCCGCTTATATCACCTTTATACTTTTCTTATACTTTAACAGATTCAAACAATATTACATTTGTAACCAATAAACAAAAATATTCTTCCATTGCTCACAAACAGTTCACAATCATCCACAAACAGTATACATCAGACTATTTACATTTGACACATAAGAACTGGGTAGGTCCTAATCAACTGTAACTTCCAATAATGCCAGGATAAAAGAAGTGTCTAAGAGCTCCATTTGTCACAAAATAAAACAGGTAATAAGACCAGCTGCCTATTTAGACTACGAGTGAAATGGCGGCTGCCATTACAAATGGCGGTATAGTTAGCTTTCTCTCAATCAGTGAAAACACACTCTCTCACAACATTTGCGGTCTTTAAACTAAGACAGAAAAAAGTTTCTTGCCTTTATATGTACATTGTGGTGAGCAAACTTGAACTACTGACCTGTTTTTTTTAACAGAAAAGCAGAGACAGGAGACATCAGTTGCGTTCGGTCTGCAGGCTCTTCCTCGTCTGAGGCCGAGACGCGTTGCAACAGCCTATCGCACTCACCACTATCTCCCCCTTGTGGCAATGCCACGCAATTACATTGTCCATAACGCTAAATGAAAAGTGCAATACCACCATAAAATCAGGTCTTTTACATCAAAAACAATTCACAACAAAATTACAATTGTGACCATACACTTGTGGGCGTCACAATTGCAACATTTGAAATTATAAAATCTACTTTAAGGATACAATATATCACAAGATTATATTTAAGAGAATTTACATTGTACTGTGCCCTGTTTTTCTTTAAAGATACTCTTTATAAGTGCTTGTGTTTAAAATTAAAGCTTCCATAATAAACTAAAACAATCAGCTCCACCTCTTTTTTTTTTTCCTCTCGTCTGTCCCGTTTGGTTCTTTTGCCATCAGAATTATTGTCTACAGGCAAAGAACGGATTTACTACCAAATGGACCATCCCAGCCTTGTTGTATTGGTCTATTAGATTTACTTTTGCTTTTATTGTTTATTTTATTTTATTTTCCCTTGCTAAACACGGGACAGACTTGACTGGGGAAAAGAAAAGGAAGAAAGAAAGAGGGAAAGAAAAACAGCGGGGAAGAGGAACGGTGATGAAGGGCAAAAAAAACAAAAACAAACAAAACAAACAGACAAAAAAAATACATATATAAATCACCTGGATCACCTGTTGAGAAAGAAAAAAGAGAAAACAAGCAAAAGAGAGAGCAATATAATAAACAACATCATCGCGAGGATCTATGTGAATATAACAGTAAATACTAAATATTGACTATTATTGTGCAGCACGTAGGATTGACAGGGCACTGTGTGCTTTGAGGTGGGAGCCAAAAAGGGTGTAGTTTGTGTGTGTGAGCACCTGTGTGTACACCTGTGAGCATGAGCGCACTTGTATTTAAAAGGTTCCTTCATGTAATGATCTGCTAGAGGGTGTGGGGGGCCATAGTCCCGCCCTCCAGGGCATGAAGCAGGTATGGAGGAGATCCAGGCTCCAGACATCCAGAGGCTCTCACAAGAGACCAAGGAAGATCAATGGAGGGGCAACCAAGTCACTATCCCGGAAAGAGCTGAGGAGAGCCCCAGATGAGGGGTCACTCAATAGCCGCGGGGCAGAAGCCAGGGGGGGTTGCTGTGACGTGCCCGTGAGCTCCGCCGTCAACCAGCTGTGCCAGAGTGACCGAGCCCCAGGAGCTCCACCTCTTCAGTGCAAATCTCCTTACTTATCCAGTCCAAGAACAACTAGTTGTAGATTCTGGTGAGGTGGATCTGTGAGCTGGTGTGTCATTCACTCATGGCATACAGTTTGCCGTCATCCATGTACGGGAGGGGACTGACAGTCACTTCACTGCTGAATCAGTATCCATATCTGTTGTTAGTGATGAGCTGGCTTGGGCATAGAGACCCAGCAGAACAGTAGCAAGGACAGTGAATCACCAGCTTAATTAACCTTGCATACACAGCTGTGGTTCTGTGAGCTTTGCAAAGTGTCTTTTTCACTTGTTACTTATTTATTTATTTGCCTGTCCCATTCGGCACTGTAGCAATCAGAATTGTTGTCTGAAAGCCAAGAAAAGATTTTTCCAAATTCTTAATTATTTGTTTGATTTTTTTTTTTTTTTACTTTTAAGTTTTTACAAACGGAACAGACATGGCTGGAGGATAGGACAGGGAAAGATGTAGACAAGAGAAGTTCAAGAAAAGGTCCCAGACATCTAAAGGCCCTCCAGAGCGCGAGAGCCCAAGGAGGACCACTGGAGGGGCGGCCGCGCCACCCTCCTGGAACGGCCTGAGGAGATCCTCAGACTGGGCGTCACCCATCAGCCGCGGCGCTAAAGCTACAGGGAGCTGCGGCAATGTACCCGCAGGCTCTGCCAGCTGCGCCAGAGCGGACTGAGCCCCGGGACCAGAGGCTGAAGGGGCCCCCCACCCTTCAGGAGGGGCCTGACCAAGCCATGAGCGCCAGGCCCCGCCAAGCAGCCACTGCAAGTGAGCCAGCCACCAGCAGGGAGTGTGGTGGCTGGCTCAACGTGGAGACAAACAGAAATGAACACTGTCTTCTTGTCTTTTTCACTTGTTAAATATCAGTGTGGGATTTATTTTCAAGATAGACATCCAACATTTCAGTATAGAGTCATTTGGATTACTGAGCGTATTGCTGCTGTCACTGGGAATAAGAAGCTCAGTCGTCTGAGCAGCAAATATTGGAAAAATCACATTTTATTTTTTACCCTAATTTGTTTTAAGCTACTCACATATTCAATATAAAAGTCTTTATAAAGAAAAGGAAAAGTCTAAAAGAAACAGTTGTCGTCTTGTTAAGGTTCAAATATTTGCACACAACAATCACCCCCTTTATGCACTTTAACATACTTAGATTCAGCATAAGATATTAACCCCCTTACAACAACATATCATCACTAAACTATAAATTTCCTATCCAAATCTGCACTCCTGAACAGTCTGCTATACTTCCTCTCCTGAAAACCTCAGTCACACACACACACACACACACACACACACAGGAAGCTTCTTCGTCACCACTTACTCCAGCTAATTTGCATACTGAGTCATATCTCAAGAAGTTGCCGTAACAAGAGAAACACATGTTTAAACATTACCAACTTATTAAATTATTTTATTTCTTTCTACAGTGATCACTGGTTTTGATCACTCAGTACCAGGGCACTCCTAAGTCACTCTTTTAAAACTACTTCAATCACTTTTCTTTTTTCATAACTCACTCCCTTGTCATAAAGCTTCTTTTGGGCTATTCCTCAACTTCAAACTCAAGTGTATTTTATTAAACTTTCACAGCATTCTGTCACTCATACAAATAGCAAGCTGATCTTCATTGCGTATGTTTGTGTTCTTAGCCAGGTTTAATCAATGTCTATGCATTAATCTTCATGAGCTTGTCCTTGTAAGGTTAATGCATTTTCTGCTTATGTATGTGAATTTGCATATGTTGCTTTTTGCAGTGTTTCAGACTCCTCCACAATTCTCCACTTAAACAGTCAGTTTTCTCTTTCCCAAAATTTGCTAACCCAAATTTTAAGTTCCCACCTTAAATAACAGCATTCCTGGTCCTCAAACATAGGTCAGAGTTTGATTGTGAGGTTCAGGGACAGGGACACATGGCGCTGTGAACAATTCAACCAGAAACTTGCCTTAACATGTCCAGTCATGTTAACCTATAAGTTTCTTCCGACCACTGCATGTGGAGAATTGATCCAGGTCTGTTTCGCCCCTGAAGAAACACAACTGAGACATTTTCATTATTATCATGAGGCATCTGAATGCAATATCAATGCTGTAGATTATATTATTAATGCAATGGTAATGATGATGATTATTAACAATAGCAGCAAAATAATTTCCCTGATCTCCACACTCTTCAGTGAATAATGCTCATAACTATATCTTGTGACATGAGCTGTGTGTAGTGATGGTAAATTCGATTCTTTTTACTGAATCGAGTTTTAATGAGTCACTCACCAAAGTGAATCGGGGTTTTTGAGTCATTTGATTCACTGAGTCAGTTGACCAGAGAGTGCAAAAAATTTACATTTTCACTCAAACTTAATTTGTTTCTCTTTTCATGTAAATCCCACTGCTAAGATGAATGATTCTAAAAAAAAAAACCCAACTATTTTATAGAGCAAAAAAAGAGCAAAAACATTTCTAAAATTAAGCAATTTCCTATCAAAATTGCTTAATAAACATTTATTTTGTTTATTTTTATTTTATTAGTATTTTCCTTAAATGTGTTAAATATATATTTTCTCATCGAAATGTCCACTGAGCTGCCAGGGGGCGGTAATGCACCTTAATATTGGTTGCCAACCAAGAAGAAGAAGAAGAAGAAGAAGAAGCTGGGTTTTTTTTGTTTTTTTTTTCCAAAAATTTTAACTTTATTAAGAAACAGTATACAGAACATGTATACAATCAGAACAAAATTAACATATGCCAGGGGGTGTAATACAAAGAATTACAAACATTCAAATAATTTGTAATTACTACAAATAGTAATAGTTTTCATAGCCTTTTTGTTAAGTGATCCACTAATCAATTTTATGTAACATAAAACATCATTATAGTAATGTTTAAAATTAGGTTTTTTGTTACTGTATTTGCATTTGTGAAAATAAAATTTAGCTAAGATAACTAACAAGTTTATTATAAAGTAAACGTCTTCTTTTTTTTTGCCTTCGAAAGAAACAAAATACAACATTTTCCCATTTCACAGTAAAGTCTTTGTAGAGATGTCCAGCAATGAATCTACTGAAGTCTTTCCAAAATGTTCTAGCGTATGAACAGATCCAGAAGAGGTGTTGCACAGTCTCAGGATGGGTAGTGACAGGGTGAGAGTGATTCGTTCGTTCGCTCTATGTTTCAGCACAGGAGGGAGGGGGTGAGTGAGTGAGTGATTCTTTCGCTCGCTCTATGATTCAGCACAGGAGGGAGGGGGTTAGTGAGTGAGTGAGTGAGTGAGTGATTCGTTCGCTCTATGATTCAGCACAGGAGGGAGGGGGTTAGTGAGTGAGTGAGCGAGTGAGTGATTCGTTCGTTCGCTCTATGATTCAGCACAGGAGGGAGGGGGTGAGCGAGTCCTGAGTGAGTTGCTTATGCTTACGATTCAACACAGGAAGGGAGCGAGTGAGTAGCTCAAATGTGCTGTTAGCATGTTAGCAGAGCGATGCTACTGTGAACCGAGGAGCTATTTTCTTGATGTGAGCTTCTACTCAGGGTTTTTTTCTTCCAGTTCAGAGCAGAAATGCTTTTGTTAAGAAACTGGCTGTTGTGTCCCCCCCACACACACACACACACAATTTTAATTATAAGCTAGATATATTTCTACTAAGCAAATTAGTTTGCTAACAAAAACAGGGATGAGTCAGTGAGTCAGTTGGGCTTGTGAATCATGATTCACGAGTCAGTAAAGTGATTCTCGAGTATTGAACGATTCGTTCACGAATCGAACATCACTAGCTGTGTGCAGCAGTCAGGAATGGAGGACCCAAATGCAGACTCCAGGAGGCAGAAGGTGAACTCAAACAGCCTTTTTGCTGGACCCAGTGAAAACTAACCTAACTGAGGAACACAAAGGCAGACATAAAACACAGCCTGATGAGGGTACAACATAACACTGACGAAGAGAAACACACTTTTTTAAATACACTGAAAAGCCGGCGATTGAGACACAGGAGAAGAGCACAGCTGGGAGCACAGCTGGGAGCAAAGCAAAACTAGAAACACTAACATGAGACATGGACTTTCAAAGTAAAACAGGAGTGACACAGAGACGCAGACTTGACTGAACTGAACTTGAATGAACATGACACATGGAACACAGGGAAGGTACAGATACTGAAACTAGAAACTACTACAACGAAATAACCCGAAAAGAACTAAAACCACGAATAACAATAATCAAGAAATATAAATAAAACACAAAACACACCCAGGACCATGACAGGTTAATGCCTAAAGCATATAAACTTAGCACAAAAAGTAAGGAAATTTATTTCGTTTGCTTATTTCTTTGTTGTTCATGTTGGCCATAAATCTTATACTGTTGGAAAACTTATTTTCCCTCTGTATGGTGCCATATTTGGAAGTACAATGCATGCAGGTATGTGTCCAGAGGGTATTTGTGGATTGGTACTACCATTATATCTGGCAATATTAAGGGTCAGGTTAAAGCCTTGACTTTGACTTTTCCTTTAAATGGAGAAGAATAATTTGCATTACTTAGTCCAGATTTCCACAGGCTTTGCATACTGAGGAAGAATTATTTGCGCATACAGGTAAATGTGTCAACCACTACCACCTCTTTCTGATAAACCCTTGTCAGTATCACATTTAGGTCCAAAGACTGAATCAGTTCTAGCATAGTAACAACTGCAGTGCAAACTGCAGAAATTTAGGACACATTTGCTCGTAAATGTAATTTTGGGACAGATCATGAAGCAGTTAACATTAGGTAAGATTCTTTCATTATCTTCTTTCATGTCATGTTTACATTACTTTTTGAGAGATAGATAGTTGACTGGCAACCCTTTCCAGGGTGTACCCCTAGGAAAGCTTGGATATTATTTAAGGCAGTACGTAAAGGTTCTGCTTTAAAGGATCTTGATTATTTAAAATATGAGGAAATAAATGTTCTTACATTATTCTTATGAATGTCTTTACAGTCTTGGAAACACACCTAATTCTACTTGCAGGTCAGTGAACTCCCAGTATTTCTGAAAGCCCTGTTTCTCCTCGGGCAGTATCTCCCACAGCAAATCCCTGTCACCTTCTCAAATGATAAAATTTACTATTAGTTGTTGTCTTAATTTCAGAATTAAGTAGCAATGTGTTATGCTGGCGTAAAATTATGACCTTTCTTCCACAGGGATGTGTTTTCTACCTTTGTATCCCTACCAGATCCAAAACGTCTTATTCTATAGTCCAAAAACATGGTATGAGGCACAAAGCTACTGCAGAGAGAAATGCATTGACCTGCTCACCTTTGACAACATGAAACAGATAGAAACAATTGTTAATTTTCTTGAGAACAAATACAATGATGCTGTGTGGTTTGGGCTTTGGAAAGGCAAGACTCAGAGATGGCACTGGTCTATGCCAAGTAACGATTTCTACAATTATTTGCCTTGGGGCTCCAACACAAATTACAACTGTGGTACATATGAAAATAGGAGTTTGTCTTCAGACCCTTGTCATTACGCCAAAAATTTTTTATGCTTTGACGGTAAGAGAGTACCACAGCTACAATATACCAATATACAAATTAAGTATATTAAGTTTGTTTGCTTTTCTTTAATTTTCCTTTCTTTTTATCAGGAAAGAAAAAAGGTGCTGAGCAGTATATTCTCAGTTCAGCAACAATGGGTTGGAGTGAGGCTCAAAACTACTGCAGAACCAACCACACAGACCTGACCAGTGTGAGGAATGATGCAGAGCATCAGATAATTCAGAGTCTAGCTAATGGTATGGATGTTTGGATTGGACTCTTCAAAGACCCCTGGGAGTGGTCTGACCAGAGTAACTCCTCACTGAGATACTGGCCAGTAGAGCAGAAAATTTGGACTGAAGAAACTGAGCACTGTGGTGCTTTGATGAAGAATGAATCTGGTAAATGGGGGCAACTGCCATGTTCTAACAAATACCCATTCTTATGTGTCTGTAAGGTCAAAGGTAGGTACTTAATTTACAGCATCTCTTGTTGTTTTTACTGTGTAAATATCTGAACTAAACACACAGAAATGATGAATGAACAATTTTCTGCTTATATGTTCCTTTCCACTTATAATAGAAACCACAGTCAAAGTGATTAAATTGAGAATCAGCCTGCAAGACTCTGGGCTGGATCTAAATAACCCTACCATACAAGAGAACATCTTGAAGCAAGTAAGTCTTGCAGATCTTTGCTCTAAGTGTTTTGCCTCCTACATTCTGCTCAGAGAATAAGAAAATACAGTATTAATGACCTACTTAAACCAGGCCAAAACATGTTGTCCAGTCCTACCTGCAAGGTAGTAGCTGGGTTCAATGCAGGCTCCTCCAGTCTGTATGCCAAATATCCTTGGGCAAGAGACTAACCCTATGTTGTTCTCCAATGCATCCATCTGAGTATGAATGTTAGATACTAAGCACTTAACAAAACGTGATTGGGTGAATGAATTAGTTGAATAAAGCGCTTTGAGTGCTCAGATAGAGTAGAAAAGTGCTATGTAAGAACCAGTCCATTTACCATAGCACTCCTTTAATGATAATTTACTTGCTGTTGTTGTTGTTGTTTGGTAACGTGGCAAGTTAAATAGTTGATCACAGAAAATTTGGACATCTGATGTATCTACAAGATCTGAAGATCACATTATGTGCTTTTTGTTGTTCTGTTAGAACATTTTGTGTAAGATGTCAGATCTAAATGATCCTATAAACAGGTCTTGTTTTTTTTCTGTTTTCTAGCTGATGGCTTCAACTGGAGCTAACATAAATCTGAAGTGGAGAAAGCAATCCAGTGGAAAGGTTTTCATCAAAGAGATTCCCTAAAGTGGCTGAGCGCTTAACACCAGTTTTCTTATTTATTGATTGGTTTGATTTGATGATTTTGCCAAACATATAACAGTATGCTAAATCCAACAGCACAGAGGCAGTGTAGAAGCATAACCTACGAGTATAAAACAAATAATCCAAACTGACACTTTTTCCAGGTTTAATAAATATAGGCAACTATCTTACAAGCACCAAAATTAGATCTGTTTGACACTGTCTGAACAGCAAAACATTTCTGGATTTTTATATATATATACATATATATATATATTTATTTATTAGGGGTGCAACGATTCACAAAATTCACAGTTCGATATTTTTTCGATACAAAAAAATGTTCATGCCTTTTTAATTTGTCATTTATTAAAATTATAAATATATATTTTAACTCAAAAGTACAAGATTTCAATTTTATGTTGCTGAAACAACAAAGTAATAAAAAAATTTATCTATCTGATCGACAAATCACTCATCTTTGGAAAAGAGAGTTTATTACAGAGAAATGGCTCTTTCCAAAATAAAAGCTATACTATACGCTTCTTCTGGGCTATATTCTCAGCAGCATATTAAACATATCAGGTCCCCATAAGGACAATCATGTGCTAACTCAGTGAATCTGCGTTCGACTACGCCTAGGCTGCACTGTCGAGCGCAGATCCACTGAGCGCTCAACACAGACAGCATCGTCAGAAGAAAAGTTGATAAAATAAATTAAAATTCTTGTATTGTTCGATACATATGCGTACCAAACCGAAAGCACTGTATCGAACGGTTCAATATCGATACGAGTATTGTTGCACCCCTAATATATATATATATATTCCTTACTTGGACTGACATTACAGAATGAAATGTCATTCATTTCATCTTCTCCTAATTTACATAATCCACACAGGTATCCATGTCTGCCAACTTCACAGAGTAGTGCAAGGATTCCTGTTTGGAACTCTGCAAGTAAACAACTCATGTTGCTGATAAGAATTCCTGATAAGTTTGCAATAACATACCGTTCAGGACTGTAGTTTTGCTTAATTTGAATATATATTTGTAATTTTGGCTTTCATGATATTTTAATGAAAGTATCTTTCTTTTAATTGTGTTCAAAATGAGTGTGCAGCACTTTTGCTTCCTCAAAAACAGTATAGCCTACAAAGAATTATTATTTATGTATTTATTGATTGTGTTCAGCTTAATTAACATCTTATAGTTAGATTATATTTTTATCGTATTTATCCAAGAATTAACTTTTTCTTAGGAGTCAATCAAGCATCTAATAAGAGTTTATTTTGTCTCCATGTAAACACCCACCAAGCAAGTTCTGTGTAGAATCTGCTGTTGTGGAGATCAGAGAAATATTTTACTGCTATTGTTCATGGTCATCATCATTATCATTGCATTAATAACATAATCTACAGCACTGATATTGTATTCAGATGTTTAAACATATTGGCACCCAATTAGCCTTTATTACAGGTGCAGTTATAACCACTTTAAACTGTTGAGTTAAATCTATAATCTTAAATGCTTTGGAATGCTTTTCATAATCTTAAATGTTTATATGTAGATTACATTGCATTATAAAAAAAGGCCTAACTCTGAGTACACTCTGTGCCAAAGTAGACAGGGATCGCAGGCTTTTGCAGAGCGTGCTTGTGAAAGTGAAACTAAAGCAGAGTCTAAGTGTAAGTTACTTTGAGGAGCTGTTGGGAGGATGCTACTCATTTATAGGTGAGAGGTTAATCATATTTTGCTTGTGACTGCAAAACTGTGCCTGCAAAAGAACAGTTTGTTGCAGAATGTGTGCCTGATGTTCCAGACGATAAGGCAGCATCCGGCAGCGACAGGAAGACACCTGGCATGGAGATGAGGCGATGTTGCTTTTTCAAACTGTGTTAAAAGTCATTGTGGTTTTGAAACTTATGCATGTGATGACCCATGAGGGGGCGTCATAAATTTCCCTGATGATATAAAAACAACTGATTGTGTATTGTTAGAGAGAGATCGATGCTGTCTGCGTACAGTGTTCATCTCCCACACGTGTGTTCATTAAAATCATCGTTTGACTTAACCCGGCCAGACCAGTGTTGTTATTTTGGATTTCCTCCTATATCCCTCCTCAGTATTTGAACCCTTAACACTGTTTTACATCCTTTACATTACCCACACCCTGTATCATAGTTGTATATAAAACAGACACATGTACGATAAAGCTGAAATTAAAACATCCAAGATCTTTTCCTACAGTTTGCTTTCCCAGTCAAATTGAACCATCTGAATTTTCAGTTTCACAGTCCCTCAGAGTCTTAGAATAATAATAATAAGAGTAAATCCTAACTATGTGAACTGATATGTATATTAAAATGTAAAATCTTTAAAAGCCAATGCCCTTTTTTCTTCTTTGATTACCTTTAATATTACCTTAAAAAAACAGAATAAAACAGCTTTCCACTGGAACCTATTTGTGAAAGCTGGTATGTAACTTGTAGCACTACGTAGTCTCTATATATGAAATCTTTGCAAAAATAAATTATTATAAATGCAGCAGGTCAAATCAGAACAGACTTTCCTGTCACTGCATCTACTCAAGTAATTTATTGTATTTATTTTATCTCATTTTATTCTTGTATACCGTGGCACATTTTTATGTTTATTTTATTTTGTTAATTTATGCGCTTGGATGACAATGAAACCTTGAACCTACTGTTCAACATTTGTTTTAAGTCAGTGTTTTTGACCACAAGTTGATGAAGCCTTCTAAATTTATTTCAACCTAGCATATTTGCCATTAACATGACTGTGGCTGAAAAGTAAAATGCCTACAGATTTTGACTTTCTTAAAAAGCTTTCGCATCACAAGTTCATACACCATAAACCTCACTACATCAGTAAACACATACATAATAAATTAAAAATTTAATTCAAATTTAAAAAAGAACACACACATCGGTCTCCTGTCTTTAGTATCTTTATTCTTATTATTTTGTGAAAGCTCATCAAAAAAACATTAATTTGAACTGTGGCTGATCTACGTGGGTTGGAGAATTTAACATCTTAGACAAAAAACTGCCTCAGCACTTGTTTATGACCTCTAAAATAGCCTATTAAATCAGGACTTCCCGAAAAAGAGCTAGGATGTGCCAAGATTTCTCCTGAAGCTCTTTGCATGCTGATGTCACAAACCTAAATCCAGACAGGAGACTTTGCATATAGTCAGGCTCAATCTCTTCAGAGGAAATTACATGTATTTACTTTCATTCCAGTCGTCTAGCTCTACTTGCCTAAATATGATCATGAGATTTTAAGACAATATTATTTAATGATCAACAAAATGCATATAAAGTGAAATGCAAAGAGAATTCTAATCAAACAGACCAATTCACGTATGTACCGCGGCACAGAGGTTCGGAAACACTGGGCTATAATACATACAAATCTAAAAAATATTTTAATGAGGGGCTACATAAATAATATTTTTGTCACCTCAGACACATCACAGCAAAAACTTTTTTGTGTGATTTTCAGACATTAAGCTTGTTATTGGATTGCATTTAAACATTGATTAATTGAGGTATTTTATTTCCCTTTATCTTGTTTTACTTCTCTCTTTTCTTTTTTTTTTCTTTTCTTTTTTGTCTTTTTAATCGTGGTACTTTATTTGTGTAGACTTAGACTTCTTTTTTTTTAACTCTTTTGTCTTCTCATTGATTTTTTTTTAATTTCATTGAACTATATTCTGCTTTTCAGTTATTTAATTTTTTTTATTATTTTATCATTTTAAATTAAAATATCAGAGAAAGTTTAAAGGGTAAATTGATTTTTGCTGGAATGGCAAACAGCTGTGAATCAAAGAGTCCCAAAATACACATTTGTAAGATATTATTTTATCTTCGAAGTATATACTAACTATTGTGCTACTTTACATTAAATAAATGTAACATTACATTCAAAATACTAAATTGATTAAAATGCTAAACAAGGTTTTTGTTTTTCTACTTTATATACCCTAAATAAAGGACAAATCTAATAAATGGTTGCTGCATTCCAAAGAATCCCCTGTGCTGAAGTAATATGCCTGTTATCTTATTCATGTTGCTTGAGTGTGTGCAACTTATTTTACAATTTCTTACAATTTGATGAGAACAAGTCTTTTTTTCTTCTTTTATTTGTGTTCTAATTGTACTTCTTCATAAGCACAAAAAAGTAGAAATGTTCAAAAAAGAAAGACAAGAGAAAACAAGAGATAAGACAAAAAACAGCTCACATTGTGTTTATGTAACCAATACGTCTACTCACCAAAGAATGACTGAAGCAACATGGATAACAGCAGAGGACAATTTATTTAGGGTCTGATGCCGATTTACCATCGGTGTCCAGCACTTTAAAGGATTGATGGACTGGAGCACATATCCCTCAAAACATTCTATGTACAGCATATAATCTTTTTCAAAACCCTGACTATAGATCCCCTGACCTCCCTGAACTCTTGGTAAATGGGCATAACATTACAGCTAACAGTCTAAAAAAACTCCCAAATTAGGGAATTATTTACCAATGTTTTTTTTCCCTTATAGATCCAATCCAAATTCCATCTCACATCTGTTCCTTGGTGATCAAAAGAAAGAGATCAGAAACAATTACCTAAAACTTCCCATTCCTCAAAGCTAAGGAGGTCCACTACAAAATCCTTTCTGGTATTTACCCTTCCAAAGAATTTCTCAGACGTCGCTTTGCTATTGATAGTAATTCTTGCTCTTTTTGTGATGGGGATATTGAATCAACAGAACATTTATTTTATAATTGTATATTCTGTAAAGCCCTGTGGAACGATGTGCACTACTGGCTCTTCCCAAAGATTCCAAATTTACTTGAATTTTCTAAAAATGATATTATCTTTGGTTCTCTAAGAAAAGAAAAGAAGCTTGAAAGTGTTCTAAATGTAATAATTATTATGGGCAAATTCTTCATTCACAAATGTCGTTTTCTGAAAACAAAGCTGTCCTTTTGTACTTTTCACAAAGAACTCTGCCTCTTCCTCTCATCTGTTAAATTTATGGACAAAAAACAAGCTCTGGTTCTGAATCATATGATTATTGAATTAGATCTGCTAGAAAACCCCTAAGGTATAACGTCTTTTTTTTTTTTTTTTTTTTGCTTGTTTGTTTGCTTTGATTCTGTTTGGGGTTTGTTTTTATTTATTTATTTGTTGTTGTTTGTACTTCCTGTTCATTATCTATCTTCTATATGTTGGAATTCAGCCTGTTCTGATAATATTTCATGTTGGGAAAATAGAATCTTTGTAGAGATTGCCATAATTGTTGTACTGTGCAATTAAAAAAAAAACAAAAAAAAAACTTTCTAGACTTCTGTGGAACTCATCAGTTTTTTAAAGGGGTGTTAGCTCTTGCACTTCACTGTTGTGACATATGATGAGAAAATGTGACATTATATCTAATCCTCATATTTCTTAGATTTTTTTGTTGCATTGTTCTAAAAAGTCAAAAAGTCCAGACGGTGGATTAAACGTTGACGTATTTTTGACTGTGACACATATCCTCCCTACTAGGGGTTGGCAGTGGTACGTTCCAGATGACAGCTCGTTCTGAGCTAGCCTTCATGCCTGAGCATCAGCATACTGTCGGAGCCACGGACAGTGTAGAGTTATTTGAAAACTCGGTGGTTTATTTGTGCCATTATCGTCTCGTTTGAAGCTAATATTGGCCAGAATGTCTGCTTTAAAGAAAGGAGACTTGTCACCAAGTGAAAAGGAGTTGTTTGAGGTTATTACTGCAGGTAAGCTGGCTAACGCTAATCCCTGAAAACACCATACCGCAGTTAGCTCTTGTTAGCTCTTTGGAGAAAATGTGACTGAATTAAATAACTGAACCGCAGTTAAAGCCGTGATGCATGTTTGCAGCTTCTTTATTAATAGCAGTTGACTTTAAAATTAGCTGTGTCAAAGCTTGTGAATAGCTGATGTTAGCTCAAAGCTAATCATTCAGGCTAAAATGTAGTCCCACCTCACTAATGCAAACTTGCAGGATAACATGAGTTTTAAACGTGATCTAAGTGGACAGAACTACATGGTAGATTAGAATGATTATGCAGTGTATAAGTTGGACTATGGCAGACTAATTTAGAAAAAAAATCTTAATTTAATATAGTTTAGTAGCTGTAAATCGTAGTGTTGTGTGTACTGAAATAATACTGAGGGGTTTTTTGTCTTTAGGAAACGTTCAAGAGGCCTCAAGGTTGCTGGGCTGTAAGGATGTTCGAGTCAACTGTTTGGATGAGGTAAAAGAGTATGTCTGATCGCAATATCGAGAAAACAAAACATGCACATGTAACAAAGCACGTTATCTGTCTCGTCTCTTTTACGTATTTAATCGAATGTTGACTTGCAATGATAATTTTTAGTTACGTTTAATTTATATTAACAGCGTATGCACTAATAATTCTTTTTTTGAGTACAGATACTAAATCTGGTGTCATAAATTGACAACTTACTGGACATTTTTCAAAAGCTCCTCTCTACCTCGTTTACAAGGGTCAGGGGGGCGGGGGCATCGATTTATATTATTTCTTGTGTCTTATCCTTGTGACAAAAATCGCATTCATCTCTAATTACGATATAATCATCAGGCCAAAAGGTTCAAATGGTAAAATAACTACATCTGAGACACCATCTGTGGTTTCATCTAAAAAGTAAGTCTTTTCATTTCAGGACTGCAGTGTATTTGTGGAGCACACATGATGAGCTATTTAAGACAAGGTCAAACACATGTGTTGCTGAATAAAAGGACAAATTATAAGTCACCACTCTGAAGGACTTTAGAGGACGTTTGTCCTGTCCACCTGTCAGAAGCAGATGGTTGTAGTTTGATGGTTTTTAACTTTACTGTACCTGTAGCAGATGGTGAAGGTAAGTACAGACAGATAATAAAAACAAGCATTTTAACTGTTTAGAAGCAATTGTAGTAACCTTTTTTTTTAATCTATTAGTTTTGAATTTTTTTCTGTAAATATTTCCTTATTTCTAATCTTTGCTTAAATGCAATAAATATCAGCAGCTTTTCTTAACTTTTTTGTCTTATCCACAGTATGGGATGACTCCTCTCATGCACGCCGCTTACAAGGGAAAAGCAGACATGTGCAAGTTGTTGCTTCAACACGGTGCAGATGTGAATTGTAATGAGCATGAGCATGGATACACAGCGCTGATGTTTGCTGGCCTGTCAGGTAAAACCTGTGTGTGCATGTTGGTTTTAATCGCTCCAGCAGCATCACTGAAGAATCAGTTGTTTCTTTATTAAGTGTTGTGACTTTCCTTCTTTTGTGCCTGCAGGAAAGACTGATATCACATGGATGATGCTGGACGCAGGGGCAGAAACAGACGTAGTTAACTCTGTCGGAAGGACTGCTGCACAGATGGCAGCTTTTGTTGGTACGTTTGGAGTAACGGTTAGCTTTTAGGTCTAGTGGTCTACACACAAAGACAAAAAGACAGAGACAAAACCTTTTTAGTCAGATTTTTTTTTCTTCTTTTTGCATGGGAAAAAAAACTAGAGATTGGCATTAGCTTCAGTTTTTTTTTATGTATTTCTTTTTCTTAACATCCCTTACCTACCTACTTGACCTACATTAGATACAAATTATTGGAACTGACTGATCTTGGGTATGATCACTTTTTTTGATTACATCACTTCATTTTTTGCTAGCTGGTACATTCCACCATCCGTGCCCTCCATACACACTGAAGAAATCTTAGAATTGCCTTTAGTATTTCCGTTTGACTGGTCATTTGTTGTACATGTGCTAAAACAAATGAACAAACTAATTTGTTCTCTCTTTAGGGCAACATGATTGTGTCACAGTGATCAACAACTTCTTCTCCCGTGCCAGACTGGATTACTACACTAAGCCTCAGGGTTTGGAGAAGGAACCCAAGCTACCACCCAAACTTGCTGGACCTTTGCATAAGGTCATCATGAGCACCAACCTGAACCCTGTCAAGGTAAAGCTTCCCTGGTTTCTAAAAGGTCATGATATAAAAATATATAATTGATGCAGCTATTGTTATTACCCACTGATACAGATTAAAGTGCTGTTGCAGTCTTTATTTATTCATTTGCAAATATTACTCTGATTTCTTCTGGTTATGGGCATTGTGCAGCAAACTTTCAAATACATTTTGTCACTGAGCAATGGGGTATAGTTAAAAACAGCCAGATACTGGTTTAGCTCTGATTGACTGGTCAACAGCAGGGATGTCCTGTGGTGCACTTGGAGCTATGAACGGAACTGAAAACAGATTTTTACATCACAGATTATGAGCAAAGACATGTAAACTGCATTTCTTTTACTAAGAAGAACCTCGGTGTTTGATTTGTTTTCCAGATGGTGATGCTGGTGAAGGAGAATCCTTTACTGGCGGAGGTGGAGGCGCTGGACAAATGTCGCCGGGTGATGGAGCTTATCTGTGAGAAGTGCATCAAGCAGCAGGACATGAACGAGGTGTTGGCCATGAAGATGCACTACATCAGCTGTGTGCTGGGAAAATGTGCCTCCTTCCTCAAAGACCGTGAGGACAAGCTAGACGGTCTCCTTAAGAGGTGTGTGATCTAAAAATGATCTTTGTTAGTGTTAGTCAGTGTTGTGACCAATATGGAGCGTAACAACACTGATGGTGACAGAATTGTTGGTTATTCTACCCACTCTAAGGCTACGTTCACACTGCAGGTCTTAAAGCTCAATTCCGATTTTTTGATCAAATCCGATTTTTTTTGTCTGCTCGTTCACACTACAAATAAAATGCGACAGCAAACGCGCTCTAGTGTGAACGCTCAAAGCGGCCCGCATGCGCAAAAGAAGACGTCACACACACAACGCGCTCTGTTTAGACCCAGAGCAAACCGTATTGTTTGACTGCTGGCCCTTAATATAAAGACTTCGGACTTCATGTTTCCCAATTTTTGCTTTAAGCTATTTTGTTATTTACATAATAATGTAGATAACCTAATAATGATCCTTATTGCTGTTTTAGAGGAGCGGTGCTTCAAAGGATAGTTGCAGATTTCTGTCAGAATCTGCAGGTTATGCAGTACAAATAAAATGTTCACGTTTCTCCAACGTTGTCTTCCCAGCAGTCTCACCGGATGGCCAGGAAGCATTCGCAATTTCTTCTCGGGCGCTTCTCCGGCGCTGATAATTGGCGTCTGTCTTGTGTCAGTGACATAAAAGACGGATTTAATGCGACATGACCGTTCACACAGCAGTCGCTTTCTGAAACATCGGATATGTATCAGATTCAGTACCACATACGAAAGTGACCCAGATTGGATTTGAAAATATCGGATTTGTGCCGTTCACACTGTCACACCATGATCGGATATGGGTCGCATAGGGTCAAAAAAATCGGATTTGATGCGCTTTCGCCTGCAGTGTGAACGTAGCCTAACACTCAAGCCTGATCCTGAGTGGAGCTATGTCTGTTAAAACCAAAAATTCCAAAATGCAGTGAATTTTATTATTTTAAGTTATTTTTGAGATGACATCCACTGTACAGTTATAAATGCCTCTAATCCTTGTTTTCCAGCTTGCTGAAGGGTCGGGACTCTGATGGTTTCCCCGTGTATCAAGAGAAGTTTATCAGAGAATGCATTCGCAAATTCCCATATTGTGATGCTACTCTGCTGCAGCAGCTGGTGCGGAGTATCGCTCCTGTAGAGATTGTGAGTTTGCAAATCCAACTCACTGGAAAGCTAAATGGATCAAAAGGCTAAATTAAGCAATGTGTATCTTTTCATGAAAAAAAAAAAAAGTCAGAACTTTGTTTTGAATAGGTTTCATTCAAGCTTAATGTATTTTATAATTAGCTGTGTGTGGTGGTTGATTTGTGTCTTTCTTTCTAACATCATTGCAGGGTAACGACCCCACAGCTCTGTCAGTGCTGACTCAGGCCATCACCGGTCAGGTCGGCTTCATGGACGCAGAGTTCTGCACGACCTGTGGAGAGAAAGGAGCCGAGAAGAGATGCTCCATCTGTAAAATGGTGAGCGTCAGAGCTACAACAGATTGTCGGTTTTACCTCAACAATGAAGCCTGTTGTTGTTTCTTTGTTTTAATTTGATGTGAAATTTTTAATTATGACCTTTTCTGAGAGTCCTTTCTTTAACTGACTGCTTGGATTGTTTACCTTTTTTGACATAAACGGTGTACAAATAAAGTTGTTGTTTTTTTTTTTTTTCTCACCAGGTGATCTACTGTGGCCAAGCTTGCCAAAAGATGCACTGGTTCACCCACAAGAAAGTTTGCAAGAAGCTCCAAGAGCAGAGAGAGAAACAAGAAGCAGAAGCAGCCAAACTGAGGATGCAACAGAACAAAGGTATTTTCTTCATTAGAAAGCTAAAATAAGTCACACAAAATAGTAACGCAAACATTTGTCCCACAGAAGCTACTAAATGTAGCTTCTGTGTTAAATGTTACAAAATGTGTGTAATGACAGCGTTCTATTAAAGTAGAATCAGTTCCATTTTAAGGTCATTTTAGCATCAATATCTGACTTTTTACTTAAAATCGTCTGCTTCAGGATCAGTGTGAATAGAGCCATCATGTTTCAATATTTTTCTTTAAATTTCACTTTTGAGAAAACCCTTAAAAGCTCTAATTTTCTGCTTATGGATTTACAACAAAAAATATTTTCAAATTTTAAAAAAAATTATGCTTTTCTTTTTACATTCTTAAAAAAAGAAAATTTAAAAAAGGGAGGCATACAAAATAACATCACTAATTAAGAGCTCATTTGAATTTTCTCCCATATTTAAATAAACTCACAGTAAAAGCATGCTGTGAAAGACTATATTAAAATATGATCAGTTTAATATAGAATTTTAACTGACGGTCATCAAGAGTTGATCAGGGATAAAACACAAAGCTGCATGTGATTAAAATAGGTTTGAATGACTTGTCTTGTTTGTCTTTCAGAGGAGAGTAAAGCTGTGCAGGATGCCACAGACTCCATGCAGGAGCTTTCAGTAGACACTAGCAGTGAGGTCACCCCTTCAAACACTGCAGCAGAAACGGTAACATCAGACCCTGCAAGCACCCCAGCTGCTGGCAACTGATGAACATCTGACAGTTGAAGACAATGACCATCTTCTCTAGGGTCTATCCACACACCACAGAGAGCAAACTGGCCATAAGAATAAACGCCAGATAAAGACTCGAAGAAGGACTCATATTTATTAACAATCTAAGACTCTCACCATAACGGCAAGACACATCCGAGGAATGCCACAGTCTTTGTGTCCTTTTTCTAAGTTAACTTTTCATATGGAATTGTTATAATATCTGAATGTGAACACTGCATAGGCTAAAGTGTTTTTGGTAGACGTCACTGGGAGGGATTCGTAATGGCTCACATCCATTATGGAAAGCAATTCTGCCTTAAACTGTAGCAAACTGTGGGAATGAAGTAACCAATCAGAGTTGTTTCTTTGCAGTTATTTGATGTATTTCTGGGACGTCTTTTGTACTGAAAACATTATGGGAGCTGTGAGTGAAAGGCATGGCTGAAAAATGTTGACCAAAAATGTATATTTTTAAATATAAATGCCATCAGTTTATTTTTCGTGAATGATGAGATGTGACTTTAATTCTCAGGATTTTCCAAATTCCGACTAAATGGAAACATTTACTCCAGCATCCACTGTTGAACAAGGACATCATGTCAGGATGGCAAGTGTCAGTTTGTCTTGAAAGATCTCACTGTTTTAGTTTTGATGTTCTTTCATTTGTTGTGCACCATGAATTATTAGAGAAGCTGAAGTCAAAATATCAAGTTCAATAAGGCTGTGATTGTTCTGAGAGCTGGTGACTTCAAATACATTAAACAGAGACCAACTTCACTGAAATATGCTGTAGATTCTCATTTTTTAAGTGTATTTATTTATGTTTGTTCACTCACTCCTGAAATTATCAGGGTGTGTTTAGTGCAATCGATAGCATGTAAATCCTGTGAAACACACTTGCCCCTGATCACAAATCATCACAAACTGCACATTACTTTTGTGTTTCCAGCTGTGCTCGATGTGCCCTATTGATTTGTTTCGAGTCTTCCTGAGGCCTTGACAAACATATTCAGCATAGCTTTCCTTTATTGTTCAAAATGCCAATTAACACTTTAAACTTTTACCTATAAACATTAAAAGTTACCAAGATGCATTCTGGGACTTGACACCTTTTCATAGTTTAGTAAAGACGTGGAAAATCATTTTGGCATAAGCATAAATGTCAGCGATGGACGAGGAGGCAGAGCGGTTCTGCTAATCAGAAGGTGTTTCGATTTATCCAGTATGCATGCCAAAGTGTCCTTGAGCAAGATACTAAAACTCAAATTCCCCCTAATGCATGGATCTAGGTATGAGTCCATGATGGGGTAAAGACATTCAAGGAATAGAATAATGAGCTGTATTGATGTGCAAATTTGTGAACGGGTGAATTTGAGAAGTTCTTTGAGTGCTGGTATTATTTATCAAGTGTATTACTTTGAGTTTTTTTGGTCAGAATAAAGTGGAAATATGTATGTATGATATATTCTGAGTGATAACTGGACTATAAATCAGTTTTTATTCTGTAATTGTTAGCTTTAACTTTGCTAATTAGGACCAAGCATGAAAACATCAAGTATATATGTGACTCACATTGTTTGTGCTGCTGTAACTTTACTGTATGGTTTCCATTGGTGGTATTTAACATCCAGAAGTGACGCATGTGAAAGAGCATGGAAATATCTTTTACAAGGAATCTGTAGTTCAGAGTATGTTGTCCAGGAAAGAACTGGTTAAAATGCGACGCTTCCTACTGATTTGAAATCAAGTCTGAGTATATCCTGTTCAGCAGACATAAACCACATTCTCCTGTCCATTAACCCATTAAACTCTCTTGTTTAGTGCACACTTAAGATGACTGTACAAACTGTTACTGCCAGTTTACATCTATCATTTCATTTTGCATTTTATTCTGTTTGACATTTGTTTTAATTTCTTTTCATCTCTGGGGTCATCTGTGGCTCACTTTGTGTCAAATAACATTTTGACACAAAGTGATTTACTTTTACTTCCTGTGATTGTTATTGGTCTTGGGGGAAATCTTCAGTTGTAGCTCTTTTTTTTGTCTCAATCCTTCACTGTTTTGGTTTACTGGTACTTTAGGCTATTCAAATTTACGTTTGCAGTGCACCTTTTGCTCTATTTTGAACATATCACAGAAATAATGAGAATGGAGGAGAAACTTTGCACTGTGTAATGACTGAACTTGCATAGGAAGTTAGGAAGCTATCACTGGCATCTTCCAAAAGCCACAGACTGGAGGATGCGGTGACAATCCTGACTGTAAATCTGGAACGACGTCTTCCTCTCTGCTGGCTCCACTTCTAATAACACAACAGAGACAGTTCCTGTGTTTGTAATGACAAACCGCGTGTCTGATATGTCAGAACATTTCAACATCTTTACCTTTTCCATCTAAGATCTGGAGTGAGGGCAGGCGATGGATTACATGTTGGCGATAGCCAAGTTCATGAGAGATGGGATTGAGGAAAAAAGCTGCATTTTAAAATACACAGTATAGTCAAACATCCACATTTGCAAATGGATCTTTAAAGCATGAACAGAATTTCTCAGGCCAGGTTGTTGATCGGTGATGGGTGTGGTTGATGGTTCAGGACTCACTGGCATTTTGGAGCTGCTGCATCCTCCTGAGCTCGTGCATTGTGTCCTCCAACCCTCTGATCAAGTTGTTGTGAAGAAACAGGATTTGCAGGCAGGTCAGATGACTTAGAGCACCTGTGTGGGAGAGAAAGTTTTAAAAAGTCATGACTACATAAGTCTTCTTTTCTAGAACTTTTTCTTCAGGTCCCTACAGCATATCTATATGCACAAATGTGCATGTCGAGGTGAAAAATTACTTTTAATAATTAAAAATAATTTAAGCATTAATTCCAGCACATTAGAGTAAAATGTTTTTTTCACCACTTTATATTCATCTGATTTGTGTAGTAACTTTAAAAAAAAAAATCAAATAACTAATCTAAAAATACATAAGTAAGTATATATGAAAGAAAATAAATTGTTAAATGTTAAATCATTAAAAAGATGGGACTGTGTTATAACAGAGGAAACTATGTATTATTTCAAAATAAAAGTACAAAAGTGTTTGCCACAAATGTGTTGTAGCCTCCCCCAGTATTTCAGGGAGTTTCAGAATTTAGTTTAATAAGGACCTTATATACATGATTTTTTCTTGTAATTCAGGTGATGCTCTTTCTTAAAAGAAAGACTGCAGCACTTGTTTCAACACCTAAAAATTAAAGTACCTAACTAAATATGTTGCAAACTGTGAGTAAAAATAGAAAAATATATTATACGCATATTTAAAAAAAATCTACCATTAGACTTTCTTTTGACCCAGTAAAAATTACGAGTTTGTGTTTCTTTTTGTTGTTGTTGTTGTTTTTTGTTTGTCTCTTTTTTCATTCAGGGGAGAATGAGAGGTTAACCTGAGACAGACTTGATGTTGTTATTTTGAAGGTAAAGCTCAGTCAAGCAACAGTTGACGGAACGGCAGCTCAGCTCTCTAATCTGTAAGAATTAGAGAGAAATAAATTTAATCGTCTGTTCCATCCTGTATGCAAAAAAAAAGCTGTAAGTAGATTACCTTGTTGTTGTTCAGCCACAACGTCCTCAGAAAGTGAAATCTTGATAAATCAGGAACACTGGTGAGTTTTCTGTTTAACACAATACAAACCGTCTAAATAATCTCTGGAAATTTTTCCTCTGTAAGTTAAAGATATACATATATTTTAGAAAAGTAAATGCTTTTCTTACTTTGTGGCAAGGCTGAGTTGACAAACATCGCAGTCCCTTCTTATTCCACGCTTCTGGAGAGAGTCTTCGATGACCTGTGGGTAGTAGGAAAAGGAAAAAAAGGGGTAAAACTTACATTCATGGCTGTGAAATGGTTGTGAGTGGTGTTGAGGTTAAAGCCGATTCACCTTGCCCACCTCCATCTTCTGCTATATTTCCTGACCAAGGCACACCTGTTGCCAGGATACACCTGTTGAAATCACAACAAACACAAAAGTTGCTCTTCTATTTCAAAAAAAACATGTGATTGTGATATGTGATGTTGTTGGTTTTTCTCTCATAGGGCTGTGGGAGATTTACGCACTTTTTGTTCATTTTTGCACAGGTTAAAGAGTTTATGTTTGTAACATCTGCAGGACAGCCAGAGATCCAGCAGAGGGCAATGCTTCACCAGACCTGAGTGGCAAAGTCAGTAGAATTCATTTAGGTTAACACAGTACATGCAGCAACCTAAATGATTAGTCAGATTTTTCTATTATCGCCAGCTGCATTTCAGCCACTTAGTGCAGTGATTCACATTTAAGTAACAACAGTTTAAGTCTCCATATGTGGAAAGTCATGTTTAAAGTACTTTTTTCCCATTTACTTTATCTGAAATTTGACTGTTTGTTTTTATTAACGTGCTTGCATGAACTATGTGTGCAACAAGGATGGCTTTTTGACCCCAGATACTATGTTTAGTGTCTGTTAGTCATAAGTAGAAACTGTCTCTTATGCTCTCAGACAGTTAACTGTTATTTAATGTGACTGGGCATGAAACAGAGCACTAAAACCTATTTGTGAAACTGACAACGGGAAAATTTGCTAAGTTACTTGTTCTACATTTCTTTCTTTGTCATGGCTCACTCGTCTTCACATTGTTGGAAATAGTTTTACTTGCATAAATGTAAAATCAGGCTACACTGTTACATCTTCAACATTACATAAATATTTTAAATAGAAAATATGTCTATGTAAAGTTTTAATAATCATTTTCATTTACAAATATTTACATTATTATTTTATTTAAGTCCTTCATAGACTTCCATACATAAAACTGAAATTATGGCTCTTGAGGAACTTGTGTTTGGTCACATCTATTCTCAATCTAATCTTAATTGACTTAATCGCTTTTGATTAATCAAAGTACTGATATACTGTAAATAGCCTCAGCTTGCGGTCAATTTGATGGGTGTTCAATCACATTTCATAATCTTCTTTATCAGCTGGAACAGGCTGATTGTAAAGTGGTTGCATAAAAATGAAAACTGTCAGTGGGAAGCATGATGATGACAAGAGTGATACCACTCCCCCTCTTTTGTTTGTATTATACATACAGAAGCTGACTAGCTTTGTTTACCACAAATGCTTGAAATGCAAAAACAGCTTGTTATAAATGGTAACTTAAGACAGCTAGCAGCATTTCTAAAACTCACAAATAACAACACATTTATTTGCCTTACATTGGCGTTTTCTACCTTTCCTTTTCACTATAACATTTCAAAAGTGTAAAAAGCAAACTGGCTAAACTCTGTATTGGATTCCACTATGACACCATGAAATCTTGTTGTTCTAAGCACCTCGGAGGACCTGCCAGTGTTCCTCCATAAATTTCGTTTGTCACATTCTCTTTTATCTTTTTGTGTAATCTGGGATTATGATGTTGAAATTTAGGGCTGGATCAGGTGACCCTGAATCCTCCGTTAGTTACACTGCATTAGGCCTAGGCTGCTGGGAGTTCCCATGATGGACTGAGTGCTCACTCAACTCTTTTCATTTCAACATCATTTCATTTAATCATTAGTTATTATTCATCTCTTGCCGTCTTCCAAAGTGTGTGTTTTATGCTGTCTTCCCAGCCGGTCATGGCAGATGACTGCCCCTCCCTGAGCCTGGGTCTTCCGGTTGTTTCTTCCTTTTGAAAGGGAATTTTTTTCTTCCCAGTGTCGCCAAGTGCTTGCTAATAATAACAGTGTAAATACCAGACAGGTAAACTCGGGAGAGAACAGCAGTGACTGAGACACCAGCCACGTTTTGTTCAGCTTCTGCTGAGAACTTTTCCAAACTGTGTTGCCACATTGACCCTTCCTTCTTGGCTTTGTTCCAGGTGTTGTGCATACCTTTTGTACCCCTCCGGTTGCCCTCGCCTCACCTCTCATTACTGCATACGGGCACTTCCTGGTCATGCACACACTCCTGCTTGTCAATATGCTGTTAACCCGGCCACCTTTCATTTCCCATGAGGGTTGGGGGAAGCGTGTTCCTGCTGCTGAGTTAGAGCGTGTGCAGAGAGGGAGTCGCTCTCACCTTTTTTTTTTCTTTTATATGGTGAGGACACAAAAGGTAGAGCCTATCATGTTTATCCTTCGGCTTTCACCCACTCCCATAAGAAGCTCAGAGGGGCGTCAAAGTGTAAATAGTCCTCTGAGAAGAGTTGGCCACGTTGTCCTTTATTTTCTCTCGGAAGTAGAGTGAATGAGCCCCCGGTGTTCCTGTTTGAGGAAAAACAAAAGAGAGAGGAAACAATAACAGAAGCTCAGTGTCAAGCTTAATGACAGAAACCAATCATCTGCGGAAGGGATAGAAAGGAATTACATTTATGCAGGTGTGGTACTACACTGCAAAAACACCACTTATGAATGAAGCTTCCAATTTAATGTCCATCTCCAAAGTCATATTAATCTGTCTTGAGAATTGTATGTAGTCAGTAGCATTGATCATGTTAGAAAATCCTGAAAGGTGTTGAGCAGGCCAGTCAACGTCTTTCTCACAAACTGGGAAAACCATTTCATTATGAACGTTTCTTTCTCTCCTGCACAATTAAATTTTTCTTTTCACTCAAACTTTTTTCTTACTTTCCTCCCTTATTTTGTCTTGTTTCTTTCCTTCATTGTTTTCTCCTTTTATCTTTCCCATTTCTATTTTTCCTTACTTTACTTAATTTGTTTTTCTCAAGTCTCTTGATATTCGTTTCATCCTGCTAATGTTGTTTCTATTTGTTTTTCCTTCTTAATTTCCTTTTTCCTTTCCATTTTATCGTTCTTCTTTCTCTTTCCCTTTTGTTTCTGCCTTTCTGCCTTCTTACATTCTTTAATTTGCCCATCCTAACCCACTTCTTTCCTAAATTTTTGACAATTCTTATTAATTTTTAAACAAATTTGGAAAATTTTGATTTTTAACATCGTAGTCCATCTGAGTATTTCTTCCATCTCACTCAGCAGAAGAATGACATCCTCAGGCTGTCTCTCCTGAAAAGGGAGACCAGCCCTAAAAAGTGTTTGTGTTATAATAAAAGCAAACAGGTAAGAGATCTTGCATATCAACTTTCATTCACATGAGCAACAATTAGTGCCTGTGCATGACACCGCTTTTCATATCTGTAAGACAAGCCTGGATTGAGTGTTCCCCACAAAAGTAATTATATCTCTTGTTGTTTTGTACAGCGAACATACAAAGACTCCAGTTAGTCTGGGCACTTGAATCATTAGACGTGTAACTGACAGGAACTGAGGGGTCGGCAGAGGGAGGATACAGCAAATTACCCACACACAGTATCAGCTTTCATCACTGAATTCAAGGCAAGTCCCAACGTGGAGTATGTCTAATGTGACAAACTGAGCAGGAGGTACAGCTTAACCCGGTGTCTTTAACCGTCAGCCTTGCAGACGTTTGCAGTTAATTTTCTAGTATCACTACTGAAGATGAGCACTTTCATCTGCACTTATAATTATCAGGTTTAGTCATGAGTGATGCATTTTTTTTTTTTAAACTTTCTGCGATTGGTCTGGAACACAGAAAGTCAGAGAGGTTAGATTTTTCTTTTATTTTGAAGAACATGCTGTAAAATTGTTCATAGTTCAGTCATATTTACCTTTATTTAGAGTCAAAGAGCATATTATTATAATTAATCCATTATTTTCATTTCCAGCTCAACTCTATTTTTATTCTTGGACTTCATTAGACGAGCATGAGTCACCATTCTTATGTAGCTTATACTGAATGTTGGTTCAGTCCTTAAGTTCATGCACAGTTTGAAGCCAGCTGTTTTAGCTCATGTTTTTTTAAGCCCACCGTTCCTTTAAGCCTGCTTTGGCTACTCCTCACAAAAAAGAAGGTTTGAACAGCAGGTGGGTGAGGCTGTGTGCCTGAGGTTATCATATAAGGGACATCCACTCTTTGACATGATAAATAGCCAAGAGCAATTTTTTTTTAGGGTAAAACTGAGAGTTTAGAGCAGTTTGAATCTCGAGATTCTGGCTCACAGGGACTCTGCACATACACAGACCTCATTATTATGAGGTCCACTTTATAGACTCTACCTATTCTGGACAGAGTATATATTTTTCAGCCGCATGCAGTTTGGATTTGTCTCATGTTTTAAATTTCACTGTAATTTAGGAAATCAAATTCACACGCACATGGATAGATGGATGGATGCCACATTGTGAATTATACTGACTTTGCTTTGCTGACTCCTGCTTCTCTCGTGCCACCATTAAGTTCACAATTGAGGTTGTATGAGTGCCATGAAATAGCATGGAGATGGTGTGATGGTTTGCACTGTTGCCTCACAGCAAGAAGGTTCTGGGTTCAAATCCAGACTGAGCCTTTATGTGTGGAGCCTGGCCAGCCTGTGTTACCTCCAGTTATTTGAACTTCCTCCTTGTATAAAGACATGTAGGTTGAGTAAATCAGTGACCCTAAATTTGCTCTAGGTGTGAATGGTTATCTGTCTCTATGTGAAGGTGGTATACCGTGCAACTTGCCCTATGACAGCTGGGATAGGCTCCAGCTTTCCTGCAACCCTCATTTAATATGCAGAGGCGAACAGATTTAGCACAGACATTTATGATCTTCCCAGGATGAGCCTAAAATTTGATGACCCTAAAACTTTCGCTGTAGTACCATGTGATCAGGTATAATTATTAATTTGTCAAATCAGTAATGATGTTTATAAGCTAATATTTACATTGCCATTGTGTTCACTTGTAATCATCACATTTAGGAGTAATTAGCAACTTTGAGGAAATCACAGGCCATCTTCCCATGAACCTCTACCAAAGAGTCTTTTCATGACTAGATGAGCTGCGCCCTGCTGGCGCAGTTGGAATCAACTGGAATCCACCATTTATGTGTTTGTGTTGAAAACACAGACGTTCCTGAGCCTCCCATAGCTACTATCAAAACTGTTGCTTTTTCTCTTCTTCCATCCTTATACAGACCACTTCGTGTAAGGTACTTTTTTGTACTTGGTAAGAATCAGCAGGTTTGGCCTGAAGTGAAGTCCCGATGGCTTTAGCAGATATCACATACATTGGGAAGAGGCTCTGCACTGAAGAAATCCACCACTTTCCAAAGAGCTTGGGAAAGCCAATATCAGCTGCCATGACCGCAGTAATGGCACCATATTGGGAGCTGAAAGTTGACCTGGAGAAGCAATTACAGTCAAAGTTGGTAAAACAACTTCAAGGTCAGACATGGCGCTCATTTGTTTCATGAGGAGGATTGTTGTTAATGAGCCAGCCATCCACAGGGGCCAGCAGGCAGGGGCTGTTAAGCTGGGCAGTGTGGTGGCAGAGGTTTTGGTTGGTTCTGGGGAGCCATGAAGCTTCCCAAACACTGTGTGATGATAAAAGATCTGGAACAACCAATGACCCCAGGAAGCACCATATAAGCTGTACAGGTGCATTAAGAGTTTCATGAATTATTTCTACATCTTTTTCAGCTGACATAAAAAAAAAGCCTCAGAATTTAAGGTATAAGACTTTCACCCAACAAGGACCATTGCTGCCGATTGCTTTCCAGGATGCATTTCCGCCAACATAAGCAATTACTAACGGTACACTATTTATATGTGTTTTAGAACTTATGTAATGATGCTCACACTTAAGCGCATTTAACCAATTTGGGTTTTCACTGCTCTGTTATGTTGTATATCCAGTGCAGGTCTGGAATATTTTAATATTTGTGTTGCTGAGAAATTATTATCTAGTAAATAATATTTAATTAGAGCAAACAGAAATCAGTCATGGTATTCAGAGTTGAAGTAATCTGGAATAAAATGCAACCACTGATTTAGAAACTATAACTGTACGAATAAGCAGCAAATAATTGACTTTGATTGGTCAAAAATGTTTATTTAAATCAATACTTTGTCCTCCTCTTTGGACTTAAAGTGGCCCATACACCTTTAAAGTGGCCCATACACCTTTTTAAGCACCTTATGCCCCTTCATGCCACTTAAAGGATACACTAATACAAACCAGCTTTGCTTTTTTATAATATCAACAGCAGGAGTCACTAAAAGCTAATCTGTTTATTATGGGAACCCAGTAGCAGTCAGTCTTATTGTATGACACCTCAGTGAAACTATTACTTCAAAACACTGGCACACAATAGAGCCCTTTTTTTTTTTTCTTAAGCAGAGGAACAAATCTGATTTAAGAACGTTTTGGAAGTCAGAATCATTCCTGATCTCTAATAAAAAAGGACTGACTACTCAGCTGCCTTTTCTCGAGAATGGAAAAGTTTTATATGATTGATCTGTTTTGACTTATTCTCTGTATTTAAGATGTATAGCTAAACTATTGCATTCAGCTAACTCAAATTCAGACAAAAAACTGCAATGGACTTCCAATCTAATCAGCATTTCTTGGCTTTTCTGCCCTCCTGTAGCAGATTAAATTAAAGGTTAAGCTCTCTGATATTTGATTTTGGTACGCCGTCTCCAAAGAATACATGCAAACTTGTAATCTTGTTTCCATTCACTCGATTCTGGTATGACAAATGAGATTATAAAGAATTATTCTGAATCATGATGAAATTTCTTTAATGAAATCCCAAAGATAGTTTTACCCACACTGTGCCTGTAATTGCTGTTCTTATTTGGCTGAGTCAGAAATTAGTTTTTATGCCGATAAAGGTCAGAGCTGTGGAAACTTGGGAGCATTATATTTCTGTTTACTGCTGTTTGTTAATTTAGCCCAAACTGAATCTGAATGTTTAAGTGAACCAGCAAAACCTGTTGATGTGCCAACTGCTCACATAATCCCATCATGCTCATCACCCTTTCTGCATACTGTTTAGCTCTCCAAAATGAAAAATAAAAAACTGGGCGGGGTTGTCTTACTGGGGTATACTTTTGGCGACCAATCAAATCTTCTCGATGAAACGCACCTGAGAAGCTGCCAAAGCGAGAGGCGGGCGGGCTATATAAAACCCACTGCCCTCACATGTGTCCCTCAGCATCGGTTCGTTTATAAGAGGCGACTGCTTCTCGTTTCCAACGTTACACACTCTCTCTGTCCCCAAACGCAGCCATGCATCTCAGCGCGCACGAGTCTTGCCATTCCCTCTTCTTGTTTTGCATCCTGCTGAGGAGTTGCCAAGCCTTCAAGAACGACGCAACGGAGCTCCTGTTCTCTCACGTGAGCGCCCCGGTGCCGGAGGTCCAAAGCAACGTCTCCATGAACCGTCCACGAACCGGCGGGAGAGGAGCGGGCAGCGCGGCGCACGACAGAAGCGGTGAGTGGAGTGAAGGGACGCATCTTGTTTCAGAGGACCAGAGGATGCTCCTCTGCTTTGGTATTTTTGGAGTTTGCAATGAAGTTTATTCTGCTTTAAACTTACTTTAGAGAAAAAGGTTCTGCTTTGTTGCAGAATGTTTGTTTTTTTTTAAAATTGCTTATTGTAAATTTCTGATGTTTGGAGGTGTTTCGCATGATATGCGAATATATCCTACCATGTGTGCCTTTAGCACATTGTAGACTGTTTTTGCATCTTTAGAAGCTTGAACGTTTTTAATTTATCTAGTTATTCTTCTCTATGAAAAGGTGTTTGCAACTACAACTAAAACCAGTTTATGAAGATCAGGTTATAATGCTTTTTAAACCACAAAGATCAAATGTCTTTTAATCAGGCACTTAATCCCATCATCACCATACTGTTCCCATTTACACATTCCTACATTCTTAAAAGGGATTATTTTACACTAAATCATCACCAGTTTGCAGACATGACTGGAAGCTTATCGGAGTGTCTAGACTGGAAAGACATGGAGCAAATTTAGGGGTGTTATAAAAGGGAAAGATGGGCAGTGAATGCAGTGAATTTGAGCACACCAACCCCCCCCCCCCCTCCCCAGTGATATATTGCTCAGTGTAACACACACCTGATTGGCTGGGGTCCAGACAGGGATGCAAGGCTCTATCAGGCCGAGCAGCGGACTGGATGAAAGTGTTCTCCCATACCATTGTGGCGGATTACTAAACAGGGGGAGGGGGTGAAGTGGCAAAAGGGAGGGAGAGATCAGGCTGGAGCCTTCCTTCATTCATCAAACACTGTCACTGAGAAGGGAGGGCATTGTATATGGAGTTGTTTCAATGGACTCAAGCTTGGGTTACAGTGACAGAGGGGAGAGCAGTGGGACACTGTTTGTAGCCTACGGGAGAATAATGTTGCTGTACAGAAGTAGACCCGCTTCCCAGATTTAAAGAAGAGAGTTTTTCTGTTTCACAGTGCTGTAATTACTGAAGTAGAAATGTCAGGGTGCTCCTCTTGTATCGTGTGACTTGCCAGAGGCTGCAAAAGGACTTATGACTAGTACAATGGGGGTAATCTTCAATCAGACCAAAAACTAGAGATGCAAAATTGTTCTGCAAGGAAAGCAAAAACTCTAAGTATAGCACTTGATTGGAGCTTTGCAACTGTGAGAATCTTCTGCTTTTATTTTTCACTTTCAAAAAGAGTACACAAAGAAATCTGTGAAGTAACTAATAGTCAAATAATTTGTTGCAGCCCAGTTTCTGTCTAGCTGCCTACATATATTTCTTCATATTCTCACACGTCTTTGTTTCTGCCTACAGAGCAAAGTCAAATTGGATGCAGAGAACTGAGGTCCACTAAGTACATCTCTGATGGTCACTGCACCAGCATCAACCCCATCAAGGAGTTGGTGTGTGCAGGCGAGTGTCTCCCAGCTCAGATGCTGGAAAACTGGATTGGCGGAACCCATGGCAGAAGGTTCTGGAATCGACGGAGCAGCAACCAGGACTGGCGGTGCGTCAATGACAAGACCCGTACCCAGCGCATCCAGCTGCAGTGCCAGGATGGCAGCACAAGAACTTACAAGATTACAGTGGTCACCTCCTGCAAGTGCAAGAGGTACTCGAGACAACACAATGAATCCGGAAACAAGTTTGAGGAGTCGGCCCTGTCGCCACCGAGGCTTCTCCACAAACACAAATCTAAGAGCAAGAGAAGGTCGGGGAAGAACAGGCTGAGTGAAAACTGGCACGAGACTGAACCCTGAGAGACACTGAACATGCAGAGTGACTCTAAACCTCAAGAAGTTTTGTCTCAGTGATGTTAAGACACGACATCCAGAAACAGCAGTTGTGGATTATATGTGTGTGACTGGGACTTGATTTATGTGAACTGGTTCCTCACCATGATGAAGAACTCCAAGCAGGACTCTGAGAACTTTTCTTGACATTTTAATCCACATGCTTAAAGCTAATATGACCAGGACTTGTCTGCAGAATGTTCTCCAGCCATGAACCATGCATAGACTGTCCTCTAGCCCTGTGCATGTGTTCATATAGTCATTTGATATGCAGATGGAGATCTTTAACTAACGAAGCGCCAACACCAATAAACACTACCCAACATCTTAAAATAATATTGTGTAAATAGATGTACATATATAAAATTCATGCTTTATAAAGTATGTCCATTTGTATAAAATTTTACCATGTAAGATTTATGATGTAATATATTTTATTTGGCAGCGAACCTGATAAGTGTGGCTTAAGTGCAGTCAGCATGTGGGTGAATCCTCTGGAAAAAGCTTTGTCATCAATCAGTCGTGTAAAAATAACATTGTATGAAATAAATATCCTTTTTTTTTTTTAATCATATGTGTTGTTTCTAGTAGGAATTTTTGGTTTGATGTGTTTCATCTTCAAGAGGGCTCTCATTAAAACTTAAAAAGCCTCGGACATAAAATGCACCAATAAATTTATATTTTTCAGGTAAGAAAGCTGGATGGATTCAGCACTGGCATATAGCATGATTTCTGCCATAAACACATTTCCACCTATCTGCAGTGTAAATGGTCTTGAAACATCTCAGGAATTAGGACCTCCCAGTCCTGACCAGTGGTCCTGCGGACAGGAGCAAATATTTCCCATAATTCTTTTTTGGAATTACTACTTTACTAAAATGGGAAATTAAACACCGTAACGTTTAAATTATACTAATACAAACAATAAATGAAAGAACAGTAGATGAAACTGATTATGATGCTTCTGGACTCAATTAAATAGTTTGAGTATTGTTAACATTAGGGAATTACCGGGCTAATTGTGTTAATCAAAAATAAAAATCCCCTGGACTTTTTTGGAAACCAGAAAGACATACGTACAAATGAATGCATCGAATAAAAAGTACATTATAGGTGCACAAATGTAAGTATTTCTAAAAGTTCTCTCTTTTACATCCTGCGTTTTCCTCTTTAAGGACCACATATTAAAGGGAAAACACTGTTTTCTTACTTTTCTTCAAGTCACATAAACTTCACAAAGCGAAGTTCACAAACTGTTACCTTTAATCCTCTGTTGTGAAGTGTAGTTAACTTTTTAAAATCAAAATAAATACTCTACGAGCTGTTGTAAGTTCATAAATTTTACATTTGCAACTTTCAAACGCTTTTATATTTATTTTGAAGCGTTCACCGGAAGTGTTCGCCATCGATAATCTGCCCGCTTCACAGCGGTGGTTCCCCCTTTTCCTCTTTTCCATCCACGTTTTCGGTATCTTACCCACCCCGCCCATCAGAAGGGAATGGATAGCTTTGGAAAGTAACCTACAGTGAAACCCCTCACACCCCTATCTGTAAACATATTGAGGTCAGTAATATGAACACGCGGGGTGATAACTGTGAACCGCACAGGCCCGCTCATCCCCGGATTTTCACAATGTGCGAGGCCGGGAAGAGCGACCACCACTCGGCAGAACGCTGCGTGGACTTCCCTGTATCGGTGGTTCTTCCTGCCGGAGGCACCGGAGAAAGAACGGGACTACAGACACCAAAACAGTTCTGCACGTTTCTTGGCAGACCGCTCATAAGCTACACTATTCAGGCTTTCGAGAGGTAGGAAACGTCTACGATAGGAGAGGCGACAAGATTCAATCCCCGTTAGTTATTAGGGAGACACGGAAACAGAAGGAAAAATGCCTCAGCTACTACCACCATGGCCGGATTAGTGGCTCGGGTGGCCCATGGGCAATATTTAATCGTTGGGCCCCCGCAGTGCACAGTACAGTCAATATCTGATTGCTCATTAATAATCATATTAAAAATATATATAAATACTGAAATTGGGGGGAATCCTGGTTTCTAATTCAAAAGAAAACAGCTTTGGCAATTTGAGTATTTGCTTTGGCTTCAGCAAATATGGTGGGCATATTCTCCTATTTTGTGACATATGCACAAAAATTGTGGATCATTTCTATTTTCAGTACATTTCCTGGCTTCCATTAGTTATGAAAATAATTTAAAATAGAAAAATATCTCATTCCCACTCATGCATTTTCAGCCCTAATACAGCAGTCATCCCTATCCATTTGAAAAGGAGCTGTACTGAAAAAATCTAAATCTGGTCACTTGTTTTACGCAGTCCTCTATTTGATGTGCAGATGTGGCATACATACATGTTATGCTTTGCAGGCGACTGAACCCTAAGATCAGGTGTACTGTAGAACTTCTATTTTTACAATAGAAGTTTTTATGTCGTCATCCGATATATATCGTTATATTGAACAGCCCTATGTACTGATGCAGTATGAGGAAAATAATTACTTGGAAATAAGTTGCATAATATTTTTTTTTGTTCCAGTAGATTTTTCTTTGCATGCATATTGGGATTAGCTAAATTTTGCACAACTGGCAGAGGGGGTCAATTGATAACTTTTTCTCTGTCATGCTCCTTCAGCTTTTCTAGCATGTTAATTCTACCTTTCTTTTTCAACCTATAACAGTCCATTAAGTGTTTGTACCCTTTCACATGCTTTGTCCAATTTGGTGCCTCATTCTGATACACCAGAGACATTTTTGTGACTTATTAACCTTTGTAGGAGTAAAATCTGCTCACTCAATTTTTTTATTTTACTCAATTTATGATTGTCAAAGCATTAGGGTATTTTTGTTCAGCAAACAAACATATTTTCTACAGATTTTTGGCTCAGTAACTAAAGTGATGAAAAGATGGAGCTACTCTGTGTTGTGATCATTGTTTGACCTCCATTACAACAATACCAAGACAGCTGGTTTTTGAAATCTGATGTGTCTCCTAGCTTGTTGTCAGTTTATGTGCCTGTCAGAAAATTAACAAGCAGAAAAGACACAGCCTGTGTGCCCCTCCTCGAGGTTACAGGGAGGCTGCCAGGGGTCAGGGGCTGCCAGTTTGCTGGTAAAAAGTGGCTTATTTGAACCCAGAACTTTTATTTTGTTCATGTTTTTCATGCATTTTACAATCAGCTACAGCTGCAGGTAGTACCTTATTAGCTTGGTTTAACATTAAGATCCAAAGCTTTTAATTTTCTATAAAAGATGAGATGATACATTATAGTTATAAAACAAAGGTGCTGGCTGGCAGATTTTTGAACTAGTGGACATCCACTAGTCCCCCCACTTCACTTCTCCATGCTAAGCTAACGGTCTCTTGGGGCTACTTTCCTATTTAAGTCAAGTATGTGAATTTAATGTAAACTGTTTGCAAGAGAAACAACTATACTATTTTTTACCCAAATGCATATGTTTTACTAAATAATAAGAGTACTTTAAGCTAAAATAAAATTAAAACAAGCATTTTTAGCGTGTTAATTGTCATATAAATATTATACATATTTATATTATACATGTTTAAGTGGTCAGAAAATGTCATCCAGTGTTTTGGGAACTTTTCAAATCTTTCCTGACTTTTTCCACATTACACAGCCTAAAAAATACTAAATATTTGAGTACTTGCAGTCCCAATTCTCCATCTGAGGGCTCAGTTTACAAATCAGGCATTTCTGAGCTGATGTTTCTTTTTCTTGCAGTATGCCATGGATCCAAAGCATTGTGGTCGCTGTTGCCAAAGAAAACATGGACCTGATGACGGACATCATCCAGCGGTTTAAGCACAGAAAGGTTCGTGCGGTGCCAGGAGGCTCGACGCGTCACAGGTCGATATGTAATGGAGTCCTGGCTCTGGGTGAGGAGGAGAGGCCAGCAGTGGGCAGACCGAAGGTTGTCATCATACATGATGCTGTTCGGCCTTTTGTGGAGGAGGATTTTCTGTGCAAGATAGCAATGGCTGCCAAGGAACAAGGGGTTAGTGTGACTAAAATGATTCATATTTAAAAGATTAATCACGTATTGGAACCTGACCTGAAATCCACCCAACATGTTGTTACATTTGGTGCTTATTTTGTGTGTTGTTTGGAACAGAGTTTTCATCCTTAGATTGTCTTATTTCCAGCACCTCAAATCTGACCTTTCCTGGAGTAATCTGTTACATGGTCATGTAATCATCCTCTGTGTGTATGTTCCTCTTTTGCTTCTGCCTTGTAATGATTGTTCTTAAAATATCTTCAAATGTTAATATGTACACAAGCTGGCTCATAGCCAGTAAAAAAGAGGGAAGACAACATTGGTTGTGATGCCAGTAATACTTTAATTTACAAAAGTAAAAAATAATAAACATGACATCTGAGGAATCAGAGGTATAAGTCGTGGCATGGAGGCATAGATAAGTGAAGTGTAAGTGAGGTGGTCTGGGCATCAAAGCAAACAACAAATGGAAACCTGGAGGTGTCATTCCGAGGAGGTAGAGAGAGATGACGCTCAGGCTTACTTGAGGTATAATGCAAACCCTGCACAGATCAGTCAGTGGAATGACTCTGTCCACCACCGAGCCTCTGCAGGAGAAAACCTGGCAAAGTATACAGGAAAGGTACTCGGCCTAACTCGACTCGCTTATCTATAGGGAAAAGAATACAGAGCTAGGGAGCACACAGCTCGGCAGGAAGACTGTAACAATATATACATGAGAGGTAACGAGGGAAGGAGAAACAGATGGGGAACTAAACACAGCTGAAAGCAATCTAGACAACGAGCAGGGGGAAGGTTAAACACAATACAGTAGATGTACACAAGATACAAACAAACCACTATCAAAATAAAACAGGAAATAAAACAACTAAACATGGAAACAGCAAGGCAGTGGAACACTAAAAGGCAAAAGAAAACAGAGACAAGACTGGAGGAACAGAATGGAAACAGCAACTGTTAAGAATAGTAAAGTAAATACTAACCCAACCATAGAACCACAAACCTAAACTGCACGTCCTGAATAATCAGCTAAACACAAACAAGAGCCACTGGGAAAGTATAATACATAAAACCAACATATAAACAATGTTATATTTAAAAATAAACATCAGTCAAACATAAATCACGTCAAAAAAACAATGACAAAAACAGGATATCTGAAGGTGCTACCGTCAACTAGGAAGGAGTCATTACTTAAAGCTAGGTTCTAAAACAAAACTTCCTCATTTTTCTATGGTGTTTCCATCTTCTCTACCCGTCCTGCCACCACCACTTTTGAGTCTTACACTGCCATTACATTAATAGCAGTGTAAGGTTGGACAGCTCTTTTAAACTCGAGAAACAAATCTCCTCTGTGGTAAAAAGCAGTTTCTACCAGCTGCGTCAGATATCTAAAGCAAAGCCATAACTTCCTTTGAAGGACCTTGAAAAGCTCATTCATGCTCTTATCACTTCCAAATTAGACTACTAATTCTCTCTACTCGGGCCTCCCATCTTCCTCTATTCACCAGCTCCAGTTAGTTCAAAACGCAGCTGTGCGTCTCTTAGCTGGTACTAGAAATTCTGCCCACATCACACCAGTTTTAGCCAACCTACATTGGCCCCCCGTTGATTATCGTATCAATTTCAAAATTCTTTTGCTTACCTTTAAAATTTTAAACAATTTGGCTCCCAGCTATCTATGCGAACTCCTTCATTTGTATATCCCTAACAAGGCACTTAGATCTTCCAATCAAAAGCTCCTGACGCAACCGAGGTCTCGTCTGAAGTCCAGAGGTGATCGGGCCTTTGCAGTCATAGCTCCCAGACTCTGAAATAACCTCCGTCCTTATATTCGTTCTTCCGAGTCTTTTAAATTGCGTCTTAAAACGTATTATTTTAGTCGGGCTTTTGATTCAAACTAGTATGTTATTTCGTGGCTAGTTTTTGTTTCAAACAATTGTCATATTGTTTCCTGCCCTCCTTTTAACTGTTTCTTTTGTATTCTGTCTTATGCTATTGCTCTGACCGACTGTGAAGCACTTTGGTCAACTTTGTTGTATTATTATGTGCTATGGAAATACATTTTGATTTGATTTGAATAATAGTGGCATCATTAGGACAGATGTCATTAGATGTGAAGGTTAAGTACCACATGACTGTAAACGCATACAAAACAGCAGAGTGTATCTAACAGCGATGGCAGGTTGAAGGCAGGATTGGACACCACTGGTGTGTCTGCTATGTGCTCAGCAGACACTGGGTTTGCGGTGAAACCCAGTGTCTGCTGAGCATACACAGTTATTTTCATTACAAACGTGTTCTCTGTTGTCGTAAACAACACACCTAGGGCCTGTTCTTCGTACCTCGCTAAGTAAGTTAGCTGGATTAGATTGTTGACGATTTCGCGTGATCCTGAATCGTTCGGGTCCCCGAAGCTCATCCGGGACTTGCTGTCATAGCAACAGAGCCGTAAGCGTAAACCTGCTCGGGAGCAGGTTCACTTTATGTAAACAGGATTAGATCGCGGCCACGCAGGTATGTCCGCTTCATTTATACGAAAGCAACAGCGATATTCCACCACTGTTTCACCATAAATAAATAACATCAATGTAACTAAAGATAATGCAGCACCTGATCCTTTTATTGATGTCACACAGATACATACAGGTCATTTCCTAAAAAAGGGAAATGTACTATTAACATTCTATTACATGTATGTGATTATTACAGATGTAATTCATATTTCAGAGTAGTAATTGTAAATTACTTCGTGTAATCAAGATGAGAGACCACGGCTATAAAAGCCAAGGTGGATTTGGGAAGCCTGTCGCAGCCATGTCCTGTCCGTTTACGCGAGCAACCCATTGCGGAAGGTGCAAGATTGATAAGGAGAGTCCTCAGAATTCAGCGTATATTGCGGGACAGACAGGATCCTTTAGCTCAGCGCGACAGTGTGCTCATTGAGAGATATCGATTTTCCCGTGAGGGTATTATTTACTTAACCAACTTGTTGACGAGGGGGTGCAGGACCACCACCTGTCTTTTTTTGCTCTGCCCTTTTCTTGGTTGCTGTTATGAACAAACAAACAGATTATTTCAGGCTCTCTTTCCAAGAGACGAAAAGCAATATAAGTGATAAATCTTACCATTCTATAGAATATTCTTATATTTCACTTTTACTTGTTCCCATGTTCTAGTGGGTCCTGTTGTGGCTCTAATGTGAAAGAGGATATAATATAACAATATAATATAATGTAATATAATATTGGATAATATAGTGTAATATAATAAATCTACCCTACCGCCTGCTGGTGTTGGCCAGAGGGGCCGATGGCGCGATATGGCAGCCTCGCTTCTGTCAGTCTGCCCCAGGGCAGCTGTGGCTACACCTGTAGCTGCCTCCACCAGTGTGTGAATGTGAGAGTGACTGAATAGTGGCATTGTAAAGCGCTTTGGGTGCCTTGAAAAGCGCTATATAAATCCAATATATTATTATTATTATTATTAAATTACTTACGAGTTTAATTTGTCAGCAACTTTCTGCCAGCCCTCTCTCCTTGCTTTTGCAGCCTTTGCAGTGTTCCCTTGCGTTCTGATTTAACTCTGAAACTCCTGAAATCCCTCACTCAGGAGTTCTTGCTCTGCTGCCGAAAAATACCGAGCCGAGCGCACTCCTTCGACATTTTCGCCGACCAATCAGAGGGTTGCCGATCACTGTTTCTGCTATCGATGCGTATCCCCTTTTACGGCACCCAGTGATCGCACATTACTTCATCCAGCTGTACTAATCGTCAACAGCAGGTGTGTTCGGGGAACCGGATTAGCGCGCTCACGGTTAGCGCGATGGTTTGGTCTTGGATGTTTCATTTGATCTTGGATGTAGTAAGCGACGTACGAAGCACAGGGCCCTAGAAGAAGAACGACTATTAGTGGCTCTAGCTGAATTTCCCATTAATTGAATTCCCCAATGAATGAGGTGAATTTCCCATTGATTTTCTTCACTGAAACATAAAAAATTTATAAATCTATGAATTTTAAGTCTTAAACCAAAACAACAACAAAAAACAACTGCAAGGTGACTTATGACTTAAAAAAGACATATTTATGTTTAACAGTAAAGGAACGACACATCCCATAACTCATTACAAATCCCAGCGTCCACAACAAACAACTTCCAACCTTCTCAAATGTAATCCTGTCCATTACTGCAATGTTAATATGGTTAATATTAATGTTGTATAATAAAAATTATTTATATATATATATATATATATATATATATATATATATATATATAGTAAAAGGCAGAATAAAGTCAGAATAAATTAAATAATCTTTATAGTAAGGTAAAACACACAGATTTCTTTCGGCAAGTTTCACTTTGCTGGTGCATAGTTGTGTATTTAAATCTCAGAAATTGTCATATCATGAAAAATCTGGTACGTATTCAGGAAACCTCTGTTTTCATCACAGGAGAGAGAAAGATCTTAATCCTCCTGCAAAAAGAGGAAAAACCACGAAAGCCACTCGTTCCTCACGCTTGGAAAGCGTACCTAAATGAAATTGCAACTTTAGTGCATACTTCATTTTTTCTTGTGCTTTAGCAGAAAACCAGAGAAGGCCAATTAAAGCACATGGTGTAAACACATCAGACATCCTGCTGTTTTATTTTTCTGTGAGGAGTACAAGAAAGTTAGCCACACACTAAAATACAAGAAGTTCAAGTTCTCCCGTCAAAGAAAAACCAAAGTGTTTTTGATTGCACCTTTCACTCACCCCTTTAAAGCCAGATGAATCCATCTTCTCATAAACTGTTTATGAGACCGACAGCTCCATTGCTCTTGGCGGTGGTGTTTATGTCACTGGTAACATGCAGAAAACATTTAGGCCGAAGCCACGGCCTCGTTGATGAAGAAACTCACAGATTAGCTCCATTATGAGTCATGATTGAAGAACCCAAACTGAGAGAGGTCACACAGGTTATGAAAAAAGCAAGCGCTCCTTTACACAGGTCAAACATTTGTGGTGTTTCTGAGAGTCCATGCGTGCTATGTGACGTGCATTCACAGCGGGCGATCTGGTCTTCATTATCCTGCCTGTGTCCACGCTCATGATAGAAAGCCTGTCTCTACTAAAACGTAACAGATTAATTTTGATTCTAACAGCGTGTGTAACATGCAGAAACACATGTTTGCTTTCCTTTCATTTGTTTCTTCCACACAGGCTTGCTGAATGCCTACTCTTGGAGTCTGTCTTCAATCTGCCACAGAGAGATGAAAATATTATCTCAGAAGTTGTTATTATTTTAAATATCCAAGGGAGGAAGTGCAGAGTGTGTAGTGCGTACTCTGGCTGTTCTGGTTACGATGGATTTATTGTTACCGTGAAGCTGCCAGCTCATGTGATCAAGGAAATGTTCTGTCCTCGAAATTTTCACTCTTGGCTGAAAAATAATCAGAATTATTTGATGAGAAAATATCTGAAGTGAAGGCCAGTTTACTACTTGTATAGTAATATTTCATGATTCATGTACATGTTTAGTAATATTGTTTTAAAGGTCACACTTTGATCATAAAGGGCAAAAGTTATACTAAAGCGTTGACATTAACTCACTATAGACTTTTGCTTTGATGGAAGGTAACTGCATGTGCTAGAAAAACTCTGATTTTCCTCTTTTAAGTGTTTCTGTCTGTTCCTCTCTCTGTTCTGTAGAACTGTATAGTCACACAGTATTTGGTCAGACTGATTTGTGGCACCATCAGCTCATTGCACACTGCCTTGTGTGAATATTTTTGGTTCCCTTGAGTGTGTCTAAGTATGTGTACATGTGAATGTACTTATTCACGACATTTACCTTAAATATTTGGATTTAATTGTGCCTTACTTATGCGTTTGGAAGCAAATGTGATCCTTGTCTTATTGAGGATTTTCCTGTCTAGATATTTTAATTTTTCTGTGTATTTTTGCATGAATATGTTGATAGATATGTATCAGTGTGCTCCCAGTATGCTTTCTCGTAAAAGGCTTTTTGTTTTTTCTCTAGTCTCCCTTCAAAAACTATTAACTCATTCACTGCCAGCCATTGGCAGTGAATGAGTTAAACCCATTGTTAAACTCATTCACTGCCATTGACGGCTATAGACGTCAATGGCAGTGAATGAGTTAAAAATTGTTAGAAGCATCTGTGATAGTTTTTACAGCGAGCTTTATGGCAGTCAGGTATATATGTATGCAGAAATGTTCCATACATATGCATGCTAACTGTGAAATTACATTCCAGAGCTCAAGATAACACTGCTTTTATAGCATGAAATTATTTCATGTTCTTTTGAAGATAGTTTGGGACTGACTTCATTGTTTACAGAGCTTTTCTTGTTCTCTTTTTTCTCTTATACATTCTGTCCTTGTGAACTATTGAGCACAAATACGTTAACCTAAATGCTTTGTCTTTTGTCCAAACAGGCAGCGGGAGCTATCCGACCTCTTGTTTCCACAGTAATCGCCACCACATCCGAGGGCTACCTAGACCACTCTTTGGAGAGAGCCAAGTACAGAGCCAGCGAGATGCCTCAAGGATTTACATATGATGTCATCTCTCAGGCCTATCAGAGGGTAGGACCTATACTCTGATGTATCTTTAACAAACAAATGGGCTGTTTGAGGCATCTTGTTTTGGGTCTTTCTGGTTTGATGCAGTTATATGCACGATAAAAAGAAACCTGACATTCTGTATTTAGCTAAGATTTCAGTTTACAAAAAGGAAAATACGAAATACTTGGCTGTCAAGTCTTGCTGTAAACACAGGTCTGTGTGCGACCATTTCTGTAACACCCACTTCACACATTGATTGGTCAAGTGTGGGAGGTGGAAAAACAAGCTGGATTTGAGCTTTTCTTTTTCTTGTAGTTTGTTTTGTAATTCCTTTCAGGACAGAGCGTCTGTAACTGTGTGCCTTTTTCACCATATTTGGCTCTTTTCTGTGAAGGCTGGCTCCTCACCCCACTTTCAAAGGTGACTGAGGGTACACATCAGTTTAAATATTGATGTTTAACCACAGTTTATCTCTTCCAGTTTTGGTCTTTGTTTTTCCACCTTGTACTTCATACACAACGTTCACATTTTGGACAGAGAAGAAATATGGTTTGAAAGACGAGTGAAAGAAGCCATCTATGTCCACTGTGAACGGCCATCTTTGAACAGAGGCGGTGGTTTACGGCACCAACTGTCTGCCATCTATAATCCAGTTTTGAGATCCCTGCTCAGACCCCTTAATGTCCACTCACATCCTGGGCCTGTTGACCTCAGGAAATCACATGATAGGGTGGGGCTAGACTTCACAATGGGTTCACTTGAAACCCTGGTTGATTGTGATCTTCAGACCTTGGCTTGTGTGTGGTAGAGGATCAATAGGGGGTCCATGACCCTCTCGGGGGACACTCCCATAGGGCTTAAAATCTGGGACTCTTTACCAATTGCTCTTAGAGCTGAAGAAGCTTCTTGGATGAGAGATGAAACGTCTTCAAGAAATCTGAAGAAGTCTAGACACTTTTCTTTCCAAGGTCCTTAGACTGTTTTGCTAAAGATTAATTTTAGCTGTTAGTACAATGGTATTTTCAACCAGAGAAAATATTACTTGATGCCACAGAATTGTCGCAACTTTATAAATAACAATAGAAATTTCCTTAGCCCAACCTCATTGATTTTCCAGTGGATTCCCCTATCTTTTAAGAAACTTCCTTTTGATTTGCTGCTGCATGTAAATAGAAAGTAGTGGTCCTTCTATGCTCCCAGTCGGAGCTTGTTGCCTGAGATGAAAAAAGTAAAAGTACATTTTTGTATAAATTTTGTATAAACATATCACAGGATAGATGGTTAAGTCCTGCAGGCATGTGTGACTTATTTGTGGTGTCAAATAATTACTAAAAACCATCTGGGAAATCTTCTAAAATGACATATTGAGATTTATGCACTAAAGCTTACATGAGTTGGATGACAAAGGGCTTTATGATTCCCATACATCATAACGGACCCTTATAGTCCTTCATGGTTCAGCTGATATGCCAGAACCTGCAGGGTTTCACTTTGAAGAGCTTGTGGCATGGGTGCTATCACTTTCTCTTGGCCTCATCTGCATCTAGGAAAGAAATCACACACGATTATATTCTGCCACAGTGCAGAAGATTAGTTTGTGGAACAAAAGTGAACAAAGGCTAAGTTGGAAAAATGGTAACATAGGACTGAAATTACACGGAACGTCTAGGTGGATTCAGATTAATGTTCTCGCATGTATAGGGTGTTTTATTTTACTATGTGTACCTGAAAAATGGAAAGAATTATACGCTGACGTAAACTGTAAATGCGTTAATTGTTCTCTGAAAGCAGAAGTTTATTGCTAAAACGTAGTGGGCCAACGAAATGTGAAACTTAAGTCGATGAAGTTGACCTTATTTATTTTTCAGACGCTTCCAGTTTGCTATTTCAACCTTTACTTCATTAGATGGTTCTTCCGATAGCCACTTTTTTCAAGGGCACGGCAAACTTTGAGCTAAGACGTTAAGTATGCCTTAAATTGGAGCGCCGTGTGTCTGCAGTTATTTTTACTCCTGGCACACATGGATCTTCAGATTGCTCTGAGAGGCCTGTTGGCTTTGGCCTTCTCAGAAAATGAGCTCACTTTTCTGCAGTATTTTCAAGGCACACTGGAGAAGGAGGTCGAGTAAGATTGCGTCCCCCTCGCCTCCTTTTCAAACTTTTCAAAAGAAGGGAAAGTGTAAGGTATCTGTCAGGTTAAGACTCTAGGACATGCACATGAAAAATCTCTAGAGCTGCTCATTTGTAGCGTGACATCTATTGAAAGCAGAAGAACTCAGGGCTGAAAAGACAAAAGGGAGGACACTTTATCCAGTCCCCAGCAAGAGCCTTTGTACCAGGAGAAAATGCTAAAGGTTAAATTACCACAAAACCAAGAGCATATTTCTGCTGTAATTTCTCTCTGCAGTTCCATGGTCCCAGATATAAAAGACTCCCCTCTCTTTTATAGCTTGATAAAATATTACCCTGCTATAATCTCAGGTAGCCTGAATTTGTCTTTGTAGTAGAGAAAACCTCATCGCCTCAATCCAAACTTGCATGTGATCTTCAGAAACGGAGCCAGCAAAGCACAAATAAAATATTCATTGGTAAAATTAACTCTAATGAGTTTAGGGAGGGAAATGACACAGAGTAACAAGGACATAAAAACACTAGAACATTAGTCTAATTGCTCTAATCAGCATAGTTTCCAGCAACAGACAGCAAAAAATCTCATATAAACCCATTGCACTTTACCTGCTTTGACCCAAACAGCAAGCAGACACAGTTAGTGAAGAATTTAGCAGCTAAATATGGAAGTATTTTCCTTGGAGTTGATATTGTTATTCAGTGCTGTTTAATGTTGGTTCGTATCTGCTGGATGTGTTCTTAAGCAACTCTTTGCTATAACCCAAGGTCTTTTTTGCCTAATTAAAGCTAAACTTTTTATTTTTTAAACTGAAATAATAAAAACTAAGTAAAACAGTACTGTGTTCTTAAGATAGCTAATTAAAATTAAATGTATGTATAGACAATGACTTGAGTTTTAGTCTCGGTCAATTTAGTCAAAACAAGAAAACCATCCTGAGGAGGCTTTAGTGATTATCTTTATTGCAACTGTGACCTTTACATTACTGTGAGTCGGTCATTTTTAATGTAATCCATGTTTTCAGACACTTAAATTGTGCCGCTGAAAACTACACTACATGGACAAAATTACAGCACCTATTAATCTCTGAATTCAGGTCTTTTCAGTCCCATTGCTGCAGGTGTATACATTCAGTGACCTAGCCATGCAGTCTGGAGGAACAGTAACTGCATGTGTATATAAAACCTGCAGATAGTCAGATTAACAGTATTTTGTCTCTATCTGCCATTCTGCAATTCATCTCATGTAAACAATAACGTGGCGCACAGCGTGACGTGAAAAAAGGCACTGTAGCTGACGCTGAAATGTTTGTGTGGGTTGCCATGACAACACCAAAGTGAATCTGAGATCGTTATTGTTTTCTATTTGTTTTCTTTATTTGCTTCTCATGCTTGTGTACATTTGCAGTAGGAAAGGTAATCTATGAATCCAGTGATATATCCTGCTTATAAGAAATGTTTCTGTTAAAATATTATTGTGAAGTAGTCACTTCCTGTGAGTTGCGGGAACCGGAAGTTGTGCGCGGGAGAGACAAGACAGAACGGTAACACGGCGGACTTTTCGGAATATACAACTTTTCTACTGCTGGTTTTACAAGGCGTACACGGTAAAAAATCATTATGCTGTTATTTGTTTAACACTTGTGCACCTTGTGAAAGGAAATAAGTGGCTGAGATGAATATCATATGTGCTATCGATATTATTTTACTTGTTTCTAGTTTTCACGGTGCTCCATGATTGTGAGAGGAATAAAAGAATTGTGGACATCAGTACGAAGCGTGGATTCTTTCGACCAGAGTAGAAACAGTGAAAACGTGTCCCAATCCATCTGGAGGCTTCGGTGTGCAAAGCTCTTCTCATCCTGCAGCAAGCTACAGGTCTCGGTTTGCAAACGCGCTTCCCCTCCTGCAGCAAGCTACAGGCTTCGGTGTGCAAAGCTCTTCTCATCCTGCAGCAAGCTACAGGTCTCGGTTGCTTCTCATCCTGCAGCGAGCTACAGGCTTCAGTGGACACGTTGCTTTGCATTTTGTGACAACCAATCGGGAGCTGCAGATTCAGCGGACACTCCAAGAAGCGGTTTCAGGCTAAAGCGTGAGTCCTCAGGCTATATTGTGCAGTTATTATGCCTCATGAGTTGATGGATAGAACATGAGCTACAAATTTGCTGTAATGGACAAGGAATTAATAGTGTTCAAATTTCGGATTGTGTAAAAAAAAACAAAAAAAACAAACAAGCAAACAAACAAACAAAAAAAGAAAAAAAAAAAAAGAAAAAAAAAGGACAATCTGTTGAAGTTCTGGAAATTATTGTTGTTTTCTTACCTGTTGCTTGCAAGCTTCATGAAGGCTGAAACTGAAAATTTATTTGCTGTCATACGTAAGAATCTAAGCTAAGGTTCCTTTGTGTTAATTTTAATAATTCTCCGCCTATTACATCCATTCTTGTAATTACCTTAGTTATCTTGTCCTCTTCATAAGATACCCCCTTTAAAGTCTGAAAATGTCTAAAGATGGTCATAGTCACCCTGATGTTATGTCAGAAGTACAAGATGCAGGGGATTTGGAAGAGGAAAAAAGTGTAGTGTCTGAGAAATCTGAGACAAAAACAAGAAAATCCTCTCGTGAAAGGCGATTAACGCCAAAAATGCAGGAACTGAAAGATCAAGAGTTAACTCAAAAGGAGAAGAGGTTCAAAGCAACATACGAGAAATGGAAAAGCAACGTAAGAGACATTCGCACAAAGTTAAAGCAAGTATGCTCTGAGAGTGACATGTATGATATGATGGATGAGGCTGAGAAGCTTGAGTCTGAATTAAAGGAACAGTATGACAGAATTCGACTCCAAACCTCACCAAGTCAAGAATTTCGAAGAAAGATCGATGCATGCTCAGCCGTGACGGCCGACTTGCTGCAGCTGATGAGAGTACGTCTGACTGAAGATGAAGGTGAGTTTGACACGGTGGCGGAAAGATCAAGGTTACGCATGCTACTTGATAATGAATATGCTAGGTCCATATATGGATCCACAGCCTCCAGAGTTACTGCACCCAGCTGTCACAATTCTAACCATCTCTCAGAGTCACCTAGCATTCCAGCTATGAGAGCGGAAGTGGCTGCTCAGCTGGCTGCAAAGAAAGCCGAAATTGATATGGAAGCTGCCATCGAAGCTCAACGTCAGCAGTTGAGAAAACTTGAAAATCAGAGGGACATTGATGTAATTCAGGCAAAGCTAAATGTCTACACTGAAGAAGAGGGAAGGGATGGGACACGCAGTCCTCCATTCAGCAAAGTGAGTGATGCACACCCCTTCGCTCACCACATCCCAGATCAAGAACGGCAGGTTGTGCAAAACGAGACATCATTGGTCCAATCGCTACAAGAGTCATTAGCTCTTACTCGCTTGCCAACTCCAGAACCTTCTGTATTCTCGGGCGATCCTCTGAAGTTTACAGAATGGAGCATAAGCTTCATAGCCCTCATAGAGAGACGATGCTCTGACCCTGCAGACAGGCTATTCTACCTGCAAAAGTACATAGCAGGTGAGGCAAAATCCTCTCTTGAAGGCAGCTTCTACAGAAAAGATGAAGAAGCCTATCAACAAGCATGGGATAGGTTAAATGCTAGATATGGCCATTCCTTTGTAGTGCAGCGGGCTTTCAGAGATAAGCTAAATGGGTGGCCGAAGATTGGTGGAAAGGAATATCTCAAGTTAAGAGATTTCAGTGATTTCCTCCAAACATGTAGTAATGCCATGCCTCACGTAAAGGGCTTACAGGTTCTTAACGACTGTGAGGAGAATCAGAAAATACTAGTCAAGCTTCCTGATTGGGTGACATCTAGATGGAACCGTTATGTCACAGAGCAGCTAGATCGGGGCAACGACTATCCAAGCTTTCATGAGTTTGCTTCCTTTATCTCTAAGGAGTCACGCATCGCATGCAATCCAGTGTCATCCTTACATGCCTTAAGGCACTCTGCAGAGGCACCAGCAAGAGAGATGAAGCGTTCAAAAGCAAACACGTTTGCCACAAATGTGAAACCCCCGATTCCATCAAGCTCCACCGCCAAATCTGACCCTGGTGAAATCAAGTTGGGAGATGCAGGGAAACCAAAGAAATGGACCACACCAACACAAAATTCCAATAATGGCCAGTGTATTTGCTGTAGTGAGAACCATTCCATACATAAATGCAAGAGGCTTATGGACATGTCTGTAGAGGATAAGAAAAAATGCATACTTGAAAATAAGTTGTGTTTTGCATGTCTAAGAAAGGGTCACAATTCTAAAGACTGTAGGAACAGGGCCATGTGTGGCATATGCAGAAAGAGTCACCCAACGCCATTGCATGAAGATCGTTCTACAGCAGCATCAACACAAGGCGCAGTTGAAGAAAGTACGTTGTCATTATCATGTTGTGTGAGTGGAGGTGAAGGTGGGAGTACATCAATGATAGTCCCAGTGTGGATCTCAACACTTAGTGCTCCGGACACTGAAACCCTAGTGTATGCACTATTGGACACTCAAAGCAGTCACACATTTGTTGATCAGGAGGTGTGCGAAAAGCTACAAGCAACAATGGAACCAGTGAAACTTAAACTTTCCACCATGATGGGGAGAGACTCAGTCGTGAAGAGTCAAAGAGTATGCAAGCTCAAAGTTAGAGGATTTTCCTCTAATGTTTCCATCAGTTTGCCTCCAGCCTACACAAGGGACTTCATTCCCCTTGACCGCACACATATTCCCACTTGCCAGACAGCCAATAAATGGAAACACCTTGTAAGCATGGCCCAGGAGATACCCCCGTTGATGGACTGTGGTGTTGGATTGTTGATTGGATACAACTGCTCCAGAGCGTTAATTCCAAGAAGGGTCGTCACTGGGGGTGACTATGAGCCTTATGCTATTGAGACGGATCTTGGTTGGAGCATTGTGGGAAGCGCACCACAGCGTGTGCAGGCTAAAGATGTGACTGGTTTTTGTCATCGAGTGTCTGTCAGAGAGGTGCCACCCATAACACCATTTGCTGTCATCAAGGCCCTGGAGTCTGATTTTGCAGACACAAAACCTGGTGACAGAAGCATATCTCAAGAAGATATTTGCTTCCTGCAGATCTTGAAAGACAGAATCCAACAAAATAAGGATGGTCACCTGGAGATGCCTCTCCCTTTCAAAGCACGTCCGCATCTCCCAGACAACAAAGGGCTGGCGTTAGTACGGCTGAAGCATCTAAAGAGGAAGCTGGACAGAGATCCCAAATTCAAAATAGACTACGTGAGATTTATGGAAGGTGTCTTCAAGGATGGAGATGCAGAGAAAGTGGAAAACCAAGCAGAGCTGGGGAAAGTCTGGTATATCCCACACCAAGGAGTTTACCACCCCAGAAAACCAGGAAAAATCAGAGTGGTTTTCGACTGCTCTGCAAGGTATGAAGGCACCTCCTTAAACGACCATCTGCTAACAGGACCTGACCTCACAAATAGCCTAACAGCCGTGCTGTGCCGCTTCCGTAAACATCCCATCGCAGTCATGTGTGATGTGGAGAAAATGTTCCACAGGTTTCATGTGAGCGAGGATGATAGAGACTACCTGCGGTTTCTCTGGTGGGAAAATGGAGACACAAACTCTGAACCCAGAGAGTACCGCATGAAGGTTCACCTGTTTGGAGCATCATCATCCCCTGGCTGCGCCAATTATGGCATGAAGCACCTTGCCAGCCAATGTGAGAAAGAGTACCCCTCCGCAGCTAACTTCATCCAGAAACATTTCTATGTCGACGATGGTCTCATAAGTGTAGAGTCGGTGGGTAAGGCAATTGAACTGGTCAAAGAAGCCCAAGCCGTGTGTGCCAAAGGAAAGCTGCACCTTCACAAATTTCTCTCCAACAGCCGAGAGGTCCTTGACTCTGTCGATGTTGCAGAGCGTGCTACGGAGGTAAAGAATGTTGATCTTAATCACGAGGATTTACCAGTTCAAAGAGTGCTAGGTATAAGGTGGAATGTTGAAAATGATAGCTTCTCCTTCAAGGTGTCACTTGAGGAGAAACCAGCAACGCGCCGAGGGATTCTCTCAATTGTGGCCTCCTTGTATGACCCTTTGGGGTTTCTAGCCCCAGTCATTCTTGAAGGGAGAAGAGTGCTGCAGGAGATGTGTCAGAGAGGCACAGGGTGGGATGAGCCACTACCCAAAGGCTTGAAGTTAAGGTGGGAGACTTGGATGAAGGATCTGGAGAACCTGGAAAGAATTGAAATTCAAAGATGCTTCATACCTGACAGCCTTGGCGAGATTCAAAGAGTCGAGCTTCATCATTTCTCTGATGCAAGCAGTCAAGGGTATGGCCAGTGCTCTTACATCAGAGTGGTAAGCAGAGAAAGGGTATGCTGCTCCTTGGTCATGGGCAAGGCGAGGGTTGCACCAACCAAAATAGTTACCATACCGAGACTTGAGTTAACTGCAGCAGTAACCTCGGCATCTGTGAGCAGCATGTTAAGAGAGGAGCTAGAACTCAAGGTTGATGACGAATATTTTTGGACAGACTCAAAGGTCGTGCTTGGTTACATCAATAATGAAGCAAGAAGGTTCCATGTGTTCGTGGCAAACCGCGTGCAGAGAATTCGAGAAACCACCGATGCACGGAAATGGTACTATGTTGACACAGGAGAAAACCCTGCTGATCATGCCTCGAGAGGCCTCAAAGTAGCTGACCTCATCAAGTCAAATTGGTTCTCTGGTCCCAGCTTTCTATGGGAAAGAGAGATAGCCACAAAACAGGCTACTTCAGATTTGCTGGTGGGAGACCCAGAGGTGAGGACTACTCAGGTGTTGAAGGTTGATGTAGCAAGGCAGTTTGACATCCAGAAGCATCTGCTGCGGTTCTCAAGATGGACTACAGCTGTCAACGTCATTGCTCGTATCCAGCGGCTGGCAAAGAGGATCAGGACCGCTGAGCCTTTAAGCGTGGAAGAGAGAAAGCAAGCTGCACAGACTCTCGTCAAGCTTGCACAACAAGATGCCTTTCAAGAGGAGTTAAACACACTCAGCCAGAAACTAGGAAGGCTGCCTTGCAACCACCAACTCTTTCAGCTTGACCCATTTCTCCAAGATGGCATAATGAGAGTAGGAGGAAGACTGAGGAAGGCATCTGTGCCTCTTGAGTTAAGACACCCAGTGATCCTTCCTAAAGATGGTGCTGTTACAAACCTCATCATTGCACACCATCATACCAAGATACAACACCAAGGCAGAGGACAAACCCTCAATGCCCTGAGAGCCAATGGTTACTGGATCACTGGTGGAAGTAAGGCTGTAGCCCAATACATCAGGCAGTGCGTACAGTGCAGGAGAGCCCGCGCGCCACCAGAGGAGCAACGGATGGCAGATCTACCTAGTGACCGTGTTGATCCCACACCACCATTCACTTATTGTGGTATGGACTGCTTTGGTCCTTTTCACACCAAACAAGGTCGCAAAGATCAAAAACGGTACGGCCTCCTCTTCACATGTTTTTGCTCAAGGGCAGTGCATATAGAGATGTTGGAGGATTTGACGACTGACGCATTCATCAATGCCTTGCGCTGCTTCATTGCCCTTCGTGGAGCTGTTAGGCACATTAGGTCCGATCAGGGAACTAACTTTATGGGGGCAAGAAACGAGATGGCAAAGGCTCTGAAAGAACTTGATAAGGAAAGAGTGACTGCATACCTAGCAGAAAATCAGTGCGACTTCCAGATGAATACGCCCCACTCTAGTCATGCTGGAGGCGCATGGGAGCGTCAAATCCGGACAGTGAGAAGCGTACTGAGCACAGTCCTTGCCTGCAGTGTGGGAAGGTTGGATGATGCTTCATCGAGGACATTCCTTTATGAAGCTATGTGCATCGTGAATAACCGCCCACTCACTGTTGATAACATCAATGACCCCAAAAGCTTGGAGCCACTCACACCGAACCACTTGATCACCATGAAATCCTCAGTCCCACTTCCACCTCCAGGTAAATTCGTCAAGGAGGACCTGTATGCTAAGAAACGGTGGAGAAGGGTACAGTATTTGACTGAGCAATTTTGGCACAGATGGAGAAAGGAATACCTGGCCAATATTGCTCTGAGACAGCGATGGCATACACCAAGACGTAATGTGGAGGTGGGTGACATTGTGATTCTCAAAGAGGAAGATGTTCCTCGCAATGAATGGAAACTTGCTAGGGTTGTGGAAGCACATGAGGATGATGATGGACTTGTACGGAAGGTGACAATCCAGACTGGTGATCGGAAGTTAGGAAAGGGAGGCGAACGCCTCGTCCAACCCTCAATCATTCAGAGACCCATTCAGAAATTAGTGGTCCTGGTGAAAAACAGCTAAATGGGAAAAATGTCATTCATTGATTAGATTTCCCTTCTAAAATAGAAGTTGTCATTATGCTGTACTTCATGCACATGTTATGGAGATGTAAAATCTACTGTTCATATTGTTGAATTCATTTGTTGAGAAAAGAATATTGTTTATGTCAATGCAAGAATGTTTAAAACAACAACATGGTGCTTGGGAATTACCATTGATATAATGAGAAATGCAAGTGTATTTACGTTCTCAATTGTAATAATCAAAGGTAATTGGTGGGAGTGTAGCTGACGCTGAAATGTTTGTGTGGGTTGCCATGACAACACCAAAGTGAATCTGAGATCGTTATTGTTTTCTATTTGTTTTCTTTATTTGCTTCTCATGCTTGTGTACATTTGCAGTAGGAAAGGTAATCTATGAATCCAGTGATATATCCTGCTTATAAGAAATGTTTCTGTTAAAATATTATTGTGAAGTAGTCACTTCCTGTGAGTTGCGGGAACCGGAAGTTGTGCGCGGGAGAGACAAGACAGAACGGTAACACGGCGGACTTTTCGGAATATACAACTTTTCTACTGCTGGTTTTACAAGGCGTACACGGTAAAAAATCATTATGCTGTTATTTGTTTAACACTTGTGCACCTTGTGAAAGGAAATAAGTGGCTGAGATGAATATCATATGTGCTATCGATATTATTTTACTTGTTTCTAGTTTTCACGGTGCTCCATGATTGTGAGAGGAATAAAAGAATTGTGGACATCAGTACGAAGCGTGGATTCTTTCGACCAGAGTAGAAACAGGCACATACCTTTGACGTTGCGTGATGAACTCTGTATTCCTCGTCCACACGTAAACGCAAAAAATGAGTTTTAAAAAATCTCAGTTTTCAGTGATTCGAAACGCCGTTTACGTGTGGACGAAAGACCCAAACAGCTGCGTTTTTAAAAATACCCATGTAGGTGTGGACGTATTGTAAGAGTTAGTAATGTATTTTATTACTACCTCTAATTTATTGCAGTTTACTTGTATCTGCTTAATTGTTTACTAAATGGTTGAGGTGTGAAATAAACCACAATGGAGTTTGAAAGGTGAGGGGGCGCGAACATTTTTATTGTAAAACCAAGGGGGGCCTAGCAAAAAAAGTTTGGGAACCACTGGTCTACAGAGTTCATGAAATCTGAGTGTGGTACTGTAATATATTGTGTAAGTGAAGTGACAGACCACATAGAGTTACAGAGTGACTGAGTGCTGAAGCATACAGGGAATAAAAGACTTTGGTAACACTGTAATTGCAGAGATCCTATCCTACACTGGTATTAACATCGGCATAAAACTGTGTGCAGGGACCTTCAAGGCATGGGTTTCCATTGTCAAGCAGCTTCTGTAGGCGTAATGTGTAGATGGCCAATGCTTTTTTCCATGTAGCGTATACTCCAACCTAAACTAAAACTCACGCTGTAACATATAAGAGTAAAACTAAAGCTAAAGTCTTTCAAAACAATGAAAACTAAATTGAAAGAGGGATAATCTCTCTGGAAGCTAAGTTGAATTGCAAACAAAAAATCCCTAAACTATAAAACTCAAACCAAAAAACCCGATTCACTAGGTTACTTTTAAGATCCACCAGTCTTTGAAGTCCTTACACTGCAGTGTAAAAAAGATACAGTTGTGAGACGTACAATTTTGGTCATTCCTTTAACAATTTATTTATTGTTATAGGAATTTCTTTCAGGCGAAAACCTCAGAGCCTGCTAACCTTTTAACCTCGACAAAATAACCAAAAAAAGCTCCTCTAAAACCTCTGTACACCACATCTTCAGCAGCAAATAAAACATTTCACATCTCCCACAACAATGTGGGAAAATGTCTTATGAACCTGATGAAACCAGTGTTGCACATTTTAAATCTTATTTCAGAAAGACAAGAGGGTTACAATTCCAAGAGCGCATTAGCCAAAGAAAACAACGTCCTGTGAAGCATCCGTTGAAAAATGTGGTGACGGCAGCTTTGTTTTATGAAACCTTTACTGTGTAAACATTGTCACAGTATGGAGAGTGAAATAAAAGGCTCCAGATATGGAAATCTTTTCAGCTGAACGTCTAACCTGTGTTGCACAAAGCCAACTTATCTGAGGAGCGCCCAGAGGAAAGAAGTACCTTATTTAGCAATTTGCACATCATACCAGCAGTACATAATAAATTAGATTGTACCTGAAGTCTTTTAGTAATAAAAATGTAAGATAATTCTTAAACACAGGTGCACTAAGTTAACTAAAATCTTTCAAACCAATAAAAAGAGTCAACGCAAGAAGTATCTATAAGAACTGTTTCACATTTGGTGCTTCTGCTTAGCGTAGAAATCGTAGAAGTCATCATTTAGTTCGCTAGTTTAAGAATTTGGTGCACAATGAACTTTCTCAACAACTACATGTAAAATCTCTAGGAAATTTGGGTTGGAAATGAAATGTCTCCAGGGGGTTGTTTATTATGATTTTGGTAATTGGTATAATCAAGTTTAGGTTCCCCATAGGCCATGGACAAGCATCTCAAGGTATAATGACCACATGTCCACAAATACTGGGAACAATAGTAGAAGCCAAAAATCAAATTTTCTGGCTGATGTGAAATTTACTGAGTTAATTAATTCTTCACGTTCCTCAGAGGATAAACAGTTTGGATGTGTTTTTGATGTCCCAAGACAAGATATTTCTCTCTGGCAGCACATATGATTTAAAACTCCAAACAATACAACAAGTGATTGATTAAGCCACTCAGTGGTTGCTCTTCAAGCTTTTTGTTTTGATTTAGGCAACATTTGTTTTACTGTAGGTGTTGAAGATTGGATCAATGAAGAAAAGTAATGCTGTTTGCTTTCTGCATGGGCTGCTTTTCACAAAGACTGCTTGAAAATGGCTCTTGTCTGGTATAATTCTGATATTAGCTGGCATGGTGAAAACGGTTTTGGCAGTCACTGTCTGAGATTTCACAACAAAGGCATGAATCTAATATTTTTAGCCCCTCTACTATAGATTATGTCTAAAAGATGGATGTAGCCATGATGACTTCATCAAAGGACTGGATAAGTGTGTGTTTTAACAATGCCGTGGGTTTTTTTTTTTTAAGGTAGAGATGACCATATTTTGCTGCTGGCAGTGCCTGCTAATTGGTGCAAGATTCGAGCACATACTATTTGGATGCTCTCTACTTCAAAGCACACTATATTAATTCAATTAAGAAAGCTTCCAAAGGCCCCAGCACCACAAACACAGGCTGAGAGTTGTGGGTACGACTGTTAATCAAAGTGGTCCACACCCTTATCTAACAAAAATAGAGACCTTAACAACATTCAGACTGGTGAGTTATAATTTACTCACTGAAATATTCTTAATGAAATGTTATGAAGTAGGAAACTACCCATACCTACCTGTAAACCTGCTTATTTCTGCTCTAAAGTTGGGCATTTTAACCTGGTAGTTTATGGGAACTAAGTCAGGCAGCCTCAAGTGTCCAGCTGGAGGAATTGCAGTTTTTGACATTTATGTGTTGGATTCATTTTTCAACCCTGAGGTTTCTGCTTGTCCTTTACTGGCTCTTTAAATATGAGTAATCGTCCTGTTACTCAACTCAGATTGTGGTAAAAGGAGGATTACAAAACAGAACATTTTCAAACTTTTGTAAAAATCTGTTAGTAAGCAGAGCAGAGCAGAGCATACACTGTGGTGGTACCTTCATTCCGCTGAGTTTGATGGAAATACACTGGTGTCAGCGACCGTCCACAGCATCTGCTCTCTCTTGTGTCCCCTCTGCAGTGCAGTGAGTCAGACTTCGAGTTTGGCACAGAGTGTCTCCATCTGGCTCTGCAGTACTGTGGCACCAATGCCAAGCTCATTGAGGGTCCGCCAACACTGTGGAAGGTGAGCTCGCCAGGGGCCTGCTTTGGGTTTGGGATCGAGGATTTTGTGACATTTTGGCTAGCACAACTGCACGCCACTGATTTATCAAATGAGTAAAGATAAATCATGAATTGAAAGTTTGTGGGTGCTGGCAAAAAAGGAAACACACATAAATTGACTGTGACATCCAGGATAAGCATATACCGGTAGAAATTAGGCTAACTACTGTATTAATGTTTTCTTCTCAGTTTTCTGTGTGATCCATTCTTAATGACGTGTGTTTTTTTAGTTAGACGTAATGTTAACTTGATATGAAGGCAATTTGGTTTTACATGCTGAAGGCTCTGCTCCATTATAACAGGTTGAATTTACTTTGCGGTGCTCAAAGCAGCACAACAGTGACCCACTGAGTCAGAGTTACGATGGATCGCTAACCCTTTTTTTAGCAGGTAGTTTGAATATTTATGGAGTCAAAAACTAAATCAAGAATCGTACATGTGTTATGAAACTGTGAGATAATGCATTACAAAACAGAGTGTAGTCTCAGATGATATTGTTTTTGCACAAGGGATACATTTGTGGTGTTGTTTGAGCACCTCAGTTTTACTTTCAAAGTAGGAACATATTCTATGGCAAACTAACAGAAGTGCTATCTTCTTCAGTCAAATAAATTTTCTAAATACTTAAAATGCTGCTTATTCCACTGGAAGTTACAGAGTTACTATCATATTGTCTCATTTGAATAATCTTTAGAGATGTGAAAGTGCATCATGACATAAAAACTGGAGGAAAGTCCAAATCTGAGGTCCAAATCATTGATTGAAGCTAAACGGGTTGTTGTTGTTTTTGGAAAAACACATGTATGGCTTGTTTTGTATTTGATGAACACATTAATTTTACTCAGAGAATATTTCTAATAATCTGAGAAAACCTTTAAAAAGCAACATAATCAGCTCAATTGTCAGTGTAGCTCACAGATAAGATTCCAGCGAGTTTCTGGGAGCAGATATCTGAAAATCTCTGCACATAAAACTGAAACAATGTGCACAGATCTCCATAAATAAAACGTTCCTTTCTCTCATTTGGGTAAACTGACTGGATAAACCCAAGTTATTTTGTCCTCCAGGTGACCTACAAACGGGATTTGGCTGCCGCAGAGTCCATTATCAAAGGTGAGTTTCTTTTGTGGATATGCTTTCATAGAACTTCCTGTATGTACAGTACAAAGTACAATAGTTTTTCATCCTCTTACTTATATAAAATGTGTATGCTGACAGGTAGACATGAATGGTTGATTCCACTAGGTCTTCTCACACAGGTTAAATGGTCAGAAATAAGCAGTGTAGGAGTGTCTACATTCTTTTTGTGTGGTCTGGAGTTGTGAATAGGTGACATTGAATTAAAATAGGCTATTGTTTTCAAAGGAAGAAATTCTTTGTAGTATTGTTTAGCCTGGGATGAACACTGTGGATTTACACAGTCAGTGAGTACTATAGAAAGCAAGTCAGGACAAGGGAGACTATCATAATCAGAGAAATGGAAATAAACACAGCACTATATTTCACCCCGCCAGCACCTGGACCAACAAGTACCTGTTTGATGATGACATAAGTGATTATTCTCAGAGCCTCTGAAGTGAATGAATTCATTGTTTGATTTTTAGAAAGGACGTGGAAAAAAGTTCTCATATCTGTCAGTACAAGAAACTGACGAGAGCTTCAATTTGTGTTTGCATTTCTGTGTGATTGCATAGAGCCACCACAGAGTGTGTGTGTGTTTGTTTGAACATTTATGGCTACTCTACAGAAGGCTTTCAAATAACAACAATATATTTAGTCTTCCTTTTTTTTTGCTGCAGCAGTAGTGTGCAATGGGATGAATGTCACAGTGAAATTGTGTTATTTCTATCTATGGACTTTTAATTTTGATTTGTAGTCCTCCTTTGAATCCTCAAAGGGCCCACAACACAGTAGGTGACGCTGTTTGCCATCACTAAAATTAAGATAAAAGTCAAATTGAGGTAGTCATGTTGGACTTGCTGCTGTTCAGTATTTGTTAGCTTTAACTTTAATGAATTCAGGAAAAATAATAAAACTTCACAAATACTTTTTTCTATAAATTAATTGTCATAACTATGAAAAGTAGGAATCAGGCTTTGTCTACAGTGCTATTTTTATAGCTATTTTTAGCATTTTGAGCGTGCAATATAAGTAATATGTTGTTTGCCCCGGGCTGGCAGACCCTTGCGAATAAGGGAGCACTGCATATTACTACCAAACATAAAGTGTCACCTGAAGAAGCGCAGTATTGTGTCAGCGTGTAATGTCATAATTAGCTATGTATTACATTTGGTGCTCGCCTCTCCTGATAAGCTTTTAAAGTAGAACAAGTTTGCAAGTGTATCTTTCATTTTCATACTGAGGAAAGAACTTTGACTTTGAGTAAGTTTATTTTCTTGTTTTGAAACTATGGCAAAGTGTATGGATCCTACCTTATTTTAGTGCAGTTTGATTCAGACAACTCAAGTAGAGGATTTCAGGTATCTTCTGCTTTTCTTTACAAATGAGGGAAGGAGATGAGAAATTGGTGCAATATCAGCAAAAGTGAGGGCTTGGTTTGTTGTAGTGAAGACTTGTTTGATTGTGAAACCTAAAGCTGTCGATTTGCTTGTCAGTCCACATTTCCCCACAGGAATGGCCAAAAGCTGGGGGCGAGTCTCTCTCTTGACTGCCGCCTATTTGTAACTGCTGCTTATCCATGTCCAGTGGGTGATGGAGGGTAGCTGAGGGTCTGGGTGTCTATAAGCTACGTTTTCCCACACAAACTGACAACAAAGATGTAAATTTACAGAAATAACTCTCGAGAAAAAATGATCAGTGATGTATATTTTACTACACATCACTGATAACTGTACCGATTGTTTTTTTTGTAGCTACTATTAAGTCAATGCTGTTTTGATAATTTATATTCAATCTCAAATTCTAATTGTTTTCCAGGCAAGCCAGGTTGTGGTGCAGTCATGTTAATTTTTCAAGTGCACCTCTTGTAATGTGCCAAGATTGATTTATTTGTCGTTCAGAGTTTTGCCATTTTTTGTTTATGTGGAGGAGTTTTTAAAATCACACGTCTTCTCTTTCAGAGACTTTATCACGATCAGCATGCGTTATCACAGGTGGATTGGCAGAAGCTGTGAACCTGGCAGATGCTCTTCGGAAGGCTGTTGGAGCTCTGGATATGGTACGTACGGGGCAGTAACAGCTAATTCAAGTGTTGTTTGTGATGACAACAAAACTGTAGAGCCTCACCAGTTTACCATTATGTTTTCCTCTATCTCACCCGTATCCGTCTCCTGTCATATACCTCAAATCTCCCCATAAACTCTATGCGAGCTCCACTTGGGTGGCCCAGTGGTGAAACTTGCCATTTGTGGTCACACCTCTAATGGAGCCTGTCTGGGACTTCCACACCCTGCAACTTTCCTCCCCACAGCCCCAGCCTCCTCCTCTGACTCTGCACGCAGGAGAGCAGATGCCCCTTCTCCTTAACTTGTAGTCACTTTGTGGGCACATCAAATTCCCACGTTGCCTTCAGTCCATATAGCAAACATCCTTTATTTAATTTGTAAAATTGTTCCTGATAGACAATGAGTAAAGTGTCCATGTGCAAAACAGAAAAGAGTGACAATCTGGGACATCTGACAGCACAGACCACATAGAGGCTCCAAATATGAATTACTCTCCTCTTACCTCAACAACCGTTGGGTTTCCTTAGAGGAAGCCACGTAACAGGTAACTCAAACAACCTGGATTTTGAAAAGAAGGCAAATAAACAAATGTGGCAAATTACTTTTAATCAAAATAAACTGTTCTTAGTATCCAGTTAGAGGGATATCCAGTAGGAAACAACTGTAATAAACCTACAGTCAACCATTTTAAACATTTTAAACATTGTTGTACTAATAGGCATAGTTTGCAAATGAGCATAAAACAATTTTAGTTTGTTTATTGTACAAAACAATTCAATGAGTTCAGATGAATTTTTGAAGACTTTGACGGTGAACTCAACTTATTGCTTGTCTTCGCCAGCAGTGATATTCAGGGATAAAAAGTAAAAAGTTGATTAGCCTTACCTAACTGTTAAAAAAGCCAAATATTTCGAACTGTATCGTCGGTTATTCGCTGCTTTTTCTTGCCTATAAACAGTAACCTATTTATTATTAATTATCGGGATGTGTTGTCTGCATATAGCCACTGATGACTGTTATTGGTCTGTCGGCAGGTCTGACAGTAATGCAAATTATTTGTCAGCTTCACATTACTAATGAGAAACTGCTTCTCCACCAGTGAGATCTGGTGACTGTGGAGACCATTTGAGTACAGAGAACTTATTGTCATGTTCAAGAAACCAGTTGGAGACTTTTTGAGCTTTGTCCATTATTCTGCTGGAAGCAACCATCAGGAGATGGGTACACCTTGGTCATAAAGGGATGGACACGGACAGCGACGATGCTCAGCTGTGTCATTTAAGCAGTGCTCAGGTGGAACTAAGGGACACAAATTGTACTTAGAAAATATCCCTATGCCTGAGCTGTTGATCCAATTGAGGATAGATCCATGCTTTCATGCTGTTTACATCAAATTCTGACCCTACCACTAGAAATCAAGACTCATCAGAACAAGCAGAGCTTTTCCATTCTTCAATTATTAGAAGTTTTCTGCTCTTAGCTGACAGAAGTCCCACCTGGTGTGGTCTTCTGCTGCTTTAATCCAATTGCTTCACAAATGATATTTTGGATGCCTCGGTTGTAATGAGTGGTTATTTGAGTTACTGTTGCCTTCCCATTAGCTTGAAGTAGTCTGGTCATTCTCCTCTGACTTCTGGCCTCAATATTGTATTTTTATCCAGAGAAGTGGCTTTTTCTGACCATTTTCTCCAGAGATGGATCTGTAGGAAAATCTCAGTAGATCAACTGTTCCTCAGATACTCAGGGCAGCCGCTCTGATACCATCAACTATGCCAGACTCAAGCTCAATTTGAACTTTGGTGGGCCGATTTGACCATGTCCACATGTTTTATTGAACTAACTACACCGACTGGCTTCCATTTTATTGGATGACTAGATATGTCACCCAATAAAATTTAACAATTGAACAAACAATTGAACAGATATATCTAACAAAGTGGTCAGTTAAATAGCTGACTTATTTGATCCCAACAAACACCTTAAATTAACAATTGCAATGGACGACTGTTGATTTGAAAACAAATCATTGTTGCCTAATAAATTAGAAATGTAAATGTCTTCTTAGCAAGCAAGAGTTAATTAACTCAATTTAAAAATAGTCTACATTGTCTGCGTACCATACCTTGTCTTTTTTGTTAATATAGCACAAAATAGTGTTGCGGGAAAAATTGATGCAGCAAAGTAGGTTTCAATTCATTTATTTATTTAAAAGAGGCAATGCACTTTCACATATTCCAGTTTTGAGCATGAAACTGATCTGCGGTCATTAGTTTCTGCACAGTTTAGAGCTGCTGCTAATTTTCAACCCTTGTCTCTTGTGGCTTTTACATTCCCAATACACAAACAAATTTACAACATTCAATTACATGAAACCAAAATACACTATGATTCCAAATCTACAAAGAATTTAGTATAAAATATATTTTGTTTAAAGCAAGAGAAAGATGGAAAAAAACGTATAATTTTAAAAAGTATGAATACTTGTAAAATATAATATGGTATTCTAGTTACATAACTATAGAGCAAAACGGGTGCTGAGGGCAAAAAAATGGCAGACGCGCAGTGAGATTTTAAGTACACAGTGTGAACGCTGATTGAACTGAAGAAGGCCAGGAGAAAGATGATTGGACTAGACTACAACAAATTTGTGACTTTCAAAAATGTATCACAATTAATTGCAATATTATCATAAACAGGCTACAGGTAATTGCCAGCTTTACCCCTTTCAGACACACACTGATATCAGACTGATATGGTTCACAATATCATTTTGTAGCAAAAAAATAACTGAAGTGAAATAAATGTATCTTATTGGATAAAACGGATATTGACAAGTAGAAATATATGTTTTTTCAATACTCGAATATCACAGAATGTTAAAAATCCCAATTATACTGTATCATGAGTGAAGTACTGTATTGGTATTACATCGCAGGGTTTGAGATGATTTCCATCTCTGCCACATAAGCAAATAATTATGGCTCTACAATCCCACATTGTTTGAGTTGCAGCAGCTGGGAATGAAAAAAATAGTAGTTTTTTAGGATAAAATAATCCATGCGTGCTTTAAGCAGTTGAAGAAGAAGAGTTGACTCATCAGTTCTCTTACACTATGAATCGTGCGTATTTACATCAAATGTATTTTCATAGTGTTTATTATACACTGAAATTTCACATCCATCAGTTATTACACATCTATACATGTTTAGTAATGTTTTTCCTGTATTTTTTGATGTGGTATAGATATTCGCTGGGCATTACTGCAGACAATGGAGTGCAGTGGCACAGCAAGCTGCAAGTCATGATTCCATATTTGTCAGTGATCCAAACTGTTCATCCTCCTTTAAACTTGCTCCAAGTCCCTCCTTAGCTGGTGTCAGAACGAGCGGATCTTGCTGTCTGGTGCTGGAATGGGCCCCAGAGATGGATTTGGGGTCATGTTTTCTCCTCCTTGGATCGGCTGATTAGACCTATTCCAGTCTGTACTTAGGTGGCCAGTGAGGCTGTGTTTTTTTCCGGAACACGTGTTCGGAACCAGATACATCCTTTTCAGGGAGTATGTGAGGGAGGAAGAAAAATGGGGGAGATGAAAGGCAAGTGGAAGAAGCGGAAGATGAAGAATTAGCTTTGTCCCAGTGCCATTGCCTGAATCTAATACAGGGATAAGTGGGATATGTGTGTGCAGGTGGGTGATTTGGCAGCATGTGTGCACAAGAGACAAAGACCGTGCAAGTAAAAATATGATTAGAGATTCTTTCAGCAGGATATTATCTAAGAGATCAATTTGATGCAGTTTAAAGGGCCGGTTCACCTCAAAATCACATTTACTGATTTTCCACTGGCCTGTGGTGCTATCTGTCTTTCTAGATTTGTTTTAAGTGTTAGTTGCCCAGTTTTACTGGCTGTAGAGATGTCCAAAACTGAGCATCTCTTAAATATAATGGAGCTCAGTGGTACCTTGTGGTAAACCTTGATGTGAGTAATCTCATGTGGAAACCAAAGAGTGAAGAATGAAGCGTGCACCTAACCATGACGAGAAGCTTGTGGTTGTGACAGTGTGATAGAATGTAAACACTTGCAGTGTACCCCACACCTGAGCCACAGTCTTATCTAGCTGTGGTGGCTGTAGGTAGTATGAAAAATAATTCTCCCATGAACTTGCTCATTGCAATGTTCAGATTTTTATGAGCCACGAGCTCTGAAAAGAGACATTGTTGCTGAGTTTTTCAAAATTAAATTCAGGAAAAGGATTGATATCTCTACAGATGCAAAACTGGGTAGCTCATACCAAAACAGTCTGCATACAATGTATATGTTTTATTGAGGGACACAGGACAATTATGTGCATTCAGTTATGGAGTGAAATATTCCTTTTTAAATTTCTAAAAAAATGTATAAAAGAAGATTCTCTCATGTTAACTCCTAAAAATACCGTACCACCACCAATGTGTGAATATGTTTAAAACCTTAATAGAAGCACTTGCTCTTAAATTCCCAGATATTGTTTTCCATACTAACATTTACCCACGTTTGTGACATTGGATTGGTGAACACTAGTGTGGTTATTTTGGCCAAACAATGTAACGGTTTTGTCATTATAAATACTTAATACTGTCATTGACATGATATGCAGCGCACACATGCCTTTGTTTAACCTCTTAAGACCCAAACTCTTTCATGGCATGCATTTTTTTTTCTCTTTGCTATTTGGGCTGATTGGGACCTGATGAATGTAAAAGCAAAGAATTACTATTTTTTTTTTTTTTTTTTTTTACCTGATTTTTGTTTCCGAGAAAAATTTGATCCACATATGAGGATGTTCGTTTTAAATTTTGATAGAACAGTGGTAGTATAACGTCCTCGTAAGTGGATATCAGGCCCTTGTAGAGCAAAATTTTGTATTTTGGTCTAGACAACCCAAAATGTGATGTCCACATATGTGGACACCAGGTCCTAGGAGGTTAACCTACTTTACTAAATATGAAACAAATATTTTTGTGTCTAGTATATCCAGTGTTTGTTTCCTTCAAGTGACCACATCTAAATACACTGAAAAAAGTTAACATTGTGATAAAAACCTTAACCTCTTCCAAGAAAATTACTCTGCATTGAACAGTGTCATTAAATACCCGACAATTGCTTTCTTGTTTTATTAAAAACACATTTTCAGTATTTGATTGGAGTAAAATCGAAACAAAGACTGACACAGACAAGTAGATGTTTTATGGGAGGAAAAAACACATTAAACTTTTTTTTTTCAAATCAAATTATCTCCTCTTTCTTCCCCCTGGTATCGTTTAATCTTGACACATGTTGTTATTTTAATATGCTGTGCACATCAAAGGGAATCCTCAGATCCATATCAGCTTAGTAAAGGTTTTTGATAATTACTTTCAACTCAAGAGAATTTGTCATTTAGACAGAAAACAAGTAGTATGATTGGACAGACAGTGTGCCAGCAAATGTGCTTTTTTTGGCTGTCAGCCACAGATAGTTTTAAATAATGGGTTCTAAGCTTTGCTTGCAATTTGCCAACAAGTTGTTTTTTTTAGACTAGATGATTGATCTTTGAATATATTTTAGGGCCAAAGTGTCTGGTAGCTTTAATAAACGTACCATATTCATACTGTCAGCAGTATTTGTAGCTTGCAGATGTTGTTAATGTTTCATCTTGATGCAAACACAAGCTTAAATATGTATATGTATATGTAAGTACCTGTGTCTGATATAATAATTACCTTTCATGCTGGAATCTGGACTTAAAGCACATAAACTTTGTTTAAGAAAAGAAAATGATAAGAGTATGCGATACAAGTCACTTTGGACATATGAGACAAATAATAAATAATGTATTATTCTTACACAAAAAATTATGTAAGAATTGGACATAAGTATCATAAAGACAGTAAAAATAACCAGTCAATAATGTTACAAAGTAAAAGCTTTGTAAAAGAATTCACATTGTAAGTCTGAGTACCTTGTTCTTTTTGTACCTTAGAGAAAAAAACCCAATTCAGGTATTAATTCAAGATGGAGTCCGTTTTATTCATAAAAGTTGGATTCCTCTTTTAAATCTTGGAACTGAGCAATTCTGTGGTCACCATCTTGTTGTTTAAAGGAATAGTGGTGAACCAGTGACAGGCTCATGGGCAGCCAAGGCTCACTGATGCATATCGGAAGTGAAGCATGTGGTCTGATCCAACAGACTAGATACTGTAGCTCAAATTGCGGAAATTGGTTCTGATAGAAAGGTGTCAGAATACACAGTGCATCTCAGCTAGTTGTGTTTATATATATATATATATATATATATATATATATATATATATATATATATACAGTGGGGCAAAAAAGTATTTAGTCAGCCACCGATTGTGCAAGTTCCCCCACTTAAAATGATGACAGAGGTCAGTAATTTGCACCAGAGGTACACTTCAACTGTGAGAGACAGAATGTGAAAAAAAAATCCATGAATCCACATGGTAGGATTTGTAAAGAATTTATTTGTAAATCAGGGTGGAAAATAAGTATTTGGTCACCTCAAACAAGGAAAATCTCTGGCTCTCACAGACCTGTAACGTCTTCTGTAAGAAGCTTTTCTGTCCCCCACTCGTTACCTGTATGAATGGCACCTGTTTGAACTCATCATCTGTATAAAAGACACCTGTCCACAGCCTCAAACAGTCAGACTCCAAACTCCGCCATGGCCAAGACCAAAGAGCTTTCGAAGGACACCAGGAAAAGTATTGTAGACCTGCACCAGACTGGGAAGAGTGAATCTACAATAGGCAAGCAGCTTGGTGTGAAAAAATCAACTGTGGGAGCAATCATCAGAAAATGGAAGACATACAAGACCACTGATAATCTCCCTCGATCTGGGGCTCCACGCAAGATCTCATCCCGTGGGGTCAAAATGATCATGAGAACGGTGAGCAAAGATCCCAGAACCACACGGGTGACCTGGTGAATGACCTGCAGAGAGCTGGGACCAAAGTAACAAAGGTCACCATCAGTAACACACTACAACGGCAGGGAATCAAATCCCGCAGTGCCAGACGTGTTCCGCTGCTGAAGCCAGTGCATGTCCAGGCCCGTCTGAAGTTTGCCAGAGAGCACATGGATGATACAGCAGAGGATTGGGAGAATGTCATGTGGTCAGATGAAACCAAAGTAGAACTTTTTGGTATAAACTCAACTCGTCGTGTTTGGAGGAAGAAGAATACTGAGTTGCATCCCAAGAACACCATACCTACTGTGAAGCATGGGGGTGGAAACATCATGCTATGGGGCTGTTTTTCTGCCAAGGGGACAGGACGACTGATCCGTGTTAAGGACAGAATGAATGGGGCCATGTATCGTGAGATTTTGAGCCAAAACCTCCTTCCATCAGTGGGAACTTTGAAGATGAAACGAGGCTGGGTCTTCCAACATGACAATGATCCAAAACACACCGCCCGGGCAACAAAGGAGTGGCTCCGTAAGAAGCATTTGAAAGTCCTGGAGTGGCCTAGCCAGTCTCCAGACCTCAACCCCATAGAAAATCTGTGGCAGGAGTTGAAAGTCCGTGTTGCTCGGCGACAGCCCCAAAACATCACTGCTCTCGAGAAGATCTGCATGGAGGAATGGGCCAAAATACCTGCTACTGTGTGTGCAAACCTGGTAAAGACCTATAGTAAACGTTTGACCTCTGTTATTGCCAACAAAGGTTATGTTACAAAGTATTGAGTTGTATTTTTGTTATTGACCAAATACTTATTTTCCACCCTGATTTACAAATAAATTCTTTACAAATCCTACTATGTGGATTCATGGATTTTTTTTTTCACATTCTGTCTCTCACAGTTGAAGTGTACCTCTGGTGCAAATTACTGACCTCTGTCATCATTTTAGGTGGGGGAACTTGCACAATCGGTGGCTGACTAAATACTTTTTTGCCCCACTGTGTGTGTGTGTAAATATATATATATATATATATATGTGTGTGTGTGTGTGTGTGTGTGTATGATATGCCTTATTATTTGTATAAAAATGAGAATAGTTTCTTAACACTTTTAAATTCCGTATTAACCGTATGTCTCTGGTTTGTTTAACTGGTCTTTTTGGTGTTTGGGGTTCTGTGGCTTCTTGGCTCTCTAGGCCTAAACTAAAATAAACACGTCTACTCTGCGATTTCATGGCCAACCTGTTTTAGATCATGTCAGATTTTTTTTTTAGAACCCTGCAAATCGGCATGTCGGACCAAAAAGATTTTCCTCCTGAAGCTGGGGGCAGTTATCTTTCAAGAACAATTAACCATTGAGCATATGGTTCCCATAACCATTTCACATTCTCATTTACTTTCAGTTACTTTAATGAGGAGAACAGTGACATCTCAATGCCAAACATAGATTTTGAATGTTTATTTCTGTGTTTATTTCCTGAATGTTTGACACTATAGTAACAGGTTATATTTTTAAGGGAAAACAACAAAAATGAATTCAAAATGGACATTGTGGGCTATCCAGTTGCCTCAATTTATTTGTGTGCCAGAGCCAAAATTAAAAGATCAGAACGTAAATGTCTCATTTCTCTAAGTAAAAAGGCTTTTACAGTTCTTGGCTGCATGTCGGCTTCAACTCAATTTGCAGCATAATGAAATTTAAGTTGGCTTACGTATGATTGCTGTTCCCGTTTTTTGCGTATGACAGAATTTTTCTGCCAGTTCAGAAGTATAAGAAGCCCAGAAATAGTTTCTTTTTTACCCTGTCTCATTTGTTCTAATAAGTTTCTGACTGCAGTTGATGGAAATAAGCCACTCAGTTATGTGATCTTTAGGCACAAATCTTTTCCTTTTTTTAATAACCTTTTTCTGTAATCATAGAATGATTCATGGCAGAAAAGCAGGTGGATGTACTCTCGCAACAGATGACTGAAATAGTGGCTGAAACAAAAACCAGAAGCCTCTTGACCTTTGAGCGTTGGAGTCGATCAGTCATTCTATATGAAATGCATTAGGACCTTGGCACTGGTGGACCTACCTTAAATCTTATCAGTCAAGCAAGATACATCAGCTGAATATTTAACATGAGGGTATCTCTCATTCACAGGAGTTGGACATCGTCCCAGATCTAATGGGAGACAACGCCAGGTGTCTGTTAAAGGAGTGGAACTTCATCCAAGTTTCTGTAAGTTCTTATTCTATTTTCTACAACTTCTCTGTGAAAGTAAAATATGCCGCTGTAAGTAGTCATGAATTTTTTTGTTTTTGTCTTTGGTCTTTAGGTCAGTCACTCATGCTTGTCTGAAGTGGAGGCGATACTTGTGGCTTTAGAGGCAGAAAATCGAGCTCTTCTCCACCCGGTGGTTGTTATTTGGGTGAGTTGAGATGTAGATCCTATAACCGTACATCTCACAGTTAGAGTGCTAATCCATGTCCATCATCTTAGTGTGGCATTTTTCTAGGTTCCTGGACTGGAAGACAAGTTATGGGGGGTGTAAAAACTGAGATGTAATGAAAAACCCAAGGAGAAATTAAAGCCTCTAAAATTTAATGAAAAATCATCCAAATGTTGTTGACACATTTGACTAAAACCACCCAAGTCAAAGGCTTCGGTGGTTTTAAAGGAAAATGTCAGTAACAATCATCCTCTAGAGCCCACGAGTGTTCATGCCAAATTTCAGGGCATGAACTTATTAACATATTTCAGTCAGGACCCAAGTGGTGCACTCACTGACAGATGCAGCCATCCTTACTGTGATTTCACATACAAATCTACTCTACGTCCCCCACAACTCTGTTTCCATTCCTTGCTGGGACCTCGTGTATTCTTGTTGTTGTCAGATTTGTAAACCATTAAAAGACAAAGAATGTATTGCTGGCAATTACAGGGACAGCACAGCAGCTCTTGCATGCAGTTATGTGGGGAAAACGCATCATTTTTTAAGTCATCATTGCCATTCTCAACTTTTTAACTCCTACAAACTGTGTACCTAAAAAACAAAATACAGTTCAGGAATCTAGTTAACAGAACCTGGAAAACCTGCTCTTGATTCTGTTATGTACAGTCCTGCCTTGAAAGCATCCACAGGAAGTATCCATAAGAAGTGTGCACACTGGCTTAGTTATTGCAATAGACATATAAAATAAATGGGCATAACTTAAAAAAATCCTAGTTGGTTTAACAAGTTATTTTTATTTTATCAATGTCAAGCATTATTTACACAGTCAATTCTGCTGCCTGTATGATTTTTTGCTTCACTGAAACTAGACAATAGTTTCCTTCTCCCATCTCTGCTGCCTCAGATGTTGTAAGCCAGCGAGGCATGAAGAAGGTCTAATGACATTTGGAACAACCATGATTCAGTAACTTTTAGAACCAACTTTAACAGCAACACCTAGAAGTAATCATTTTCTGACTGACTTTATCAGTCTCTCATATTATTTTGGAGGAATTTGTCCCACTTTTTTTTTTTTTATTAATTCATGCACAGCTCTCTTAAGTTCCTATCACAGCATTTCAATCTGGATGAAGTCTGGACTTCAGTGTGATGGACTGAAATCAGCCATTGTGTTGTAGATTGCTGTTGTGCTTGAGATCACTGTACTGTTGGAATGCCAAACCTTAGCTTGGACAGATGGCCTCACGTTTGTTTGTTAAATAATTTGGTAAACAGAGTTTAAGGTCCCCAAGACGTGTTTGTGCTGATATGCTGACTTTTCTCCAAATGTGGCTTTGTGCATCATCTCCACTTTGGTCTTGTCTGTCCAAAGGACATTGTTCCAGAAATCTTGTGCTTTGTTTCGACGCAGCTTTGCAAACCTTAGTTGTGCTACCATGTTCTTTTCTGAGAAAAGAGGCTTAGCAACCCTTCCAAAAAATGCATACTTGTTCGTACTTGTCTTTTTTTCTAATTGTTCTGTCATGAACTTTATAATTTAACATGCAAACCAAGGTTTCTAGTGTCTGAAATGTAGCTCTTGAGATTTTTAGCATTTTCTTGGAACATTGTATGATCTGACCTTGGGGAGAATATGCTGAGACGTCCACTCCTTGGAAGATTTTGACATATTGTTATAATATATACCTGAAAGCCCCAGACCAACAAACTGTCAGAACTTGTCCAGTGACATCCATGTTAGGCTACTAAATTGGACAGATGGATGGAGAGAATGAAAGCTATAGGCTATATCATACAAATGTTATAACCAGTGCATTAGTACAATAAAAAGGCTTCTAGGTATACTTAGTTCAGTTTCTTTTTAACAGGAGGGGACCTCTGCCAGCTGTCTACTATGGCTGGATTGAGAGGTAAAGGGAAAAAGAAGGGGGGGGGGGAGAGAGTGCATAGAGAGATGAGGACAAAAAACATACTATTCGAACGAGAAGACAAAAGTTAACAGCGTGGATTAGTGTTATATATACACACGCAGTGAATGGAAAGAGGTGAGTGCTGAACAAATTTGTCTGTGCAACATGTTAAGACCCACAGGAGCCTGAGCCTATTGCAGCATAGCTTTGTGTTGTGTTGACTTACTGTTATCATCATGATTCAATCCAAAATTGATCCAAATGGGACTGAATCATTTTCCTTTTACAAATAACTACTCGCAGTCTCACTTTTTCCCAGCTCACTGAGCTCAGCTTCCTGTCGGACCAGTGGAAACTGCTCCAGTGCCACAATACAGTTTTTCCACACCATTTTAATAAAGCCTGAATCATGAAATTGACAGAAAATAGCATTTTTTTTAAACTGAAGCATTCAAACGTAGCATCTTAACAAGTTTTTTTAAACCCAATTAAATATTAATTTTCATATATGTTTTAATTTGTATCATATTTGCTACATCCAAGAAATGATACCAATGATGTAAAGTCTCAAACTCACAAAAACTGCATACATCAACTGTGATACATTAACATTAGGGGGTTCTGTTTTTTCAAGTACTGAAATTCATACCGTTGGGAGTTTAAACTGTTATAATTGATACTACTCAAGCCTTCTATACATCGCCACTCTCTTTTCTTGGATATCTACATACAGTTCAACTCACTTGTAATTCAAAGCACACAGGTTTGACGTTTCTTTAAGCAAACATTTTTTCTTTTTTATATGTAGTGTATTCAGTATGTACTCTTTTTTTTCTTTCTTAAACGAGCTATTAATACCATTTGAGGACTAAAGGTGTGTTATTTGCAGTTGTGTGTTTGTTAGAGAAGCCACCTAAAGGGTTACAAGTTTGTCTCTTTAATATATAAATAAAAGCTCATAAATCTATAACATGTCCTTAAAGTCATACAGTATATAAACTACTGTATGTCTGTGCATATAATGTCTCAGTGTCATTTCCCCACACAACTGGTGCAGCACAGATTAAGTTTCATTGAGGTACATGTACTGCATAGCATTGAAAACCTTTTCTTTTTTTTTTCTGCTTGTAAAAATCTAACCTGTGGTCCACCTCACGTCCCTTCTGGAGCTCTGTAGCTATTTGGAAACTCTACACCTCCCTTGAAAGCACCTCTGCACGACCTCTCTTACGGCTCGCTTTCCTTCAAACTGTGGCTGATCCCACCAGAGCTACACTAACCTGAGAGCTCACTGAGGGAAAAAAAGAACAAACTGCTTTAATCTGCTCTGGGAAACATTTAAATGTTTGTGAAAGGCTTGTTTACTTTTTTTAATTTGGAAAATGTAACTCTTCATCTAAAACAAAGAGCCAGCATCAAAAACAATGCCAGGTAATGAGAACAACATAAACCCACAGAGGCTGATTTCTGTGACAAAACAAGCCAGATGTCATGCAGAATTGCTCCGCTAAAGCCCCTGTTCTTACTTGTGTTAGTTTTCAATAAAGATTGAAGCACATAGATTCAGAGGTGTAAACACTCGGTTTGAAGCTGTGGGGTTTAATGGGATTGACTCCCTTCCACATCAGAACAAACCAGGTTCCCACAAAACTCTCACTGGTAAATGTTGCTAGTTCATCCTAATCTTATTCTGTTCTAACATTTATTCCGATCAGCCACAACAATGAAACTGCTGACAGGCGAAGTGAATAACATCGATCATCTTGTTACAATGCAATGTTCTGCTGCGAAGCCTTGGGTCCTGAGATTTATGTGGATGTTACTTTGACGTATACCACCCATATAAAGATTGTTGCGCACCAAACTGCAACCTCCAGGGATGAAAAATTAAGCCAATTAATTAACTGTAGTTCCTTGGGAGGCCACTTGAGGCTATCTCATAAAGAGGTTCAATGCTTGTAGACTGCACTGTTTAAATGCCAAACTTTAAAGCAATTAAAACATTTTTAGATGCATCCATTCTCTGCCACTTATCCTTCTCAGGGGGGGGGCTGGAACCTATCCCAGCTGTCTTGGGGTGAGAGGCAGGGTACAGCCTGGACAGGTTGCCAGTCTGTCTCAGGGCTAACACATAGACAAAGACAACCATTCGCACTCATATTCACACCTCCATTCACACCTATGGGCAATTTAGAGCTTCCAATTAACGTACCCCCACTAACTGCATGTCCTTGGACTGTGGGAGAAAGCTGAAGTACTCGGAGAGAACCCACATGCAAACTGCACACAGAAAGGCAGGTTTGAACTCAGGTGGAATTGAACTCAGGACTCTATGGATAGGTCTTGATGCATGCTCATTCATCCAGGTAAGTAAATCTCCAAAAGTTGATTTTGTTCATCTGGACGTAGCGTTTTTAGTGGGAGAAACATTTAACTACTCATCCAAGTGACTTCTTCAGTCCCAGCGGACTGCAAGTTTCCCCAATCTTATAAACAGGGAGGAACGCTGTTTTGAGCGCGGAGTCAAGGAGGCCATTTACGTGAAAAGGGAAAGACCATCTTTGAATTGAGGAGGGGGCCTAAGGGTACATCTTTCGCCATCATACAGTGATGTGATTGCAGCCATTGCCCAGCTCTCTGTGAATGGTTCTCATGGCCATTGATCAGTGGTTGTTGATCAATGGTCATGAGAATTTTCATAATTATGATGAAGGAACTGACCTCCCAGCCCTTTGTTCCTTCAGTGGTGCTGGTTTCAGTCATTATGCAAATGTACCGTTTATAAGATTGGGGAAACCTGCAGTCAGCTGAGACTGAAGAAGTCACTTGGTTGAGTGACTAAACGTCTCTCCCACTGAAAACGCTACGTCCAGATGAACAGAATCAACTTTTGGAGACTCTATGGATAGCTTTCACCTTCCAACAACTCTACTGAGGCGGATATTTTTAGTAACTCCATCCATCCATAAACAGCAGTATTGTTTCTTGGTGGTGAAATCGCTGAACTAGATTTCGCCACCATATTTGTGCTGTTTGTGCCTCCTAGGTAGTTTTAGGTTGAATTTTAATTAAACAATTAAGACACAAAGCTTACTGTGTGATATAGCCTGTCCAAGCAGTCTGGGATTTGAAAGAGAAATTCTAGTGTTTTATCAGTTTGTTACTTGTCTGCCTTTCTGCATCTGGTTTTTTTTTTTTTTTTTTACTGCTGAATGCAATTTGCAAGCTTCTAGCATTAGATGATATGTTAGCACCCCCCCCCCCCCCCCCCCCCTTTGCACAAAAATGGTTAAAAAAAAAGACAAAAAACACAACTATGGACAAAAACTAGAGTTAAGGATTGAAATTGTTGAATCCCAAACTAGTCCATCTTTTGTGTTGTGGAGTGACACTCTGTTGCTCCAGCACTGTAGCACTGTCGCCCAATGAGAAGGACCTGCAGAACACAAACAACAGCCCAATTTGCTGACTGGGCTCCAAACATCAGAGTTTGTGGTTCAGTAGATCAGAGTTCTGTTGGCAGCTTAAAGGAGCCTGGTTGCTGCATATTTCTGTTGTCACTTTTTTGTCTTTTGTTGTTGTCTTCTATGCTGCTGTATTAATGAGTGGTGTCCTTTTCTTATTACATGAAGAAGATAGAAGTTATTAGAATTTGATTGCTCCTGTAATTGTATTCTATCAGTCTATATAGACCTAGTACTTCCTTATGTAACATGCAGTGATGCTCTGATCTACAGTGAGACTGTGAATTATAAAACCACGCTGGATTTCAGATTATTTTTTGTTACCAAATTGCTATTTAAAGGATTGATTCATTGATTGGAATATAAAAAATGCCTTTAGAAATTTGCAGGGGAAAACCAAAAGGGAGAATTAAAGCGTATTCTATTAAAGTAAATCACATCTGTCATTTTTCCCCCCATCTATGCCTAACCTAATTTCGTCAACATTCAAATGTGCATAAACTCAGCCTGGAAAGTTGAGAATACGGCAAAACATGAGGCAGTCCTCCTAAGCGATTTGATCCTGCACCAGAGTGTCTGGGTTTTTTTGGGGGGGGGGTTTGCCTGGGGCTATTATTAGATTGCATATGCACCCCGTTATTTATCCCAGGCTTGATCACATGGTAGTGATCACTGAGGGATCATAGAGTTTCAAGTGTTGGTGTTATCCATGTGATGGTGGTAGCCTCAAGGGGAGTAAAGGAGACCGGATAATGGAGGTCACTTTGTTTTACTTAGTCTAAGATGTTATGGCCTTGAGCAAGACATTTCAAAGAAAAAAAATGTTGCTGTTGAGTTTACGCTATAAGAAATCACCAATCTATGATAAACATTTGCCTGAAGTTTATTACCATTAATATCAATAATATTATTATTGTATAATTATCACTCAAGCAGCTTGTACTTGATTGATTGTCAGGTTGTTGGGGGCTCTTCAAGTATATTTTACATCAGCTTAGCATCCCCTCTAAGTCATTATGGAAGGTGCCCAATAACAATAGTGTCTATGTTCAAGTTTTTTTTAATTTCTGGTAAAATCCAGTCTAATAAGGACAAATACTCTCATTCTTCATGAGCTCGCTCACCGTTGAGGATTCTTGGCCCGAATAAGACAATTTGGTGTCCTACCCCTGCGAATGTGCTGAATAATCAGTTTTCAAGTTGGAACTTCAGCTGATGACAACCAACATTTGATTGATATTCAAGGAGAGTGCAATAATTGTACGTTTAAAGCAGATGTCTTGACATTTTTGAAACTATTCTCCTGACTATTGCATCTCACTGCCGCAGTTTTTTACGATATGTGACAGAATAATTGAAAGGAATAAATCTCCATTTAAGTTGCTGTCAGCAGTATGGTTATGGAAATCGACTAAAGTTTAGCTGGTCATAGAGATGACACAGTAACCTGAACCATTGTATCTGGATTATGCTACCCTAATTGAGGAAAATAAACCCCAGAGGTCCATAAGATTTACAACTCAATTAGAGTCATTATATCCTCAGACAGGATTGTGTATCAACCAACCTCTGTTTACTCTAAGCAGACGCTCATGCTTCCTCGAACTTCCCCAAACATAGCCCTAAACAAATAAGCCTATTGAGCTGCAACATGTTTAAACTACTGCTTGAACAATGTCCTGTAATTGCTCCAAAATGGGGCGTAATTGCTATTCTTTATTGGCAGTTGTTTTCTGATTGGGTGCGGTGGTCTTTGTTTTGATAGGTGCACTTCAGCAGGACTGATGAGCTCCCTGTCAGCGAGAGAGCACCCACGGCAATCACGGAGTTGGCCTCAACAGCCAAGCACAGAAATATTCTCATCTATGGCATCCAGCTTAAACAGTCAAAGGTAAGAGTGTTGTCTTTTCTCCATCTTCTCCATTCCTTCCTTTTATTTCTTTTTAAAGTGAACTTAAGAGTTATTGAGAAATGCACAACTAAGAAAGGCCAAATTTAAAGCAGTGGAAAAGTAATTTTTAACTGTGTAGTTCCAATGTCTTGTCTGACTTTTTGTCTTTCAGGTAATGTTGCTGTCTTATATCAGCCATCTGTACATTTTAGGATGCACACACATCCTCATTTGCATTGGAATAAATGTGCCCAGTAGTGCGACTAAGAGGATGGATAGAAACTTTAAATCCTCTGTTATATGAGTTGTTTTTTGAACTGAATGACAGGGATGAAAAATATGCAGAGGTGCTTTAGGTCCAAAGCACTGTGCAGTTCGAATGAAGTACATGTAGGCCAAGTCACAACAGTTAACCTGATGTAGGGATCCTATGTAAGGCCCTCCAAATGTGTACTGGAGTCATTAGGATGGATGTGACTGTCAGACTTGATCTGAAATCCATATCTGACTTCTTACTTATTGCAGGATTATATAAGGAGAAATTATTCTTCCCCCACAGTGAGAAATATCAAGATTCATGCTACTAAAGCCATCAAATCAAATCACTGTTTTTGGGCCAGATGTGTAAAGCAAACCTAAGACAATATAAATGAATATTCATGGCGTTATTGGCCTTAAATATGACATTCGTTGTGATTCATGTTCCTGACAAATTGGCAGCTGCATCACTTCACAAATAAATGGTAAAAACCTCTTTGCCTCAGGCAAGAGGATGTTTGAGCATGTCGGGTTTGTTCACATTGGTGAGAGGAAAAAGAAGAAGAAGAAAAATGTGATGGGTGAGCTGGTTTTGTTCGTGGTCAGTGAGATGGTATGTCGCATCAGGTCTTGACACTGCACTGTTGTTTAATTAAAAAGAGATGTTTTGTTTTCTCGGTAGTGAGGCATGCAAAATGTCGCTGCCCCACATGTGAGATTGATTCTACTATCGGATGTTGGATATCATGGTTTTCCTGAGAATTGCGAAGAGTAAAGTTGTTAATTAGTCATCCTGTTTAACTCCTTAGAGAGAAAAGAGGAAAGGGAAAGGGAGTGACAGAGATAATGCGCATTTCGCCATGATAAAGTTCTTATCGTTATGAGATAGTGGAACAACAGAATACAACCTCCTATAAATCACTGATAGCTTTTTGTTATAATGAGGATAATTCTTCCCAGATGTCCTTATTCATACTTGCGGCGATGCCTGCCAACACACGCTCCATCAGCCGTACACCTTATATGAATATTACTTTTATACCTAAGTTTGCTGCATGTCTTTGACTGAAAGCAGACACCACTATTAACATTGCTGTTAATTTGATTTTAATATTAGTGAAAGATTCATTAGCTCCACGTGGATTATTAGTCTTTAAATAAACAGAGCCATTAAAAAAGAAGCTGGGGTGGCATGAATTCACATGAGTGAACATGTAACTATTGTTAGTATCTTTGCCATGATTTTCAGAAGTTTGTCATCCAGAGAATTATGATGTCTACAGTTTGGTCGCATGAAGACGAACATGTTGTGTTTTCCCCATGACAACATGGTCTGGATTGCATTTTCTGTTCCTTGCAAAGAAAGGTCAAGTTTTCCTGTTTGGATTTCTCAGAATGTCTTTGTAAGGGAAGCCAGTGCAGACTGCAAACATTTAGTTATGCCTCTGTCTACAGCTTTATACATATATCTTCCCTGTGACACTTGATAGCTTGCTCTCTATTATTAAACATAGTTAGTGTGCATTTTTTGCTTTTTATGACTCTGTGTATGTGTAGAAATTTCACCACTACCATGCAATTTCTAAAGAGTTCCCTCCATTCTGTACAAAACAACTCAGTGGTCTAAATTCTATCTCGCTAAGAGAATGCCTGGCTGTCCTGGATCCTAAGATTGGATGGAGGTTATCTTGCTTATTAAACTATTGCCAGTAACCAATAATCAGCTTATTGCAAGTAGGGCTGATGTGCTGATTAAATGTCCAAAGTAAATCACATAAGGACCCAAAAGACTTGTCTCGTCCTTTATTATCTTTAAGATGAACAAAATTAGTATTTCTTCAGCCACTGTCCAAATTGTTATTTTTACACATCCGTATTGATTTCAACCCAAAATTTCACAATTGGTGCTTTCCTGTGCAGTATTATGAGGTCATGTTGTACAAATCAGATACACAATCTGTCACAATTTGAACTATGACTACTGTTAATGTGTGTAACAGTAATGATGAAGGATTATACTCCTGTATTATCAGCACTGAGGTGTTCCTGGAGAAGATGGATAGCTGCTCTAGGGGACAGCAAATCAACCAGAATAAATTATTGTGTAAAAAAAAATCATATATACACGGAGGGGAAAAAACTACAAAACTGCTGATGCTTTTTTGCTGACCTGTTGTTTTAAGGTTTGGGCTCATTTTGGTGTCTAAAAACCACTAATTTACTTCATTTTAATTTTGCCTCCTTGTTGTCTTACTGAAAGAAGATCAGCACAAGGGGTGTGTTCAGTCTAAAACTACAGCCAGGAGTAGGTTAGCTTAGCTTACCTAATAGTAGAAATATGACTAAACTCTAAAGCTCAAAGTGCAAAGTCTAAGTTCATAGGTCAACACGTTTCTTTATTCTATGCAAAAATTTGAGTTTTACTTACTTGATAATTAGCCAGGCTAATACTGCAATTAGTAAGGCAAGGCAAGGCAAGGCAAGGCAAATTTATTTGTATAGCACAATTCAACAACAAGGTGATTCAAAGTGCTTTACAGAGACATTAGAAACAAAAACAAATAAAAAGCATGATTTAAAATTGATTAAAACAAGCAAACAAACAAACTAACTAAACACACACATTTCACACCTGTTCGCGCGATCTGAACCCTTATCGTAAGGAGAGCTACCAGTCCTTCTGTGGACGAGCTACTTTCTATTTTAAATTCCCTGAATTTAAAATACTCTCTAGACCCAGTCTAGACCCAGCTGGGGAGCTACCCAGAGCTCTAAACCCACTTAACAAACAAACAAACAAACAAACAAACAAAACAGTATATAAAATCAAAACAGATAAAATCAGAAATAGATAAAATCAGTAGTTAATGTAAGTTTGTAAATTTAAGCTTAACAAACAAACAAAACAGTATATAAAATCAAAACAGATAAAATCAGAAATAGATAAGATCAGTAGTTAGTGTAAGTTTTGAAATTTAAGCTTAAAAGTGTGGATTTGGTGCTTTATTCAAATGCAGCTGAGAATAGGTGAGTCTTCAGCCTGGATTTAAATAAACTGAGTGTTTCAGCTGATCTGAGGCTTTCTGGGAGTTTGTTCCAGATATAAGGAGCATAAAAGCTGAATGCAGCTTCTCCGTGTCTGGTTCTGACTCTGGGAACTGATAAAAGACCGGATCCAGATGACCTGAGGGATCTGGAAGGTTCATACTGGGTCAGGAGGTCACTGATGTATTTTGGTCCTAAACCATTCAGAGCTTTATAGACCAGCATCAGAACTTTAAAGTCTATCCTCTGACGGACAGGCAGCCAGTGTAAAGACCTCAGAGCTGGACTGATGTGGTCCACTTTTTTGGTCTTAGTGAGGACTCGAGCAGCAGAGTTCTGAATGAGCTGTAGTTGTCTGACTGATTTTTTAGGTAGACCTGTAAAGATGCTGTTACAGTAATCAAGCCTACTAAAAATGAATGCATGGACTAGTTTTTCCAGGTCCTGTTGAGACATCAGATCTTTTATCCTTGAAATATTCTTGAGGTGATAGTAAGCTGATTTTGTTATTGTCTTAATGTGTTTTTCTAAGTTTAGGTCTGCATCCATCACTACACCCAAATTTCTCGCCTGGTTTGTGGTTTTTAGATGTATGGATTGAAGTTCTTTGGTGACCTGTAATCGTTTTTCTTTGGCGCCAAAGACTATTACTTCAGTTTTGTTTTTGTTTAGTTGGAGAAAATTGTGGCGCAACCAGTCATTAATTTCCTCAATGCATTATCATTGAGTATCAAAAAAATCCTTTAAAGTAAACAATCTGTAAGGACATAGTGTTAAAACACTAATGCTTGTTTTGAAAATTAAAAATAATAATGAAAATATCAAGGATTCATTATAGAAAAACTGAACAGGTACATTATGAGAATGTGTTTAGTTATAATTTCTCTTCAGTGGAGTTTAACCTTTAGGATGTTACTACAAAGTAACGTGGTGCTGTATACTGCTGACCAGAATACTGTTCTGTGAGAAATGTGAATATTAGAGCCACATTCCAGTGAAAATATTTATATAAACACTTTACAAAAAACGTAACAACGCTTTATAAATTTAAGATGTTGTAGCTTTATTCTCAATTTGCCATCAATAGTAAAAACATGTGTAGCATCACCACAGTGTCTATTTTCCAATTTTTTTACACGCATCATTGTTAATCGTCCATAAATTTTGGGTGCCTTTTGTTCCTCCCTAAATGATTTCATCCTTTACCCTGTCATGACTGCTCGTTGTCAACTGCACACAAGTGAAAAGCACAACTGGGGAGTGCATTTAAGTGTCCCTCACTTCTCATTATGCATCGCACTGAGGAATTATTGGACGCACCCGCTGCTTTGGAAAAGAAAAGCTGTTTGGCTAATTGAATTTTAACCTTCTGACAGCTAAAATGCATGAGCACATGGAATTGTGCTCGTCCCAGTGAGGTTGGAAAACTGATCCACCTCATTGACCTTCGGTGATGTCTTTTTGGATAAAAAGTGTGTTTTTCTTAAATGAGGCCCGATTGTGGTTTTACTTTATAACACCCAGCCGCTGAAGCACAATGCATCCAGCAGCACGTTGCCATGCATGGTACTTCGCTTTGTCAACAGGAGAGAGTGAAATGGAGTCTTTGGGCAATGAACAGCACTCTCTCTGAAAGGATCAAAGAGCTTCTCTAGAGCTCTTTTCCGTTTGTGCTGTTGCCTCTTTGAAGATGCCCACAAGCCAAACATCAGGTGCAACAATGTGTGAAAACCTCAAACCGATCTGAAGACGTTGGCTGAGAATGCGAAGACACCGGATCCTCATAAACTAACACGATGTTGTGAAAACGGTGACGGTATATGCTATCGGTGTCTGCTGTGTTGATAGGAAGTGTCATTGGATCCTTTCTCGCACAGGGTCCTGGTGACTTGTCATTTGTTGAAAAGGGAGTTGTCTCAGTGATATATGGGTGTTGTAATCCCTGCAGTGAGAGCCCTGATGTTTACCCAACCCCATATTTCCTCCTCCTCAAAGAGCCCGAACCGGGAACCCTAAACCTGAGAAGAGATTAGCCGGCCAGGAAGAAAAGAGAGGGAGAGAAAGGAGAAGAGGGAGGGGAGGGAAGAGGAAAAGAAGAGGACTCTATAGGCCTATTCTCCTCTACCTGTTCAGATCTGGGTCTGAAAGGCAGACAGGTGAAACCGTACACGACCAAGTGAAAATCTTGCTGTGACGCCCGTGGAGTTGTACTCCTGCTGAAGTCGGGGGGAGATTAGGGAAGGCTGCTGTCTCTGTGTTTTCAGCTCACTCCTGACTATTTCACATCCTAAATCCAACAGTTATTCTGTGCCGAATAAAAGAATGGTTTTTCATGGCGATGCAGAGCATTGGATAAAAGGAAACAAGTTCAGTGAACTGGATATCTCTACTAACCACATATCACAAAATCTTTGCGTTCTTAAATGATTTTTTAAAGAAAAAATCATTTAAGAATGACTGCCGGTAAATTCCGCCAGAGCCACTGCCGCCCCTCAGATAAATCTGAGGGGCGGCAGTGGCTCTGGTATCAAGCCAAAGCGTTTAGGAACTATTATGATTGATGATCGATGCAAACAAGGGTATTTATGCTTGTCAAAAAAATGAAGTAAATGTAGCCAGGAATGTGCAGGGTTGTTTTACTACACAAACGTTCCTACTTTCGCCCATTAGTAACAGTGTCTAAGTTTTTTTTTTTTTAAGGTTTTAAAGATAAAATTGTTTTCTAAAAATCCTGCTATGCTAGATGCCATAATACTACCCAGGACTAATTGACTTGATGAAAAGTTAAGAGATCAGTAAATCACAATATATACCAAATTTTATTATAACTACTTTGGTTCTTACTGGTACTTTTTAGTACAAATACCAGCCTAATAGTAGTCCTACTGAAATAACTGGATGGCAACTACAGCTGATGTTTAAAAAAAGAAGAAGCAAGTGGATCACCAGACATTAGAAACAAACAAGTGAAGCTCTTTTCGTGACATCTCTGTGTTTGCCTGCTGTTAGGGTCAAGAGAAATCAAGGATGGTTGCTGTCTCCGCTCACTGCTAACCTTTCTGTTAGATGTGACTGGTGTCTGGTGTTAATTTTTCTGTTGGAACGTTAATAAATGTATTCAATTATAACCTACGATTGCATGCAGTAGTCTCCTCTGATATTTTAGTCCAGTTGAAAATAAGAGATAAATTGTGAGTTAAAATAATAAACACTAAGTAACATCATATAACTTAATCCAAACAGTGCAGAAAACAACACAGATAAGAAATGACGTGGCATTACACAAATCTGTTTATTGTTACCAAAATGTTTCTGAGACACATTTGGCAGGTCTTTCAGTGGGTTCAGAGAGTAAAAGTTCAGTATCCACCCTGCCCCTTCACATAATTTTTCCCCTGTTGTTGTCTAAGTACTTGTCTTTCTTCTGACAATTATGTCGTTTTTACTTTAAGATCCTTCTGGAAAAGTGGATGAGAGCACTTGGCTCCCTCAGTTGAATCCTGACATCTCCATAAAGACAGAAGCCTGGGATCACTCCCCTCTTAGTAATGTATTTGTAGAGTTAGGGTCGAGCCATTCACTGCCTTGACATGTGCAGAATATCAAGCTTGATCTTCCACGCTGAGTGCTCCAGATGTGTGTTGGTATGTGTGAAACTTGACCGCTGGAGTTTGGCTCAAAGAATTAGACATACCAAAGCGGTGTTTACTCAGCTTTGATTTCATAGATTAAAAAGACCAGCAGCGTTGTGTTTGGGTTGATGTGTCTTGAATCAGGGAGAATCTTGCAGACAATTGGAAAATGACATTCCAAGAGGGAATATATTTGAAACAGAGAGTTTATTCTTATGGAAGATCGGTTTAAGCCAGTTCTTCACAATGAGTTTGTAAACATTCAGTCACGCAGAGAAAGAGCCGAACATACATGTATATTTGTTTTGCCACTTGGTTTTTAGGCCTTTCTGACCACCCACGGTAGTCCTGGTTTCAGTTTACCTCCAGTTATGTGGTGGGGAAGTGCAGCTCTGCTGAAATTATGCTTTCAGTTAACGGACCTCATCAAGGTTTGTTTTTGTGCCACTCACCTTCTTACTCTACTCGTGCTTTTATTTGCAGAGACCTTGGCACACGTGCTTGCGTGGCTGTTTATGGTTGAAAATAGCTGTAGAACAGCACGTAACAAGTTCAGACCAAAAAAAGTAGAGCAGAAAGCCCCAAGAGGTTGGTAAAAATGTGGCCGTCCTCATCAGTCCTCATGGAAAATTAGAAACGAGGATTAAAATCCATATTGCTTTCCTCCGAAAAATAAAAAATACTTTTTCTCATGTAAACTGATATCGATATGTATCCCAATATAAATCAAATCACTATTTCTGTTAACCCTAAAGGTTCCCCTTTAAACCTAATTTGATATATAAACATAAGGTTAATTTTTTTCCTGTCAGAAGTTAAATATGATAAATATACTGCAACATTGTACAACTTATGTTTATATTGCTAAGACCTTTGCATGATAATTATGTTATTGTTTTATTGCCTAGCTCTGTGTGCACCCATGAAGTCAATTGATGCAGTTTTCTTGGTGCTAGCACTGAACCCACTCACCAAAATACGGCCACTTCTGGCTACAAAGCCTCAAGATGACAGTGGCCATTTGAAGCATCAAAATGCAAATCCACAAACTATGATGTTATGTCTCTGGATCTGCAGCCATCCTCTATATACAGTCTATGTGCCCAACCGACGATTTTCCACAGCTGACATGTTGAATTTGCCTGGTTAAAACGGCAAAATGAGTTTTTCCAAGAGTTTTCTCACGAAGCCTTGTGTAAAAACATTTTTCTTAACAGTTTCTTGTAGCAATTCTGTTCACTCTTCATCTCTCAAACCACATGGGTAGCATCCCCCTGTTGTTTAGTCTGCAGCACACTGGTATTTTGACAGGAGTATAAAAACATTGTGTTGCACCTATGTTTGCATGTTTAGCATTAGCGATGGAAGTGAGGGCACCGAGTCTTGGCCAGGATGCTGCTGAAAACCCAGGTAGTAATAAATGTCTTGTTTTCTAAAATCTGCCTGCACCTGCAGCTGACCTCAGATGACCTGCGATATGGAGTGTATTTAGCCTCCCTGGGTTTCTGTAAGTGATACAATGTGATCAGTAAATGAGGCTTCTGTGGCGAGTGTGTGTGCGCTTGTTCTTCTCTCTCAGCGCACGGAGGATTTGGTATGTCCCAGTTCATAACTCCCCACCCATGCCTTCATGCATTCATACCTCCTCAACTAAGGATCCATTGTTCTTGCACACTGTTTTGAGGTCTGTCTTTCGGTGAGTTCAATTCAAACAAAGTCATCTCTCACCAGAGCTTGTTCAAAAAGTTCTCACTGAAGGGCTCCGGTGGAAATACAGACCACCTCAGTGTCCCATTCTTAGCAGAGTTTTCCTTTTCTCTGGAGGGTACACAGAAGGAGAAGTCGCACATGGAACATGACTAACAAACTGCTTTGTTTGCCCGACGGATGCCCCTAGACAGGATATTTTGGAAACCCTTGTTGAAAGAGCTTTTCCAGTGTACCGTGAAAAGGTTGTGTGGCAGCAGTTGTTCTCTCAATGTGATCTCAAAAGGCAGTTATCAGGACAAAAGTTCTTTTTTTTAACCTGTCAGCTCTTTTGGACTTTTGGAAAGTCTGAGGAAGCCTCACAAAAGTAGGGCGGGATACAGACTTATTCTTTTTCCTACATTATAGTCCCTTTCAGATGAAGTGAGGCAGAATGGGAATGATGGGAATATCTAAAATACAGACATTCAGGCAGCAACACTAAATACCTCAGCAAAATTCAATAAAAACACACTCCCTAGAGACGCTTCATCTCTGAGAAGTACGAAATAATACTTATGTCACTGTCATCTCTGTCAGCTTTAGGTCCCAGTCTCTTAGCTTGGATACAGACGGCTTTTAAATTTATGGCTGAACTTTCAGTGTAAGCCTGATATATACTCTGAAAGTTGTTTAGACCTGAAGCTCAGCAGTAAATATTAGCACTGTTTGGATCTAAATCTAATATTTGGATGTATGTGTGTGAGCGTTTTCTTTCTTCTCTGTCTCCTGTCACTTTAATCCAAGTGCCTGACTGAAGTTTGGCAGTTATTGGTCATCTTTTATTCATTCCATCTCAGTAGATTGAAGATAGAGCCTCTGTTCGTTTGTCCCATAATGTGCTGCGGTCAGTATCCCCGTCATTATCATATCTGGAAAGTATGTTTACTGATATGAAATACTTTTATTTTTAGTTTTATTTCCTTTCTTCTTATCTCCTGTCGTTGCATATTTTGTTTTTGTCTTTCAGTTAGATTTACTATCTTTTCTCCAAGCAGCAAAACTGAACATTAGCTTTCACATAAAACTGCACGTCTTGGTACAGATCACAATTATATACATTTCCTTTCCTTGCTCTTTCTTCTATCACTTCCATGTATTATTTCTAACTTCCTGTAGAGCACAAATTTACCATGGATCTGAAATGTTATGTGCAAGAAAATAAATTAATCTTCATAATTGATTTATGTTGTTTTTTTAAGCACAGAATGCAAAAACGATGCCAGGACTTTTAATACTCTCTGTTGTGGGTTATGTTGATCAAACAAAGGGAGTAGTTTAAATGGAAGAAAAAAAGTATGACGTGTAGCCTAAAACTACACTAAAACTACATTTTAATACTGATGCCTGGACTAAAAGTACTCTTAATGCTCCAGCTAGAGCTGAATATAAGTTTACCATTTTGGCAAAACGTTTCAGTTTTCTTCCTGCTTTGTGCACATTCCCATTACATTTCTTTTCTTGAACTGCTCTGTAATCTTCATGCAAATTCTGTAACACAGTTCTTCACTATTACTGTTTTAACTGTTTTAATATTCTCATCTACATCTACTTTTTTTAATCCCAATAACCCACCAGTCTATTGGCTCAATGTGTCGCTAATTATATGCTGCTAAACAAATCCACTAAACCAATCCACAGAAACTTTTGTCAAATTATATCCGAAAAGAAATCCCAAAGTTTCCAAAATTAACTTGACACCAAAGAATAAAAAATAAGATAAAATGTATTGTACTGGTGTATTGCTTGGTGCTGCTTTCAGTAGAGGGAGTTAGTCATTCTGCCACAGCTCCTGATTACATCAATGAATCTCTACAGGACATTGGTGGTGTAACATTCAGGGCTCTAATCAGACTGACCAGTAATTGAACCTGTTATCCCCCTCTCCTTTCTCAGTTTAGCCCCTAGCTACTGCCTGTCTTCAATGATACACGGAGAGGAGGGAGAGCAAGAGGACCACAATACCCACTCAGGGACGAGCTGTCAGAAGCCCTGAAACACTATCCTCTCTGTGTTAAAAGCACTGGGTGTTTTTAGCAGTATTATATCACTGGGATTCAGTAAGGCAGGTCGTTTGGGAAGAGTTTTCCTGAGAAATGACTTCTATTAAAGAGCATTGCTCACCGAGGCTCACATTAGGTGATGGTTTTGACTTTTAAGACTCCCAGAGTGGAGAACGCTGTCTGGCCACAATGCCAGTAATGATACTGCCCTCAAGTGGATCCTACAGCCGTTTGTACTACAGCACTTTTATGTCACAGAGAAAAATGCAGAGACAGTAAAATATTAGGATGATGAAAAGAGGTGATAAAAACTCTCCTGATGTTCTTGGCCACTTTAGCTATGGTAGCTAGTGTGACTCTAACAACTCTTTCCAGTTCTCTTAGCTTGGGGTCAGTGCCAAGCCTTTCCATAAGCTGTTTTTATATTAGGACCTGGTTCTTGGCATTTTATAAAGGGAATATGAGTGGACCAGAGGGCCCAGGTTCTCATGAGAATGACAGAGATGTGCAAATTATCACAGCTAAAAGCCCTAATTGCCTGAAACCTTTCTGCATCAAAGCTGGCCCTTCTTGTGTGGCAGAAGTGCCGCTGCGTGCTCTTTAAGATGGAAAGGTTGATTGCATCAGTGGCATTTAGAAGTAGAGAGTTTGAGGATCGCTTATTGTGTGGTCCACTGATGCTCTCCTCCCCCATTCTTCCCCATGTATTTCAAAGACCTGTCACCTCACGACTTGTCAAAATCTTTCCTTCAAACAGTAAGCAAAAATAGAAGCTAATGATTGAAGTTCCATTCTGTAAACTTGCGGTTGCCGTGTGGAATAACAGGCCTGTTGCATGTGTTGCATTTGTACACATGGGAATGATTGGGAACATTTTCCCTTTAGTTACTGCACCGTCATAGGATTATACAGTAGATCGCATTGTTTATGTGTCAAAACAAAGCTGTAACTTAATTTTCTAATGGGCCTGCTTGCCGCAGCTGAAATCCGCGTTTTTGTAGCACAAGCCTAAAAATTAAAAGAAAACCCTTAAGCTCTCCACAACTCTCTCCAGCTGTGGTTTGTATCCAGTGGTATTTTCCCCTTGATACCAGTTCATATATTGTTTTCTCTCTGTTCTAAAATATAAAATCTGTGAAGAAAAACTACATGAATGCCATTTTGGCCACCGAGAGATTGGACGTGTCACTAATGGATGTAGCAGACAGTGTTGGGGGGAAAAAGTGTTTCAAAATGTAAATGTGTTGCTTTCCTATTTAATATGACATACACTAGCGATCGTCCTTCCACTAATGTGAATAAATGATGATACTTTTGGCTTTAAGTGAGGATTTGTGGCAGTTAATCATTATGAAGTGGAAATTGAGGTTCCCTCACGAATAATAATAATAAAGTGAATCTCGTAAAATCCAGCCCTTTTAAAATAAAATAAAATACCCTCCTGCTGTCTGCACTTAGACTTTGGCACATGTGGATTTTCTGCCTTTGGAACATCTGATGATTAATTCCACATTGTAAACAGGTGAGGAGTGCCTATTAGCTCATAAAGGACCATCAATCAAACTAATTTGCTTGTGGGTTTCGTCTCACGGGGGCTCAGTTATGCTTTGGCTTGAGGTTTCATCTCATGTCAGTCCAAATGCCCACTCCCAGTCTGTTTATCTCAGCTCTGCCACAGTGAGAAAAATTCAGCTTCGAGTTAACTGGTTTATTCATCTACATACGACTGGAGAGGCCGGGTCTGAAACAGTGGAAAACCATCTCAGTCAACGCTGGAGGACATGGGTTCTGATGATGATGAAGATCTGGAGACATGCAAATCCTCCAGGATCACATTCCACCTCCTAGTGTGTGTGTATGTGGGCGCATGCATAGGCTCATGCACACTAAAGTGTCTATGCGGTCTGTGCATGTGTTCAGTCTTCTGTAGGCATCTGTCCCAACACATGTAATCCCTCTCATGGATGTTTGCGTGCCCATAACAATGAGCCAGTGAGCTGCTTTATTCATCCTGTATGGTCCACAGTGGAAAGAGGAGACACGAGCTGTGGCACCCCCGCCAGCGGCAGCTAAACAGACATACCAGCTCTTGTATGTCAAGAAAATCTACTTGCTGGAGTAAACTGCGGCTCTTCCATCAGTTTGCAAGTTCCTCACACTTAAGTCATATAGATTTCAGCCTGAAAGCAGTTTAATATGCAAATGTCTCTGAGGGCTTGGAGTTTGTTGTTGTAGTAAGTAATTCTACCCTTTTTCTTATGCCTTTTCCTCAACCGCATTTGAAGCCTGAGTGGCAGTTGTGACTACTTAAAGCTGTGCCACGAGTCAGTGAAGAGCTAAAGTCGTATTTGTGTTCCACTGTGCAAGAAAACTACTGGATTTAATAATGATGTTTTATGAAGCGTGATTCATATTTCAAAGGCTGCATATCTGGAGTGGAAATAATTCAGCACTGGGTCTTAGGCAGGCTTAAAACTTTGATCCTCCTTGGTGATCTTGACTTGATTTTTTTCTGTGTGTTTTTGTGTTCAAATTAAAATGTTTGGGGTTTTTTTTGCTTGTCTATTAGAAGACAGACTTCTATAATTGAGCGATTAGTTGTGGTTTAATAGCCGTAGCTGTCTTCCATTTGCAAAGAGACACCCGGCATTCTTGCTACTTTCCCAGGGTCCTCGTCCCGTACACTTGGGTGGTAATCAGCTGATAATCGTGCTCATCACATTTATCATACCCACAGTATTTCAGATCATCCAAACACATGTAACATTTCAAAAACCTTCCGTGTGAACATGTAATTGGTTTTAGATAACAACTGAAGGAATGCTTTCATCTAATAAACAATGAAAAGACGCAATCACATTTACCAAAACTTTCGGTTTCTCGCACTGATGAACCAGTGCATATTCCTTAGTCTATATGAGTAACTTTGTGCTATCAGCCACATTCTGTTGACTGCTTACAGATGTACTGCCCAATCTCCTCGTTTCATTGTACCATTGATTAAACCACAGAAGAATGGCTTGGGTACACGATAAAGAAAAATGGCACCCTTGATCTTATTCCTCAGAAAAATCAAAAGGCATACTAAGAAGCGGTGGCATATGACAGAATGGCTCTGGAGCCCATTCATCATATTTTAATTCCATATATTATTTATTTATTTTCTTCCATTTCACCTATGTTACTTTAATCAATGAAGCTAAAATTGGTGATCTGTACTCCAATACCTCAGTTCCCCCTTCAGTTTCTTGGTGTGGAAAATCAATGTCATCTGATTCCTCCTCCTGCTGGTTCTGATTATTGAGGAGTGCTCTAGGAGCTCTGGATCCCAGGTTTTCTTGCTCCCTTTAACCACGGTCAGGCCCAATTCCACGCTCATCGCTCTCACACCTCGTTGCACTCCCATCCAGGCCCTGCACAAGCTGGCTAGTGGAGCTAGGCTTTAAGGTCAAGAAAGGACAGAGTGACAGAAAGCTTATTTTCTGCTCCAGATGCGTTAAACTGCAGACACCAATCTGTAATACTAAATGTATTTAGAAGCCAGGTCCAAATATGTGCTAAACAGGATGTTCCAGATCACAAATCACAGATGATTTGTCATTTTAGCAGGATATATTTTTAATATATTTTTATTTTCCTCTATGTGGGTGTTAGAAAATTAAAAGCTTTGTGAAAAGCCCTCCTAAATGTTTTTATTCCTTTCTAAGAAACCCTTCATTTTGAGAGTTGGCTGATGAAAGCGGCTGCAGACCCAGGAGAATAGCTGTCAGCCTGGTTGGTGTTATTTTGCTGAAATACTGCAAGTCTGATTCAAATCTGTTGTAAGGGATAATTTGCCATTACTAAAACCTGGATTCTGCATTGTAGGTTTGACCATTCTTTTTGTCTGACAGTATTGCACTTTGATAGGTTTGTTTTTGGATCTTAAACAAGACAAGCGAAAGTGGGAATAATGATAAAGACTTCCTGAACAAAGCATGGTGGGTTTCTAAGTGACAATATGTTGAGTGGATTATATAGCTTTTGGTGGTATGTCTTCCACTGCAAACATTGCAAATATGTGCAATGTTTTGGAAAGCTTTACAGACAGTAACTAAAGGTTGAAGGGCTGAGCTAGTGATTACTTATTATAACAAGGGTTGCATACCTCTGCCAAGGCAGAAAATTCCCTCTGCACTATGCATGAGTTGAGTACCAGGATTAAGAAGAACATCTGGACCCAGTATAGTCTCTGATATTTTCTTGGGAACATCCAGGCGATATCTCACAATGTCTTCTTATTGCAATCTCTGTGAGTTCGATGTGCCCACTTCAGGCCAAAAACAAATTTACTGCCACAGCTGGAGGAGTTTAAGTATCACCGGGTCTTGTTCATGAGTGAGAGGAAAGTGAAGCAGGAGATCGACTGATGGATTGGTGCAGTGTCAGCAATGATGTGGACTCTGTAGCGGTGAAGAAAGACCTGAGCACGAACGCAAAACAGTCGATTCATTGGTTGAGCTCTGCTCCTACACTCACCTCGCGGTAGTTCAGTTCAGTTCAGTTCATTTTTATTTCAAACATTTCAAACATGTGCCTTCACAATCATTACAAAATATCATTCCATTATTTGTTTGAAAAGGAGTAGGCTGAAGTATTTACTTATTTGTCCCTACCCCCTCAAGTTTTACCTCTCATTCATTTAATTTTTTTTTGTCTTAAATTAAACAAACAACATATGAAACATATAAACATATGAAGTAAAACAAAACATAACATACATAAATCAAAAACAAGAAATTAGCAAGCCCCACCACAGTATAGTTTCTTTCATATGAAAAATACAGAATGTGTATATTTGCAGATACACAAGTTATGGAAAAACAACAAACCAAAACAAAACAAAAAAACAAAAAAACAACCAAAAAAGAACCGCAACACCATTACCAGCAACATTACCGTCCTGGGTTAACCCCGTTTTCTTCATTCTTATACTTATTTAAAATTAGGTTTTTATATTTTACTTTAAACTGTTTTATGTTTTGACTGTCTTTTATTTCTTCTGTTAGACTGTTCCATAATTTAACTCCTGCAATTGAGATTGACATAGTTCTTAAAGTTGTTCTAGCACTTTGTATTTTTAAATTCCATTTCCCTCTTAAGTTATACCCACCTTCTCTTTCTATGAACAATTTACAGATTTCTTTGGGAAGCAATTTATTTCTGACTTTATACATTATTTGCGCTGTTTTAAGCTTCACCAAGTCTTGGAATTTAATAGCTTGCATTTTGACAAAGAGTGCATTTGTATGGTCCCTGTACCCTACATTATTTATTAATCTAATGGCCCTTTTCTGTATTATAGTTATTGTTTGTGTGTTACTTTTGTATGTGTTTCCCCAGACCTCTACACAGTAGCTCATATATGGCAGTAGTAAAGCACAGTATAAAATGTGCAGTGCTTTCTGATCCAACATATGCTTTGTTTTTCCCAGGACGGCAATGCCCCGTGCCAATTTCCCCCGAACATAAGTAATGTGTGGCTTCCAACAGAGCTTGTGGTCAATGATCACCCCAAGAAATTTTATTTCATTTACTCTTTCTAAATATACATTGTCAACACATATTTCTACTTCGATGTTTTTCTTTTGGTTTCCAAACAACATAAATTTGGTTTTATCGAGATTCAATGATAATTTATTTATATCAAACCACTTCTTTAATATCGTTAATTCCTGTGTGATCATTTCCAAAACCTGTGGCAATTCCCCACCTGCACACAGTATATTTGTGTCATCTGCAAATATTACAAACTTTAAAATCTCCGATACTCTGCAGATATCATTTAAGTACATAATAAACATTTTTGGACCCAGTACTGAACCTTGAGGTATTCCACAAGCTATATCCATCAAATTAGATTTATATTCATTTATTTGTACATATTGTTGCCTATTCCCTACATAGCTTTTTAACCATTCCAAAACCACTCCCCTAAACCCGTACTTTTCCAGTTTTTTTAATAGAATTTCATGATTAACAGTATCAAACGCCTTCTTTAGATCTAAGAAAACTCCGAGCGCATACCTCTTATTATCCATACATTCCGTTATCTTTTCCATTAAATCTATCAGTGCCAAAGCTGTTGATCTGTTGTTTCTGAACCCATACTGACTATCTGTCATTAATTCATATTTTTCCACAAAACTGTCAAATCTTTTTATGAAGAGTTTTTCCAGTATCTTAGAGAACTGGGAGAGTATTGACACTGGTCTATAGTTTGTAAAATTATGTCTTTCACCGGTTTTGTAAATGGGAATAACTTTAGCAACTTTCATTTTTTGTGGAAAAACTCCTTTTTGAAACGACAAGTTGAATATATATTTTAATGGTTTTACGATACCATCAATAACTGTCTTTACCGTTACCATATCAATATCATTCCAGTCTGTACTGGTTTTGTTCTTAAGTCCTCTAACCATGTCATAAATCTCTTTCTCTTCCACTGCTCTTAAAAACATTGAGCTACTATTCCTTTCAATATTTTCACCAGTGTCCCTTTCTATTCCATCAACCTTTATTTCTTCTGCCAGTTTTGGCCCTATGTTTACGAAGAATTCATTAAAGCCATTTACTATCTCCTCCATGTTATTAATACTTCTTGTCCCTTCTATAAAGTACCCAGGGTAATCATTATTCCTTGATTCATTTTTGATTATTCTGTTTAATACATTCCATATATCTCTTGTGTTATCTTTATTGTGTTCTAACCTTTTAATGTAATACTCTCTTTTACAGGATCTCATTATATTAGTTAATTTATTTTTGTAAGTTTTATACTTCATTTCAGTTTCTATTGTTCTCTTTTTTATGAATTCTCGATATAAGGTTGTGGCGTGAATAAGGCACGGCGGGACCACGGAGCAACGTTCAGAACCAACTTTATTTTAATTCACGTCACACCACACACCCACCAACCCCTGAATCCCCGTGTTTTAACACGGCGGGCGTGATTGCGGATGCCGTGCAGGTGCGTCCGCACGGCACCGCAAACCACGCCCCACCACATACCCCCATCGCCCGATTGAGGCCGGGGAGCAATCTGGCCGAACCTACTCCCCCCCCGCGAACTGGGGCGAGACTCGGCCCAAAACATCGGCGCCCCAGCCCAAGCGACGGGGAAGCGTCCATTCTGGTGGCCGCCCGCGCATCCAGCGGCAACGGCGAAGCTGGTCCGGAGGTCGGCCGCGTAGCAAGCGGACACGGCCCCACAGGCATGGCCGTGAGCTCCTGTACACAGGCGGCTGGGCAGACGTCAGGCGCGCAGAATCGACTGGTGGCAGCGAGGCTGGACTAGCCAGCCCGCCGACCCCCGGCTTAGCGGGGCTGTCCCGCTCCTCTGCCTCCAACTCCGGCTGCGCAGGCTGCTCTGGAGCAGGGACCTCCGTCTCCTCGCACGGCTGCTCCGCCACCGCCTCCGCCACTCCCGTTTGGAGCGGCTCCCCGCACTGCGCCTCCAGCAGGCACAGCCCCTCGTCCACCTCTGGGTGGAGCGACTCCTCTTCCTCCGGCAGGTGTAGACCCTCGCCCGCCTCGTCCTCCGCCTCCGATTGGAGCGGCTCCTCCACCGCTCCCGGCAGGAGCAGCCCTTCACCCGGCTGCTCCTCCTCCTCCGGCAGGCTCGGACCCCCGCGTGACTCGTCCACCACCTCCGGCTGCCGAGGTGCCCCACACGGCTCCTCCACCGCTTCACTGTCCTCGGGACACACTTGTGGGGGTGGCGCCCAGGCCCAGAGCAGCGCCACCAGCTCCCCAATCCTTTCCAGGTGGCGCTCGGACCGGTCCTGCAGCTCTTCCTGCTGGCGACGCACCTCCGCCGCCTGCTCCCGCTGGGCGGCCGCCATTTCGGCCACCCTCCGGGCCAGCTCCTCCATTCCCTGGCTCCGATACGGACCCGCCGTGCCGCCTCCTGGGTTTCGGCACCAATGTGGCGTGAATAAGGCACGGCGGGACCACGGAGCAACGTTCAGAACCAACTTTATTTTAATTCACGTCACACCACACACCCACCAACCCCTGAATCCCCGTGTTTTAACACGGCGGGCGTGATTGCGGATGCCGTGCAGGTGCGTCCGCACGGCACCGCAAACCACGCCCCACCACAAAGGTATTCTTTTTTTTGCTGGCATTTTGTAGTCCTTTTGTCATCCATGGTCTTCCTGCATAGTTGTGTTTCCTATTGATTTCAATTACTGGGCAGTTTTTATCAAGTAATGTGTTAAATGTTCTTAAAAATCCTTCGTAAGCTTTATTAACTTCTGTTTGTTCATATACAATATTCCAATCTTGCTTTAAAAGTTCATTTCTAAGACAATTTAAGGTCTTCTCTGTTCTTATTCTTTTGTAAATAATCTTATGTCCATCGTTGTTCACTTTATAATGGCAATTATACGATGCAAAGACTGGTAAATGGTCACTTATATCATTGATTAACAGCCCACTTTTTATCTTTCCTTCTATTATATTTGTAAATATATTATCTAATAGAGTTGCACAATGAGATGTTATTCTGGTCGGTCTTGTTATCAGTGGAAATAAACCTATGCTGTACATGGAATCAATAAATTCTTTTGTACTCTTATTATGATTTGGATTCAATAAGTCAATATTAAAGTCCCCACAAATAAACATTCTTTTCTGATTTATATTTGTAAATAAGTCCTCCATATTATCCTTAAATATCTCAATCTTAGATCCTGGTGTTCTATATATACAACTGACAATTAGGTTTTTCCTTTTTTCTATAATTATTTCCACTGATAAACATTCCATCACTCCATCAATAACAGTTGTCATTCTTCCCATTCTTTTGTACTTTAGGTTTTTATCAATGTAAAGTGCCACCCCACCTCCTTTCTTGTTGATCCTGTCTACATGAAGGAATTCATATCCATTTATTTTAAAGTCTTCTTCTTTTCCAGGAGTTATCCAGGTCTCCGATATGGCTATCACATTGAATGGCTGTTCAAACTGTGTTATGTAGTCTTTGATGGATTGAAAGTTTGCATATAAGCTTCGACTATAGTGTCAGAAAGAATACGATTGTGGATACAAGCATTGGAAATTAGCCTCCTCCTATGGGTGTCTGGGCTCAGAGATGGGATGAGGAGCTGGCCATTTGGGACTCAGAGCTTCCTGGGCACCTCCGAGTATTTGAGATGTTCCAGTCGTGTCCTTTCCAGGAAGAGGACCTGAGACACCCCCAGGATATGCTTTCAGCTGGCTCAGAAGTGCCTTTGTGTCCCCCTAAATGTGCTGGAGGAGGTGGCCGGAAAGCGGAAGGTCTGGATGTCTCTGCTTAGACTGCTGCCCCTAAACCCAGATAAGCAGTGATAGATGGATCTGATATGTATTTGAGAGGTATAGAGATGGTCAGAATCAATTGCACAGATAATAGGGTGCCAAGTGAGGAACTGTGATACTGCACAAGGAAGTCACAGTAAGACAGCGGTGAAGTGTGCAGTAGGAGTGATAGATGGGTTTAAAGTGGGAGTAGGATTCGATCAGGGATCTGCTCTGAGCTCCTTTGCGATGGTGATGGACAGGTGAACAGTTGAGGACAGGTAGGAGTTTCTGTGGACTATGATGTTCATAGACAACATTGTGATCTGAGCAGGTGGAAGAGAACATGGAGGGGTTTATTTATTTATTTATTTATTTAGGACAGTGCAGTTTAATGAACATAAATGTAAAAAAAAAAAAATTACATGAATGTAAACATACCAGATTATAGCCAAGGGCTAATTTCCATCTGTTGTCCTTAAGCATAAAAATAGACATAATAATTCATAAAAATTCATCATTCATTCATAATAAAAACTCCATCACCAAACTTACACATACACACCATTCTGTTCCCAAATAAAACATTAAAACTATACAACTTATACATGATCACACACTTGATTTGTCCATAACCAGTTTTTAACCTTTGCCTTAAACAAATTGAATGTCGAGCATTCTCTAATGGGTTGAGGAAGACTGTTCCACAGATGGCCACCCTGGACAGAAAGGACGTTCTGCCCAAATGCTGTCCGTCTGTGGGGTATAAACAAGTCTCCTCGGATTGTAGCTCGAGTGGTCCTGTCTGAGCTTTCTTTATGCCTAATGAACTGCTTTAGTGGTGGTGGAGCAAGGGAGTGTAAGACTTTATATATTAAACTCACTCTTTTAAGTTTCACTAAGTTATTGAAGTTCAGTAATTTATGTTTTTTTAACACATGACAGTGGTGGTGGGAAGTCGGTTTTTTGTCAAGTAGTTTTAAACTTCTTTTATAAATGTTTTCAATAGTTTTAAGTCTTGTTGGACAAGCAAGTGACCAGGATGTCAAACAATAGTCCATATGAGAGATGATCATTGAGTAAAAATAAGTTTTTGCAACATTCATATTTAAATTATTACGTATATGATTAAAATTTAGATTATTTAATTTAAGTACCTGGGACACTTTATTTATGTGACTCTTGAAGGACAATGTTGGGTCTAGAATGACCCCAAGATATTTAAATTCTGGAGCTAATTCAAGCTCTACTCCATCCAGGAATATGTTTGACTGCTTCAAGTTTAAGGGGCGTTTTGAAAAATACATACCGACAGTTTTTGAGGTGTTCAACATTAGGCATGAGTCCTCCAGCCAGCTATGCATTAATGCTAAAGCAGCTGTAAGATCTTTTGCCACCTGCTGGACACTATTTGCTTGCGTATATATAACTGCATCATCTGCATACATTTGAGTAAATATATTTGGACAGACTTCAGGTAAGTTATTGATAAAAAGAGAGAACAATAAGGGCCCAAGAACAGATCCTTGAGGAACCCCTGTATCACAGTCTAAATATGGAGATTTAACCCCATCCAACACCACACACTGTTTCCTGTGTGAGAGATATGAGGCAAACCACTGAAGAGCCTGACTGGAGATATTAAACCGAGTCAATCTGGATAACAATATCTGATGGTTTACAGAGTCGAAAGCCTTCCTCAGATCTAAAAATACAGCTCCAACACAGGGACTCTTGTCCAGCAAGCTCTTCAAGTTCTCCACTAACATACACAGGGCAGTATCTGTGGAGTGATGTGCCCGAAAGCCAAACTGCAATGGATGTAATGAGGGTTGGGTGTTTTCTAGGTGAGCAGTGAGGAGTTTAACCACCCACTTCTCAGCTATTTTAGATACGACCGGGAGTATGCTTATGGGGCGATAATTAGCCATGTCAGTCTTCACACCTGCTTTGAAAATTGGTGTAACTGCAGCAATTTTCCAATCTGTTGGAACAATGGAGTGTTTGAAAGACATATTCAAAACATGAGTTGTTGGACGTACAAGAAAATCCATATGTTCCTTTAGGAAGTTTGTGTTAATACCATATACATCAAGTGCTTTTGATTGTTTTAAACCTGTAATTAGTTTAGCAACTTCAGTGTCTGAAATATGAGTGATGGTGAACAAATTTTGACCAACATCATTCACATTATCAGAGCATATGACTGAGTCAAAGCTCTGACTGATCTCCTTAACAGATGAAATAAAGAAAGTGTTTAAGTTACTGGCAATAGATAGAGGCTCTCTAACAATAGAGTTATTTACATAAAGTTCAATTGTGTTTTTACTTTTGTTTGAATGACGGCCAAGTAATTTATTTAAGTGTTGCCAGATAATTTTACCATTACCTTTGGCTCTTTCAATTATATTTATAAAAAATTTTGCTTTGGCCTGTCTCAAACTTCTTGTTACTTTATTCCGCATTGAAGTAAATCTCTGTCTATCCAGAGTTAGACCTGTTTTCAGGAACTGCTTTAGTAATTGATCTCTTGTTTTCATTAAATTCTTGCACTCTTTGTTTAACCAGGGCAAATTAGATGTTGTCTTTATTTTTTGTCGAGCTCTAATGGAGTATGTTGATATAACATCCTTGACAATGTCAGTGAAGTGACTGCTGCAGAATTGTGGATCATCACTACACAATAAAGGCTCCCAGTTAACTGATGCTAATGCTTCTGCTACATTTTGTCGCTGACTTCTTGGTATGAATTCATAAAAGGATCTCCTATTAGATGAACTTTGAAAGTCATTCTTAACCTGTGATTTTATAAGTTTTCTAGAAAATAATATAAAATTGTGGTCTGAAATACCAGTGATAAAATTATAAGATTTAATAATTCGCTCGGGCTTATTACTGAAAACCAGATCTATTTTAGTTTTAGAGTGTCTTGTTATTCTTGTGGGTTGTTCAATGTGTTGAGTAAAGTTCAAAGTCTCCATTATGTCCTTGAGTGTTTTTCTGTCCTTTTCACAGTCCCAGTTGACATTAAAATCTCCCATTACAATTATTTCATTAGACTTATTATTTATAGCATGATATTTAAGTAATATCTGTAGTTGTTCATAAAAAATATTCTTTGCTGAAGGAGGGCGATATAAACAGATCAACGTAAATGACATTTCTGGGGAAAGAGTGATTTTAACAGAAATATGTTCTATTTCGACATCTATTGGTGAACTAAGTAAAGAGCAATCCAGGTGTTTATTTTACATACACAAGTATTCCTCCTCCTCTTGTTCCAATTCTATCCCTTCTGAATACTGTGTACTTTGGAAAGACAACCGCAGACTCAGGAGAAGAACTTGTGAGCCAAGATTCAGAGATACCCAAAATAGAAATATTGGAATTGCTTAGAATATGTTCCAGTTGCTCATGCTTTGGTAACATACTGCGAATGTTAATGTGTCCACATAGAAGCCCCTTTGGTTTATTTTTAGTGTCCCAGATTACTTTAGCCTGATTAAATGTCTTGCAGATCTTTGTTCCTCTGTAAATTTTAATAGCAGGATTTCTTGTCCTTTTGTTGACAATACTATGAGCATTTAATGATGAGAAACCCTTTACCGGAGACTGTAGTTTGGGTACAGCAGGTGGGGGCCGAGGCAGCTGAGATGGGGGCCCAGGCAGCCGAGGTGGAGACCCAGACAGCCTAGGTGGAGGTCCGAGCAGCTGAGGTGGAAGCCCAGGCAGCTGAAGTGTAGGCCCAGCTAGCTGAGGTGGAGGCCCAGGCAGCTGAGGTGGAGGCCCAGGCAGCTGAGATGGAAGCCCAGGCAGCCGAGGTGGAGGCCCAGGCAGCCGAGGTGGAGGCCCAGTCAGCTGAAATGGAGGCCCAGGAAGCTGAAATGCAGGCCCAGGCAGCTGAGTTGGAGGCCCAGGCAGCTGAGGCGTAAGCCCTGGCAGCCGAGGTGGAGGCCCAGGCAGCTGAAATGGAGGCCCAGGCAGCTGAAATGGAGGCCCAGGCAGCTGAAATGGAGGCCCAGGCAGCTGAGGTGTAAGCCCAGGCAGCCAAGGTGGAGGCCCAGGCAGCTGAAGTGTAAGCCCTGGCAGCCGAGGTGTAAGCCCTGGCAGCCGAGGTGTAAGCCCTGGCAGCCGAGGTGGAGGCCCGAGTAACTGAGGTGAAAGCCCAGCTAGCTGAAATGGAGGCCCAGGCAGCTGAAATGGAGGCCCAGGCAGCTGAGGTGTAAGCCCAGGCAGCCGAGGTGGAGGCCCAGGCAGCTGAAGTGTAAGCCCTGGCAGCCGAGGTGGAGGCCCGAGTAACTGAGGTGAAAGCCCAGCTAGCTGAAATGGAGGCCCAGGAAGCTGAAATGGAGGCCCAGGCAGGCCTAGGCTAACTAGGCTAATTAGTTGTAGCCAGTCCAAATCACTGATGTTTGAATTAGGTCCAGGATTTAGTTCTATATCACCAGCCAAAAGTAGCATCAGAACAAGTTTCAGAATCTCCAGCGACAGTTGTGGTATATCTGATTGTTCATGTTTACCTGGGGGTGGTCTGGCATGACCAAAATCCAAGAATCTTGTGAACAAAAGATGTTGACTCCATTTGGCTGGGAAAGTGGTATAATTATCCAGCTTTCTTGGACATGTCGAACTCCACAGAAGATAAAAATGTATAAAAACAAAAAGACAAGTTGATGTCAAGATCCAGGGGTTTTTAGATGGGTTTTTAGGTGGGTTTTTTGGCAAACGCACAGGACCTGCCAAGCCATGTGTCTGCACCCTAGCAGCCATCTTGTTCTTTGTTCAACTCATGGTAACATGGTGTATGTAGGTTGAAGGTATGCAATGGAGAGAAGAGGAACAAAAGTAGAAGCAAGACAAAGTACAGTTGGAAAGGTGAAGATGCAAGGAGAAGAGGTAGTCAAGGTAGAGGATGATGCATGGTTTATAGATGGTGGCAATAGTTAAAAAATTCAAAAAAGCTTCATGCAAAGAAAAGAGGAAGACAACAGAGAAGATTAATGCAAAGCATTAGTGTGACAGGAGGTGACGCTTGAGATAATGTTGGTGAAACTAAGGCAGTGGCAGTCCCTAAAGTGAGGAGCTGAAAGATCTCATTACAGTCTAATTATCTGCTGGGAAACACTGGATCCTTTGGGGTCTTGACGTGTGCCTCCACCCCCAGCCTCAACAGTTCAGTGCTGATTTGTCAGCACGAGGGCGAGCTGCGCAATATGAAGGAGGTGGTTTTTAGCCATAAGCTGCAGGTGCTGTAGCAAACAAAAAACATGAATGTTTTTTGGTGTTTGAGTAGAAAACATTTTACTGCATTACAAAAATTTAATCTTTTCCAGACCTTTGCTTTTCTTTTTCTCTCTCTGTGTGTGCTGTTTTGTGTTCTGAGTATACTCTTTGCTGCGTGTTGTTGCACATTTGTCTTTAATGCTTAATGCTACATCAGCTACATCAAAAGCCATAATGAAGTCCACAGTTTCTATATGAAAAAGGGCAGGTTGAGCATGAAGCATAAATCTGTGTAAGGAAACAAGCCATGGTTTTAAAAAAGCGAAGCTCCTTGAACTCCATTCCCTTTGAAAAAATGGAAAACAGGTCACTCACTGACGTCATCAAGAAACTAAATCAAAGTAGGGAGTCAATGCAGCCTAAAAGGAATGAAATCAGGGGAGTGAGAACCATTTAAAGTGCATTGCGCAGGCGGTCTGCATAGAAAAAAGAAACAGATACAGACGAGAGGAATCACGAAAGCAAAACAACCACAACAGTGGAGCCCGCCTTAAAGGGCCAAACTGGTCTCCTTTTGTCTGAACGTGTGGTTTACTGCAGATCTGTCCAATATCATGCACCATAAATATCAAAGGAGATCTTATCGGTTCACATTAAGAGAGCTTGACCACATTTCTGAAAAAAGAAACTGGTTTACTTCTGTTCCGTTCTGATCTTTTCGCCCTTTTTTGAAAATTGCTTTCGGCTGTTGATTGAACAAGCTGTGAAACTGACACGCTAGTCGAGAAAATCCACCACCAGAATTTGCGATTGTTAATATCAAATTAAAGTGGTGAATTCAGAATACCACGCACTTCATGCCGTGTTTAGATTTTTCTCTCGTTAGGGGAATTCTTGTGGAAAGCGTGCGTGTAAATTTTAAACATCGAATTTGTCACTCGTGTCTGTGTAGAGCAGAGCACAGCCAAGCCACTGATGTTACAAATCCAACTAACAGATCTGTTTCTTTCTTTTGTCATTACTGCAACTGGAACAACATGGGTGTGCTTGAACATTGTTTCCAACTGTTTTGAATTGGCTGCTAATGCTCACTGGATGCTTCTGGCTGAAGTTTTGAGGTTACAAACCCTGTGATGACTTAAACACACTCATGTCTCCTGAGAAGAGACATAAAAGTGAACAAATGGTTATTTGAACTGTTATGTTGGGACTTTATTCACACTAGCAGTGTGTTGTTGTCTTGTTTTAATTGAATGTTCTTTAAAAAATGACCTCACTGTCTTTTGTTTTTCTCCTCCTGTTGTCTCTCTGGCACCAAGCACTGGGAGAGGTCAGCGTCGCGGGTCGCCGAGATCGCGTCAGCCTTAATTCGGGAGAGGAGCCCTGCCCTGGTGGGACAGCTTCTGCAGGCATGAAGGAATCAGCACAACTGGAAACCACGCTGTGACTCATGAACACTCCTGGGATGAGATCGTCTGAGACTTTTCTTTGTAACCTTGAATCAATTACTGTAAGGTTAAATGTGTAAATGTATAGATCATCAAGAAGCAGACTGAAAAAGAGACTTTTTTCTCTGTTGTTGGCCTGTTTATCTGTGTGTGCGTGTGTGCATGTGTATATAAAAAAAAAAACTGTTGTGGTTCATCATAGTAAAAAAGAACCATGTCATCAGTTGGCTTATTTTTTATTTTTCAGAGTTTGTGTTCCCCAGACAAACAGTGTCGCTCTGTCGCACTGATGATTAAGATATGTGGCGCTTTGGCTGCAGATGATTCTTGTTGTCGGATCAGTTCAGTTCTGGTTTTTAATTGCTTTAAGAGTTATTTTGCTGCGGTTGTCACAGATATGCAATAACAGGCCACATCGCTTTGAATTATTACTGTGGAAATGTGAACTGCAGCGCGTATGCCAAAAAAGCTGGGTGTCAAATTCGCTGCCTTTACCACTGGATGAAGCTTTTTATGACTGAAACATGAACACGGAGCTGCTAATATTTTTGTACTTGAATAAAACAATGAATATGTCAAATCTGTGTTGTTCTGTGAGTCTTTCTTGAACATAAGTCATTCAAAGATGTCAGGAAAAAAAATAACATTTGAGAGTAGATATTACTAATACTGTTTTCAGAGAAACTTGATTGGTAATTGAAGTCCGTGAAGTCTGCCTACGACCACATGCATCAGTGACGCCCTCCGGTGAAGCCGCTTAGTGCAGAAGAAGCTCGTGTTTCCTTCAGTGAGCCAACTCTGGTGAGCTGGTGGAATCCCATGTTCTTCTTGGAGAGACTTTGGAATAATTAGCATTCATTAAAAGTATGTTATTATTATGCAGTGCAGCTTTGTTCTGGAGCTTCCCTGCTCTTCCATGGATATATACAGAAAACTGACAGCAGGGAATAAAGAACAGAGTAGATATCAATGACAGCAGATTGGTATTTCTTTATATTTAACCTTTCATCATCTAAGTATCATACAGGCTGCCTGGATGTATTGTTTTACTGGCTGTAAAATTAAAAAAAAAAAAAAGATCTTACAGGATCCTTTGGATTTTCTCTTTAGCTCAAAATGGTTGAAAAGTTAAGGTAATGTTAATACTGTAGCTGGTAAAAATCTTTATGTCTTGATTTCTGTGTTCAGACAGATTGCTTTGTGCATCTGTGAAGGTCCTCTTCTCTCCAAAGCCATTCAATTTGAATTTTGTCTCTTGGACAGAACAGTAATAGAGTCACAGCCTCTTAAGATGTACTGGGATCCCTATCTTGGGGGTTTGTTTGTGCTGCAGTGTTCATGCTGGGCTTCTGTCCTGAAACACCATAAAAATGTTCCCTGACTTTGCTCCATTTTCATTCCATCTTTGCTTTGTTCTTAAATCCATTTGAAATCATACCTTAACAAGATTAACCAGAAACACCGGCCTTTATAGTGAACAGCTTCAGCATTAAAACCACCTGTGGCCCCACCTCACAGCCCTTGTAATAGGTCAGATTTGTTAGGCCATGGACTCCAAATCCTCAGAAGATGACTTTTGATATGAAGCAACAAAAAGTAACCACCAGATCCTTTAAATCCTCTGAGATGCTAGGTATGACTTCCATGGATCAGACATGTTTTTCCAGCATGTTTTCCAAGATGCTTCATCAGATTGATATCGGGGAAATTTGGAGGTTAAGTCGTCACCTTCATTTTTCTGTGTAATGTTTCTCAAACCATTCAAAAGACCAATATTTATAGTGGATCAGAGTGTGTTAGTATTCTGAAGGAGGCTAATTTCACATCAGGATGGTGCACAATTAAAAGAAACATTCAGGTAGCTGGTATGTAAAGTCATAGCCACATGAAAGCCAGAACCCAAAAATTCCCAGCAGGATGTCTTCTATAGTGCATCCTACTGCCTTTCCTTCCCACAGATAAACAAGAGAAAGAAAGAAAAATGCCAGGCTACTTACTTCACCTTTTCACAGTCCAGTTTTAACATTTGTACATCTAATACAGTTACTGTCTATAATACAGTCCCGATCAAACGTTTAAGACCATTTGAAAAATGGCAAAAAATCATATTTTGTATGGTTGGATCTTAAAAAGGCTTGAAGTAGAGCTTCAACATGCAACAAGAAGAAATTGGAATGAGACAAAGAAAAATTTTGAGCATGCAATTTATTGAAAACAACACTTAACCTGAAACAGGCTGTTTTACAGCTGATCGAAAGTTAAGACCACATGTCTTTAAAAGGCCAAATCTGTATAAAAATGTGGATTCATTGTCACTTTCTGCCAGGTAGTCACACTGTCACGACGTTCTGGTGGTAAAGGCAAATAATCTTTCCCTTTTTGAACACAGTTGGGTTGTTGAACTGCATAAGCAGGGTCTCTCGCAGCGCACCATCGCTGCTGAGGTGGGACGCAGTAAGACAGTCATTTGGAATTTCTTTAATGATCCTGAGGGTTACAGAACTAAAAAGTCAAGCAGAAGACCCAAAGAATTTCACCAGCAATGAGCCGGAGGATCCAATTAGCTGTCTGTCAAGACACTGGACGATCCTTGACCCAAATTAAGGCTGTTACTGGTGCCGACCGCAGCCCCATAGCCATCAGACGACATCTGAGACTGAAGGGCTTCAAAACAAAAAATGTCTTCAAAGGCCTCGCCTCCTTGAACGCCACAGAACTGACTGTTTGGACTTTGCAAGAGAGCAGCAAACATGGGACATTGAAAGGTGGCAAAAAGTTTTATTCTCTGATGAGAAAAAAATTAACCTTGATGGTCCTGATGCTTTCCACCATTACTGGCATGACAAGCAGATCCCACCTGAGATGTGCCACAGTGGAGGGGGCGCCGTGATGGTCTGGGGTGCTTTTTCTTTCAGTGGAACAATGGAGCAGGTGCGTCAAACAACCACTGGCGATGCCCAGATGTTGCAGAGAGCATCCCTCATGACTGAGGGCCATCACCTGTGTGGTAATGACTGCATTTTTCAGCAAGACAACGCTACAGTACACACTGCCCGCAGGACAAGGGACTTCTTCCAGGAGAATAACATCAAACTTTTGGACCATCCTGTGTGTTCCCCTGATCTAAATCCAACTGAGAACCTTTGGGGATGGATGGCAAGGGAAGTTTTGAAAAATGGACAACAGCTCCAGACATTAGAAGCCCTTCGTGCGGCCGTCTTCACCACTTGGAGAAATGTTCCCAGTCACCTCATAGAAACGCTCGCATCAAGCATGCTGCAGCAAATTTTGAAGTGATCAACAATAATGGTGGCGTTACTGAGTTGATGTTTGGAACTTTGGTTTCTGTTTTGGGGGGTTTACGGGGGGTTTTGGAGGTGTGGCCCTAAATTTTTGAACAACTGTAAAACACCCTGTTTCAGTTTAAGGGTTGTTTTCAATAAATTGCATGCTCAAAAAAATGTTCTTCTCACTCCCATTTGTTCTTGTTGCATGTTGAAGGTCTACTTGGAACCGTGTTAAGATCCAACCATGCAAAATCTGATCTTGTGCTTCTTTAATATCTGCATTTAGTTTAACCATCCTGAATTAATTAATTTTTCCACGTGCATGGACTTTTCTCTAAACTAGACACAAAACAGGCGCTGCATCTTCTCGGATCGTGGTTATTAGTGCATACTCCTCATTGGACTTTAAACCCACCTCCACTTAAGACTAGTTGGTTTGGAAGGGCACCTAATGCGGTGGACCCCAAGCAACAGCACAAAAACATTACTAATGAATGTTAAATGGAAAATATTAAACACAGTAACCACAGTTTATATTATTTAATAGATTATTTAACAAATGAGTCATTAAAGTTTTCATGTGCATGTGCTAAAGCACAGAGGATGTTCATGTGTATATAAAATGTGAGTCATTCTCAGGCTCATTCTCTGTCACCAGAGTGGCGAGAAGGAAAAACAACCTTGGACATCAAAGAGCCTTTAAAGACTGTCGAAGCCGGAACATTCCTAAGGTCGTCACAAAGACCTGGCCGTTTTGCATACACTTCTCACACTTCCAGGGCATCTCCAGTTTCCTGCACTTCTCCTTCCTCTACAGCTCGCTGGAATTCCAGCTGTTGATAGAGAGTCGCCTGAGGCGAGAGAAGCCCCGTCTTTGCGTTCAGATCCCTGTAATGAACTCCTCAAAACATATACTTATATTTCAGTTCAGTGGCAACCGTAACCCGCAGTGACATGTGATGAGAGCTGCAAGCTACAATATGTAAAGTGCAAAAAGTACGAAAACCCAGACTTGTCTCTGGAGCTCATATTATGGGATGAACACAAATCTTCTGGCAGTTACTCACTTTTTGGTGTTTTGGTGGAGGAGAATGTTTTTAAAGATGCAGAGAGATCATGCATTATTAATGTGTTGAGATCTGGGCCTGATTAGCATTATTTTATGTATGAACAGAAAGAACCCGTTCACAGAGTTTCTCTCCTTATGCCAATTAAAGATTGTTAAAGTGTTGCATGGCTGCACTAACTTGTTTAAACCTTTGTCTAAAGATGTATAATACATGTAAACTGAGGTACCAACCCCTCTTTTTTCTTAAATGTTAATCCTCAAAGAATTTTTACCTTTTTTCTTTTTTTCTTTTGGACCGTTGAGCCTCTTGGAGATTTTTTTTTACTTTTTTAATGGCTCATTGTTCTAGTTTTAAATCTCTTAACTCTATTCTGTTGGTTCACTCCAGCTTCCACTCATCAATCAACTTAATATCCACCAGCAGGAGAAGGCAGCCTTTTTCACTGAAAAGCTGAAACCATCAAACTCCATGAAGACAAAATCTGCATCCAGAGAAGCGGCAGAAGTAGAATTGAAATCCCTCTAAGTGCTGGGTGAGTAGAGTAATGGTGCACTCCTGAGTATTCAAGAACTCTCTATCTTCACTTATCTCAGCGTTTCAGACCTGGCAGGTTATCTGCCGGGGGCCTGGATAGGTGCAGCTTTGACTTTGTTGTCATTTTGAATGAGCAGTTTTCAAATGTTGACTAAAGGTTCTTCACCCATGCGTTGCTGCTGTGTGCCAGACAAACAAAAAGTATTGCCAGGCTTTTTACCCCAAAGTTTACCATCACAGCCAAATGCCACTTTCTTACAATAATCTGAACCTAGTTCTAATTTAAACTAATTTTAAAAATGTGGTTAGAACATATGGTTTCCTGTTTCACTTGTGTTGTTTGGGTGAGTATTTTTTGTTGTTGTCTTGTTTGTTGGTGAAATCTGCAGCCCACAATCTTCATGTTTTTAACAGACATAACCACACACACACACACACACACACACACACACACACACACACACACACACACACACACACACACACACACACGCAAGTGTGTGTTTTTAAAGCTGTCTTGTTTTTTAATTGCTTGCATGTGATGTGTTCATGGGAACGTATATTTCAGTTGTAACAAATAACCTGGGCTACACTTCCTCATAAAGGGCTGTGCATACTATAAATAGTATTTTATTTATAGTTTTTTTTAAATACTTTATTACATGATTATTACCATGTTAGTCTCTCCCTAGTTGTAAAAATCAGTTACCTTTGATCAAGTTCTTCAGTTTTTGTTACAGAAAATGTAAAACATGCATTTTCTGTAATGATGCTTTGATGTGAAGCTGGTGAAACATTTACATCAACTTCAACAACTGACAGCTTTGGCTCCTCCTAATACAGCCACCACTTCCCACCTTCACAGGAGACATGCTGTCCTAATTTCAGTTCAGTCCCTAAACAAAAAGGATACTTTCTTTGTTCTTTTGAAACAGAGACACACAATAGGATCAAACTATTGAGAAAGGCCACATGATTCAGCTGTGGTGAAACATGTGGAAAAAAAGGGGGGGTCTGATCTTACAGTGGGAGGAAGGTGGGTGAGGCCGAGTGTGAAAAATCAGTCTGAATGACTGAAACTGCAGGAGAGAGAAGGCCAAGCTGGATGGGATGACAGAATAACTAATGTGTAAATACTGAATTTGTTTGAGTATGCTGACACCTGGTGGACAGAGCGATTAAACTTGAAGACCAGTTCAGTCTGGGTGTTTAGACATACTTCCATCACTAGAGGGAGACACTGGATTTACTTTTCTGTCTGCAGAAAGGCAGATTGTACCTCCTTCACTGAGAAATGCTGGATTTTTTGGTCAGGCTTGTTACAAACCTGTACTTTTGTGATAGTGAAAGAGGATTTTCTAGTTATTTAAACTTGCAACTGCACATTTTTGTGGCATTTCTGTACTGTACTTTGGTCATTTATCAGATAAAATCTATTATGGTGTTGGAGAGCTGTTGCATATTCTTTTACACCGTTTACTTGGTGAATCTGTCCTGTGTAAATACTTGAATAAATGCCCTTTAAGTGTATCTTTTTACAATAGTAGTTAAAAACCCTGCAGGCTAATTCAGGGTGTTATTTGATGACCACTGTCCCTTTTAATTAAATGGACTATATAAAACATAACCACCCACCCACTCCATGACATGCTGGTCAGTCACAGGAGCTCGTTCAGTGAGAGACTGAGATTACCGAAAAGCACCACTGAACGACACAGGAAATCATTCCTGCCTGTGGCCATCTCCCTGTACAACGCATCCACTTAACACACTGTTTGCTGCTACAACTACACATGTTTCTTTTCCAAATATTTATTTATAAGTGACTTATGTATGTATGTATGTATATATATGTATATATTGTACTATTCTTAGTTAGTGTATTGTCTGTCTTGTCTTAATGTTGGTTTAAAATGGAGCACTGTAACAAAAAATAATTTCCCCCAGGGATCAATAAAGTATTCTGATTCTGATTCTGATTCTGATAACGGCCCATTAAATAACTGCAAATAAGAAGAAGAACAGGCCAATGAAAAATATGTTTCACTACAGTCAAACACAATTACATAGAGATGAATTACTACTAGCAAAACAAGATGCAGACAAGGGATAAGGCAGAAAAACAGAACAAGTTAACAACAGCAGCAGCAATTTAGCATTTAGTATATGACCTAAGTCCCAGTTGTGTTAAGTCTCTCTGACTGGTTTATATTCAATATTTTAATGCTGATATTTGAACTGAAACTCATAAAGATGTTTTACTAAGTGGACAGAAAAGCTATCCTCATTAGCTCTCCCCTCTCTACTTTCAAATCTTTACTGAAAGGCTAAAAACACTTCTTTGAATCGAGATTGTAATAGTTTGATCCATTTAACATTTCCTTTGCATCTTATTTTTTAAAATGAGAAGAAAACATATCCAGTTCTTTAATTTCTTCAGCCTGTGACTAACCTACAGTGTTACGGTTGTAGGTGCTGCCAGACTGGATGAGTTCTGGTTGTTTTAGCTGCTGTAATGTGCTCTGTCTGTGTCCAGTTAACTTAATGCTAACCAGAGACACAAACCTTGGCTGGAGCTGTTTAGATAGCGCCACTGCTGGTGCTACAGAGAGGAAGACCAAATCCAGATCCCACAGTTTGGCTGTCTGTAGGTCAGCCAGCTGAGCCAACCACAGCTCTGATTATTGCCTTGTACCCGTCTGAACAACCAGATTTTTTCCCCCTTAACGCCTGTACAGTGTGTGACAGCAAATAGGACGTCTGTAAATTTAGGTTCCAGGTGTCTCAGTTCATCCCAGTCAAAGGATTCCCAAATCTGGATTAGAGTAAAAGTGACAATTGTATTTCCGCAAATCCAAGCACAGGCCACGGAGACAGAGAGAAAAAGTACAAAAAAAGCTCTCCTTCCTGGATACTCGAAAACAAACAGAGCGAGGAGGTCAAAAGAGCAGACCGAGAATATGAGGGGTTTGGACAGGTCAGGAAGCTCCGTGAGATGAGATGCCAAGTAAAATAATGCAGGCATGAATGTGTTCAAGAACTGGACCTTGTTAAGTCACTGCAAACCCACAATGTCTGGCATCCTGGACTGTAAAGCAAACTCTGATTTGTTGGATTCAACATGTGTTTGTTTTTGCTGTAGTAAAAACCCTAAAGCAGCAGCTGCAGCACTTTGATTTCTTCCCATTAGTTCATGCAACACCAACATTAGAGGCACATGAAGTCACTTCGCATTAGAGCACCTGAACCCTAAGAGGAACATCTGTGGACAATAGTGCCATCTGCTGGATATTATGTTTCAATTTCATGGTGGATTTAAAACAAATGCTCCCTGCTCAAACCGCCAAATGCAAACAACTGCATGCAAGTTTGTTGTGTCACATTCAAGCTGCAATAAAAGGTGCTATAATACTCAGATTATGCTTCCCTTAAAGAGTCATCAGACTACGGTAACAGACGGATGTTGAAACAATCCACCCCTGAGACACTGCAGCGTAAACATCATGGAGAGAGTTTATAAAGAAACCGGGAAGCTAAGCTGTGATTTTGGTGCTCTGAGGGGAGGCTTACAGACATCAAAGAGTCATCTTGGGAAATTCCAGAACGGGGGAATTCAGTGACACTATTGCTGTGCATTTATGTTGCACTTTCAAAGCTGTTTTCAAGTCTTTTGGACATCCTGGTTTAAGTTTTTCCCATTTTTTAAAGCACAAGATGCAAATTCAGCTTTCAGTTAGGGTGTTGTGCAAATTGCCTATATCTGTGCACCCAATGTCCAGCAATGTCTCATATAACAGAAAAATCTGTATTTCATTTGTTAAAATTCACTCTGAAAATGTTTAATGAATGCTGTCTTGTGTTTAACATACCTGTGATTCAGCTGATATCATAATAAAGCATATTACTGTTAAAAAAAAAAGTTGGTTAGGCAATTTTGTTTCATTGTATTTTTCTCCTGTGTATGATAAAATCACCTTTCTGAGTTTATTTTTGCTTTTGTTCAGTGCCACAGTTTCACTTCAAGACATATTTTGATCTCTGTTGAGTTCCTAATTGTAAAAATTGCACATACATTGTTTTCTTGAGGCCAAGAAATCCTTTTAAAAACATGGATGTAGCAATAAAAAAACAAACCCTTAAATATGAGTGAAGAGTAGACGTTTACAGGATCATCAAAACCTTTAACAGAAAAGATAATACTAATTTATTTAGTCTGAGTTTAGTCTAAGTTAATTTATTTTTTTGGTAATTTAGTTTAAAGACTTCAGTAAGCAGAACAGAGGGAAATCTTTGGATCTGTTGGTCACTATAAAAAAATCGAGTTAAGTCTTTTAATGTTTTCTAATCTTCTTCAGCACTTTCACAGGAAATTTATTATCTGTATCTTAATCCTCTTTGTCCTGGAATGCAAACAAGCAAATGCTGCAGCATTAAAAAGTGGTGACAGCGATCAGCATTGCGGGGGAATAACTTCCACTCAGTCTTGCGTCTTTAGTTACCGTACAGTAGAATTTGGCAGGTTTCGCTCTATTGTATTTCTTTTATTGTGCTGTCTTCTCCAGCCCCCGTACCCACTCCTACATATTTTCTCCATCCCTCCAAGATGACTGTTCCTGAGGGCTAGATGAATTCCACATTTCTCCCCCTCCGAGCTGTCACTGCTCCACACACAGCTGAGGCTCGCCTTAAAAATGAGACTCAGCAGGACGTGGGATCTCGCTGACAGCTACGTCTGAAACAACCTGGTGGAAATGGAGATTCAGTCAGTCACTGTGAGGCTTCATCTGATGCTCTGCTCGATGCAGCCTCGAGTAGCTACCCAGGGTGCACGAATGTGGACAGGTCTGGGGCTGCATGGCGGTGCTGTGGTGAACCACTGCACCTGGTGCTGAGTGGCAATATTGTGAAGATCTGCCACAGCTCGCTGCAGATGAAGGGAGCGTTTTACTTAGTATGCTCAAATTAAGGTTTTTTTCTTAGCCACAGAGGTAATGCAGCAGAATCCAATGCTGAGAAAGAAAGAAAGAGCCAAAGTCAAAATTGGATTCACAAGTAGTTCTGAGTCATGTCCTACAGTATTATTACTGGAGCATTCACTCAAAGCCTGCAGTTTAATGTGTGTGATGGCAGAGTGGAAAAACACTTTTTGTAAAATGCTAGGAATAAAATGTACTTGAATGTTCTTTGTAAATTGATGTTTGTTCTATTTGGTATTGTTTCTTTGACATTAGGTGAAGAATGGAAAGAGAGATGATATTAGCCTTTTTTGGTGTGTTTTGAATGTGAAATCCTGAACTCCAACATAAGCAACTTGACTGTGATTGTTTTGTGCTAAATTAAAAACAATTTTTTGAACCATGTTTTACAGGAAAAGTCTTTCAAAAAGGTAATACTAAACTTTATTTCCAGTCTGTACTTAAAGCTGTTTTAAAGGGATTTTTGACTACTAGAGGGCAGAAATATGTCTTGGCCACAAAACCGTATTTACAAGCATAAACTAGGCGTTGGTGTAAAAAAAAGAAAAAAAGAAGTCTTATCTGTTTTAACAAAAAAAGCACAAGGCCAAGATTGTGTGTGAGAGGTAGCAGCTCTGCTACTTTTGTAACTGACCCTGTTGCATATGTATTTTATAGGAGTTCCTTCTCAAGGCTCAGATGGGGAGGAGAATATTTAAATCAAGCGCACAAACTGATTTGCTAATGTTTGCGACACATCATGTACCACTAATGTCAACTATTTGAAGCTGAAAAAAAGCATATCCTATGTTTTGCGCTTGACATTGAGATGAACTGACTCCACCTGTGTTTCTAAAGCAGCATAACGTTTGTAGAGCACCCATAAAACCAACCACAACTATAAACAAAATTCACCTGGTTCACTTGTTTGTGTGGGTTTTTTTTATGTCCAGTGGATGAAATTCAGTATTTACTTTCTATTTGGCTTCAGTTTTGGCCTCAACCAACTCCTGGAGGGAATATCTGGCTATTTAGCTCGAAGCTGTTGTCAAACACACGTGTATCTAAAAGCTGAGAATCTTCCGTATTTGATGACCTGGAAGCCAAATTTACTAGAAGGACCTGCAGCTAACTTTAGCATATCACCAACATATAAGAAATCGAACCCAAGGATGATGATGAAACTTTTAATGAGACATCAACAGCTTCATTGATATGTTCTTTTGATCATTAATTAGGTAGTTGGAGAGCTTGTCAGAGAAATGAGGCTTTTTCACTGTGTTGTTTGACATTTTAACGTAACATTTTTAGCTGACTGCACTGACATTTCTAGTCAGCACGCCACTTCAGCAAACAAACATTTTCTATCCAAAACCTTAGTAAATAACCATAAAAATTAATCATTTAACATTCCTATTTTATATTGTGTATATTGAAACACAGTGACAGTGACCTCACAGATGTGAGAGAAAAATTACAGGTTTTTATTTGAAAAAAAGCACAAATACTAAATTCCATGACCCGATACTGGTATTGGTTCAAACATCAAGGGCAAAGACGAGTGCCTTTTGCTTTTGTGCAACATTCTGACATAAGTGCACTAGCACATCAGGGCAAAAGAAACATCCATATCAACCACACTTTGTTTTCCATTTCATTTACAGCCAGAAAGTGTGTGTAGACCTGTGCCAGTATGCTTAAAATCCATCCCCAACCATTAGTCCACACCAGCACAGATCAGTACCTTCAAAGGCTGTGATTTGTTACAAATCACAAACCTTCGGTGTCCGCCTGGCTGACAGACCAAATAATATTTGTTGTGAAGCTCATATTTCATGTATAGTAATGTAATCCCATCATCTGAATCTCCTCTGCTCATCACATACCACGGCCATACAAAAACAAAGCAGCAGACACTCAGAAAGAGAAATGGTGCACATGCATTGACTGATTTATTTATTTGACCCAGTAGAAAGTTGCTCTTCAGTCTCTTAATAAACATGGCGAAGGTTATTTGCATGCATGGGCGGCCGGACCAGCTACCAAAACATAGAGAGGCTCAGATTACGGCACAAACAAAGGGAGTGCAACTTCATTTGCTTCTTAGGATGCCATTTCTCCATTTTATATTTGCATATACTCGTGAATAGATTATATTAATCTTCACAATCTTTAGATCCTGTCATTTCTAACTAAACTAAGCAAAAAAACTGGCATTATCCAGTGTTTACTTGTGCTCTTTGCAGACTCTATCAGTCAGCAGGTCTGACATCCAAACATTGTGTATATTACGAGTGCCAGAAAGAGGGATTAGATGTAAGAAAGAGTTTAGCAATAGGGAGAATTGGTCCAAATTAGGTCCAACAATTATCTTCAATTATGGCAGTGGGAGGACGCAATCGCACATCAGCACTGATTATTTGTGTTTGGAGGCGGAGGGTGCTGTGGGTTAATGGGTGCTCCATCAGAGGAGGGAATGACTCATCTTCTGTGTACATCTCTGTAGGGTTTCTTCTGGGTCTGATGTTATAAACAAGGATGTCCAGAATGGTGAGCAGGTGAAATGTGACAGATGAAAGAATGTGAAAACTATTTATTTAGAAGAGAGATGAGAGGATTAGGGATTAAAATGAGTGAAGTGAGCAATTGAAGGGTGGAAAAGGAAATAGTGATCGGACAGCAAAGGCTTGGGTAGTGAAAATAATAATAAGCAAGCAGAGTAAACAGAAAGAAACTATAGGCAGAGGAAGAAAGGTTTAATGAACCATAAAAAGACAGAAAGAAGGAAGAAATAACAAGGAAAGGATGGAAGGAAATGAATCAAAAACAAGATTTTGGCAGAAAAGAAAGCAGGGGTGTGGCGCCAAATCCAAGGAGCAAAAAATAAATAAAAGAAAAATGAATAAAGAGATTTCTGAAAAAACGAAAAAGAAGGAAATAAATGTAAAACAAAGAACAAAGGAAAGGAAGCAATGATCTAAAGAAATAAGCCAGGGCAGAACAATAAAGCCTAAACATTTATTGAACAAAAAAACGCTTGTCGGGAAGAAAAAGAGACACAAAAGAGAGAAACAAAAGAAAGATGATTAAAAAATGCGAGGAAAGTGGGAACAGAGAAAGAAAGAAAAAACACGAAATACTAATAGTTTGGTGGAGCAGGCAAGAAAGAAAAGCAATAACATTTGGAAGTGAAGACAAAATAAAAAAAAATGAAGGAAAAAAACATATGAGGGTGGCCGCTAAGAGCAACAGTGAAAAAAACAACAAAGGAAAGTAACAAAGTATGATGATAGGAAAGAATGAAGGAAAGAGGGGAAGAAAGAAAGAAGAATGAAAAAAGTAACTGGGAAGAAGGGACAGATAAAAGCAATGAAGGAAAGAAGAAAAGACAAAGAAAGAACAAAAGAATAAAGGGAAGGAAATGATGGGAAGAAAGAAGAGGGAACAAGGAATAAGGGGGGAAAGACAGTGAGGACAGAAAGAAAGAATGAAGGAAGAAACTGATTGTTTATGGTTCAGCTACTGAAACACTTGCTGATACAAGCTCATATTAGAACAGAATTAGAGTTAGCACAAAAAGATGCTTTATCTGGAGTTACGTGATTTCTTGTTGCTTTCGATGCCAGTAAAGTTCAGTGAATGGATCTGAAGCTGAAGCAGAGCCGAGCTAGTTGGAAGCAGCTGTGGATTTGACTTTTGTGATGCGAGCTCAGCCCCCCCACCCTTCGATAGGATCTCCATCATGCTGACAGCCATGTTGCAGCTCTGTTCATGATTCAGATGATGAAATATCAGCAGGGCTCGGTGGCTCCTTTCTGCATTCATCTCCTGGGTTGTTTTCTTTGCTCCTCAACTCCTCCGACGGCATTCAATCAAGCCCACCTTCAGTGGGTGAGACAGGACGTCCATCCATTACAGCTCTCTCACACACACACACACACATGTGAACACACACTGTAATAATCCACATGGCCATATTAATAAATGTTGGATTGCCTGTTTAATTAGCAGTGGGTAATTTGAATCCAACAAGCACAACTATTAACCTTTTAACAATTCAGCCTTAAGAGGGACTAAAAAAGGTGAACCCATTCATCTTTTAGCAAGTAACTAATTATGACAGGCAGCAAATGTGCAAAAATCTTTTACCGTCACAATATTTTTATAATTAGGAACATCCTGGAGCAGAGTTATGTTGATTGTGGTTATATAACAATAATTATTTTTAAATCAACATATCCTAATGTCTCTGAAACAGCTCAACTTGGTGAAAATGCTGTAGTAAGAAAACTAACAGGAACTAGAAAAAGAAACCATATTAGCTTCACTTTGTTGGTTTTAGAATCCTCATAATCACTCAACTGCTAAATTGAGAGGCCCCGTTGAATTTGTAAATAGCTCAAAGTACCATGTTATTCCAAAAAGAGCACTTTGTTCTTACAGTGTGTTCAGACTGGACACAATTCAATCCAATTCAGTGTCGTTTATTACAATAGTTGCCTCGGGGGGCTTTGTAAAGACACAACAATAACAATCACACAACCTCCTGAGAGCAAGCTCTAGGTGAGCGTGAGAAGATAAAACTTCCTATTAAGAGGAAGAAACCTCCAGCAGAACTATGTTCTGATTGGCGACAGAGGGCATAGTGTTTGCTTTTTTGTGTTATTCATGCAAACAGAGTCACTGAATTTCTTTTGTACCATTTTGGAACCAAATGTTCAGCCCTAACAGCTAAAGGTGACCTACTTCTTTCCAGTGATGGAAAGAATTAAGTAACTGGAATTAAGTAACAATAGCAAACTTTCAGAGTGTCCTACAATTTTGCTCTCTTTTATTCAAATTCTCCCTTTTTTCTCTTATAACAAAGCAAAACTGAATCCAGCAGATCCAGCTGCCGGCAACTGGCAGCAGTTATATAGTCCTCAATTTCTTATTATCAGTAGCATCATAAAAACCCCATAGTCTATGAGAAAATCTCATAGCATCAAGCTATTGTTTCACAATAGTTTTTTGAAATAAATTTTAACATTTTATTCATGACCTTGGGCATAACTTCTAGGTGTAGCCTGTGGGTGGAGGGTATTGGGTTTGGTGGGTTCGAGAGATCATTTCTCCTTTTTTGCAGATGAATATGGTTCTGTTAACTTTATTGAGCCATGACCTCCAGCTTGTGCTGGAGTGGTTTTCAGCGGAGTGTGAAACAGATGGGAGCAAAACCACCTCCGAGTCCGAGGTCACAGTTTTCACTTGGATAAGGCCAGAGTGCCCACCTGGTGGACGAGTTTGTTATCTTGGAGTTTTGTTCATGAGTCAGTGGAGAGTGGAGCACGAGACTAACACATGGATTGATGTAGAGTCAGCAGTGATACAGATGGCGTACCGGTCTGTTGTGGTGAACAGAGAGCTGAGCATGAAAGCGAAGCTGCTGATTTACTGGTTGATCTACGTTCCAACTTTCACCTTTGGCACTCTGGGAGTGATGGAAAGAATGAAATTGCTGATACAAGCAGGCTAAATTAGATTTCTTCATAGGGTGTGAGGCGCTCAGTCATTTGGGAAGGATTCAGAGTAGAACCTGCTACTCCTCCACGTCAAAAGAAGCTACTTGAGGTGGTTCAGGTATCTGATTTGGCTGCCTCTTGTGCACCTCCTAGGTCAGGTGTTTCAGGGATATCTTAGGGAGATGAGGCCCCATTTTGGCTCAGGACACGCTGGTGAGATTACACCTCTTGGCTGTCTTGGGAAACCCTTGGTCTCCACCAAGAGAGCTGAAGGACGTGGCAAGAGAGAGAGAGGTCTGAGGGAACTCAAGATCTCTATTCACTTCTGCCGTTGTCACCCAGAGCAACAAAAATACAGCCATATTTGTGTCATCACTGCGCCTTTGCGTGGAATTTGTACCAAAAGAAAACTTCACTTCATGTTTGATCTGAAACAAACCATGAGATTGCAGGCCTGCTTGTTTCCTGTTGAATCAGCTCTTTTGATGTGTTTACTTTTAAGACTAGGAGTAAATCTTTCTTTCCTAACCTCAGTTTCCAGGGGACCTCCAATGATGCACACTACCGTATCATTAACTTTGTGTCTTCTCTCTGTTCTGCTGTTTGTGTTTTTTTTCTTCTTGGTTCTTGCTTTCCATAGCTCTCCACCTCAGAAACGGCACGTTTCTGATCTGTGGTTGGCCCAATCAGTGTGCCCAGTGTTTGTTTATTGTGCCTCAGTGCTTCTCTCTCCATTCTCCCCTCACCCAGACCGGATGAAGCAGACACCCGCTATCCCTAAGCCTTACTCTACTAGGAATAAAGAGTTTTCCTACTTTTGACAAGAACTGCTAATTTTTGTAAGGCCTTCCAATTTAAATTGCCCCAAAATAGCAGCTTTCAAGATTTGGTCCTACAGGAAAGCCTGAATGAAAGCAGTGGCTGCAGTAATAACATCTGGAAGAAAAGGAATACATATGACATAATGTGACATAGTCATAGTGTTAAAAACTCCATGAAAGGAGGAGATAGGTTTTATTTTTCTCTTTCAGACCATCAGGTGCTTATTTTTGTAACCCCAATAAAAGACGTAAAGACACATATACTGATTTCTTTTTCTTCAAAACCTATCCAAATGAAATTAGATTGGTAAAGGTGCAGTGTCGTTTTGGTAACTTCCCACTAAAAGCATTCAGACTTCTGCCTTTCCAGTGTTCACAATGTCATCAACCATAAAGAGCAGTATATTTCCATTCATCATCCTATCTGGATGCATCCTATCTACTCTGAGCTGTACGGCAATGTCTTTTTGAATTGTCCTGATTAACATTTGCCTGTAAAACTGGCTCTTTCTTCTCCTTGTAATCTGTGCTACCTGGCAAACGACAAGCTTTTACCCGTCCGTCTCAGGGTTGTTCATTTGTGTCTAAATATAGTTTTTTTTCTGCGCTTAAAACAAAACAAAACCCACCACAATATGAAACTTTTATAGAGAGAGAATTTTTTAAAAAGAAGCTAAAACAGAAGCTTGTTGTGAATGGCTGTCCCAAACAAAGAACAAATGATTTGTTTTCAAATTTATCTGAATTACTGCAGCCATAATTTCAAACTCAGCTGCACTCCCACACACATACACACACACATGCATTCACAGACTAAGTACACCGTAGAGACAAATTCCCCCTTGATCTTTCCCATGAACATGTCTCTCCGACTCAGGACTCCCTCGGCTCCCTCCGGGCCACGGTGAATGACTCTAACTATTTTCTCCACAACGAAAACCTCAAACACAACAACAGCAAGTTAGTCATCGCGACCTGCCATAACATCTTGATTTGTGTTATAGCGTGGGAGCTGCAACATGCACACCCAACACCGTTCTGCGCAGCACCTTTTGAGGGATCAACTAATCAGTTGTGCATGAAAAAGACTCCCGGTTTTGGAAGCTCCCTGCATCTCTCCCCAAAAAATGATTTATGAGGCCAAATCATTCACAGCACTCACTTCCTGTCAGTGAAATCTCCAGACGTTCTCTTCTGTTTTATACTGTCACGTCCCATCTAGATGGCTGCCTGTGGAATTTAGTGCACTGCTGGATTAGTCTTGTCCGCACATGTGTTTCGCTGCGGGAAGCTCTGTGCTGTTTGACTGTCCTCGTTCGCTTTTAACAGTTTTCCCCCCTCTTTTTATGCACAGACTCACTTCGTGTTTTCTTTACATTTCTTAATCATCTCCTTTGGCAGTGAGTTAAGCATTCGTACTGACAGAAATACAGTGTCCTGTAAGACTTTCAGGCTCCTAAATTGTTCATACCCTTGGCTTTAACTTTGGCTTCATCAGTTGGCTTGACGACTTCCTTTCCGATGCTGCTGTGATATTTTATGGCCTTCTGGTCAGGCACTTGAAGATGCTGAAGCACTTGCGCAAGAGCAGACAGAAAAGACAGACAGAAAGGTAATATTTCAGTGACTTCAGTATTCGTCCTGTCTAAAAGATCCACTTTTGCTTTTCACATGCGAATTGACTGTTCACCTCCAAGTAGCGACATGCTCTGGTGGTATTTATTGATATGCAACAGCTTCTAAGCACCTAATTGGCTATTTTGGAACACACCCGACCTGTGATGGCTCCCTCAGCTGCCAGCTCTCCTCCCAAAATGGCTGTCCCAACCACAAGCCTTCGGTTGGCCCAGCACTTTTCATAGAGCTCGGCTGTAAATCCTTTTTCTTTTCCCTTCTCTCTCCCTTGCCCTCTAACGTCTTCATTACCCAAGTTGTTTTGTCAGCACACCATTGGGTGTAACAGAATACCATACTGACCAACATTTAGGTCATTTCCTCCTCTTAAGAGCAGATATTGCTCCGCCGCAAAGGTAGCCGGATTGCCAGATTGGAGCCCTGGGTTGCCAGATTGGGGACCCGGCTAATCTAATTAGAGAGTGAGGGAAAGAGGCCCATGGGGCCCGCAGGACTGGGACTGTGGTGGAGCCAAGACTGGTTCCCCCTTTTGAAAAACTATGCACTGCAAAATACAATGTGGTAATGTCTGCGGGCCTAATTCTTCCGGAGGGGAGAGAGCCGGACTCTGTGCTGCAGACAGCCACATCCCTCGCTTCAGAGAGAAAGAAGGGGGGCAAAAAAGAAAGAGGGAGCAGAAGAAAGAGAGTCCGAGGATGATTTATGTCCTTCTCTACAGACGCAGAAATAAATCCGGGGAACCTAGTGGGGGGGGGGGGCAGGCCGTAAAGCACGAGATCAATTCAGAGCTGGTTCCCTTTTCTGAAAAACCCCAAATGAGCTAAAATCTCCTCCCACGTCAAAGTCAGTCGCTTTGTTTTATGTCATCAAGGCCTTTTATGATAGTGTTCCCATTCTTAAGGGTGGGGGCGTGGTCGCCTGTCTGTTGACATATGAGGTTCAGTATCTGGAGTGAACTCAGGGCTCACGAAGCTGATAATTAGGGTCTTCAGTAGTGAACGTGGTGATAGCTGCGTGGGAGGCCCCTTTAAAAGTGCACCTCTAATTTGAGCCGTAGAAGTTATTGGGGTTATTGCTCCTCGCTTCACCTCCAGCTCTCAGCGGTGTGTGTGTGTAGCCTGCAAGGTGTCTTAGATGTCACTCACGTTTTTATGCATGCGCACGCACACACTCACATGTGTGTGCACCTCCAGGTGGCTGAGCGCTGCGCATATATTTCACACCCACTCTTCTACGATCAATTTCACCTCCTTGCATGCGTCCAGTTAAGTGTGCAACTTTTACAAGTGGGAGAGGGATCAGTTTTCAACTCCCCCAGAAATCCCAGCTTCTTTCCATCTCTATTAAATGGACCTGATGTTGACCAGTAAAATGATCGCTATGCTTATATGTGACCCCTTGAATCTATCTACAGCACAGAGGCAAAACGCAGCCAGAACATTTCCAAAAGGCAGAATTAAACAAGTGTATATATACAGATTAAGTCAAGATTTTCTTATTTTGCTAAACAGTCTCACTCACAGTTACAAAGAAATGTCATAAAATAAAATGTACTCAGTGGTGCAAATATGCTTTGGTACAAGTGAATTCAAAAAAAGAAACACAACAAAAATTAAATGGTATGATATTGTTTAAAATATTAAATAGCAGCAACACTGTAATACAATTTTAAGGACAACATTGAACTGTTTGTGGGTTTCTTTTAACATCACTTGTTTAATCAGCAAAACTGAATTTTGAGGAGACTGTAAAGAATAAAAATAAGAAATGAATAATAACATCGGACCCGTAACAGAATAACAGAACATTTTTATAGTCAGCTGAGTTTTTTATCTTTCCTTGCAAAGGCTGCATGATTCAACAATAGACAAACAAACTACAGAAAAAAAATATACAGTAAATAATATTGTGAATAAAGGCTTTTCTTTTCCCTCAATCATTTGTTATTATTTATCTCTTTTTGCTTTACTTTGGACTTGTGTCCTGTATTTGATCAAACTTTATATAATACGTAGGTTAATAGCCTAATATTACGAGCTCATTTTCTTTATTACTTCATTTTTTTAAACCTTTCTGTCTATATTTCTTTTTAATCGCTTCTTAAATGAATCAATCATTTTCACTTCAATCTACATGTAAAGTTCTTGATTAAATGAGCTTTTTAATCTTTGTCTCAGCAGCCTGGCTGTACACAATGATATATTTCTGTTTCCACTTTCAGAAGTGTGCGATCAACCTCACACAAGGTGCCTCCAAGACCTACCAAACCTTATGATTATTGATGCACATTGGCCAGTTCAAGCCTTAAACCAGAAAAAACAAAGGACAAAAGGATGTACAAAACCACTTTTGAGATTTTGCAGTCATGTGACCTTGAACTTGTATGTCAACATAAGGTCAGCTTAGGACTAGTAAGGCCACAACTACGCAGGCCTAGAGACTGGTCATTGACACCGGTCATTATGGAAATTTGTATTCCCAAACCAGTTGGTAAAAACCTCCTCGGGACAGCTTTGGTCGCTAGCAGCCACTGCTACACAAGCCAGAAACACAGACTTTTAGTACAAAGTACAAGCTGCAACTTTTGAAAACAGTTGACATCAATGCTTAGGCACAACTTTTATTTTGAAGGCATGAACATTACTCGTCATTGATGAGAGTTTGCAGAAAAATCAGTATTTTCCATGCAAACTGCAGGTGACTATGGCAACCTGCCAGCGACCGAAACAATCGTAAGGAGGTTTTTGGTGCAGCAGTCAGATTTACAGGAACCACTTGCTAACCAGCTGGGAAATACATCCTCGTAATGGCGAACAGCTCTCAGATATGTGACTTAGCTCTAGAGCTGGCTATTCCTGACAAGTTGATAGGCTATCAGATCCAGTATAAATGATGTATAATTAACTGAATACATTTAGTTCATTGGCTAAAGCTTCAACCTTGCTCACGTTCTGGGGATTTTCACGACTAAGATGGTTAACGTGTGATTTAGGGTTTAAATAAATAGCAAATGTTTTGCATAACATTTTCATACGACGTTGAGTCAAATGAGCTGATATCCATCATGCCACACAGCAGACTAAATAATTTGGCACTAGCTGTCATATGACACAACTAAAGAGTCAGAAGTCTTTCTCAGGAGTTGATAGAGACCAAAAGACGGTCACAAGAAAGCTGGATAATTGACTTGGATTCATCAAGTGGCTCCAAACTAAGGCTAATTGTTCCTTTTGTCTGGTGGTTATGTTAAAAGGCGACCATTCACTAATGTGACAGAAGCGGCAAACACTAATAGTGCTGTTTCAATAGAATATGTTTAATTCAGCTGAATTATCAGTGGTTTTCATTTTTAAACAGGAAAAATCATTGTGCAAAATTTTGTTTACCCCTTACGTTTCCCCAGAGCTTTGATTTTGTCACCATGGAAAAAAACGAAGAAAAAAACAGAACATGCCCCTTTTCAAACAGTAAAAAATATTTTGAGTACATTTCACAAACTGTGATTAAAATGATGAATCGATTCCTCAGAACAAATCGCAAACATGCTCCTTTCTGATATTATTATAAACCACACATATCCATTGGTTATGTGTGGAAGCTTTCAGTTTACAGTGGGCTGAACATTAATTTCCCTCATTATAATATAATCGCAGGGATCCCAGAGGAAAACATTTTTTGCTGCAACACAGTTTCTGGCACAACAGCCTGTCTTCCTCTCTCCTTCTTTCTCACACGTTGTAAGTCCCGGACCAAACCCCCTCATCACTCCTCCTCTCAATCTCTCTGACGTTGACTGATTGTGCTTTGTTGTGATTAAAGCGGCCAGATGCTCTGGAGAAACTGGCCAAAACCCCCGTAAACTCACAGCTCTTTTTCTATGCCTGCTCTTTCTTGTGGAGAGCAGCAGGAATGTCGGCCATCTTCCCATCAGCACGGGATGCCACAACACGCTCGGTTTTAAGAGCGTGTTTACAGTGAAACGTTCCGCTGATGTGGGATAGATTTATTACTTATTTACTCTCTGGCTTGGCCCGGCTTTTTGTTGGTCCCACTTCTGATCACTTTCGATGCCTCACGCCAGACCACGAAGTGATGGTGGCATGTAAACACATCCCAGGAGAACTAGAATCAAGGAATGTGTATGTTAGTGTTTGTGTGGGTGTGAGATTGAGGCAGGGAATCAGTGCAAATATATCCATGCAACGCTTGTGCACTTTTCATTATTTGTTAATTCATAAATCTGCGCGCCGGTGTGCGTTTGCACATGCACTTGTGCTTTTGTCTTTAAACTTTGTGTGTGTTCCTGCAAGTTTGAGTGTGAATGTGTGCGATCTTCCTCCCACTCAGCGCTCCCTAATTAGTCGGATGTAATCAGCGCTTTATAAAGGATCAATCAGGTGGAAGATAAACATGGCATGGTTGTGTAACACACTTCATTAGGAGAGAAAATGGAGCCTGTGATCACACAAACAGCTGCACTTTGTGATATTTCTAATGTTCATTTAACTTTCACACTCTGGTTCAGGGGTGAAAATTTTAGCAATTTTCCTAATAGACTGTCTATAATAATAGTTTTGGTTCATTATAAACTGGGTCGTATGTTGTGTTTTCATAGTTTTGGAAACATGGTTTAGCAGGAAAAGAAACACAAACAGACAATCAGGTATGTTGTAATGAATCCAAGTTTAGCTAGAATATCTAAACCACATTTTAACCACATTTGGAGACAGAACAAAAGCAACTGCACTTGTCAGTACGGTCATTCCTTATTATAATACATGATCGTGAAGCAGGAAGTTGGTCTGTAAACTAGGATGGATGTTTACATTGGATAGTTTGGGTAATAATTTAACTGTCCGCCTTTGTTTTTTGCTTTCAGATATGTTTGGTTAACTTTGACGTTTGTCTAACTATCTGACTTTTTGTGTTTCTTTGTTGTTGTATTGTTGGACTTCTTTTTGGCCATTTTCCACGATAACATATATCTGTAAATGACAGGGTAAGTAATCAATAGGAATGGAGACATAAACTAGAAAATTTATAGTGACTTTGTTGCATGAATCTAACCACACAAGTGAGGCGAACCTAGCTCTCGGGTGTTGGAGTTGTGCGTTTTGTATGCCAGCCGTCCGCGCCAACCAAGCCCTTAAAGTTTGATAGTCAAAAGAAGATTGTTTCAATCTACGGCAACATAGCGGGCCTCGGTGACGACAGTGATGACATCTGTTAAGTCGGACACAGCATAAACATGAGGAGCTGGGGTAGCGGTGCAAAGCGGCCTGCAAATGAGCAGAAACGGCTGGTAGGTGCCTTAAATAGTGTCCATTAACTGGATGCAGATCATTTGAGCCATCAGCTGATGTAGAGTGCCCATTTTTTGTGGGGTAGGTAACCTGTCTCTGTGTTGCCCACACTCAAGTTGGATAGCAAACTGATTATGATATTATGTTTTTAGTAAAGGGTTGTAGTTCCCCATCCGTCCATTTCAAGTCAAAATGTCTGTGATAATTAAGTTGAGTCAGAGCAACATTTGAAAAAAGGGAGGACTAACTTCAACTATGGTTTTCTGCATGACAGCCTCTCACTTAACTGAGTTTTGCAGGCATTCACACAATGGTCTAGTCAAACTGCACTGACTTGACTCTTTTCTTTTTCAGCTGTTCTGTTTGCTGCTGTATTAATGCTCATTATTCACTTATAAATCTTTGGCTGTCAAACATATCATCTCAGATTAGACTCTAGAATACTGTGATATACTGAGGAGTTCATGATTGACTCAGTGACTGCAATGTGCCCCAGTCGTCATCATCATCATCATCATATGAGGTGTTTGTGTTGATAGGCAGCCTATCAGCTAATATACTGATAGCTTTCACCAGATGTGACGCTGTGCTTTATGTCCAGATATCTCCAGTTTGGTGTTGTGTGCCCAAAGGACATTGTTCCAGAAGTCTTTTGGTTTGCTCAGATGTCACTTTGCAAATCTAAGATGTACTGCTATGTTCTTCTTAGAGAGAAAAGGGCTTTATGTCATGAACTTTAACATTTAGCATGCCAAGTGAGGCCTGTAGAATCGGAGCTGTAGCTCTGGGTTTTTTGCAGTTTCTCTGAGGATTGCACAGTCTGACCTTGGGGTGAAGTATCAGGGACATCCACTCTTGGGAAGACTGGCAACTGTCTTGAATGTTTTCCACTCGTGAATAATCTTTTTTCCCTTCTAGACTTCAAATTCTTGGAAATTTAAACCTTTCCCAGATTGACGAGAAGCAAAAAGCCATACACCTGAATGCTCCAGACCAGCAAAATGCCAAACCTTCTGCTTTTATAGAGCCAGTCACACACATGCTCATGATCAATTAATGAAGATGCATGTGCATCAGCAACCAGCTGCTATGTCTCTTCTTAATTTCCATGGAAACAGTGAGAGTGTACTTCACTTCACATGCAAAGTCAGGTGAACATTTGTTTTCACATTGCATTTAGCACGCTTTTTCATCCACATGGTGTCTTATGGTGTATTAGCACATTATCCTCACAGTATTAGTCAAGTCTATCTTGCATGTGTCGTGTACACCAACATGTAATCTGTACCTCCTCTCTGTGTTTGCACTGTAATAATTTGGTCTTTGTAGAATGTAGCGGAATTTTGGACAAATTGCTGAGAAAGTTATCTGGTGATGGACAAGTAAAAATAAACAGTTACCTCAAAGGGAATTCATTGTATGCAGCTGTTTGTATACTTGGCAAATAGCTGTGAAGCATGCAGCAAACACACATAATGAATTTTAAACTAAAGAGTTTATTTATTCAGAGTTTATTTATTCATTTCACAGAACATCCAAAATTACAGTAACAGTGAGTTTTTGTTCAAGACCAGTCTTTATCCAAATGTCCAATTCTGTCACAGTGATGGGATTTTTTTTTTTTTAGGCCTTGATGGTTTTGCAGTGGTTTGCAGGAACATTGTCAGGTCACGGTGGCCGAGGCATTTTACACCCACTGCTTTTAATTTCAGTGTGACTTGTGAACCGTTTTATTTTTCTTGTTACACTTTCTTGACATTGCAGCTTTAAAAATAGAGACGTAAATCAATTTTATGGAAAACTATCTGGGATCCAAAGTGGCAGGCTTCCCACTCTGGTTCCTGAGTGAGTCTGTTGCTTCAGACCGACAACATCCCCATTGTTTCCTGCCGGATGATGAACTGCAGTAACGCAACTGTCAAACCCCAGGTGTTGTTCTCTTCTTCTCTCCCTTTCTGTCTCTCCTCTCCTTTTCACCATTTTCTATCTTAGTATGGAGTCATTTTAAGCTTTGTGTAATCACATTTTGCACAAGCACGCAACATTTTCTGTCTCAAATGTCCTACAAAATATCTGCAGGGAGTATATGTAGTTATCATCACCAGTGAATCATGAAATAATGCTCTGTATTGATGTTTCTGCCTCTCACTTTCTGGCTCATTTTGTTTTGGAAAACAGCAACATGAAATCCCTTTTTGTCCCCCTCAAGCTACTCATCAAGCTATCAAGCTGACATGGTCAATACTGCAGGACAACAAAGCATGAACACCCTCAGAATGCATGTAAAGTGTATAACGGGTAATTATGGTTGGTGAAGGCTTGCAGCTACAGGCTGTTGCACCTGTCTAAGTTGAACCAGCTCACAGTGGAAGGTGGAAAAAAAGCAGAAAGAGAAACTGTTAAAATGTGTGTGTTCCCCTCTGTGCAGCCCTATGTTGTGATACCAAATGCACTGGAACATAAATTATAGGAAATCGCTGGAACAAGGTGACCGCACCCTGCCTGTTCTCATTCATTCTCACACTGTAGTGAACAAAAAGCGAGCTGTAGTGAGGTAGGTAACTCACTCTCTGCTTGTCACTTATGGACGCTTGTACTTTAAAGGATCCCTAGGCATCCCATTTAAATTTGATGGGTACTGATTATTTTTCATCCTGTAGGTTTAATGTTGTGAAGGGCCACACTTTAACTCAACCAATCAAACTAACCAAGTATTTTGTGATACCTAAACATAAACTGCAAGTGATGACAAAAGCAAAAAGCAGTGAAATGAAGTGCAAAACACAAATCATGGTCGCTTGACTCACCAACATTTATCTTAGCCCACATCCACCCCTCTAACAACCGTGCAGGCTGCACCAGACAATGGACTTCAAAGAAGTATAACAGGAATCACTACTCAGCCATCCAGCTGTCTGTGTCCGAGTCCACAACAGAGTAAAATCAAGGCTTAATGTAAATAGACCCAGTATCAATGAGTGTCTACATTTGGCAGAGCACTACTTAACATCTTCTTAGTTTCCCTACAACACCAGGAGCATCTAACAGGATGGCAGAATTTAATGCCCCAGGATTAGAAAGTGTTGCCAAGGGCTTAGTGGAAAACTTAGTGTACTGTCACATTTCACTTGAATTCTACAAAACTCTTTCCAAGACTTGGGCCCAAACAGGATTGTGTTCCAATGGCTGGTTTCATTTTTGGACCTGGCTCCCTGTCTGCAAAATACCAGAATTTATTAGGCTCAGATGCCACTGAGGCAGACTTTTTATCTCTCAAGCAAACAAAGTGTAAACAAAGGCCATGCAATGTTAACAGCATTTCATTAGACAAACGATGCCTCTTGTTTATAAAATGACAAACGTTATAGAGGATAATTAGTATCATGTTACTGCTATAACAACTACACTGAAATAAATATTTGCTGTTCAGTGTACTATCTTCAAGCTGATGACTGAATTCTTCCAAAGACTCACAGAGATTGTAAAGAAACGATTAGCTGATTGTGGTTTGTGACACAACAAATAAAGAATGGTCCTTTTTAAGTTTTAAGAGCGGCTATGATGAAGCAGCTTTAAATCAACAAAAAAAGCATGTGAACAGTGTGTGAGCATACAATAAAATAACTGCTAAATAATTTGCAAATATTGTACGACAAAAAGTTTATTAATCAGCCCTGCCTTCAAAGGTGAAAAAAGGTGACGTATGAGTCTGCATGAGGTGCCAGGAGATTACTTTAAAAGGAGAAAGACAGACGATTATGAGCCAACATATATATCCAACACAGCATTTAGTTTATGTATGACTTTAAATTTAGATGAAATAGGTGTAATTGATAATTATGTAATCCTTACTATTCCTCACTAGAGGTCAAAGTTGTTATACTTCTGTATTACAGCAGGTTTGTGCTCAGAGTAGGTATCATTATCTTTAGAGATATATACCATATTACTGTTGAGTGTAGTCCTTCAGTGCACATTAAACATTGCAGTTCCTATGCGGTCATGGTTGGTCTCTTGCATTCCAACAGGAAGTCCCTCCTCCTCCTCCGCCTCCTCCTTTTGTTTTAATGAAGCCCCTGGGAGGTTCTGGAAAGCCCTGGAACTGAATGCAGTCCATCCCGTCCAAACCGCCGCCTCCTCTTCAGTCCCAGCGAGCTTGGACCAAACCCTGCACTACCTCCTGCACACTACCCTGTTTCCACAGCAACTGCAAACAGGACGAGGACAGGGTCCTGTTGAATACAGGGCTATGATTTCAACAGATGTCACGACACGCAGGCAACAGAAAGGCTCAGCTCTGGTCAGTTTATAGCGTGACTCCCCATGGAAACGATCCACGGGCAACACATTTTATATATTATCAGGGTTTCTTTTATGGGTCATCATTTTTAATAGGGCAAAACATGAAGAGGACCTCAGCTGGCTTAAAGTGTCACCACATAAAATTCAGGAAATCGATGCTACGCTGTATGACAACCTATTTAACCCTGCTGGTATTTGCACCCTTACAGCATGCCTCTGTATCCTCCTATTGTCCTGGCCATGCGTCATGTCCACAAAGCTAAAAGGCTGTTTCTCCAGTCTCTTGATTGGGCGACGACTTGGGATTGTTCTGGACCACAGTCAGGGGAAATGCTTGGGAACTCCACTTCCCAGCGTGAGAGGAGACCGAGAGCAGAACGGCTCCCGGGAGGCTCAGCCAGTGACCCCTCTGAGTGCAAAATATGCAGAGGTCACGGGGTTTCTATTGGGCAAGAGTTAAATCAGACTGACACCGAGCAGCAATAACCCTTGACTCAAGAGCTGCTGGGGAGACACGCTATTTATTTGCAGGCAGATAAATGTCAAGCAAACGGTGTTGAATTTTTAAACATGCCTTCAGCAGAAAACAATCTGTGATGTAAACTGAGCAGAGTGAGGAATTTCAGCTCAGTCAGAACACGGAGAGGAGATGCCAGAGGAGGAACGTTTTATATCTCTTCACAATCATCTAACAATTTGCACTTTTAGTGATTGGCAACCTTCACATAAATATTGTATTATAAAAGATCTAATCCAATACATCAAATATATAGTGGAATAAGCCAACGTTTACTTTTAAAATATGGGTTTAAGATTAGGCTTATGATCACATTTTAATTTCACTGATATTATTGTGACAGAGACGACAAGCTCTCACATGCTAAAATATGTAGTAATTATAATGTTTCAGTCTATCTAAACTTCAGTGTCTTCAACAGACACTGGACATGTTGCCTACAGTGGCAGGTATCTATATAAATAATGAACGTAGGATACAGACAAGAATATTTCAACAGTTCCATTCAGGATCAGAACTGAAGAAGCTTCCTGGATGAGAGGTGAAACGTCTTCAAGCAACTTAAAGAAGTCCAGACGCTTTAATGATCGTTATACCCAAAATACAATGGGTATTGGAGCCTGCAATGCGTCCTGCCATAGATCCCTCCAACGCATAGTGAGAGCTGCAGAGAGGATCATTGGTGTCTCTCTCCCCTCCCTCCAGAACATTTACAGCACCCGTCTCACTAAAAAAGCCCTTTGCATAGCGGCTGATCCCACACACCCAATGCAAAGCTTCTTCAAGCTGCTGCCGTCAGGGAGGAGACTGCGGAGTCTCCAGGCCAGGACCAGCAGACTGAAGGACAGCTTCATCCATCAGGCTGTCAGGAAGCTAAACTCCCTCCCGATTCTGCCCCCCTCTCCCCTCTTCTCCACCACGGTCTCACTGAACTCTGTCACACACACACACACACACACACTCACTCTCTGACGCACTCACTGGCCTGCTCCAGTCACTTTGTGGAGCATTGGACTGCTTAAGCATTGGACCTCATAAGACTCTGTTGTTACACTATCTCTTACCGTACACTACTAAATCCCCATTTGCACTATTTGCCTATTTTGCACCACTATGCCTTCTTACTTGAATATTGTATATTGTATATTGCATAGCTTTTTTTTGTTATACGTAAAATTGTATTGTATTTATTTAAATTTTTACTTTTTAATTATTTTATTTGCATTTTTCTAATCACTAGGGTTTGAGAGTAACGCAATTTCTATTCTGTGTATGTCCTGTACATGTGGCAGAATTGACAAATAAAGTTGACTTGACTTGACTTGAAATTATGTGCTGGGCCATTCAGTGTAAAGAAAAACAAGGAAAGCAATTCAAAAAAACTGAAAACATAAACGAAAGACAAAAGAAACGTCAGCCAGCTTAGTCATTTTCATGGATAATTGCACATTTCAGTAGTAGTTTAAAGTACGGTCCATGACTAATATATTAAAATATATTTACATACAAATACCTATACTTAATACTGGTAGATATACTCAAATAAAGTGGTAACAATTCAGATTTTGCAGACACAAATGAGACTGTCAATAACTTTATAGCATGAGAAATGTCAGATGTTTTATAGGAAAGAAAAAAAAATGTAATGTAAGTAACTTAAGTCATAACTTCCATATGTTTCAGTGTAAAAATCGACAATATTTCCCCGTCACATTGTAGATAAGGTCGTTTTTGTCTTATGGATCGATTTAGCTTCCTACTCTTCCTCTGTAATTATGCATTATTTTGGAATGCATGATTTTTGACTATCCGATTGCACTCTGATAATAACTTTGGGGTAATTTGTTTCTTCTTTCCTGTAAAACACCTGGTTAATGACTTCTTAAAATGAAATGCAGTACAATTATTTATTCTTTCCTGTAAAAACTTGAATTGTTACCCCTTTATTCTAGTGTAGCTACTGATAACTATCTGTAGGTAAATATAATTATATCAGAATTTGACAAAAGTAATAAAATTCCATTTAATTCTAGGGGAATAAGAATCTCAATTGTGGGTCATATATTGCTGTGTTATTGTGTTGAAATATCTTATTCAGTTAACTGTACATGAAAAATAACAGTCTAAATGATAAAATAATGAACTGTAATACTATCAGGGGCTATTGTGCCTGTAGGAACTTTAATTTTGTTGCTATCAAGGTTGAATCTGAGATGAGTGGTGGTGTGTTTTTACTTAAGTAAATGATCTGAATATTTTCCACCACTCCTCAGGGCCAGAAATCGAAATATTGTTCTCTTTAGAGAAGCGTGCATAGTGCACAACAAAAAATACCAGAGCTCACTAGCCGATGCCGCATTTTCTGTCTATTAATTTGGATTAGAAATGAGTTAAGTGTAAATATCAAGACCTAGCTTAAAATTAGAGCCCCTTTCTATATAAACATAAAAGAATGGTCCAAGTTGATATTCTTTAATGTCTATTTGGATCCATGTGTGTCACTACCAATACAGGTAACTTTTGCAAAGGACTCTGAAGCATGAGCCAGACCACAGACTTTCAAAAAGGTTTCTTTTATTGTAATTCAGATCAGGGGGAGGGGGGGGGGGGGGGGGGGGGGGGGGATCTCAGGTGAGCCTCTTTTAACAGAACAGAAATGGTCTTCTTCCAGACAGCAGAGATGAGAAATGGATTAATTATGGCCAGAGTAGTACTGAGGGTTTTTTTTAGCAGCGATTTTGATTTGAGTACTTGAGCTTTTTTCTTTCTTTCTTTTCCTAGAACAGGCAGAATAGGGAGTTTTTTCAGGAAATACAGGAAGCAGTGGAGGGTATGGAGGCTGTTGAGTTTCAGGTAAGTGAAAACATAACATGCCAGCTCAGGATTGCAGGTGAGTATTTTCCAGTAGCCCAGGGAGGTCTCAAAGGGTCTGGTGGCAAAGTAGTAGTAGTATGTTTGGCGCACTTGATCCAGGGTAACTGTGAACTCCAAACAGAAGGATTTAGGAAAAAAACACATTGTAAAGCAGCGTCCAGGTCCTCGCCATTATTTGTAGGATGAAACCCAGAGGTCAAACTCAGAATAGCTCTAAAGGCTAAAGGAAAGACTCTCCACACCTAAGAAATTAACTGAAGTCCTCTAATGTCTATGTAACTGGTAAACATGTTGAACTAGGAAGTTACTCGTTTTAGTGGAGGTTGAAAGTTTATTTAGACCAAAAGATGAGCCGACTTAGAAGATTTGTCCAAGTTTATTTTTATAAACAGCAGTTGCCTCAAGGCATTTTTTTATTTTAAGGTAAACACACTAAATGAACACAGAGAAAACAGAAGACCCCAACAATCAGATGACCCCCTCAGAGCAAGCACTTTGGCGACAGTGGGAATGGTGGTAGGATTGCTTTAGGTTCCAAAAGTTTAGCCTCTGGACAAAACTTTCATAAGAGGGCATCAGGTCTAATTCTGCAAGAACCAGGGGAGTAGGTAAGGTTAAACCTGAAGTGACCAAAAAACAGAGACCACCTTGCCTGTCTGGAGTTTAGTTGTCTGGCGGATTGCAGATAGGAACGATTTCAACATTTGACCAATGCCTCCGCTCCACAGCTGACAGCTTGCAGGTCCCAATATTTTTGCTTTGCTCAGCAGAAGTCCGATGTTGTGAAAGGAAAGAGCAGGAATGTAACTTACCGTGTGGGCCTAACCACACCAGAGTCAGAGGCCTCCACCTCCACAATGAACTGTTAAATTAAGCCATTGGTTCCCAAAGTGGGGGGCTGGGCTGGGCTGTCCAAATCACGGACAAACAGTATCCCACAGTTGTTTATGTTTTTAAACCTATTTTGCACAGAGAGACATTTTTTGAAAAAATTGATAGTAATGTGGAATATTATTACACAGTAAAGAAAAAAAAAACTACACGTAAAATATTACACCATAACAATGTTTTTATTTCCTGTTATTTAAAAGAGGTAGCAGTTTATTTTATTGCAACCTGTAAATTATTGCAGTTTACTTTAATTTGTTTAATTGTTTACAGAAAGTTTGAGGTGTGAAATATAATGCAATGGAGTTTGAAAACAACATCTGCTTCAGTGGAAAAGAAAAACGTTTTTGAGGTGATGCGAGTTTTGTGACGGGAGCATCAACCTTACTGTAGTTCATGATGAATCATTGGCAGAAATAAACAATTCTTAGGAATCAGTGCGAGTGCGATTACTGCACAAATGAACCAGAGTTTGATTAAAATGAACTAAATGCCGTAGGTTCAGGAGTGACACCCACCATGTAAGATATTTTAGTCTGTCATCAGGAAAGGAACAGAAAGACAAAAAAAATCCCACCAGTTGCCCGAGTCTCGGGAGTCTCTGGATCAGAGTGATGTAGTTGGTTCTGTTATGGGAGCCTGAGATAAGTTTGCACGAACTGACTGAACCATGCTACACCACTAACCAAGGTGTTCATGGGTAACTTGGTGCTACCAAAAAGGGCTTGATCATATTGGCCAAGCAACATGCATTGATTAGATATCATATGTGTGGCTGCAGAGTCCGTTTGGTTAGATTGTTCTGTCAAAATCAAACAAACAAGCGAGTTTTTCAAAGGACTCTGAAGCAGGGCTTAGATCACAGTGCTCGGTTTTAAAGGCTTTATTTTACTGAATTCAAATCAACTGAGGGAGACTCTGTAGTTGGAAAAATCTCAGGTGACTGTTCACTTAACTGGAACGTTCTTCTCCCAACGAGGAAAAATAGATTAGTTTTGGCCAGAGTTGCACCAAATAATATTTTCTGCCCTCAGTTAGACCACAAGGTAGAACCAGCCCAGACGCCACCTGAAAGTGCAGAAAAGGGGAAAGGCTACAGAGAGAGAAAAAAAGCCAGCCACCCATGGAGTGTGAGTGCTTACTGCTACTGGGTTCACATTGAAAAGCTCAGTATAAGCAACACATGTTTACACAAACACAGGAAACTAAGACAGTGCTGGTTGTCTTGTTGTTGAAAAAACACATTCATTTATCTTTGTATTGCCATGTTTCAACATGAAAATCACACTCATATGTATGCAGATCACTTTCATAACCCACCAGTGGAGGTCACTGTTCTCCTGCTGCACTTCCTGTGACCTTATGGACAGGAAGGCTGCAGGACCTATAGGTCCTCAGGTCACAGTGTGGAGAGATTTGGTAGTAAGGATGGATCAGACACAGTGTGGTCTACACACTGGATATAAAGTCAAACACACCGATAATACAACTACAAGACACGTACGTGTAAGTGAATATAATACGGCTGATAATCACAGCACAAGAAGTGACTGAACTATGTTAGCAACGTATTCAGTTTGGATTTTAAGACTGATGCTATGGTTGCAGTCTATCTTGCTATTCTACATGCATTTTTCTATTTCTAGACTAAAACCACTTGAAAGTGTTGCAGATGCTCATGATCAAAAGCTTAAACCAACAAATTTGCTTTGATCATAATGCAAAGACGTGCGGAGCTCTTACTATTCAGACCACCAGTAGAGTGTGCGGCTGTAAAAACATGGCAAAATGGCATTTAATCCCACAGACATCCATTACGTAGTACCTTTGCAACAAACAAACTTACCAAAATCTAATTATTCGACAAAAAAGACAAAGAAAGATAAAAAGAACAACTCATGCAAGGAACAATATGTCAGACATATGTTACAAAGATACATGCTAAAGATGAAAGGATTTTCAAAGAGACATATTTTAATCACAATGTACAAATATATTAATGAAATAAGTCTCACTTTTTTTACTTTCTTGTTGTAATTTCTCTGTTCCTAAAGTTGTGCTATTTTCATTGATAAATATCCACCAAAACAAGAACGTGGGGCACTGTCAGGCTGTATAAAATAAAATGCAGCTAATTCCTCTTCAAACTCAAACAGCTGTTTCCAGTTATTTTGATTGATTAGACATCTGGTCAGACTGAAATGTGAAGAAAGAAAAATAATGTGAAGAAAGTGTATTAATGATGATATTGGTGTTATTTGTCCCACCTTAACAGGTGCAACAAAGCTAACAGGAGGGTAAGACATCAGCCAATCACAGCCACACCCACACACCCTACACAAGAGGTTTACTCGGGACAGAACAAAAAAAAATGCTTTAACAGCTGAAATAAAGACAAAATGAAAATTGATGTTGACCTTACTTACACAACTGGAAGTGAAAAAAAGTTGGTTCAAATTCAAATGCAATGTTGCCGTACTTTACACTTTATTATCATTAGCTTCAAAATGTGATCTAAGCCTGCTTTTAGAGCACCAGGTTAAAGTACAAGTATAACCAACCTGGGAGTTGATTCACTGGATGACATTACCAATGCATACATACCCATCCATTTCTGATTTGGTAATAAAGATTAGACTAAAGTTAGGAAAAGATCATCTTTTTGGCTGAAGTTGCTGTGGACATTTTTCCCTGTTAAACCACACTATCCTTCTAATTATATCCAAGAGGTGCCAGTGCCTGAGCACAAAAGTACAAAAGCTGAGTAGTGAAGGATGTTTCACTGGAGGGTATTTTGAAAGAAAGCAAATGAAATCCATCACCCATAAACAAGTTCAACACCAACATTTTTGCAACTCATTGAACAACATTTCTGCGTTATGTAATAGTTTTTTTCTAAAGCTGTTGCAAATCAGTCCTGTATGAACGTAGCTTCTAAGAGACAGTGTTGTAAATGAAACTATCATTGATCCACTATGAAAATAATGATGATGCTGAGCAGAAATCAGACCGATGGCACTGGATTAGGTGTTAATGAGATTTACCAGCCCTAACACGTTGACTTGCATTAGTCAGAAAACAAGTCGGTCCCCCGTATGGTAAGTCGACGGAACAAATTCTCTGGGAATCGTCCAGAAACCCCCAAGAACCCAAAGGGAGAAGGAAGCCGTTAAATCATAAAAGGTTGACTTCACTCTTCTGAATGATTTGCCTTATTGAAACAGCATGTTGAAGCTGGACCATCAGAGGGATGCTAGAGTGATGCAATATGACCAGAGCTCTTCCACAGCGACTGGACCAGGCCTGCAGCATTATGTGCTATAGTGTGGAGCAGGAAGTGTAGTGTGCAGGGTGGTTTTGGTTGGGCGGTAGGTGGGCAGGCGATCAAATCGAACAAATAAAAAATCACTAATGGGCCGGTTCACAAATTGAGAAGTCTGGAGTTGTTCCCCGCCTGGCAACCATTCCCACTCGTTTGGAGATGGTGAGGAGTGTGAAGGGGGTGAAATGAAGGAGGGCGTTTACAAATTTAGTCTGGGAGGAAACGAGCTTAGCACTGCGGCTGGCTGAAGCCGGTGCCGCTTTTGGTTTTGGCGGTTGTACTGGGTCCAGATCTAAATGGAGGTTTTAGTGTGGCGACCCCGGGCTGTTTGAGGTGTGGTCTGACTGGGTGCGGGGGCCCTGCACAGCATCACACACGTCTACTCAGGCTCCAATTCCTTCAAGCTGGAGGCAAAGGGGAACCATCACACCAGGCATTTCCAACCAACCCCCCCATTATAGATGATGATCTCACCCCGGCTGTCCACGGCCATTACAGACACAGAAAATGGCCACCTAAGAGCAGCAAGTGAGTTAGATGACACCATTAGAGGAGCATAACAGACTCTAGAGACACATTTTTGGCAGAGGCATTATCATCAGCGCTGTGTTATGTTTGAAATAACACCTTTTCGGGGGGAGAAAATGAGCCTGTTTTTAGCTTGTGTTTTGAATCTATCAGATTAATTTTGTACATTTTTGTCAAAGGAGCCAAATCATTTTTTCAAACAAAACAAAAGTAACAGGAAAAAGTGGAGTGTGCGAATGTTCCCGGCAGCAGTAATATTAAAAAAAATACTTTGAAAGTAAAAAGGTTTATGTTTAACAAGTGCATTTTAAGCAGAAAAACCTTCCTTCTCAGAGTTTAAACAAAACATTCTTTCCCCATCATGTAAACAGAAATGTGTCGAATCTCATGCGAGTAAAAGCACAAATGTACTTTGCCCATCTCAAGCCAGAGTTAGTCAGATGAAAATGACAAAATGATTTTAAAGCCGTCACAGGTTTTTCTTTATGCTGTCTCACTGTCACTCCCTGAGAGGGCTGCCGTTCCCTTTATGCAATTGAGCTGTAAACGGAGACAACTTTTACTGTCTCTCTTCATCATATATCACTGACATCCCGCGATCCTGCATACGGACAATATTCCTGACAACTGCTGTAAATCTGCGGCTGAAGCTTGAAAGGAAATGAGCAGCGACGACAGCTTCCACACCACCCGCATACATTCATCCCGACACAGCCACTGTCCCTGTTCTGTTATTACTCACAAAATCAGCTCAGTGTGATATGGTATTTGTCAACGAAGCTGTAGCACATTTAAGTATTGTCTCCTTATTAAGAATCTGAGTCCTAAAAATATGTTCAAGTTAAGGAGCCGGACAAAAATGAGTAAAAACTACTTGCTGCTACTAATTTTAAAGTGATTTTCTATTGATTACAATCATGAAAATTGCTTGTCTTCTAACACATTTAATGCTTGCAATTGTTTTAAAAGAGATAATAATACAATTTATTTAAAAAAAATCACTGTACTCACTCCATCTTGGGTCAGGAGAAATCAGTGTTCTAACTTCTGCAGGTTTCTACTTATTTACAAAGACACTTCAGTTATCACGTCTGTACTTGGCTGCACGCTTTAGAGGCTCACTGAGTGTTATACACTCTGAAGTGTTTCCATATTAGCCGGAGACTAAAACAAGAGGAAAATCGTTAGTAGTGATTACGCATACACTGGGCCTTTTTAAATGCTCATATTAGACTCCGAAGCCGAGAGAGCTGGCATCAAAGCTTTTCTGTAGTGAAGCATATTACACATCCGGGCCCGTTAAATTTGGGGATTTGAGTGCAGCAAGTGGCAGCAAGAATAACTGAAAGGATTTAGTTTTATCATAAAGTCTGGTAAGCTGGTGTGCCAGCAGATTTCTTTTTAAATGCAGTATATAAATATATAGTGTTTTGTAACACACTCTAAAGTTGCTGCATGTGGACATACAGGCAGCAATTATAACTTTTCCTAAAAAAGATATTTTACATTATTACGTCTGTGTTTTTCTAATTCGTGTTTGAACACGTGAGCCCCATAACGACATATTTGTTACATATTAACAAATATATAAACATCTTTGTTCACTTCCAGGTGCCATATAAGGCTAATTTACATGCTGAATAAAGGAAATATGAAAACATACAGTTACCCTTCTCTCATTTTTTCATTTCTTTAATGCGTATAACAAACTTTCAACACATTATTTCTTTTATGGCTCTGTTGGATTTTTGTTGTTAGCTCTGTTTGCTTTTGATCATATCATTGCTTGTGTGCTTATCCGTGTACCTCTGTATTGGCCTATTTGCATTTCCAGTTGAGATTTTTCTCTTCCAGGCTCTCAGGGGCTTTTAAATCCAACTACACAACTTCCTTCTATTCTTTTCTTCTAATTTTTGCTCTGTTTTGTATTTTGCCTACAAGAAAAGAAAAAGAAGAAAAAAAGAACCCTTAGAAGTTTTAATAACATGTTAAAGAAATGCAGATATACTTTTTCACTGTTTTATCTTTTGGCTAAAGCCAGAACTTTCACTGTTGCTGGCTGGTAACATTTCAGCAATTAGACAAAGTTTGGTAATTTAGCAGCAAATGACGATGTTAACTTTAAACACCATCACACACTCCTTAAATTAGTGTAAGAAAAGGAGTAAAGTGGTAGTTGCATGTTTGTTTTGGTGACGGTGGCACTGAGCTGTGGTTGCTGTAATCTGTCCTGCCTGTGGGACTGACTGACAGCCACAGGTTGAGCAGCAGGTCTTTTACCTTCAGTTTCTGTCTACTGTAGAGAAAACATGCTGTCCCGAGCCCCGCTTTAAGATCATTGCAAACACAGCCTCTTGGTAGCCTCTTCTTTTGAACTTTTTATGCTTTACACACACACACACTCACCTTAAAACGTCATGTCACATGTCATCACATTAAAAGTCAGACAAACGTGTGCTTTTGGAGGCCAACACAGGTAGCGGTGGATTTACAGCACCACGGTTTGTGCCAGTATTCAGAATATCATCAAATGGGGCCATTTTTATTTCCAAATAAGAGTTGGGTTTTTTTTTTTAATTTCAGAGTTGAAACACATTTGAAAATGCATTTAAACCATCATGCAACACTGAAAATCTTCACTGAATACAAACTAATGACGTTTACTTTTAGGGTTCGGTGCTCTTAAAGGCGCAATATGTAACCAGTGTCAGGGATTACATTTAATTTAAAAAAAGAAAAGCTAATTAAATATATATAAATGTCTGAAATATTTAATTGCTTTTATGAGGGCAATAAGACTCTTTGATCCTTCTTTTTTAACAATAAAAGATGTCGGCTTTAACTATGAGTGTATCCCTATTTTACACACCAACACTCTCGCACTTATTCACACACTAGAACATTTTGCCTCATAAAGCTCACAAGGGCCAAAGACTCGGACCGACTGAAAACACCCACACCACAGGCCATCGGTGCAGCGAGACCAGCAATAGGATTGGAAACACGTGTGTATTAATACCTGCTCAAGACCCTGAGCAAATATATAGCCTGGGCTAACCTGCTAATAGCCTTAATTTGTAAGATAAACAGTAGAAGAGTTTGACACTCACTCACCTAAGGTGCCTTTCCTCTGCTGCGCTGCCTCTGCTGCCTTCAGAGGCTTTGGAGGGACTGGGGGGGAGCGACAGCGGCAAAGTTACAGCCTGCCTCCGCCATGCTATCTGTTAAAGTAATTTTCCCTCAAAGAGGAATTAATTTCCTTTCTCAGGCGGCTCACAGAGCCCCATGGCACAGCCTGACTGGATCCCCAGAGCGTGGAGTCATCATGACCGTCTCCCTCTAAAACCTGGCCGAGCCATGAAAGCTCTGAAGCAGCTTTGACTTTTAATTTTGTTTTATAGATTATATTGATTTAATTTATACTGTGTATTCTTTTCATTTATACTGCGGGCAGTGTGCAAGTGTGCTTTTGAGTTTTAGAAAACAGAAGTAGGAAGGAAAGGAGATATCTATCAGATGATTATTCACCTGTATTTCACCGAAAATGTAAAACCCTTAAGTTACAATTTAATTCTATTATATGATTACATTACATAATAGATGTTACATTTTAAATTACATGACTAAGAAAATTTAATTGCATAGAACCATTTTTATAATTCCCCCATTAGGTCAATACCATACAGCTACAAATCATTATTATGTCTCATCTTTTTCTTCCAAGACTTTCTGTCTTAAATGAGGTTGACAGGAGAAAAATAAATGAATTTTATTTGATTTTATTTGAGCTTTAGTTGAGCTCTGGATATGAATAATTAGAGAAAATAAAAGAAACCAGTGACACATTCACAGCTGTTTTCCAGCTGCTATTTTTCCCCTACTTCTCACAAAGAATGACTTTTCTTTTATAGCCAAACAAATTTAAAGAGAGACACTAATGTTAGGAGCAAAGAATTTATGAACAACTTTCCTTCTGTTCATTTCCTTTTCTACACTCGAATACTCTCCACATACTAATATTATACATACACACACACATATAAGATAAGATAAGATAAGATAAGATAAGATAAGATAAGATAAGATAAGATAAGATAAGATAGAACTTTATTAATCCCTCGGGTGGGTTCCTCTGGGAAATTCGACTTCCAAAAAGCACAGCAACGACCGAAGTTACAGTTACATATATATAAATAAAAATAAATGTATATATATATATAGAGAGAGAGAATTTGTTACAAGCATAGTTTATACAAAAACAATGTGTTGGCATCTAAAATTGTATACAATAGCATTTCCACATTTGCCACGGCAATTATTGGTGATAAAAAAATAGTGGAATAAAGTTTGTTATTTCAGGAAGCAGATTCGTGACCTTCATGACCTCGTATCAAAAGTCGAAATGTATCCATATCGGTTTAATGATGTGTTTCATTTCAAAATGAGATAAACACCATTTCCAAAAAAAAGTCACATTCACAAAATGATTGGTTACACTACATTAAAAAGGAACCGTGGTCATTCTAAGTCTAGCATGGGCAAAACGTTAGCCTTCCTTTCACTCAAACACTTATTTTGGAACCAAACTTTTCATATTTGTTGCCAATAAGTTGCAAGTCTGCGTCGCAGTGACAAAATAGCTCTCTTAACATCACATGATCGTGATAGTGATGGTTTAAAGTGATCTTTAATGGATGCTACAAGCATCCTGCCCGCTACCACCAACTTTTGACAAAGATGGGGTGACACGCTGAGTTAACCCCTGACACCTCTCCTTCGATCTCTCTTCACACTCTCTCCCTTCCCCTCATACGACCTCCCTCTCCCTCCCCCAGCCCCACCCATGAACCATTAAGGCTGTTTTCTTGTAGGAAAAAAAGATGGCCACCCGAGGTCAGATCCAAGTCCAAAATAAATTGCCTTCTTTCCTGAGGCTCAGCCATTTTAATAGTACAGATTTATTATGCTGTGCTTTTTGGAGGGTGATCATATGTATGTGGTCAGTAGCGCGTATGCAGTCTATGACCCAGCCTCCCTCTCACGTTACACCCTATTTATAACATCCCCTGCGCTGGCTCCCCTCGTTCTGCAGTTCCTAGGAACCTCCTTCTGCTCCCAGCCTAGAGCTCCAGTCCCGTGTTCCTCCTGACTTCTGAGAGGCTCAGCTGCAACTTGTCCTGGGCTAACTGTTTATCCTGTACAGCCTGGCAACTGGCCGCATGCTCTGGATTACCACAGGACACCCATTTCAAAACACATTTTACTTGCTGCTCTGACTATTTTTTTGTAACTGAAGAGAAAAGTTTTGGGATAGTCAAGGGAGAAAGGGAAGCATCTTGGATATGCGCTTGTGATCTTTCTGTTTTTGGTTGATTTAGTAACATTGCCTCTTACGCTTGCCCTTCTCGCCTTTCCTGGAGGGCCGTGTGTGTGTTTGCACACAATGGATCACACACTGTTCGGCTGCCTGCGGAGCCCCCACGCCCCGGCGCAGGCCCTACATCCCGCCTTCACCCAGTCTCCCCTGGCGCTTCACGGACGCTCGGACCACGTCTCCTACCCTGACCTGGCCTCTTCGTCGTCCTCCTCCTCTACCTCCTCACCCTCGCCCTGTATCATCTCCAGCTACCCGGGTGACGACAGCCTGTTTCCTGGGCAGCACCACCACCACCCTCACCGCGGCCACCTGCCCTCCCAGCAGCATCACCACCCACCTCAGCACCATACATCTTGGCATATCCCACAGATGCCGTCACCTGGCAGCAGTACTCGCCACAGTCTTTGCCACCCACACTCCCACTCATCCCACGACAATGGGCCCACGCCTTCAGACCTGGGCCACCCCGGTGGGCCCAGTATGTGCGCCAGCACCCCCAGTCTAGGCAGTGGCAGCACCCCTACAGGGGCCTCTTGTGTGCCTGCAGACTTTGGCAGACAGACTTTGTCACCTGCTGAGGCCGAGAAGAGAAACGGCAAGAGGAAAAGTGACAGTTCAGGTAAGAGAAGCTGGGATTTTCTGAAGCGAGAAGTGAAGCAGTTCTAAAGGCAGAGATTTCATTCGTGTGTTTTTTAAAGCTGACACATTGCACAACCCGAGACTTCATGTAAAATACATTGGAGGCATTTCTAAAATCTCTTTGTTCATTATTTTACTTGGATAAACATTTTAACATAAATATCAGCGTTTAAGAAATTCCACACAGAGCTCAAGAATAACAGAAACATCTGTACACATCACTCTAAATCATTCAACAGCACGACTGTTGGGAATTCTGCAGCTCTGATACAAAAACAAAAAAACGTCTGGAAAGCAGTTTGTAGGTGCCGGCTGACACGCAGCAAGGCAGGAGGCGACAGGCGGACTGAAGCGTGGAGCAAAGGCCACATCATAAGTGTGCGGGCACATCTGACTACTGGCATGTTTTGTTTAAAAATCACATCTGGTTTGTTGCGACACTTTTTAGAGAGCTGAGAATAAAGAGGGCAGTAAAGAATTAATGTCATGGATTGTAAAAGACTACACCGGTGCCTCATGGCACACTAAACAACCGGGCGGACGCAAATTGTTTTCATTTACTAAAAACTGCAGTTAAAAGAAATCGCAGGTTTACTGAAGTAAAATGAAAGTGAAAATATTTGAGTGTCATGTTTAACAAAGGCCAAGTTTAGATAGGGAACTTCCTACTGTTACAAAATGAATGTAGCTAATCATATTAATATTTGATCTTTTTTCATTGATTTTAAATTATCTTATTATCACAACAACAACAAAAACACCACTTAATTCCTATAAAATTTAAAAGACCATTACAAGTTTCCTTTATTTTTATCTACAGGCAGTTGTATGTTCAGTACAGTAAAGGTCCCGAGGGCAGTGAGCTTTAACAACACCTTTTTGTTAAATTTTACATTTGTGATTCTCCCAAAAATCACCCTTGAACTATGCATGTATAATCATTTTATTGTTCTTAAATCGGGCCTCATTCATACAAATGTATTTAAAAATTCAAAACCACAGATAATTATAAAAAGCACACTTCTCACAAATCATTAATAAATAAACACCTTTTTAATACAATTTTTAAATTGATGCTAAACCAGCTGATGACCTGCAAAACCTTTGCAACCTGCAGGCACCACAATAATCAATCACACAATGACAAATGGCCGGGGTCGGGTCGCAAGAAATCTCACTAGCAAAGTGATATCAGTGAGAGTTTCTCACAGAAAGTCTGCTTGCCAGTTTGTTTCCATTTGAGGATTGCAGCCTGTCATTGCTAATCCTGCACCCTTTGGATAAGGTCTCTGTACTCACAGTGCATCATCCGCAGTTGACCGGTGATATTCCCACATCTCCACAGGATACTTGGAGAGTGTGTTTTTTCTCCCTCTGACTGGTTGGGTGTTGCTGTAGCTGACAACAAGTTTATATACCAAAAGTTGGGGAAATATAACAGGATTAACTTCAGACTGACTTTAAATAATAATACAAAACAAAACACCACTGGCACTAATTTAGTTTTCAATCCAAATTCTGCGGTGATTATTAGAAACTCCATAAGTGAACTGAAATATTTGCCATTTTACAACATAAAAAGACAAAGATTTCAATGTTTTATTTTCCTTTGCACTAAATGTCCAGTTGTCCACATGCAAAATGTTGAAATAGTACATTTAACCCATTAATTCATTACTCTACCTCCTACTCCCTTTCCTCTTTTGTCAAATCACTGGAAAACTAAGCCCTTGCCTCCAGATCCCACTTCCTCTGCAACAATAGTCACTGCATACTCATTACATGTGCAGAGCATTCTCCCAATGCTAACACCAATCATGCTGATTATTGGGGCTAACTAGGCTGCTGACTCATTCAGCTGTCTAAATATCAGAGCGCTGCCTGTTGCATGAGATAGAGCTCTGATTAGGTTTCACCATCTGGACGAGAAACTTGAGCGAAACCTGAATTTAGATACAGAAATAATAACAAAACCCGAGAGCTCACTTCCATGCTAGAGTTTACCCCCTTTTTTGCTCAAATATGAAGCTTCTCGGCTTTCTGTCTTTAATACCCAACTGTGAATGTTTCCTTAAGGAAGGACGGAGGGTCAGCTAATGAGATGAGTCCGTGTGTCTGGTTTCTGGGGAACCTGCAGCAGACTTTCAGCTGCAGTGACGGCAGAGGGCCTTTGCTGAGTTTCTCAGTCACATTTGCACAGTACTGTCAAGGGAGTGGTCGTCCTTTAAAAGTTACTAGATTTTCTGTGGGGAACAATAAAAGGTGCTTCAAGTCTTATTTTGTTGAGGCAGAGTTGTAAAACAGACGAGTGAAGTGCCGAAGGCGTTTTGCTGGCATTCAAAATTTCTTTTAAAGCAGTTTAAGAAAAACATTGCGGCATCGTTGATGTGTTTGAATCCTTTTTTGTGCATAAAAATAAAATTTAAAAAAATAAATACATTTTTCAGTAAAGGGAAAACAACCAGTGCTTATGTTCCCAGCATAAGAAAAATAACCCGATCATTATTTTATCCATCCAATCTTACATTATTTTTTAAAAGCGTCACTCCTGTAATGCGCTAAGTTCATTTGGGAACCCTCAACGATGTGCCCTGTCTGGGTGCATGTATTTTTCTCATATTATTCCTGCTTTTTTGTGGAGAGATGAAAGTTACAGGGAGAACCTAATTGCTGTGGTGTAGTGGCTGGGTCATAAAAGCTCGCCGCTTGTTTCAGCTCCAGGCCTATTGGTCTGGAGCAGCTGGCTCTGTTATACTTTTATTTCTCTTTACACAATGTCTGTGTTTACCAGAGAGAGTGGATGAACACATCTGAAAGGCCTGCTTCAATAAGACACACACTGTAGCAAAAGGACTGAAATTACAGAGAGGGAAAGGCAAGGTCAAGGGGGAGCTGGACACAAGTTGCGGGTCAAGCAATGATCGGTTTCATTTCATAAAACCCGTGAGGGAATTCTTGCAGTCTTATATATGTTTTGTTTGTCCTTGGCTCTAAAACTGTGTGACTACCATACAAATATAACTTTTGTAGGGCAGTTTCAGTTTACCTCTCATCTTCTCTTCAGACTCAAGGGAGTTATTTTGCTTGAGAAAATATACACTTAATTAGAAGGAAGATTCTCTTTATGACAGGAAAACAGAACCAGCAGGGGTCCCCGATGGGACAAATCTGAGTTAAAGTTGAAGTTTCCTCTCTTATGTGGCTTCACACTTTGCACCGTTTGTGAGTCTGGCTCTGAGCTGCACGCCTATTTACAGTTTGGCTTGACGTAGACCTGCTGGATTAACACACACGACAGAACAGGACCGCAGATGAATTAGCATGCAATCGCTGCTGCCTTCAACTGCAATGTGCAACTGAAGCGTGTCCAACAGAGAAACCACAAAGACTGCTCACAATAGGAAAATTTTGGAGGGCAAATGAGCCGTATGTGTTTTCTTCGGAAAGTTTGTGGAAATACCAAAACAAAAAAGTATTTTTCTGGCATGATGAATTAAAGTGGAGATGTCACAAGCTAGGAATTTATATTTTTTTAAGGAAGTGCATAATTTGTTCCAAGTTCCCACTTTGCCCATATTTGTATTACTGATATATGCATTTTTGAAGACGTTCATTTGCAGCTTCCTGGATTTTACATATCTAACATCTGATCTTATGACTGCAGTATATTTGCTTTCTGAAAACTGCAAACTTAATGGCAATCAAAAGACACACAGTTGAAAAATAATAGGATCAAAATAAATGCAAATAGCAGCACTTCAGACACTTTTTCCTTTCCTGATATAAAATTTAAAGCTGGAGCAGCAGACTTCTTCAAGCCAAATTACATCCATGTTGACAGTAAAAGAGCCAGCCTATTGTAATAGCACAGCTGCCGTCGCGCAGACACACGTGTTGCCGCCCACGAGTCCTTCCAGCCACTTAAAGTATTCATAAACAATGTCTGAACAATAAAGTGTGACTGACAGCTCTCACTGTTTCTCTTACTTTGCCCCTTTTCTCCCCCTGCTGATTTGCACCTGCCACGTAACATTTGCCTTATTTTTATTTTTGCTGCATATAAATCTGCTCTGAGTGCAACACAAACCTGTGTGGTGTTTGGTTTCAGAGTCCCAGGATGGGAATTACAAGTCAGACGTGAGCAGCAAGCCCAGGAAGGAGAGGACGGCATTCACCAAGGAGCAAATCCGAGAGCTGGAGGCAGAGTTCGCCCACCACAACTACCTAACCAGACTAAGGCGCTACGAGATTGCTGTCAACCTCGACCTCACTGAAAGACAAGTATGTTCCTACCCACCACTGTTTGTTTTCCCCTGGGTTTAGACATTATTGAAACCCCCCCCCACCCCCCATTAGCACATTAATGCCATGTTGTGAAAACAAAGGCGGCCTCGGGACGACGAGGAGGCTTTTCAGCTTGCTACTGTGTTTTTGTAACTTCAGTGTGAGGGCTATTGTACTCCAGATGTGGCTGTATGAAGGGACTATCATATTCCAGATGTTCCTGACTATTCTTTCAGGCCATCCACAGTCAAGACAGGGAGACGGGTTTAAGGAAGTGCTGTCTAGCAAGTCACTTCCTCTCTCCCACTGCCCCTGCAAATACAAATTGGTCTCTGAGCGTGGGCCGATTGCTGTAAAATGCAGGCACATGAAATAAATAACAGGAGACAAATGGTTGAGGGAAGGAAAAAGTGTAGTGTCTGTTGTTCTGTGACACCCGTTTGGAAGCTTTAACTCACACTTAGTTGACCCCATGCCAGCAATATTTTGCGTTGTGATAAGGTGTAGTTTGAATGTAAAAAACAGACGTTTTATGAGATGCTCTTAGAAGCAAATCACCACATTAGACCCACAAATTTTTATATTGTGTGTGTGTGTGTGTGTATCACACCGCATAATATTGCGGGCATGGGGTCAAGTTAGTGCGAGTTAAAGCTTCCAAACGGGTGTCACAGAACAACAGACACGACACTTTTTTCTTCCCTCAACCATTTGTCTCCTGTTATTTATTTCATGTGCCTGCATTTTACATCAATCGGCCCACGCTCAGAGACCAATTTGATAGCATGCATTTATAGCGTGCATGTTGGTTAAATTCCAGAGCTTAGTGGAACACATTAATGATTTTAGTTCCACTTACTCTTACTGCTTTCACATATAAATATGTCAGCTACAAGAAAGTAAAAAAAGTTGCACTAAAATGTATAATAGATTAAGAGGTGATTTGTTAGGGAGGAAAAGAAAAGATTAATCTTAAATTGATTTAAGATTAAATCAAGAAAAAGTCTTGATTTACGACCCTGTCCCCCCATTTAGAATGTAAATAAATACATAATTAAATGCAAATAATTTAAAAGATATATTTAAATGCTAAGATTACAAAAGCCAATAAATAGGTGTGTCAATCTATTTGAGAATCATACATTTTTAACATATAATTTCATTTTAATTTGATGCCAAAAACACAGTAAGAAACTGGAACTGGGACATGTTTCCCCTTGTTGCATCATCCCTTCATTTAACAACAATTGGTTTGGGAAAAGTGTTTGGGAAAAGGTTTTCAGCCTCTTGCTTGTCATAGGATTTCAGCAGTTGAGCCTCAAATTTTTTTTGTTTGCTTTGTAAGCCACCGAATGTTTTAAGTGGGCGACAGGTCAACACTGCAAATAGGCCAGTGTAGCACCAAGGGTCTATTACTGTGCACTGTAAATGTCCTCATTTAAAATTATGTTTTAATAAATTTAACCTAGTTTTTACTGGGCTGTGTGCATTACTTGCATAATAGAACACGTTGTTAAAAAGTTTCTACTTGACTTTTCTGAGAATGGAATATTTCCACGAGTGCAAAGGATCATGGGACTGTTAATGTTTAATTTAGTACTGTAGTGTTGTGATCTTTTTTTCAGTCATGTGTTTAGACTTTGATTCTTGTGGATATCTGATGTGGTTTCCAGGGTTTGTGCTTCAAAGGACAGTGTAAAGGTTTAGCTATTAATAGGATGAGACGGTCAGTGATGCTGTTTAACTGTGCGATTTTGTAACTGTGTGGTGTGGGGCAGAAAAAAACACACTGATATCTTTGTTTCTTAACATGTTATGCAAATAATGTGTAAAAGTACTTTTTTAAAATAAAAGACTTTACAAGTTTTATGAATATGCAAAACTACAGTTGTAAAAAAGTACATTTAACAAAACTGAATAGAGATTTGTTTGGTATATACTCACCAACCACTTTAATAAGCAGAGATTGTGGTCCATACTGACATGAGAGCATTACACAGTTGCTGCAGATTTTTCTGCTCCACATGCATGATGGGAATCTCCCATTCCTTCACATCCAAAAAAGTGCTCTCTTGAACTGAGTTCTGGTGACTATGGAGGCCATTTGAGTACAGTGAACTCACTGATATGTTCAAGAAACCAGTTTGAGATGATCTGTGACATGGCATGTTAGGGGCACGAAGATGGGTACGCTGGGGTCATAAAGGGATGGCCGTGGTCAGCAGCAATACTCGGGCATGTTGTGGTGTTTAGTCGATGCTCACTTGGTATGACGGAACTCCAAGTGTGCCAAGAAAGTTTTCCCTCACACCATTACAACACTACCGCCAGCATGAACTGTTGATGCAAGGGAGGATGAGCCAATCTTTTATGTTGTTTACGACAAATTCTGACCCAACCATCCAAATGTTGCAGCAGAAATTGAGACTCATCAGAACAGCCAATGTTTTTCCAATCCTGTTCTCCAATTTTGTTTCCCGTTCTTTGGTGACTTGTAGTGCATTCAGAGAGGCTCTTCTTCTTGTTCTTCTATCAGCACAAAACTATCTGGCCATTCTCTTCTGACCTCTGGCATCAACAAAGCAATTTTTGCCAAGAGAACTGCTGCTCTTTGGATAGCTCCTCTTTTTCTGACCATTCTCTGTAAACCCTAGAGATGGTAGTGTGGGAAAATTCCAGCAGATCAGAAGTTTCTGAAATACTCAGACCAACCCATCTGGCAACAATAACCATGCCACATTCTGAGTCACTTAAATCACCTTTCTTTGCCATTCTGATGGTTGGATTTAACTTCAACAGAGCTGCTTGACCACGCCCACAAGTCTAAATATATTGAGTTGTTGCAATGTGATTGGCTGATGAACATTTGCGTTAACAAGCAGTTGAGCTGGTGTACCTAACAAAGTAGACAGCTACAGTGTATATTGAGTTTATATGAAAACGTAGTGAAATCTTTGAATCCCACTAAATGTGGTGACTGTAGACTTTCAGAGTAATGTGCTTCTCAGGCTGAAAGCAAATGTATATTGTAACATGAATGTGAAATGTACCATGCTCTGCTTTTCCATCACATTTCAAAGTCGCAAAAACTCAAGAAAAGGTCCAACTTTTTTTCAGCCTTCTCCAAGACTATCGCAATTAATCTTTACGTGGCTTTACAGAGCAGGAAATGTGTGTGAAATTTTGTCAGCTTATGCAGCATATGTTGTGTGTGACCTCAGTTTGGTCTGGGAAGTAGAGATAGTGAGGTAAATATTGGCAAAGCAATCAGTTCTTGATTTATGTTGTGTGTGCTGTTTGGGGAAATCTGATGGATGTTTTATGTCTTGCAAAAATAAAAATATTTTCAAAGATGGCAGCTGTAAAGCTCCAACGCCAATGCTTGACTGGGTTTAACAGAGAGTTTATTATAGATTGAGAGTAGATAAGAGAGTAGATTGTAGCTACACACCTAATTGCAGTCATTAAATGTTGTAAACAAAAATGTGATATAAACCTAATCAAACTTTGAAGGTTTTAATCAATATCATTTTTATCCAGATTTGACTTGAAAATTTAAATTGCATGAACCAGTGCGTCTTGTCTTCTTTTGTACGTGTATTACATTAGTGCACCAGAGTGTTTCCAGAGAGGCCATTTCCAGAAAACCAAGTGCCTTATAAGTTCTCCCTATATGCTTGTTTCACACCTGTAGATTGACCTACCCAAACCTGAGTTCAGGGTCTTTGGTATTTTGTATAAACTGAGTGTCACTTTCAGTGTAATGTTAAGCAGTTCAGGTACACTGCAGGTGAGTCTGAATAGTAATTTTTTCTGATGTCTTGAGAATATTACTAAATAAATGCTGCTCAGCTTCAGTCCTTGTCCCTCTCCTGCTTTTAGCAAAGACCCCAAAGCCTGTGAAGAATCTCAGGTGGTGCTCAGTCCATTGTACACCCTTAACATTTAAGACAAACGTTTGTGCTGTCAACTAACTTCCTGACCATGTGACTGCTCACCCCCCTGGGAATGACACTCCCCAAAAATAAACCGCTTCCACCCTGCATGACAGGGACAAGCTCGGCTTCCCATCTCATCCTCCCCCTCCCTTCGAGCGCGTGTGTCGACACTAACGGAGCCACTGCTTCTATTTGACGTGTAAACCGTTTTAAGCAACAGCTTAATCATCAGTCTGAGAGACGTAAATACGGTCGGGGCTGTTGAGTCAGGGAAAAACAGGTAGACACCAAGTGCCAGATGTAACCGAACATCCATACATAATTGTTGGTGCAGAAATAGCTGCCAAACTTTAACAGAACGTTGCTGTCGAGAGCATTAAGGCTTCCTAATTACTTTTTGGTGATTTATGTTGAGTTGTGCAACAACATTGATATTTTCTGTCTCTCTGCAGGTGAAGGTGTGGTTCCAGAACAGGAGGATGAAGTGGAAAAGAGTGAAGGGTGGCCAGCAGGGGGCAGCAGCTCGAGAGAAAGAACTGGTGAACGTGAAAAAGGGGACGCTGCTGCCTTCAGAGTTCTCTGGCATTGCGGCGCTCCACCATTCGACGGACTCCTTAGCCAATGAAGACAGTCATGACAGCGACCAGAGCTCTGAGCATGCCCACTTATGATGCACACACATGCAACCCTGTGCCCCCGGAGCCTCCGCCTCAGGACCGTCCTTAGAAGGACTGCTGTTTGCTGATTCGCCATCGTCATATAACGATGCTAAAAAACATGTACAAATGTACAGAGGAATGATGTATAGTAGAGACGGAGTTGTCATGCAGGCAAAATGTAAATTTGATGAACTGAGCACATAAAAGGAGACGGTGCCATTGGTTTAGAAAGTCCTCAATAAATGCCAAAACAGAGAAAAATATTATGAATCTGGAAATGTGAGATCATTGGTTATAGAATTCTTCTGGACAGTACAAACAAATTTGGAAATCATATTCATTTAAACATTCCATGTTTGCCTTGAGAAAAGCAGGCTGTGGCTTTGATTTGCACTGTTAAACATACAGTCTGCTCCTCAATCGGTTTCTACTGTAAAAACTGTAAATTAGAATGTAATGGAGTTATTGGTCAAATCAAGTGCCAGGAAATGAAATTTGCCTAGCTAATATAAATGATTTGTAAATAAATATCAGTATTGTTTTACCTTAACAACGATTCTATACCCAGACTATTCAGCTCGTGCAGTAATAAACACTGATGGTTCTTAAGCTGACACTTTTCTGCCTGGAGATGATGTTTTGCAAACAAATCTGAAACCCCCTTTTCAGGGTCTGTTGCAAATTGAATAAAAATTTAACCAGTGGTAAATGGAATTTCTTATGTACAACTTTTTCCCCCCATTTATGCAGCCATCCACACTTATGAATCCAAGGTGATGAATGTATGTTCCACAAAGTGAAGCCGAAACCAATTAAAAATTGCAGAGTGTGTAGAAAGCCGGTGATGTGGGAGCAAACTAAAATCACCTTTGCCTGGGGGCAGGGTAGGGGCTCCAGCCCGCAAAGGATCGGATTCTGTTACAACATCCAGTTGAAAATAATTTCATGTCTTGATCTCATCTTTCAGCGCGTTGTGATTGTGCATGCTAATTTGTTTAAGAGGCACCACTGCATTTTTTTTCGCTCCCCCAAACCCACAGCATGAGCGTGATTTCTTTTTCCGTTTTCCCTGCCACTTTATTACCATGCATTATTCTTTAGAAAGTATTTACAAATATGAAACACTCACCGTTTCCACAATGTCTTAAATTTTAAGCTGGGAACAGTATCGTCCTCGATGTAACAGACCATACATGTAACTGATAAACAAGTCACAGATATGTTCTTGCCACAACCAGCTTTCCCCTGACCTCTGGAGCTTGGCTGCTGTAATTAAAACAAAAGCAAGTAAGTAAATTTTTCTTTAAGCCTCTAAAGTTTACGTATAAACTCTTGAATAAATATAAAAATTGCCCAACTTCAATCTGCCTGTATATGGCTTTATGTATGCACATAACATCATGCCAAAACCTCTATAAATCAGATCTCGATTTATAGAGGTTTTTGCATGATGTTATGTGCATACAGCTCAAGAGTTGTCTGCCATAGCAGATGTGACACAACCACAGCTACAGAGGGAAAATGTGCATTCCCTGACTGGTTGTCATGTGGTTCCTGGTGGTTGTTTGCTGTCACTAGGCAAAACTGGTTGCCAACAAATTATTGGGGTTGCCCATAGTTTGCATGGAAGATGCAGGCATGTCTGCAAACACTTGCTAACTACTAGCAAAATGGCAGTAAAGCTTGAAAAAGTGCAAAACAAACTATAAATGGAGACTATTTGACGTCAAAGTAAAAGTTGTACCTTAGAGCTGTGGTCAACGTGTTTCAAAAGCCACAGCTTTTACTTTGAAGGCAAATGGTCTTTGTTTCTGCTTTGTATCACACTTTTCACAGTTTCACTACTGCCTTGTAAGTATTTGGTGAGTGTGTTCCATGCAACTTGGAACCAAAGAAATCACAAGGTGGTCTTCTTTAACATGGCAAAGAATGTATATTCTTTGTAACCGTATGTCACAAATGGTCCACAAATTAATGTCATGTGGTTAATGATCATGTGACCACAAAAAAAAAAAACTTAAAATAAGGACTATACACAATTACACTTATTCGTATGCTAAGTATGACAGCATAACATATGCTAATAGCCCGGTGAACAGAAAATGTTAAATATTTTATCCAGCAGTGAGTCTTATTATCAGCTAAGGATAGCTCTGGTTGGCTATCAAGCTTAGTTAGCAAGGCACTCATTAATTGTACATCATGATATAGGATGCAATGCACATATTTGCATGGTCAAAAACAAGTGTAAAACAATAAGTAAGGCTAAATCCTTAGAATTTATTTTAGTTGAATGGAACAAAACCCTTCAAGAATCAAATCCTGTTACTTGGTAGCCATCTTGGGCATTTTCTTAGGTAGCATTAAAAAAGTAACTTTAATTTCAAAACTGCGTATATAAAACTTCAAATCTGCTTAAACAAAATAAGATTATAAAAACTTTTTTTTCTCCTGCATTTAAGGATCAAAAGGCCTAAAAAGTCAATGACAATCAATGACTTTAGATGATTACAAGCGAAATAACTGCTAGCAACGCTAAGCGGGCGGTGACCGAGTTAATGTTTTATAAACTTTGAGGTAAGGAGTTGAAGTGACTATCAGTGACAGGACATGATACTATTGATTGACTGATAGTAGATACATTATAGGGTTATCAGTTAGCAACCAACAATCTGAGAGAAAGTGGTGCACAAAAAGCAAATTGCCCTAAAGCGGCCCCAATCTTATCAGTGCATTTAAACCTAAACTACATTCAAGGTGTGGTGCTTATAAAAAAATTAATATTCCCTTGTTACCTGATACTGAACAAATAGATGAGTTTAAGTTGTCTTTCTTTAACTTTCAAATAAGCTACATGATTAAAAACAAACAAATAAACAAACAAAAACATCTCATTAAAGGGTCAAATCCCAGAGGTTGTTACCTCCTTATGTAGCCTTATGTAGCCAACCCTCCCCCATCCATTTTTAAATCAGTTACAGTGACCAGATGTCCCACTTCATGTGGGACTGCACACCATCTTTATGACCGCTGCCCCACAAACGTGAACAAGTGTGAGTCATGGCACATTCCCACTGGAACCCAACAATGATCAACAGACAGAGCAGCAGCTTAACAGTTATTGCAACACACACAAAAAAAATACGGTAATCTGTGTACACGATGACGACTGCATAAAACTGTAAAAATTAAACTTTCGTTTTCATTTATACTCACAGTATTTACATAGTGATGCATTTGGGAAAACAGACCCCAAACAATACAATGCTATTGTGAATTTGTCCTTCACATGATCAATGACAGGCCTACAACATGCACAGTATGTGTCTCTATGGTTTAAGTAACGTGTCTCCTGCAAACACAAGATCTCACATTTAGTTTATGACCTTTAAGGGTCCAGGTCTACCCAATAAGTTACTGCTGTTTGAGCTCTGTCTAATCATTCGGTCCACAGTAGTTTGGCACTTCTGCACCAATCATGTACCCAGCTTGACTGAAGAGGACACTGAGCTGATTGTCCATTGCAGGTCAGACTTTGGGAAGTACCCCTCGTGTCTCTTTAAAACCAAAAAAGAAGTCATTCATCAGCTTGTGCAGCTAGATTTAAAGCATGACCAAGAATAAATGGAAATGTGTTGAGGGAACTGTCAGCTGTTCTAGTGTGTGGTGATCTTATTCACTCACTTCTGTGCTTGGATGCATCTCTCAGTATGCCTCTGTAATCTATATAAACTGTAAACTATATATAATCTATACATATATGCCCCTTGTCTAGTTCATATTGGCTGTAACCCTGTCGAATACTTTGAACAGTTTTACCTGACATTCAGACAAATAGCAACAGTGCGTGAAGATTAAACAGCTGGATAACTTCACTTCAGCTCACAAAAAACATTCTCCACCCTCCAATACACGCAGACAGTAAGCTGCGTAAACAAACTCTCGCGAGATAAAATGACGTCAAATGATACTAATGTATCAGCCTGACCAAAGGTAAACTTTCGTCCTATAAAGGGGATTTAAAGGTAATTGGTCGCAGTAACAGAACCCTGCGGCCACTTTAAACCCGGGCAGAGTCGGTTTCCTCGATGTGAGAAGTTTACTCTTCCGCTTGCACGCTCTCTATTTCGTAAGCGACCTACTTTAGGTGAAAGGGGCAGGGCACTTAGACTGTGAGCAGACGTCTTGAAGTGGTTTAGCAGAACTTCGCACCTGCACAGGTAACAGAAACTCACCTGTGTAGCAGCTGTGAGTGATCCGCTGTCAGATCTGAAACCATGGAATACGATTCGGTGTCGAGGGGAGCCCGAGCCATGTTTTTCATGCTCACACCGAATGAATCATCTTTTGAGAAAGTAGAGGATGTCCCTCAGTATGTGCAGCAGGTGGGTGTCGCCTCGTTCTCAACTAATACATCTGGTGTTTTAGGGTTATACTGAACCCGCCCCATTGTCCCCTCACTTTATCAGATACAGTTGACAGAGCCTTTTCACCTGGTCAGTAAAGTATCGATTTGAGTTGAGTCAATCAACTCAAAATCGGCATATTTAAAACCGTTGAAGTATTCGTCAGAAGAAAAAGGGTCAAACAGTCTGTTTTGCTTCTTTCTAAATGAGACTTTTGAACTGAACAGTTTTTATTCAGAGCACTTAGAGCTCTGGGGAGTAAGTGCATGAGTAAATATGAAGTGAAATTTGAAGTTTAACTTAATAAATGTCAACCTATGGAGAATATTGCATTAAGTATGGAAAAGTTACATTTGTATCAACACAGTAACCAATCTGCTTCAAATGAGCTTGCAAATAAAAGCGTCTGGACTTCTTTAGGTTGCTTGAAGACGTTTCACCTCTCATCCGAGAAGCTTCTTCAGTTCTAAGGTCAAATGGTGCAAGCTCCTTTGACTACGATGACCTGGATGACTGAGAACCTTCACAGACATAACCAATCTGCTCAACTTGTATAAATCTAATTACTTCTGCCTAATGAAAAATTTATAGCAACGTTCTTTCTTTTCTCCTTCTGTCACTTTACAGCATCTCAATTACTCTTTTATTGTGACAAATGGCTGGTGCAGGTTTAACAACACATGTTTGTTATGAGTTTTTATGAGCAAATCAGGGGAGGAGAACAATTACCCTCGCAGCAGGAGTCCTAAAAATCCACTAACAAGTGTGATAAAGCAAATTTGTTGTTGCTGCAGGGCTTACTGGTGATTAATATTTTGCTTGGGCGTGCCTGAGCAGTTTAGTGACTCGGCACTGTTTACAGCATGTCGTTAATTATTCTTCACCACTGTCATTCTGTGATCCCAACAGGCCAAATTAGTCAAAGGGGGGAAAATCACAATGCAATCTTGTGATTTTTGGAGTTATTTGGAATTGTGGGCTGGGTTGTTGCCAGTTCTCTCAGCTGTTTGGTGATTTGAATGCAAACACAAAATTTCTCAGACAGCAGTGATAAAAGTGTTTTGTCAGTCTGCATGTTTTTAGCCAACATCACTCAACTGTGACCTTTTAAAATGGCTGTTTGGGGGGGGGGGACATCTGGTCCACAAATGTCATTTTCCATGTAGGTTTGAATTCAGAAGAAAATAAAATACAATTATTACAACGCCACAACAAACAGTCCACACAAGCTCAAAGTATACTCAAGTTTAAAAGAAAAAAAGGCTTGTGCAATTTTTAGTTCAAAATATAATTGCGAACAGTGTGACCGCATGCAAGATCATAAAGAACTGAAAATAAAGAAGGTGATGCAAGTATTAAAAAGACAAAATAATGAAGAGAAGCTTTTTTTTTTTTTTTTTTTTTTGATGCGCCGTTTGAGAATCGGCTTGCCTTGCTGAAAAGTCTTGCCGCAAGCTGTCAAGAACTCAGGGGTGCAGCGGTAAAACTATCTGCTAGATAGGAGAGGGGGGTGATGTCGGGGGGTGGGGGTTTTAGGCCAGCGTCCAGAATGATAATCTCTCTCTCAGCGGGTTTGGAGGAGGTCTGCCTACGCAGCGAGCCCATTTGTTTGCTGCAGCTTTGCAGTCTGCTGCCAGATGTTGGAGTGTTGCGTGTGATCACTGGTCTCTGGTGGTGCTCTCGCCTCTGCTTGTGCGCACACATTCACACACACACACTTGCATCACACACCTGCATGTTAAAGTTGAATCATTCACATGGGGATTTGTACACACACACACACACTCTCACTTTAATCCACACATGAATACGCACACTTCCTCCCTCCTCACCTGCAGATGTGCTCCTCTGTGGTCTCGTCACGCCTTTCATTCCTTGCTGCTCTTGTGGGGGCCGTGTGTCCCCTTTATGACTGCAGTCACTTGGTCAATGAGCACATTTGAGCTAAAGCTAAGCAGCAGGGCTCACATGCTGCCAAAGTCGTTGTTGTGACCCGTTTGCTAACCCCGTTCCTCACTAATTTGTTCCATGTTTGACAAACCCTTCAAGAGGTTATTACGGCTTTCCACGACTGTTACAAATAAAGGCATGTCACTGACTGTTTGCTTGGTGCTCACCATTTGTTTTGTCAAAAGCAGTTATTGTCATGTGTTCATGGCAACTTTTTTTGTTTGCTATTTGGTTCTTACAATGTAAGAAGTTATTCTTTTAAAGTAGGTTTTATTCATTTACAGGCATTTTACCCCATGAAACTCTTTCTGCTGTTGTTCGTTTCTCTTTAAGTGTGAACTTTCAGTTTTTAACTATGTATCTTTAAAATTAGGGCTGGGCCATATTATACCGTTCACGGTAATACCGGTATAATGTTAGGCAACGATAGGAAAATGAAATATCGCGATAGAATGGGAGTAAAACGCGCATGCGCAGTGCCTTTGTTTTCATACGCACATGGCCGATTGTTGAGTGAAACAGATGAACCAGAATTGGTTTGTAAAAATGGTGCAACTTCAGTGATGTGGAACTTATTTGGTGTTTGTCCGTCAGATACACGACAAAGCACATTTTTTTGCAGAACATGCAAGCGGCCGTTCTAAGATGCTCTTAAATCTGGGAGTAATCTGGGTCCTAAACCCCGTATGCTTCAGGTCAAACAACACTGCAGCATCACTGAGCGTTAAAAACTGTCTAAATTCTTTCATCTTTAATAAAACGATCAGCATTGCTGCTTTACCAGGTGTAACTATAAAGTTTAACTTCCAGGCATCCATGAAAACAAAAGTTATTACATTTAACGGAGTTAGAAGTTAGCAGGAAGCTAGCGGAAGTTAGCTCGCTAGTTTTGCTAGTTACCTAAGCATGATATTGCATGTTCTGACTGAGAGATTTCTGGAAAAAAAAATCAAACGTACAGCTCTGCTATCACTTCCAACATAAATGAAGACAGGAAACTAAACAGCAGTGACGTTTGTAGGGTTACTGAAGTTGGGCTAGCTGGTATATAATGATGTGCTACGTGATCGCTAGCGACACAGCTATATTAGCATAACATAAACAGTGAAGCTGGAGGACGAACACTAACACTTTTCCACTTATAAAAGTTAACGTTAAGGTTCTTCATGGTTAGAGACAAATGCAATCGCATGGCAGGATGCTGTAAACGGACCAAACTTCAGTCAGGAGAACAACTGAGATAATCCATCCACAATACAGGTTAGTCATTAATATACTGCAACATGGGAATAGAGCAGCTGCCAGAGAATTCAACATTAATGAATCAATGGTACAGAAGTGGAGGAAGCAAGAAGAATGAGTTTAATCAAGTTTGATTTATCTGACTGCTTTGTTTCGCTTAATGTGCCTTATAATCCTGTGCACCTTATGGTCCGAAAAATGCGTACTGCACACTGCAGTTTAATGTTGCAAAGCACCTCTTTTTAACTTCAGTGGATATTATACATGGTTATGCTCAGGATATGTCAGCCCATTTCTACTGGAAATGCCTTTTGGTTAAACTTTCAGCAAGGAATTTGCATTTGCACTGTTACATTTTTATAAAGCTTTAATGTACATAAAAACCAGCTTCTTGTTTAAGTGAAAATAAATGGAAGGTTGTCTTTTTGCGCTAGTAATGTTGTGGAGTTGTATTTTGTCTCGCATCAATTATATCGTCGGTTATATCGTTATCGCAAATTTTCAAATATATATCGTGATAAATATTTTTGGCCATATCGCCCTGCTCTATTTAAAATGAGTAAAAGTTGGTGCACATCTTTCCAGATGAGTGTTTTCCAACTTGCGAAAACACCAAAAGTTTATGTACAGTCCATTACAATTGAAAAAGATTATACTTATTTGACTTATGAGCATTTTAAACTGCTTTTTAAAATTATAAAATTATCAAACATTCATCTGAAAGAAAAAAAAAATACTAAAAACCAACTTGCATAGCGGATGAGGCTCTTCTTAAAATATTATTTAAGGTTATGCTAAAAATGCCATATTTGTTTTCCGAGACTTAAAGAATGAATTTCTAGGCACAGCCAAGTGTTGGGGGGTTTCCAGTTTGGTGCTTTTTGCAGATTATGTGGTGGTTCTAGCTGCTTCAAGCAGTGACCTCCAACTCACAAGGTTTGCAGCTTAGTATGAAACAGTGTGATAACAATTAGTCCCAAGTATGAATTAGTCCCAATTAGTCCCGAGGCAATGCTTCTCAGCCAGAGAAGGGTGGAGTTTGCACTCCATTTCAGGATCAAACTTCTGCTCCAAGTCAAGGAGTTTAAATATATTGGGACCTTCTTGACTTAGTGGAGAGGGTGTAGAGAGCAGCGTCAGTAGTAACATGGCTGCTGTACCATCTGTTGTGGCGAAGAGAGCTAAGAATGAAAGTGAAGCTGGCAATTTACTGGCCAGTGTACTTGTGTACTTGCCTGCCCTCCTCAATGACTGTGAACTGTGAGTATTGAGTGAAAGAATAAGATCATAGATAGAAGTAGTGAATATGAGTTTCTGGGCTCTCCTTTAGAGATAGGCTGAGGAGCTTGGTCATTCAGGAAGGGTTCAGAGTAGAGCTGCTACACATCAAAAGCAGAAACGTTGATGTGCTTTGGGTATCTGACTAGGATGACCCCGCCCCCCCCGACACCTAAAACCTTAGACGTCAGTTTGCCTGAAACGCTCAGCTGTCATTGTCTCTTTTTTTCCTACCAGTGTGCCTACCCGATGTCAGCTCAAAGAATTCCATGTTTCATGAAACTGTGGCTCAGAATGTGCATTGAATACAAAGGTGGATGAATCCATGTGTAGATCAGCCAGTTAGAAGAAAATTTGACTGTTTAGGGAGGATGGCCTTAAAGTGATAATGAAGTGGGTTGTTTCTAATAGAAGAGGAACTTAAGAATTGCATAAAGGCACAGTATAAGGTGAGTAAGAATTCTACTGAAATGTGAATCATGCAAAGTTGATTTAGTAGAGGTCCATGATGAAATTGTGGAGCTGGAAAAGGGCACATCAGCCCTTTACGTGTTCCTGTAACATAAGATGCGTAGCTTGTTTACCTGCGGTCTCCATCTACTTACGTAGCCTAACAGACTTAATGCGCTCTCTCTGAACATGTATGACTTTATATTATCAGTGAGCGTGAAGACAATTAGGTTTCTTAAAATAAGATCTTGCTCCTCATTCTATTTTGCTTGGGTTCTGCCTGACATCACTGAAATGAAAGCTTGCTGTTGGTTAGCACTGATGTTTAATTCATCCACTGAGATAATTTCTACCTCCACTGCTGCCGTGCTTGGATAAATGTTTTTGTTCACCAATCTGCCAATTGGTTGTGGTTTTATACCCGTTGCTCCAGGCTCATACAGTGAAACAAACATCATGGATCACAAGACATGAAAGTCCTGCAAGCTTTTAGCTCATCTGCCAAAACAAATGCTCAACACAACGGGTAATGGCAACAGAGGACTTGGAACAGTTGTGTTTTCATGGTTTGTAACACTGCTGAATCATGATTTTGTGTCTGTGCAGGCAACTCCTTTCTTTGTGGGACTGATGACTCTGGAGCTGGTGGTGGGCTTTCTGAAGACGGGGGCCCCAGTGATCACAATCAGTGATGGAATCACCTCCCTATCTGCTGGAATGGTCTCCAGACTCCCACTGTGAGTGTTTAGGCAGGTCAGGTCACATAGCAATAGTGCAAGTAAGGCATAATTTGGCTTCTGTTCATTTTAAACACCGTTTTTTTTTTTTTTTTTTATATGGCTGAGCAATGTGGTTTTTTGTTTGCTTGTTTGTTTGTTTGTTTGTTTGTTTGTTTGTTTTTTAGTTTAGGTTTTTTAGTTTATTTTTTTAGGTGCTGTAACTCTGGATCTTGTATTAAAGAACCATTACCTGTTAAAAGTGAGTTCATGTGAGGAGGCCAGCAGGGAACAGATAAATTAGGCGATAAAAGCATGCAGTATGGCAGGTTTAGGATGTGCAACAGAACTGAATATAACTATTAAAACTATTAATCAAACAAACTTCAGCTTACTGAAATTGGTTTTAAGGTGGTTCTTCTAAAATGGTTCTTATAGTGGTTCATCTTCAATGTAAATATAACGTTAGTTTCAAAGTTAGTTGAACATAATCTTTTCTAGTTCTGCATCATTTTAAAATGTAGATTGAAATGGGGAGCAGTAATACGGCTGAATGATGGGAACTCAAACAGGGGAGGCTTTGTAATACCTGATGTACAAAATTACTTACAAATTAAACAAATTTCTGTCAAGGTAGAACACAAGGTGAACAGATGACTATCGTGATCCTTGGAGCGCAGCTGTACATGATCACAAACTGAATGCTGTACTTGCATAAGCACATTTGAGCCGACACTGAGCTTTGACCTTTCCTCTCCACAGCTTGCTGATGAGAGGCTGTGAGCTGAGCGCTTACATGCATGTGTGGAACCACTACCGCTTGGTGGAGCTGCCCTGGGACTCTGCCTGGACCTGGTGGTTCACCTTCTTGGGAGTGGACTTTGGCTACTACTGGGTCCACCGTTTTGCTCACGGTACCAGTCGTACACTCACCCACAGCTGAAGGGAATTTATTGTGCAGATTTTAATTTACAAAAAAAAAATGTTTTGTGTAACAAGCTATGTTAATAGTTGTTGTTTTTTGCGTGTGTTCTGAAAACACAATTGCTCCTTTACCTGAAGGGTGCAGCTAAAAAGTTCTGAGTCCCGCCCAAAAAAAACCAATGACATACCTGATTTTAAATTTGCGTGCTCACCTTCTGTTGTGTTCACCATTGTTAGTCAGTCAATACAAACTATAGCACAGGAAGAGTCTCTTTTGTTACATGCTTGTTTGTTTTTTTGTTTTAATTACAAGTTTATAGTCATTATTTCTTTGGCTGAAAAATTTGAATGTAGACACATTGTAACATATTAAATGCGAGATTCTATTTATTCAGGAATTTCAACCATAATGAGCACAGTACATTCAAAATATTCTTACCTGTTCCAACAGGTAAGGTTGTTAATTGACAACACATCTTGATTTTGTTTTACTCAACTAAATATCACAACAGGAATAATAGCAAACCAAATCTAAAGTTCAGTTAATTGACTAAAATAGAAATAATAAAAAGTTGGATCTTTTTGCCGCTAAGTTGCTCCACGTGGTTTGCGAAGCGTCTTGTTTTCCCTGATATCACACGCAAAATGTTTCCATTCGTCTCTTCGTCCCGTGTTGACATTACTTTTCATTTTCATGGGAAACGGAGCATGGGAGCTAGTTGTACCATTTCCAAAAAAACCACTGTGCAGTTTCCCAGGGTTGGATTAAATGTGCCCGTCTAACCTTACTGCACAAGAACATTGCTTGTGATTGCATCACTTCCACATTGGTCGCACCTTTCTACACAACTTGATTGGGTCTAGTCTCTCCACAATATTTTCCTTATAGTTGAAGCAAGTGTTCATACATGTCATCATCGTTTTTGTCCTTGTGCGTTAGTTTTTATTCATTGTCTGCATTTCTTTAGAAAAAGGTCGTTGACAAATAATTGCTTTACAGAATTATCACTACCTGGCACCATTGCCACTGGCAAAAGCATAGACCTGAGATATTCCGGTCATTCAGTTGGGGCTGATCCTCCATTTCCATGGCTTATTTCTTCAAGATGTGTCTTGTGTTCCATAACTCCAGGTGCACAAGTATCTAGATCCACACTGTTTTGTAACATTGCTTGAAATCAACTTATAAAGAGCATTGTCCTGGTCAAGGTTGGTAACTCCTGTCAGTTTGGATTCATGGTGTTTGTTGTAAAATATTCACAATGAGCAATTTGTCAATAGTAATAAAACCATTTAAAACATGTATCCAGGTTAATGCTGCTGAGTTGTGAATCACTCTGCTGCTTTTGGCTGCTCCCTTATTCACAAGAGGATGTCGTAGCAGGTAGCTCTGCATGTTTGATTGTTAGTAGATTTTATTTCATTTTTTTTAATATACACAGAATGCTCTACCTCACAAAATGGCAAAGGGATTTGTCTCCTCTTGGGATCAAACTGGTGATCTTACGCTTGTTAGGCCAGTATGTAAAGTAATAACAAAAGCTGCAAAGTTAGCTGATGATAAATGGCTGTAAAATATTGATTTAGTTGCCATCCCCACAGGGAGGAGTCGTGAAGATAGGATGCACATCATGCTTTTCTGGACGTTGTAGAGGAAGCAATTATTTTTGAGTTACATCCAGCTGCTTTAGAGCTGTGCAGATGTGAGAGGCCATGGTCTCCAGAGGACTCCGGTCTTAACCCAGAGTTGTTGCAGCAGCAGGCTGTATAAAGTCATGTCTCAGAAGTAGCAACGTCCTTCAGAATATGTCTTAAAAAAAGAAGCATATTAAAAAAATGTACATGTCAAAGAATTTTGTAGAGTAGTGGCTCTACAAAAAAAGGCTTCTCCACATGTCTTGTCTGATGTTCATGCCAGATGCTCAGCTGCCACTCAGCACATCGGAAGAGAGCTATTTATCTGTGGCCTGCGCTGATGTTTATTTGTGTCAGAGGCACATCAAGCTGACCGCTGTCTAGTCCACATAGCTTTGGATGAAAGTCCACTGGTTCTGTGTTGATGTTAGAATCTGACTAAACAGAAGCTGTGTTTTTTTTTTTTTTTTAACTTTCTGCCACAGCTGAACTGGCCTCTGTGCTTTTGAGGTGACTGAGAACATCAGCTCAAGATGCTGGTGGTCAGTTTTACTTTGACTTTTACTGTGCACTTTCAGAGTGCAAGGCATATAACCATCATGGTTATGTCTTTGTGTAAGTTGGAGTTTAGGCACTTTGGAATACAGTGTAAGATGGTAAATTACAATCAGACATTCAGTGTCTGGTGTAACTATGAATGATGAACATACAGCATTCAAGTTTTAAAAATCTACACGGCAACCTCTGTAGTGCCTGCAAAGATGAGTAACTTGGATTTTTTTCTTTCAGTACACACTGTTTAATTGAGGAATAGCTTTAGATGCACACATATTACTTTATTATTTTTATAGGGACATGAGGGATCCTCGTTTCTTGTTAGCATCACCTGCACACTAAACCTTTAAATGATCAATGACCTGGTCATGAAAACGAGTGTCAAAGTACAGATGCGAATTACCTCGTCTTACATGGACTGGGACTGCACCACACTTTCCTGGCAGGATGACAGGATGCTCATATTTTTCTGTGAGCTGAGGAACTCATGAGTCCATGTGGCATCTGTTTTAAAAAGCCTGCTTTCCTTTTAAATGGGAAATGCATGAAAGAAGAAAAATGCATTTTTAAAAAAGTTTAATAACTTAAAAGAAGCAAGTGAATCTGCAAAAAGCCAAAGTTGCAACATAAGACTTGGCTAATGAATACAAAAACATCAGCTTGTGTCAATGTATTGCATCATATTTGAAAAATGAGAAAATCTGTGTAGCTGCTCAGCAGCTGTATTGATGATGATAAGCTTTTGTTGTCTGGATGCTCACCGGTGATTCAAAGTATCTGTAAATCATTGAGGCAGGGATTGGCAGTCCTATTAATTGGGTCTCTCAGTTCAACTGTTGGGACAGAATAAATCCAAACCACTACCTGATCTGGGAAAAAAAAAAAAAACTGGGCAAGGATCAACTTTCTGACTGGAAAAGTGCAGAGTCCATCTATCATGTATACAAAGCTCCAGATTTTCGTTTTGACAATCCAAGAAAACTGAGTTAAGTAACATTCACTGATTTTAAGAAGTATTCTGTCTGCTGAATAACATCCAATAACACCTGAAAGGCGATCTCATGACGTTTTCCCACTGTTGTCGTCCTCTTGGTGTCACATGATGCAGAGGAATGTCGCCAATACTGTGACATATCTCTGTGGTGTGTTCGGTTGGAATTATTTTATTTTTGAACTGCAGAATCAGTTTTATGTCTCAAAAATGTTCCACTTACTTTCATTTCCTCTTTCTCCAGCCTCTTTGGGTTGTTATTATGGAAGATTGTGAGGTTGCAGATAGTCATCTGGTGCAGTGCTTGCTCAGGAATATAAGCTTTTTCCCTTGTTACCAAAGGGAAGTGGCTGTCCCTGACCACAGGACAGGGCCGGCACGGTCCTCACTCCTCACTCTGGTCAGGCGAGGTCATCTTGGTCAACCATTTTCTGACCTCCAGCTTCTTCCAGAGGAAGGTTCAACCAAAATGTTCCAATGTGAGTGAGGCATGTTTCCTATAAAGAAGCACTGAAGAATGAAATGGATGTAAGACGAGCACTGTTGCCATTTGTTGCCTCAACAGTCTGAACACTGCAACTGTAATTGTAGTGTCCAAATGAATAAGATAGAACTTGTAATATTGCATAATAAGAAAAAGATCACAATAGAAAAATGCTAGAAGAACCAACTACATGCTTGGAAACGTCAGCCTCAGCATGAAATATCACTTTGTTTGACCAGCTTTATGGATATTTTCATAGTTTCCCCTCTTTGACTTCCACATGAAAAGATGATTCAAAGATAACTGGAAGGGCAGCAGTCGTCTGTGCTGATGCCATCTTTACTAAGGAGACCTTATTAATTTGATGTTGCTCTTTCCAGACACTGATCTTGGGGATAACATCAAATTAAAGAAGACTGAGCGGTCCAATGTCCAGCTCTGTTTTTTAATTTGAGCTGGATGAAACTCGGGATTCTCATTCACAAAAGAAATGGCGAAAGCCTTTTACTACACTGTATTTATGGCCTTTGGCACTTGGTGTGATTCTGCTTAGGAAAACACCCGTTGTGGTTAAAGTTGAGGCAAATCTGGAATTCCAAACATTTGAATGACCTTTGCGCACACACAGGCTCAAATGAAGTGTTTGTTTATGCTAACTCCCGATATCAGTATTTGCTTGATCACATTGCTAATACCAGAATTTTCACGAATCATTGCTGTAACTTTACTTGGTACTGCTTGGTAATGTTTATCTATCTTTTCATGAAAGAAAAGATGTAAGTGTTCAATTGCTGACAGATTTCCAGAAAATTTAACTCCTCTGGCCTCTGAAATAATATGACCCTTGGTAAACATTTAGCCGCTAGTTTATCTATTAGCAGCCATAGAAGCCACCTTCTATAAACGCATTGATTCAATAACCTGATGACTGACAAGAATAGAAAACAGATTCCCATTTTAACCCCGCGCTTTTTTTTTGGGTTCCTTCTCCCCACAGTTCTTTCAGCAGCAGACGCACTATATATGTTAAAAACGCTGCTATTATGAACCAGCCTGAACGCAGATGGTTTTGGGTGAGCAGCAGGCTAGCTTGATTCAGATGCGGCCATGTTGTTGACAGCACTGTTGATTCTGTTTATTCTAACCTCATATCGCGAGTGCCACTAATAGCAGCTCTGCTCTTGGGCAGCATCTATATCCAGGCATGCCTGCCAGAGTAAAGCCATTAATCAGCTAGTCAGCTGTCTGTACTCTGATTATATGTGAGGTAATGGAGTTATGCTGCAGTTGTCTCACCACAGTAACTGCTGCTGCTCACAGAGCTCAGAAACACCAGAGCATCACTTAAAGGTCCTGTGAGATGGTATCATTACTTCCACAAAGTGATGTATTTTGAGACAAGGGCAGTTTAATCTGATTTTAACAGCACAGAACTGGAATTGGTAAACAGTGTATGTTGGCATTTTTAACTGGATTTTTATTTTTATTTTTTTTTAAATACTGGCTAGTGCATTTCTAGATTAAAGTAGTTTTGGATTATTCATGATGCAAGCTGGAACAGAAATATGATAAGAAGTAGCACTCAAAATTCAGTTGTATATGTTGTAATCCTTATAAAGTAGTGCACTTTACATTTATCCATGATAAAGCAAAGGAACTAAACTATATAAAGTGGACACAGGATTATTTATCTTCTACTTTCGGTGACAATTAGATAGGAGTACTTTAAAAAAATTTTGGTTAATCAATTTTAATGTTTACACACGTAATATTAACCCTGTTAATCATTACTTTTGGTTCAGAGAGGACCATTATAGTTAAAGATGTTTATTTACTTCCTTATATTTGTCATTATGCCTCTAATGTGGGCCCTCTCTGACTTTCTCTGCATGCACAGTAGATCAGAAGCAGCAATATCCAGACAGTGGTGTTGTTTAGTTGGTCAGTGACAACAAATTGTTTTGGTCTGATGCAGCATAGGAGGAGGAGAAGCTGGGCAGAGGTAGGTTTCAACATGGATTGCGGTTTAGCAGCAAATATGATGCAGCTGCACCACTGCAGCTGATACTATGTGACATTTTCCAGTGTCACATATCAGCTGAGGCATCAGCTTGATGGCATTTTATTTTTTATTTTTTTTAAGCATACAAGTTAAAATGATTTAGAGTCAAGGAAATGGATGATTTATTACGCCCACTGTTTTAAAAAGGCCCAAAACATCATAAAAGACACCTCACATCCTGGCCACTCCCTGTTCGAACTGTTGCCCTCAGGCAGACGGTACAGGGCAATCAGAGCAAGGACTAATAGACTCAAACACAGCTGTTATCCAACTGCAATAACACATCTGAATACTACAAAAAAATGTCCATCACGCCACTCTTGTGTTAATCTATGCACGGTCTGAAGCATGTGTGTGGGAATGTATGTGAATGTTTTACTGTTATATCTTATTAGTATTTTAAGTATTCTATCTATTTTATTTATTGAATTTTATTATTTTATTTATATTTTGATATTGCTAGGGATGATGCAATGATCGGGGACCATTCTTAATTTCGTTGTTCTCATGACAATGACAATAAAGTTTCTGATTCTGATTCTGATTAGTTCATACAGACAATTAAATTTAGCTGCAATCCCAGTAGATAACCTGAACTCAACTCGACAAACAAACCTAACTTTAACTTTCTGCTGGTGTGTCCAAACACCCGCTGTCATTCAGCCCTGCAGACAGCAGCAGTTGTTGAGACAAACAGATGTGCTTATCACTGTCCTCCATCCCAAAGGAGAGCTGGGCGGTGTGGATGTTGTTTAAAGAGAAGCACCTTCTGGCTGTGGGGCAAGGTTGAGAGGGTCTGGGCCTTGAAAAGGCCCCCAGGCAGCCAGGTCTTCATAAATCTTTATTCTGACAGCAAGTTCCTGGCCTAGTGCAGGTTGCAGGGCCAACAGAAGAATCTGGACTCCTGCTTGGTTTGCTGGTTCTGTCTGTACAGTTTGGTCAGGATGTGGGAGTCTCACTCACGCAAGCAGAACAGAGCAAGTGAAAGACCTCATGGGAGGTAAAGATAACATCAACAGTGATCTATAGGCCTCTTTGCTCATACTGTCTGCTCTGTGTGCGTTGAGAGGGAAAGAACTGTAGAATGAGACCAAGAAAAACTGGTCTGATTGAACCTACACATCACAAAGAGATAATATCCACAGTGCCTGTATGTACAGCTTTAACCAAAGTGTGGAAAAGAAGTGTGTGTTATGATCACTGAGAGGGTCGCTGAGCTCAGCAGAGGCCAGAGTCAGGCTGTCTGCTGCCCTCGTGTGCTCTGCTCGCTGCATGGACAGACTTCCCTCTGTCAACAGTTTTGACAGAAGAGGTGATTTCAGCTGCAGACAAAGCTGAGGACAAACTTCCACTGAGTGGAGAGATGAAGTGTGAATGTGAAAAATGAATATGAGGATAGATTAGTAAAACTTTTTTTTTTTACTTTTGAATTTTAACCAAACCTGCATTTTTACGTAGGATTTTCTCATTTCCTGTTAAATTTTTCACTATTACTACATTGCTTGTTCTTGAGTGGTAAGACATTACTTCAGCAATTATTGTTTTTATTTGATTTGCTGGATATAGTCTTTTTATGTAACATTTAAAATGAAAAATAAAATAATGTCTCTCCTTTTCATGTGAATGGGGTCTGATTACCTGAAACATACACATGCAAAACAGTTATTGAAATTTTTCTTTAAACTTGGACATTATAAATGTCATTTAAACTCTTATTATATACTAAAAACTATAAATGGGTTCAACTGTAAATGTTTTTGTCTTTTCATCATATTATCATAACCCTGCTAGCTGAATAAAATGTAACTAAATATATCTGAACTCTGTATTTAATGGACAGTTTTACAAAGGAAACATATCAAATGCTGAAACCAAAATTAAATTTTTTATAATATACTCAGTTTTAATTTGATGCCACCAAGGCATTTTAATGAAGCTGGGAAAGGTGTATGCTAAACAGTGTTTCACCACTTTTTAAACAGTTCAGTAAACCTCTGGGAACTGAAGAGGTGGATTCTGATGTTGGGTCTGCAACAGAAAGCAATAAAAGGGAGGGCAAAGAACTGGTGCTTTGGATTTCAGCACACTGAAATAATGGACGTGGAAATATGATCAATTAAAGCACAATGTTGATATAACAAAATTAAACAGAAAATCAATTTTATTTCTCCTGTCACTTTCTTTGCATAGTTTTTACACCCTGTTTGTGAGAGCTGCAAGTGGGCCTGACCAGGGTTAGTGTGTTTACTTTAGAGTGTGTGACTGAACTGTGTGGACAGCATGAAGTATGGCAGAGATGGAGGAGAGTTGGCCGACCATCCCACTGAGCCCTGCGTTGCTGTTTGGGTTGGCACCCTATCCAAGAGTCCTCCAATCCAAACACTGGAGAGCTGTTCACAGCCCATTAGTCCTGTGATTGACAGGGCAGCCCACCACTCAGAGGGCTGCACATGATGGCTGAAGGATGTTGCTTATTACTGCCAAGTGTTTGTCTCTGCGGGTGATGATTTAGACATCTAATTGATGTAACTGTAAAAGCATTTTATATGGTTAAGAGTGTCAGTTTGGATCTACTCCTATGGTGATTATTTTTCTTTTATTTAGTCATATTTTCTTCTTATAGAAGCATTATTCAAGGTATAAATTGGCACTTGTAGGGGCTTGGTGGTGGCCTTGACTAGAGCTAAATTTATGGATCTCAATTGGACTTTGGCTCTTGTGTTTACATGACTCTGGTTATATAAACACTGCTCCTGACATGGTTTGGATAGATGTAAACAGGCCGTGTCAAAGTTTAACCTAGTCACATTACATGACTGATTATGATTTCATTATTATGGACCTTGATTACGTGCCAGATAATGATTCTAAAAAAAGTTATAACATAGACGTCCTGCAATATCTCTTCAATTGAGCCCATGTACTGGGACAGTAAGTTTCTGCTGCTGCAGTGTTTAAAATGTTGCAGAACAAACTGTTCAAAAGATGAATGAAAAGGAAAAACATGAACATTTACAGTAAAGGGATTCTGTGGGTATTTTATCCTGGATGAACCCCCATTTTGTTGCAATTGACTCTAGGTTGTAACAAAAAAAGTGTGTCCACAATATTGAGTTTTAAGTGATTTATTTACAGGAGGAAAAGGAAATCAGTTGTGTGGTATGTGGTGAGTCTGTTCTTTAGCCTAGAAATCTCTCTTTTGTGAACAGAGAAGAACAAGAATAAATCTCCAGGTCACAAATGGTCCCCAGTGACGGCCAGCTGTTCAGGCTTCCTCTGCTCCTGCTCAGGGTCACATGACGTTAGAAGGCAAACTCTGCCATCACACTTTCTTTCCCAAATAAAATGACATGAGTGAGTGTTATTAAAATTGGCTTCATCACACACTGGATTGTTTATGACTTTGAGACCCTGACCCAGGGGAAAATTTCACTTCCTTTAATAATTTCCTAGTTCGAGACTTTCATCCTCAGCAATATTTGGTCTTTAGTGCCCGTTAGTTATTGCACTAATAGGTATAAATATGCCATAGTTGAAACCTTCTTTTTAGCATTTGCTTACCTATTAAACATCACATTTTAAGTGTTTCTATTCTCGGTCTGTTAGCAGGCTTCCATTAGCATGGCAGCAAAGAGCCCAAAATCCATTACCATTTTTAATCTTAAATCGTGAGTTGTTTAAATTAATAAACTTAAGTTAACTAATTAATCAAAAATCTTTTAGAAAAACATTTGAAAGTTCAAAAATGCCTTTATTCCAAGTGAGTCTTTTTTTGGAGGGGGGGGTGTTTTGTTGTTTTGTCTGATTAAGTTTTAACGCATATGAACCATGTGCTGTGGCCATACTTATGTGGTAGCAGTGTCTTAGAAAAGAGGAGCGAGCTTCAGGAGAAAGTTGCAAGTTTTGCTTTATCTTTTAGTTTCTTTAGCTTTTCTGCTAGCGGCCACTTTTAAATATCTGCTAGTTTGGGTTCAAGACAGAGATCCCCTTTTTGATTTTTACGATTTGGCTTAAAACCCTTAATAAAGCTTAGTTGGGGTTGAACCAGGTGACCTTGAGCCATCTCTTAGTTGTGCTGCTATAGGTTCAGCCTACTCAGACTTCCAATGTACTGAACACTCATAAGCACACATAAGTGAAACTACGGTTGCATATCACAATCGTAACCTTTTTAAAAAAAAAAAAAAAAAAAAATGCTACGCTTTTATTACCCATCTATTTCACACCTGTGACAGTTGATTGTTTCTCCCTGAAATTGGTTCTGCTGGAGTGGGGGTGGGGGATACTACCACCCTATTTATACCAAGTGCCTTCACATAAGGGATTGTCTGGTTGTTGAGGTTGTTTTTGCTCTAATATTGTACGTTCTGACAATAAATAAAAACTAAATGAACTAAATAAGATTACAACTGCTTTTGGTACCTGCAGTTACACTGATATGCACTAGGGGTTAAACAGTTGAGCAAAGCAGTGGCACATTTAGGTTTCCCAAGTTTACTGGGGAACTGACAGTCACAAACATGTATCTCCTGTGGGTGTGGTAAAAAAGTGTCATAAATGTCCATCACCTGATTAGTATGCACTCATCCTTGTTGTTCCCTAGAAATCCTGATTTAAGGCTCACTGGAGGACAGATGGAAGGGCCGTCCACAGCATTTCTGTGCTCTTGCTGGGAACGTGGGCTCTGTGGCACTGGTTCTCACCATTAACGGGGCTTCCCTCCTGAATAGACCCTGCCAAACTATGCAGTGTCCCGCCGAGTCCAGAGATGAGGACATGGGCTTGCAGTGAAGCTTAGCTGTTCCAACTTCCTATCAATGACAACAAACATCAATCTTAGCCGCCCTTAGTCTTGAACCCCGCCAAGCATGACTCCAGTTAGAAGAAAAAAAGCAAGAGCTTCAGGCTGCTGGAATTGAACAAAGGCTGGCTTATCCTCTGAATATGTCTCTTAGCAGGACAGTTCATCTTTGAATACCCTATGGTTCAGAGCGGAAGAAATATCATAATTTTTGTGCTTGACTGTTGTAGTTCAGTCACTCTCCTTCCTTCTTCCTCTCCTCCCACACTTCTCTCCTCTGCCTCATCAGCAGATTTCAGTGGCACTTAGGTTTAATAAAGTTTGAAACAAAATCCAACCCTGTTGCTTCCATTTTGAGTCAATCCAAAATATGCCATTTAACACGATAAATGACACTTCCAAAAACAGTCTGTTACATTTATTCTCACACCTGCTGAAGTCCAGCAATAACCCTGTTAAATATTAGTGGTGTGGACTTTTGCTCAGGAGCGGTAGTTTTCTGGTTGGTTTTCTGAAACTGAATTCTGCCTCACTGTCACTGATTAGAAATGTGTTAGAACAGATCACCATGCTCCTCCGCTCTCTTACCACTCACCTTAGGTTTTCAGCAGTTTGTTTGTTCAGGTGCAGAGACCCGCGACCCATTTTTGTTTCATGACTGCTGGCCTTAATACAACTCACAGATTTGTGAAATGGAGAGGAAGGAAGAGTTAAACTTGTCAACATTATATATTTGTAATTTTCTTGTTTTTTCTATAAAGGTGTCACTGAGCTGTTCATAAACCATTGTCCTCGAAGTGTCTCTTCCTGTGTAGTGTCCTTCCATTAACAGTGTTCTAATTGGTTTGTACAGTGAACACATGAACATCAATATCAGCAACCTGCAAAACGTGAGGCTCTTGGGTTCTTGTTCACAGCTTTCATCTTTATATGGTGTTCTCATGTATGATCTGGTCCTTGGAAATCCTTAGTAGGCTTCTGTAGCTTCTATGTAATGCTTATTCTTTAGTCATTTGTAAGCAAGACATTGCTAACACCAACCAATCCGTAAATGACAAGAGCAGATTTGTCAAATATTGATTTACAACTTTATGTATTGATGGGTAATTTTACAACCCGTATTTTTAATTTCACTTGGACATGTTAGTATGGAAGTTCTTGTAATTATTATTTTATTTTTATTAAGCCTGGACTGTGATTGATTTTGCTCTTGTCTACAACTGAGATGTGAAAAGAACCTTTTACCCTCCTTCACTTCAGGGGTGGTCATGAAGTGGTTGACAAAGTTGCCTGACAACAAGGTTCCTGATTTGAGTTTTCTATTCTGTGTGAAGGTTGCATTGTAGCCACACTAGGGGCATGCTCAGGTTAATTGCTGCTCTAATTTGGCCATCTGCGTCAGCTGTGACAGGTTTCAGGCTGTGAAAGTCTTAGATGAAGATTGACTAATCAAATGTAGTCAATGTTGAAGTCCTAGGAATTCCAAAGAGTTGGCGAACCTAGACAGAAAAGATATGGGCATGTCTTGATGAGACAACATTTAGATGAATGAATAATAATAATAATAAAACAATATAAAGTGCCGTTTGAGCCAATTCTAAGCGTAGGTTATTTAATTTTCAACTACCCAATTGTGACCACATTCACACATCCTAATGCCTAATTTAACTCAAATGTAATCGCATTACACAGCAAGGCTGCCATATGAAACTCAAACCTAATTTAATCGCTGGGGCTTTTACTATAAGGAATATATTACCATATATAGTCTGCATATAGGGTTATGTGGTTCTGAAGTATTTGAAGGTTACTATTCTCCTTGTACAGCAGCAGAAGCCAAAGTAGCCAGGAGGTGCCAAAAAGCATAGACCAGACGGGGTGGTCCGGAAACGATCTGGAGATCCAGTGAAACTTAACAAGCATGTTCCCTTTGGATGTTAAAATGAAGTGTAACACAGATATTAATGTAGCAAGTATCACAACACAGCAGAGGAATGTAAACTGGAGCACTGGGACATCAAGCTGGACGCTAACCAGCTGCAGCCAAATACCCCCATAGTCATAATAGCCTGAAATCCCTACCCCCTTATGACCAGCAAGGCTCAGGTCTCAGGTTTTCTTCACAGCTGGCCAGAAGCAAGGTTAAAATGGCTCCTCCTGGGGATAAAAGTGTATAGTTGCTTATTTGGGGATTGGGCAGGGTTTGATTGGCATAAATCATTTGTTATACTGAGAGGCTTTAAGGCTAGTGCATGAATTGTATATAGAGGGCTACATGGCTGCTGTCTAATCTTTAACAATGTGTGTGTATGATTGCTCTTCAGAGGTTGCTGTCCTTTGGGCTGCTCACCAGGTTCATCACAGTTCAGAGTACTACAACCTTACCACTGCCCTCAGACAATCTGTCACCCAGCCGTTTACCTCATGGGTAAGACAATATTCATTCTTTTAAAGGATGTTTCAAGTGATAGCCTTTGTTTTAAACACACAGATTTTTTTTTTTCTAATAGAACAACATGATTGCATTCAAACATAAGTTACAGTATTAGACAGTTGTAATTTGAAAAACGAGATTCGGCTAACTACAGTAACTAGCTATCTCCAAAGAGTCTCTCATTCCACAGTCAAACTCCAAGTCCACTGTAGCAGACTGCATCTTTTACTGCTTGTGGTGTAGAAACCTGCTCTGAGCTGGAGGGCCACTCTAAACAGAACCTGTGCCAGGTGCAGACCTGTACAGCTGCAACGTAGAACATGGACTACCACCAGTGCCAGCAGTAGTTTTAGGTTGATGAGATGATGACTTCACTGAAGAGTCAGTTGATGTCATTGTGACATACGTTTTTAATTTAAGCCTGGGTGCATCAAGTTTCATTGCTAACAACAAGAATACAGTGTAATTTCATGGGAAACATTGGATGATGAACGACTGAAATATTGTCTGCATATCCAAAACTTGATGTTTTTTTTTATTTCTCTGCACCATGGAGCTGCCTCATTGTCCAAAAACAATGAAAAAGAAATCTAGTCACACTTTAGTACTAGATAACTTGATTCTTCTGATCACAGTGGACTTGGAGTTTGACTCGTTTACTCAAGTGCAATCCAACTGCTGTAAAGACTCTTGACCACCAAATCTGCCCAAAATATGTCCCTAACAATTGGACTCCTAATATATAACGTCTAATATAAAACACTTTGAGGCAATTGACTATTGGGATTTGGCGCTACATTTAAAAATTGAAATAAATGACAATAGATGGAATAGAAATATTAATTTAAAGTGCTTCACTTAAATCTTTGAAAGCTTCAAGACTCAAATCTCTGACTGTGGAAAGAGTTTTATTCAGTTTTGAATAATAAACACTTAAACCTACAGGACATTGTTACCTGGATTGTTTTACTTTTGTTTAACATAGTCAGTCAGGAAAATAATAAAAGCATCATTTAGCAAAAACAGGCTTGTAGTTCCACCTTATTGGAGCAATAAACCTGTGTTATTGGGACCCTGTCACATTGTACTCTGGTTCCATTAGATTTCTGTTGAAATCTTTCTTTCTTCAGGTTTTCTATTTGCCGATGGCTCTGGCTGTACCTCCATCCATATTCGCTGTTCACATACAATTAAACCTGCTCTACCAGTTCTGGATCCATACTGAGGTAAATGCCAAACAGGCTCATTCAACAGTGTATGTGTTTGTTTTTTTTTGTTTTTTTTTCTGTGGAAAAATGCCAAAACAAGGACCTGATTTTAATACTAACCCACGGTAGTTTTCCATATTCTTTGCTTACGTTTTCACTAGGTGTGTATTTATAAGAGATTTGGTGTCAGTATATTATAAATATGACACTGTTTCTGTTTAAAGGTTTGGAATGGCATTTTCCTATAAAAACGACTCACTTGTTATGTTTTTATGTATATATATTTTTCCCTTAAACTGAATCTAAATCATTACTGACTCTGGATGTATGTCGTCATCAAACTGCATTTCCTGCCTGGTTGAGTGGTTGCTTGTAGGTTAATAGTCATTTTTCATGGAAGATCTAGAGTTGTCTGCAAACACCTGCTACCTACTTTCTGAGGAGTAGTGAAACTTAAAAAAGTGAAACATTCCCAAAAAGGAGAACGTTTGCCTTCAGAGTTAAAGTTGCAATATTTTTAAATTGTTTTGTTTGCAGCTGTAAGAACAGCTGTTACTTTGAAGCTAAATATTTTAGTGCATATGTAAGAATTCCTTTTCTAACAATAACGAAATTTCAATGAGGTACAATTAAGTGCTGAAATGAAACGTTTTTGCATGTTATATTTGGTTCTACAACAGACTCTAAATGCCTTCAGGCATTTTTGAGCAGTTATTTAGAAGCATTATCTAAATAGACATTAAGTAGTCACCTGGCTATAGACATTGGATGTTGAGAACTGGCAGATAATCACCTTACCGTTGGGGAATTCTTCTGCAGATTTCAATTCAGGGTAGTTTTTCAAAGTTCTGTTTATCTATGGTGACATAATGTCTGGAAAAATGCTTATATGTCAATTATTCAATGGCATAATTCAGTAACATGGCTGCAACTTCATTGTTTAGTCAAAGAGGTATTACACCTCTATGATGCAATTATAAAATATTTTCAGGCAGCATGTAGCACTACCAGATTAGTATTACCTGAATTAATGTGGTTGTTGTTTAAAGAATCAATAGGAAAATAAAATCTGTAAAGTTGTCTGTCTCTCTGTGCCAGTGCTAATCTGTCTGTTAAGCCAGACTTTTGTGGACTCCATGTTGCAGTGGAGCCTGTATTCAATAAAAAATAATGAGATTTTATGAAATATTCCAAACAGAAGCATGACCATTCTGTCTGCCTTTTAAAGTGACTGAGAGTATCACTTTTACAATCCCCACAATCGTTAGAGGGAATGAATGGATTTGGAACGCCCTCGATCTTTTAGTGCGCTATTAGTGAGAACAGTCGTAATAGTCACAATTTTCTGAGGGATGTAATTTATGCCTTCTGTTTTTTTTTTTTTTTTTTTTTTTGATGTCATAGAATTTACTGGCTCACTATTCGCTGCAGCTTCAGAGCTGGAGTGAAGTGGTGGAGACCCCTTTCATTCAAGATAAAACTCTCACGCTCGGCTGCCAGGCGCAGCCATTATGTGGAAATAATGAATCGCAGAGAAATTCTGTCCAACCACGCACATTTCTCCGTCTGTCATACTGATGTGATCCATCGAAATATGACTTGCAACCAAAAGAGAAACATGAACTGTGTGAAATATGCTCAGTGTGACCTCTTTAATCTATAATGACTCACGGAGGAATCAGTTTGGTACCTTCCAACAAGAAATGAATAAGAAAATGTATTCCTGATGGTTTAAACCTCATGGGTGTTGGACTAGACTGTGTGTGTGTGTGTGTGTGTGTGTGTGTGTGTGTGTGTGTGTGTGTGTAACAATGTCTTTAACCATTGTCAGGAGTTTTCTGCTATTGCCACAAAGTCTTTTTTCCAACACTGTAGTTGTGCTAACATCACCATAAATAATATTATTTATTGGAGAAATTAACTCTTTTGAGTGTGTTAATCAGGGCAACAAATGTAATTATGGATGTTATGAATATTTGAAAGTGATTCTGACAGCTATAGTAAGGCTTCCAACAGCAATTTGCTGGAATATTTAACTTTTTTTAGTACTAGTTTAGATTTAAAGTTGCCCAAATTATTTCCATCGGCCAGTCTTGGTAGCTGGGTATCGGCCCGCCAGGACCTCTGCTCCTGGCCGCCGCCTGGCTCACAATGCACCCAACCCCTATGGCACCTCCTGCGGGGTCTCTCTCTTAGAGATAGGGTGAGAAGTTCGGCAATTCGGGAGGGGCTCAGAGTAGAGCCGCTGCTCCTCCACGTTGAAAGGAGACAGTTGAGGTGGTTCGGGCATCTGACAAGGATGCCTCCTGGGATAAGCGGAAGAAGATGGATGGATGGATATTTCCATTGGTCAGAGAAATGGTTTTGTTAATGCAACTCTTGCCAATTGAAACACTAGGGCAACAGTTTTATTCAAATTCAAATAAAGTTTCATCATTCCACTATTTAATGTTTGTTTCTTAAGCATCCACAGTTTTCAAGAAAATTCATTGTGATCATTGACAGTTTTCTTTGTGGTAGCTACATGAATACTTCTGTGCTGCCACCATCAGACCAGTTATACCAGTTGCCTTCACTTACAGTACTGTAGCATTCCTGCTCTCCAGAAGATGAAACTTCGTGAGTTTACCCACTGCAGCAAAAGGGTTTTCTGTCCACTTCATTCCAAGCAGAATTGTTATTGCATGTAAAGTAATATATATTTGGTACTATTGCTCTGTTTTGGGACCCCCTGCGCCCTTCAACATACACACAGGTGTTAATGACTGCAGACATTACATTGAGATGACTGAATGGGACCAGATGGAAGAAGAGTGATTATTCTAGTGTTTCGACAAACAGGCAGTTGGACTAGTGGCAATAACAGCAACAACTGTTTCATTCTGGTTTCTCTGGGAGATGGAAAATAATAAGTTAGGGTTACTGTCTGAATTTTGTCTTTACTGGAGCATAAATGAAGCAAAAAGGACAAAAAGAAATTAAACACGTCAATGCTGTCACTGGGAAACCAAGTAAAGACGGTTTATTTGTATTTTAATTTGTATAAGGAAAATGAAACTTTATTACTTTAAAGTTGATTTTATATCTTTCTTCCAGTTAATCAGAGACCTTGGACCTCTGGAGTGGATCTTGAACACTCCAAAACACCACAGAGTTCATCATGGTAAGAGGACGGTAATTTTATCCAACCTTACGCTGTTTACATCAAACATTGCATAAGGACTGAAAGATTGAATGAGTAGACATGTTGGAGATGTTTTATGGATCAGAGTTAATTCTGAAAATGTTTATATCTATCTATCTAAAATGTGAATAAGTAATACAGCAACCTCACGAATGTAAACTCAACAGGGCGGAACCTTTATTGCATTGACAAGAACTATGGTGGTATTCTGATTATTTGGGACAGATTATTTGGTAAGTCATTTGTATTTGCTTCTTATTGTTTTTCTTTTGAATGCAAGTGAATGTACTTTATTTATGACAGTGTAACTTTTAGTCTGTGATGGCATTTGTAGAGTGTGACAGCTGGATCACCACTGAGTTGTATCAACATTTGTATCTGTTCTAAAATAATAAAATTCCTACAATGGGATTAATTCTTAATGCCACCAGTGCTGCCCCCCACATCTGTTTTGTGCAAAAGGCAAATGGTTCTTCTTGCACTGACTATACCATTTATAGCTGCTGTTGACATGCATTATTTTTAGCCACACAGACCTCAAATACACAAAACTGCATAGTAACCCTTGCACGGGAAACTGTATTTCTATAGATTTTTTCTAAAATTTGAAATCTGAACTTTCCCTTCAAAGATTCAAAGCATTCAGGTGAAATACTTTAATTATGATCAAATTTCTGTATGATGGACTTTCTGTACCATGAAAGTCTTCCAGGTGTTGTTAGTTTCTCCTGTCTGTGATGATCTTGATTACTTGAGTTCAGAACAACTGAAATTCTTTGGTTTATGAAGATATTTTACCTCTCATCTGATTTTCTTTAGTTTCAAAAACTATTGGAGACCCCTATTGAGGTTGTCCCTTCGGAGGTGGTCCTGAGAGTGATTGTGAGTCTACATGAGTGAGGCTGTGAACCCAGGCATGGGTCATTATGCTCACAGGAGTAAAGATGTGGAGTCTGAGACATTGCCATGCCACACGGCCATAAAAGTTAAGGTCATCTGGTTCAAGGTTTGAGTGGAGATTGAAATGCCTGCAAAGGGATGTCAAGACTGTGACTTATAGGTGGGGAATATTTGGTGTCGTATGCTTCAATTTGGTGATGATGGCTCACAGTAGAAATAGATGGCCTCCTCTCAAATTGTTGTCATTGTCCAAAATATGAATATTCAGAGGCACTCCTCCTGAAATACCTGGGACTCCATCAGTTTTTAGAACCAAAGAAACATCACAGATGAGAAGTGAAACCTCTTCATGAACTTGAAAAGAAATCCTGTTCCTTTCAACTCAAATGCTTAAGACTACCGTGGCCTACATAACTGAGAACATGCAGACATACCTGTGATGCTTGGGCTTGAAAAATTAAGGTATCACCCAATACTACAGTGATGAAAATAAAACAGTTTGCCACAAATGTCTGTGCAGGGTATCTGTTTAAATCATGAGAAACACACTTCTCTGTAGTTGATGGTGGTTTTATAGATGTTGAATAGATGTTCCTGGTGTTTTTATAGTACCTTATTGTTTTTAGGGTATATGTTCAAAGAAAAGTCAGTTTATGCAAAGGATACTGACTCAAAGGAGCGTTTCTACATTCCCTTAGTAGCATTTTCACTGTTAAACTGGAGGCCGAATTAACCTTTGTTAACCATTGTCTGTCACTAACCCTCTCAGAGTTTTAGCATCTTTTAGTTCATTTTCGTTTTACACTTCAGTTTTATTGTCTTGGTCAAGTGAACAACAGATAAAATCAATGAAAAGCTGGTGAACGTGGAGCATTTAGCAGCTGGGTGGAGGGACAAATAGCTTAAAGATGAAGAAAATGCTAATAACAATAGAAACATGTGATTCATTTCATGTTTGTCTTTCTGGTGACACGTTTTCTTTGTTGGATATTTAAACATCTTAAACTTTTAAACCTTAATGTATTACCTCAGGTTTTAAGAATAAATAACAGGAATAGAAGTTTGAGTCATTTATTCACATCATTTTGTTTTGCACACCGCTATTCATACCATCCCCAGGTACCTTTGCTCAAGAAGCCAACCAAGTCGTGTACGGCCTGGTTTTCCCCATCAAAAGATTTGAAATCCTCTATGTGCAGGTTAGTCTCATCTTTCATCATTGATGTGGCTACCACAAGTTGGCGATTGGTCAAGCAGCTCACCTCCATCTGGGTATAAACACCTTTGGTAGATGAGGTGTGAGCTCATGTTTCCCTCACTGGCCGAGTGTCCATTTTGTAACCATAACATTATGACTCTAAACAAACTGCCCAGTTGAGGTGAAAGAGGCCAATAAAATGTAATGCCAGGTGGATGTTATGATTATTTTTGCTGCCATCACTGTTGGCAGAGCACTGCATGAGCAATGTTCTGCCCAAAGAAAATAGAAACATTCATTCTAGGATTATTGCTGTTCCTTTGTTAGCATTCATCAGTTAAATGTAGTGTTTGATTATGTATTAATGTCTAATTTGGTTGTATTTTTTTCCCTTTTAGTTGCATTACTACTTGTATTTGTGGAAGAAATCCAAAACCTACAAAACTATCAGCAACAAACTGTCAACTTTCCTCAACGGTCCAAGTTGGAAACCTGGTAAACGTCGGCTGGGTGACCACAATGACAATCCAAAGGTTTGCATCATTTCTAAGGACAAAATGCCCTCATGCTTCATTACCCATCATTTTGACAGACACAACACACAGGCCTAAATGACTCAGAGCATTCCTTATTGAAGGACTCGTATATTCTGCCAGTTTTACAAGAAACTGCCACATCAAATAAAAGCTGCAAAGCCTTTGTAGAGGCGACACAATAAGTTTAGTTTCACTGTCTTTAAACACAGTCTGCGTGAATAAAACCACTTGCAGTTTAGTGTAAATGTGCATGTGTGTGCGTGACTTTGTGTGTATGCAGAAAGAAATACAGGCTCCAGCTGAATGCCCCGGTGGTTAGCTTTGAAATAACGCTGATGGTGTCGCATATTTAGTTCCCTCATGCTTCAGACTGCAAAAAAAAAAAAGTCCCCTTTGACTTTACGATTAAATTGGCTCTTTAAACCCAGCAGGGTAATTCTAAACATGGTCAGAGCTGGAACTTAACTGAAATATCTTGAAAGGCTTTATGTAGGCGGCTACTTCTTGATATCTGCTGGTGAAGGAAAGAGGAAAAAGAGGGGAGTGAAAGAGGAAAAAGGGTTCAACGTGTTTCAACTCTGAGAATAAGCAGAGCAGCAGACTGGAATATCTACAGGGTTGGGGATGGGATTTTGAGGGGGAACCCACATGTGATGGTTTGGTTCCTCAAAATCCTGGGAAACCCCTGAATGAGAAACAGGCACTGCTGATTGGCCAGTTATTTTTCATTCCCATAAAGTCCTCAGGGCTTAATTACTTATTGTCTTGGACAGAAGGGAAAAACAGGTCAAATGACTCAGGGAATTCTTACAGAAGGACTCAGATATTCCTCAGTGTTTAAGGGAAACCGCTACACCCAATAAATCCTGGATGACTTTGTAAATGGAAAACAACAAGCTAATTTTCACCAGTTCTGAAATTCCACTAGTAGGATGCTAAAGTAAGAAAATGTCTTTTTGAAGAAAGGCACATTGGGTGGGTTTACAAGTTTGTTTGTTTTTTTTTTTTAAATTAAAGTTTAGCATCTTTTCCTCATCTTTATCATACCCTTTTGTTTTGTTTTTTCACCACCAGCATGCAGTGTTTATACATGGCATATTCTCAGAGTTAGCCACTGGGTGCAATTGCATTCTACAAATGGCATTTTCTTTGTTTCTGTTATTACTGGTAGAGAATAATTTTGCCATGCATGACTCAGATGATTTGCTGGAAATGATTCATGCACATATCTGAACATGCTGCAAAATGGTGACATGCATTTAGAGAAGAAAGTTTGGTGGTTGCAGACGGTTTCCTTTAATCCAGTCTGTTAACCTAATATGAGACGACTGGACCGCTTAGCTCATTATTTGTTCAACAGAACAGTGAAAAGAGTCTGTTGTTGTTTATGTTCTGTTGCATGTCATAGTACCCTTAAAGTCGTCTTTGTCTTTGCCAATGGGAGCTATGTGTATCATTTTAAGGCAAACTAGCGTGAGGTGTAGCAAATAATAAAACCTATATTGACCTAACACCCTACATCTAATGTTATTAAAAATTAGCATAGCGTTGCTGTCAGTACCTGTGTGTCAAATGTTAAGGAACATGCCTCAAATGCCCAAGCATGCAGTTGTACAGGGGTACGTTGCTTGGGCATGGGTGACTATAAATTTGTTTGTGTAAACATAACATCTGAGAAAATTAATTTATTGATTATCAATCTGAAATTTGTAGACTATTGTGATAATGCCACAAACATAAAGCAGACATGTGTTGTTGTTGTGTGTGTGGACGAAGAAGCCTGTGAATAGTCTTGGTGCATGTTCTATCATCATTTGAACTATTTTAACTATTCACAGGCTTCTGTGAATGTGGGGTAATGTGTCACTGGTTAATGGCTTCAGTTGTTTTTTGAGTCAGAAATAATAGCATACATGATGTTTTTAGAAGATTTTTTTGTACTAGTTTTGATTTCAATTGACAGCATGACATTAAAACTGTTACCATCAGGGTAAAATTAGTATTTAAGCCTTGTTGGCTGTGAGAAACTGTTCAAAAATATCAGGGTTCGGGGAATTAAACATGTTTATTTTCCATTCACAGGTTACCGGAAAGGAAGTGCCTCATAATCCCAGCTGGTCACTGCCTGTACAAATTTATGCAGTCATACATTTCCTTTTGGTGCTGAAGACTTACCATGATTTGTTTGAAAACAAGATGGTATGTATTTGTCACATTAGACAAAGTGATTGTTATTAAACTTTATTTGGAGGGTGACACTTCAGCTCCCTTCATAGAGTTCTTTAAATTCCCTTTTTTTAGTTGGATTTGTCAGATATATAGGATTAAATCTGGGGTAGCTTAGTCTAGACTAACTACTGATTTGTTTAGGCTACTGTAATCCCTCAAAGTATGACAAGGTGGTCCAGAGTTCCCAATCTAAGATTGAGTTTACGTGTTTGTTTTCCAACACTGATTCATCCAGTTATCCAGTTTGTTGTGGCTGGTCCATAATGGAGCAGAGTCCTCTACTTAGCCAGCAGAAAAAGACTAGCTGTGTCTAACATCATGACAGAATGACGGATCAGCATTCCCCTTTAAAGCAACCTTGTCTATTATTTTCCACCCAACAAGCCAAAAGACCCCCTTCCTCCTCCTTCAGGAAAAAAAAGAAAGAAAAGAACCTCCCCAGCAGTTATCTTTGGAAGGATTTTTTCCCCCAGGCACAGTTTTGGTTAGCCAGAAAGAGCTGTCACACCCAACCTCTTCAAATTCTAAATAAAATGCCCTGTCTTCTCTCCCCCCCCTCCCCCCCCCCCCCCCCCCCTCCATTGGGGCTCTGTTAGTTGTGGTCACCTCTCACACACACCTCCTCTCCAGCATCGAGGGATCCCCTCCCTTTTGGCGAACGAAACACCAGCTGGTGGTCCAGCAGTGAACACAAACGCCTTAATTGTGTCGAGTCAACCATTTCCCAAACCAAATAGCCTTCAGGATGCAGCCATCAGACTTGGAGGGAAAATAACAAAGTGAGCTCCTTGGCCCAACAATAAATCATGTCACTCTTATGTATTTATACCCACATGTTCGCTAGCTGCTTATTTAGCTTGACAATTGAAGACACGCTGCCGGACAATTTATGTGCTTTGTGTTAATTCGAAGCCATGAAAACATGGCTATTTCAAACAAGTGAAGCTACTCTTCAATTACATCATCATCAGGCCAGTGTGTATGCTTTACATGTACGTATTTTAAACGGTTATTATTAGAGGCAGTGAGGGAAATTGACCATCAGAACTTTTTCTCATTTAAAGTATGTTTGGGCATTTCTACCCAGCAGACCAAAAGTGAAACACAAACACACACACACACACACGCGCGCACACACACACACACACACGCGCACACGCACAAACACAGGTTTTGCTTTCACTCTTTTGAAGTTTTTGCAAATTACCGAAAGTTCAAAAATATTCACTATTTGAGCAAAAGTACTGAGCTTCACTGGTAATCTCTGAATTAAGGTGTTCTCAATAGCATTGCCACAGGTGTATGAAATAAAGCAATAAGTGCACTGTGACTTTACAAGCAATGTTCTAAAGAGCTCACTGAATTAGTTTGCTAATATAATAGGATTCACTGATGCAACAAGTCAATTTTTGAGATTTTTACTCTGCTAGATATTCCACGATCAGATGGTGGTATTGTGAAGTATTTCAGAACAGCTGCAACGCAGATTGTAAAGTTGAAGAGTGCATATAAGAGTGCATGTAATAGTTACCAATGCTCTCAATAACTGACTTAATAACTACAGACTCCCAAACTGCCAGGCATTAACATCAGCACAAAAGCTGTACGCCAGAAGCTTCATGGCATAAAGTCCCATTTGGAGCCTTATAAGTGAAAGGTTTTTTTTTTCTTTTTTCCCACCACAGTACATTTCAGATTTTTGAAGGTAGACACATGAGCATGGGGGCATTTCTGACTGTAAAATCAAGAGCTACTATAAGCTCATTGGCTAATGAATCACACAGTAGAGCAAGCCCTGCTTTTTCCCCCCCATTTGAATCTAATACAGTAAGAGTGCAATCAGTTCTACAAAATATAAAATGCTGAGACTACTTTACTTTAGAAGAGAGGTTTATTCAGATGTGTGGTCACTTTGGATGATGTCGTTTGTAGAGCTGTCCTTGTTACTTTACATTAACAGGTGTGTTATTTTGTTATCCCATTTAATGGTTTGCTGGAAACACACTCTCCTTAAAATAGTTCAGTATAACAGGAATCATGTTTACTTACCTGATACCTGATTCATTATTACATGTTACTGGCACTGTTTTTTTTTTTTTTTTTTTTTTTTTTTTTTGGTTTGCTTGTTTTTTCCTGTTTGATCAGTCTTCATCAATAATGGCCTGGGTAATTAGTTAATTTGCTCATCTCAAGAGACAACATAACACAATCAGTCCTTACAGTGTTGCCACCAGATGTTAACTGTCATTTCCGACCTCTGCTGATATTGCTACAAGTTGTCAGTTGATCACTTGAAAAATTACCATGACAAAAGAAGCACAAAGTGTTTCTTTAAAAACTCTTGGAAATGAAATGTGAGTTGATGACACTTAGGGCTTTATGGAGGAATTTCTCTCTAGTGTAGTGTCTCAGCTGCATGCCCCCTGGATGATAGAAAGACAAACAAACAACAACAAGAAATAAAGATTAGGTTACTAAATACATCTGGTCTGCTGAGCCTCTCGGGTTATCAGACACAGAAAAGTTCACATAACCTTTGATATCAAAACAATTCTCCTCTCATTATACGCTTACCAAAAATAATGGTATCCATAGCCCTTGAACTCCATTGCAGTGATTAATCTGCCTTAATAAACTATGAATGAAGGTCACCCTAGACTGTCAGTCCTTCACAGATGGACTGAGCTCAAATAATTTCCTTGTCTGATTCATGGAAAGCATTATTGTATCTGTGTTCCTGTAAGAGGCTCCTGGTAATATTGTGCTTATGGCAGCTTATGGGTTATGACTTGGATAAACATATAGAAATACAGTTTTATTGCATCCTGTTGATGGGTTGATTTTTGTGCTGGCAAGCGCGAGCCCTCTGGGTATTTACAGCATGGGAGCAGTCAGTGAGATTTGGCTGTTAGACTCTGTATTGAGTGTCAGAGAAATATAAACCAAAGCTGACAGCCCACAGCATCCTCAGGAGACAATGGCTTTCCAACGGCTGCCCTTAGCCAAGGCCATAGGTTGGAGAACACAGATTAGAGCGTACGTTACTCTTTGTGTTTATGCAAGTCTGTTTGTGTGTATGTTCCAAATAGCTTGGAAAGGTCAGTGAGAATCTGCATTGGATTTCTCCTCCAAAGTTGGTTGTTTTGGCTCCATTTAGGGGATTCAAACTACAGTCTCTTCAACTGTGGTCAAGTCCCCTGTCAAGACCCATCTGGGATGATTAGAGCGTCTATGTAAACTAGGCATGTCAGTGTAAAGTAAGAGGCAGCATATCGTGTGTGCCAGTACACTTATTCCGAAGGTCAGACATGTTTTGGTTGGCATTACAGCTCTGCGGTTTATGACTGCTCTCCCAGTAAGGTCTCCTGTGATTGTAACTTGACTGGCCATGATATTGATTTAAGGGTTTGAATCTAATGTATTTTTTCCTGACCGCATTTCTCATGGTATGCAAATGTATCTCAATCCTAGATACTGTCCCAGTTAACTATTCTGGGTATGACTGGCTACGTTCTGCTCACTCTCACGTCTCTGGGGTTCCTCATCGACCAGAGGTACAGTACAGATATTTCTTTATGGATTCATTTTCAAAGAGACTTTTAGAGGATTTAAAAATTAGACTAAACAGTTAAAAATGTCTCGGGGAGGTTAGAGAAAAGCAAGACTGAGAACTATTCTGGCTTTGGTAGAGGTTCTCAAGCTTTGAGTGGCAATCATCCAAAGACTGAATTTGAAGGAATACAAAATGTGGAGTGTTAAAATTAGCATTGAAGTAAAAATGCCAAGTTGATTGTACTTATCTGTTTAGATTTCTTCAGTTGTTCTTTATTCTCCTCTGAGCTGCTAATTCCTAATAATGTATTTGCATCTTAAACTCAATGATTCTGAAAATGGCTTGCTTTTAGACAGTCCAACCTCTTTTGGGGTCCAAGAACGAATCAAAGAAAAACTCTCAAAGAATCTCTGGGAGCCATAGGTCTTTGCCAGCCCAGAGTTAAAGGTCTGAACATTAGTATTAATATTACTGTGGGGTGGTCAGCAGTATGTACCCTTGTTTTCAGTAACTAAACTATGAACCTTGCATTGAATCATTTCATTTCTCTTCATTGTTACCAAATAAAACTCTGCATACTTAGCTTGTGAAATTCACTAAAAGAAACAAAAACAAGATAAAGACACACTCCTACTATACATGCTTTGTTGTGAGTGAATATAAGATTAAATTCAGTTGACGCAAGTACCACAACACTGGAGCTGACTTCAAAGTGGGGCGACCGTGGCTCATGGGTTGGGAAGCGCATCTGTAACTGGAAGGTCGCCGGTTCGATCCCCGGGCTCTCTGTCCTGGTCGTTGTGTCCTTGGGCAAGACACTTTACCCTACCGCCTACTGGTGTTGGCCAGAGGGGCCGATGGCGCGATATGGCAGCCTCGCTTCTGTCAGTCTGCCCCAGGGCAGCTGTGGCTACAACCGTAGCTTGCCTCCACCAGTGTGTGAATGCGAGAGTGAATGAATAGTGGCATTGAAAAGCGCTATATAAATCCAATCCATTATTATTATTATTATTATTATTATTATTATTATTATTATATATCTCAAACCAAATCTCTCCTCATCAACTCTATTTGATCAGCACAGGAAGTTGATATTAGCTCACATTAAAATATAATTATTCCATCTAAGTGATGCGTTGTTGCTTAATGTGTCCTTATATTCAGGCCATCATCGGCTGTCTTGGAGCTATTTCGCTGTGTCGTCATGATGACATTGCTGAGGTACAACTACATGAAGCCCCTTGCACCTTCACTGGCAGTGCCTACAGAGGTAAGTGCAACTGTAATGTGTGGAGTGCAGTTTAAAATAGGCAGCAGGACTTGAGATTTTCTTTTCATTCTACTTAAATAATAAGCAAATATGTGTGCCGTATATGGAAGATGGAATTGGTGTTCATATCTGGAAAGTGAAGCCAGTGCAAAAGTACCTTAAACCTGCATTTAAAAAAATAGATGGGCTGATATTTTATATTATAAATAATAAATATATAAATAATAAATAGGTGCGCAGGGAAGAAAAAAGCCCTTACACTTAAACACATCTGTGAGCTCTGTCTTGAGAATTATTTAATCCATGTTGCTAGTTGCAAGTCTTGTCTTATGCAGCATGATAATGCAATTTAGCAATTCTAAGCACCTATTATTGCTGGTGTACAGCAGGTGACTTGGAATGTAGGACACACATATTAACAAGCATACAGTTCATGGAAAAACTCTGTTCGTTTGCTTTTTTGGCACTTTTTTTATGATTATTAGACATAACTTGTCTAGGACTGCCACGACAGACACTATAGGCAAAAGTATCGGGCCACATCTCTTAATCTCTGAATTCAGGGGATTTCATAGCACCTAGCTATGAAGTTTGCCTTTGCAAACATTTGTGAGAGAATAGGTTATTTTACGGAGCTCACTGAATTTGAGTGTGGTATTTTTAACAGATGCCACCATTGCAACAAGTCAGTTTGTGAAAAGTCTTTAGATATTCCATGATCAACTCAATGTGGTGCCAGGAAATTGCAGCTCAGCTTTAAAGTGGCAACCAACCTAAAGTTACAGAGTAGGCTCGCCGTGTGCTGAGGCAGACTGTGCATTAGTCGCTAATGCTTTGCTGAGTCGGTCACTGCAGCGCTCATAACTTCCTCTGGTCTTAACATCAACACAAACTGTATGCTGAGGGCTTCGTATTGTTTCCACAAACAAACAGCAAACTGGAACCAACTGAGCCTCAGAAAGAAAGAAACATTTAATAGTCATCGTACTGCGGCTTCAACACGCTTTATGGCTGGCTACTGCTAATGACACGTACTTTTCTGTTTCTGTGGCAACCCCATCAGACCTGCTAAATTGGACTGAGTCAGTTGCACAGATGCAGTTATGTGACAATTCATAAGACAGGTGAACTATGGAGGATTTATATATTTAATTAGCAGTTTATCTGCTCATTCCTGCTGCTTCTCGCTGTTTTCCAAAGTAACACATTGCTTTATTACTAGCTGCATTGTTAAAATGTGCTACTGTGCACCCTGATCTTTAGAGTCACTGCAGTTTCTGCTAAATTTATGATTACAAATACGTATTGCATATTTCAAAGGCTGTTCATTTGCTGGTTTAGCAACATCTTTCTTTAGCATTTTCTTTTAGCAGAATTGATTATTAGTGAATAATGGTCTGTCTTTATGCATTCCTTTGATGGTGTTAATACATCCTCTTAATGATGTTTGCTCTTAGTTGATATGCAAGTTGTAACTGGTTCACATTGCCCATTTGATCCACTAAACAATTTAGTTAAATTTTATCCACTGATTTTGTGATATCATCACTATCTTGAGTTGTTGTGCAACAATAATGGCGGCACCGTTGAATTAACAGCCACCTGTCTAGCTGCCATTTCCCTGTCTCAAAATGAGGTATTCGTCTAGATTACTTACAAAGGTGTTGTCCCTTTCACGAGTTAAACAATCTTTGATGGCGTGTCTACATGCACTGGTCCCAGAGGCCATGTTTACCCATTTTTAAGTTTGTAGTTTGGCCAAGTCTTGGAAATAACATTAATTAGCCACAGTGAAGTTGTTTTTTCAGCTGCAGATATTGGCGGTTACCAGTTAAAACAAAGAATGAAATCTGATGTATTAATCGAGTGCCCGGATCAGCAAAATGCGATGGCCTTATTGCTAAAAGAAAAAAAAAGTAGCACTAAAACATGATGGTAAAATGGATGTTTAAAAGCAGCGCTGTTGACAGAGAAAAATTTAAATTTGGCTAAAATCTTACCTTGAGTTCTCTTTTCACGTGTGTGTGTGCGTGTGTGTGTGAGCTTTTCATCACACGGCATGATGTTGTTCATCCGCAGTCTGATTTTGCTCATTCATCAGGAAATTGTAGCTGTTTGTACTACTATGTTTCTTTTGGCTCAGCAGCCGAGGTTCAAAGATCATGGAAACAGCAGTTGACAAAACAAACTAACCTCAGGTTAGTAGCTGTTCTGGAGCTTCCAGTCATATCGCATGACCTTTTTATTTAGGTTTTTTTTAAATACCCCATACCCCATGGAACTTATACCTTTTGATATTCACATTCTCAATGTGGTGACCTTCCGAATAATTTCCAAAAACTATTTCATATAATTTTTCAAAGTACCATAATTACATGTGGTGGAAATCCTTTATTCATTTGACTTGATATAGTGTTTGGCCGCATGTGTAATTCCCTCCATCAAAGCATAGTTCAGCTTGAAAACGAGAACCGGTTTTTGTCCAAAATACATTATATGCAACATTGAAACTGTCTAAACACAAAGTCCAACCAGCAACACCTAATTAGTCTGTTATTAGGGTGTAGAATAAAGACTGGGTATACAGTGAATCATTGCATGAGCATGTTTTTCTAAGGCTACTTACTAATTGCTTTCTCTGGTGGTAGTATGTTTTCTATCTCTGTGCATGTTGAAACTAGTTTTATTTAGCATCAGTCTGATTATATACTTGGAGCCTAATTCCAGCTTGTTAACTATGGAAAATACTGAAAAAAATGTCTTAAGATGACAGTGGTATGATTTTCACAGTACAGCACTTAGAAATCCATACTTTATGAAATCATTGAGGAAAAATATGTGAAGCTCTGGTATTAAATGCGCATATGCCTCATGTATCGTGTTTCTTCGGTTTGTGTGTGTCTAGCCTGTTTGCCTGTAATTGTGTGTGTTGTGTGGTCTGTGTTGTGTGTGTGAAATGTGTGAGCTGGGTGCTAAGTCCAGCCTCGCAGCCCTGTGATCTATGAGTCCAGATGCGTCGCCCAATTGACCATAAAATTGGCGTGCCTTTCTGGCTCTGGCAGCTCAACTGTAAGGCGGCTGACCTCTCATTACTTGCCCTCCCTTGCAGCTTTTTTTTTTTTTTTTTTTTGTCCTCCCGCTTTCTGCCTCCGCTCACCGCTTGCCGTCTCAGCTAGTGTGAATGAGAGCAACACTTCTGGAACCAATTAACGTCGTCTGCTGCTAACTAGCGCTGGCTGATGAGATTTGCACGTGAGATTTGCAATCGCTGCTTTTATGTCCTCTGACTGCACATCTGTGGCGCTCAGGTGTTCAAATGACAACCCGAGGCTCTCCAACCTTTTCTTTTTCTCACCATAAAATGAAATAAAACTGAATGAATAATAATTCATCTAAAATGAACCGCGTAACCAATCACCCCGAGAGCAACGAAACGGGGTGATTTATGCTGCACATGCTGCACGGCTGTGTCACTTTGACAGGGCTGTAAGTTTTATGCAGCCGTTTCCTTAAGCAAATCATTAGGCCTCATTTCAAGTCATAGTACATCAGTTTGAGCTGAATGAATGTCTTGCTTGCAGGTGGGGCTCATTGAAAATCCTCACAATTTACTTGAAATGGTTCCTGACATGTTTGTGCCCTTTGTTCAGAAATTCAGCAAAGGGGAATATGGTTGAACCACCCCCAGACTTTAAGGTACTCAAGTGATATATGGATCTGACGCGTGTTACAGAGGGAGGGCTTGTTTTGAAGTCGAGCCAATCAATTAACAGTCACTCGAAATGTAAAAGGGGTAAATTCCCATTTAATTGTCTTCAGACTCACTGTACATTTGAGAGAGGGGGAGGGGGAAGTACAACAAAAAAAACTAGGTCGGTTTGTGGTCCTTCAAAACCAGTGGTGTGATATACTGCACCCTTAAAACTCACAGTGGTATTTATAGTGGCTCTGGAGATTTCCCTTGTAAAGCTGCAGGCTTGACCTGTAAACCAGGGCTGCCTCTTGCTCCCAGCCGCCCACTCGCCCGCCCAAACCCACGTCTGTGCGGCTCACATGACGGCCTCACTGCTTCAGAGGAGACTAAGCTGGTAACCAGGGCTGATGGAAGCTTTAGCTCTCTGTGCATGTAATATTTATTTGTATTTGTGTGTGCTGTTAGCTTTAATTTGCTTTAATTTATGTCATTTAAATAAAATTTTAATTACATATACATACCACAAAATATTGCAGCTTATAAATATAATCTGTGTCTTTCTGGTGCACAAACTATAGAAGAATAGAAGTTTAAATTACAGTCAATATTTAAGCACTTTATTGTGCGCAACATACTGAGTTTAAGAAATCATTTATACATTAATGTCAGCTTGGATAGCTTATCAGATTTGCATGCATGATAGACAATTTTAAAACATCTAAATAAACAAAGCCTGTTGTGCTGTGGCTGCACAGTTTAATCATTTAGGTTTGAAATGAGTGACATTTATTTAAGAAGGCTATGAATAACTGTACACTGGTCACAGCGCACTTCTGGGTTTTCTGGTCACACCAACACAACCTTTGCTAACCAGCACTACAAACCAGATTTTTCTTCCGATTATTTCCCATTCTCCACACTGAAACATAAGCTAAAGAGTCTCTGTTTTGATGCAGTGGGCAAGTTTGGGCGTGCATGGGGGTGTGCGAGTTGAAGAGGTCAAAATGAGACTTTCTCAGGGTGAAATAAAAATAGCCGCAGTGCAGGGGTGCACAAGGAGACGGGTCAAGTTAAAATGTTATTTTTCTTTTTTAAGCTTTTGTTCGGGCGGACCTCCTTACACCTCGTAAAGGCAGCTAACCGTGGCATTTGGAGAATATGTAATTTATGCTTAAAAATTGATTTAAATAAACATTTCTTTAAATCAGTAATTTGATTCTAAATAACTAAACATTTAATCGATTTAACCACAACGTTGTGCAGTTGAGGATGTCATCACCTAAAAGCTATATTTTTGCCTATGTTTGACCTCAAACATTTTGTTTTATTCTTTTACCCTTTGCGTCACCTATATTTCTGTGTTTGCAGTGTGGCTGGGTGGGTGGGGCATTTGCACTGTGATGTAACACATGGTTTTATGCTGTGTGGGCCTCTGGTTTTGCCTGAAGGCACAAGAAAACAGGCCACAGAGCAGATCGTAGACACTCTGTATCCCAGAGTAATTATGCAACTATTCTCTCAAAGACCACTAACAGCAATTCAAGAGGAGAGCTCATAAAAATTCACCTGCCAGACTCAAACCAGTTTTTTGGTTTTAGTAAGAAATAAAAAAACAACAACTTTGTTTACAATTCGTTCCCCCCCCCCCCCCCCCCCCCCCCCTCCATTATTCTTGATAGCTGCAGATGGATGTAAAATTTTAAAAAGGCATCCAACTAAAATAATTTTAAAAAGCCAGAGATGCTTTTATTATGGTCTGCTTTTCTTTTCATTTACAGTGACTGAATGGTTTCCTTGTAATAAAAGAATTTAAGTAGTTTATTAGCTCATGCGGGTTTGACTCTTGAAGGAAAAATAAATCTGTGTAATGCCTTTGATTCCAAAACGTATACATGTAAAAAATGTTTTAAACCCTTTAGGATTTTCACTCTCCGTTCTCCTGCTGATACCACTTGCCAATCTCTCAGATCCCTTTTCTGTCAGACTAAACGGGAAGATGAGGTGCTCCACAGCTAAATGAAGAGGTCACAACAATATTATTAAGTTCATGTCAAACACAAAGGCTTCGCCTCAACACACATTCGCTTTTTCTTCAACAAATCACCATACTTGTCTTTAAAAATTACAGCTCACACCCCGGCTTTCCCACCATCCCAGCCATGAGTGAGCAGATAAGGCAGTCGGCGGTGAGAGGTCGCTGTGTTGTTTCCACTGGACAAAACTCAGGTGCGAGGGGTTAGCGGTCTCTTCTTTTGAAGCAGGAATGTGTGGTGGCAAGAGGCAGTGCTGAGGTTAACAGGCTTGTTTGGGCCTGTGGAAACTCTGCGAGCATGACATCATCTGAGAGCTCGCAGGAATGGAAAAGGAAAGGAAATCTCCTCCCAGAGAGAAAATGGAGGGATTTGAAAGAGAAATGCTGGGTAGGACTGTTCCATTGGAGTAAACAGCGGGGTGGTCGAGCATACACAGTGTGAAATATTATCACTCAATGTGCAGGGGATCGTGCCCGTCAAAGAGTAACCACTTGGTTTATGTTGTCAAACCACTTGCCAGGTAAAGTTATGGAAATCTAACAGAAAGTGGACCTTTGGGAGATTTCTAGGAATATTTAGTTTGGCTTTTGCGGGATCAGGTTTTCTGGTCTACAGTGGCTTTCTTTTAAATTTGTATTCCTATTTGTGCTTTAATTCATGGGTCATTCAGTTTGTGATATAGCTTCCGAGCCAGCGTGTGAACCTGACTGAACCTGACAAAAGCTCTTCTGGTGTGTGCACGTGGTTTCTCTCTATTCTAAAAGGCACCGAAAGCTGATTTCAGAGAACTTGAATGCCGGTTTCCAAAGAAGTCTGCTCGCAAATTCAAAACATTACAAATTATAAAAGGTTTAAAGTTCAGAATAAATTAAAGTTTTATACTGTAAAATGTTTCGATAGTGCTGAATGAAGGCTTAGCATATTAATTTAGCTATCTTTATCGCAGTGCAAGCTTTCATCACTCAGGACTCAGTTTATTAATCTCTCTTTCGAGGCTACGTTCATTGGATTACTGGCTAACAATCACACGTCTGATTTTGTAGTAAAATTCTTTGTGGTGTATTTTTTTCCTTAGTAGTTCAAGCTACAGCTTTTTGCCTGAAGTGAGCTGGAAAATGTCTCCTTCTGCCAGGATTTGTGAGCAGTGGGGGGGTTTCAAGTTTGGAAAGTCTTCAAATCTGAGGCTGTAAAAGTTTGAGTGGCTGCTATCAGAGAAGTGACCACAATAAGCACATTCTCTGCTGTCCGGTCACAAAACAAACTGCATGAACTGAGGCTCAATTAATATTTTCTACCCTGACAATTAAAAAGGTGTTTTAAAAAACAAAAAGGTCTGTTTGCCAACAGCATTTTTCTTCTTGGAACTTCATGTGGAACTTTCAGACTTTGTTTGAGTCCTTATCTACCACTTAAAGCCAAAATCTCCAATCCACATTTTAACACCTGCCACATGTTTCTCATGCTGGGGTCCAAACATTCAAGCATGCACCTGCACTTTTACAATCATATAATTGACATGGACCTGGTTTTGGCCACTCAAAATGTGACACATTGCACTACACAGGCAATGCTGACTGTGTGCAGCAGCTTGTTGATAATGTGGTTCATAGTAACAAAAACCAACCAAAATCTTGTTCCTTTCAATGAGCCATACTTTAATGATGAAGATGATAATAAATATAATAATAATAATAATAATAATACAGTATATTTTTTGTGACTGTCTTTCAACTTTTCTTTGGATACTAGCTGCTCCCTAACTCCAGTCAGCTCCTTGTACTCGATCATTTTCAAGGGATTTTTTTTAAATTTTTCATTCAAACATAAAAAGGCACCTAACTCAAACAAATTTCCAATTTTATCTTAAGGCTGTTGCTACATCACATTTGCCAAAGATAACAGTTGGGCAGTCGTAAAATAGCATTTTTTCAACAGCGTGATGATTCCCAAAGAGCTATTTAGATGAAAACTTGGCGTGTCGTTATGTGATGTGCAGCGTGTCCTTTAAGAACATGAGGAAATTGGGCAAATGGAGGAGAAAGACAGTGACGTGTCTTAAAAAATGTACAGCACATAAACGGTATCAGAAAGTTATGTCCTTAAGAAATTCAGCAGTTGCTGTGTACAGAAAAGACCTAATACAGGACCTGAAGTCTGTCTACTGCTTTGCCAAGGTCTCAGCAGTAGCCATAACAAGGCCACTTATCATTCTTAGATAGTTTTTGTTGGACAAATCCTTCTCTGTAAAGACGAAGGTCTTGAAGCTCTGAGACAGTGACTTACTTGCAAAGGTGACCAAACTCACTAATACTTTCCTAAAATGATGGACTTCTTCCTCTGCAGAAGCTAAAGCTTCCTTTTTGCTTATGAAAACCAAATTATCATCTTTGCACGGACGTGTCTTACTGGCTCGTGGTAGATTTGTGTCCTTCTTTCATATTGCTGCCAAATTCCTTAATGTTATCTGTGCTGCTGATTTACGTGTTCTTTTGAAGAGGTCTGATTTTTGTTTCAGATTGCCATAGTTAAATAAACTTAAACTGGGCTGTAGATATTTGTAGAGAAGTTTTGCTGCTGTACCAGTGGTTTGGCTCAGGCCTGTAGAGATGCACTTGGCACCAAACTCCACAGTAGGAATGTACAACAGAGACTGTTTTAATTTTTATAAATGTCAGTGGGTGGATTATAGAAATCAGGGTAAAGATACACGTCTTAGAGGCCCTTGGAGGCTCATTCATGTGTACTTCTTCTTAGAGGAATGTATTGAGCTAATCCACAGTGGACCCAAACATCTTCTCTCGGCTTCATAAAAATGCAAACGGGGGCTTCATTTTGCAAGAGCATAACCTCCTGTCTGCTCCATACACTGTTTTTGCTTTCATTTCCTTTTCTGGAGTTTTGCCAAATAGCTCGCCTTCTGCTTTCCTGCTGGCTAGTGTGCTCTTTAGCAATTAACCAGCCAATCTGGCCACCCAGGGAACCACGGTTAATACTGAGGTGATGACTTCTTCTCTTATTGAGGCTGAAGCGGTGCCAGGCTGCTGGACTCTGAAGTGTGCTGAAGAGATATGAAAGCTGGTGTCCTCTGGGTTTTCTCGTATGGTCTCAATGAGGCATAGTGGTCTGGATGAGTTGTAGCTGACCTTACATGTGACCTTCGAAGAGACACATGGTAGATGACTGCAGCTCTCCAGATGTGTAAAGTAAAACTTCTAAACAACTGTATCACTCTAAACTAGCATATCATCAGGCCACTTTGTGTTTTGCTACACTTCGCCATGCAGCCACTACTGTTTCACATGTGTTTTGTCTGGCTGTGTTGTGTGTGCGTGGGAGCGTAACGGCGATATTTCTCATGGCAGCGCTACAGAGTAGGCACTACACTCATTCTCTGGTGGGACGTTAAACTGCTCGGCGTATCCTTCCTGAGTCTGCTCAAACAACCAGCACAGAGACTGTATATCTGCTCATAATGAACAGACAGGAAGTCGTGTGTGTGTGTGTGTGTGTGTGTGTGTGTGTGTCTCTCTCTCTCTCCCTCTCTCTCTCTGTACACATGTTTTGTGTATATGTGCAGGTGTACTTGTGTGGGACTGTGCACAAAAAGCTACCTATGCTCATGTGTCCATACTTCTGTAGATGAAAATGGTGATTAGTTAACTTCCAAGTGTAAATTTCAAACTTCAACTATTATTTACCGCAAGTATGTACAGAGTAAACGCACTACTACAACTGTAAAATTATGTTAAAGCTGTAATGGAAAGTGTGTAAATATTAATAGAAAAAAAGATTTGGTGTTAAAAGAAATGGATAATTAAAACAAAAATCAGATAACACAGAGATGACAAAATGCAAAAACACTGGAACTAAGTGGATGATCTTAAACAAGAGGATATGAAAGAGTAACCTGGGGGGGGGGGGATTATAAAGACGTCAATGTTTGGCATTTTAATTAGTTTTATTACTCATATATTTGGTAAAGGTACTTATGAACTGTATACAAAACCTGTGGGCTAATTGAACCCATGTGAGAGCAACTTTGAACGTTTTTCCTAGTCCCAGAATAGTCCCACCAGAATTTTTAATGGTTAAAGGTCACTGTTAATTTGCATCATTCCACACCATGTGAGCAAGTGACTATTTCCCCTTGATAAAAGTTTATATAAGACAGGCTAAAATCTATAATATTGTGCATGTGTATAATATGTGCACTCTGGTGACAGTGGCAGAGAAAAGGACATTAAAGAAACTGATGGACATTATGGACAATGCCAGGCATCCTCTGCACACGGCCATTAACAACCAGAAGAGTCTGTTCAGTGACAGGTTGCTTCTCCCAAAGACAAGAACTAACAGACTTAAAAACTCCTCTGTCCCACACGCCATCAGACTGTTTAACTCCTCCCTGAAGGGGAGAGGGAGGGGAAACAGGAGGACAAAGGAGGGGGGAACAACTAAGCTGTAGTGCCTCTTCACCTCACTGTGCAATACCTTTTGTGCATACATATACATATATATATATATATATATATATATATATATATATATATATATATATATATATATATATATATATAAAAAAAATATTCTGTAACTTCTGTCGGTGCTGTGCTTTTTTGGAAATCGAATTTCCCAGAGGAACCCACCCGAGGGATTAATAAAGTTCTATCTAATCTAATGTGTATATTTTATATACATGTATTTAAAAATAAAATGCAGTACATAAATTTGCACAATTTATAAAATCTTTCTTGCCAAAACCCCCGAAACTTAATTTCTCCCATGTTTTTGTTTGAAGTAAAGAATGCAGAAATTCGTGTAACAATATTCAGACTCTTCAAGATGCTTTTTCTGATCTTAGTGGGTGTTCGTGTCAATCTGAAACTCATGTTAATAATTTTTAACACTACATGAACCTCCAGTAATTAACACCTCACCAGTGAACTAATCAGAGACCTGTGTCTGCATTTCTGTTTATTAACAAATGCTATCAAATGTGGCGTAGTTGCGTTAGAGCGCTGGTACGTGGCAAGCAGCACAGAGTTGCTATATAAACTTAAAATTAACCAAATTGTTATAACAAATCAAACAGAATGCAAACTGTAATTTCATTTCTCTCAAGTCTTTAGAAATGTGGCGTTTGGATTATTAACAAGAATTTTATATAGTTTATTTTCACCAGTTCAGCAATGTCCTGATGTAGCACGCTACACCCACACAGGCAGTTTCAAACAAAAAAAGCTCCGAATAATTTTCCGATGCAGTTCAGTCCAGGTCTGGTGGACTGTAGGCAGCCATATGGAGAGGGAGCTCTGGAAACATCCCATTACAGGTCATATATCACACGTCTGACAGCAGCCATTCTGCCTTGTTTTCATTTCAATCACGAGTGCAGCTGCATTGGAGAACAGCAAGACTCCGCCATGTTAACCCACTGAAGGCTGGAAGGTTGTTACTGTTATTGTTAGAGGACACTAAGGCGCACCCTGGGGTGTCTAATGTCTCCTTCATGCTTAATATCCATCAGCGGCACCCAAAATGACCCAGCTCAATATGGTGTTGGATGAGTGTGGTTCTCAAGGCCAATACATGTGTGGGAACTGGTCACATTGAAGCGACATTTCACTGAGAGTAAAGCACTAAAATGTTATCCAGGCAGAGATAATTGTTTACTTACAGTAAAGTTGGTTAATCGTGATTAAATGTAGCTTGAAAGAGACACACAATAGGTGTTGCAAGTCTTTAGATGTCAACTAATCTATATGTTTATGCAGACTTGAAATTTATACAAAGAGCCGCCATGCTTCATTTCATCCCTATTTTAGTTTTGTAGTTTTTGAATTTTTAAGCTATTGCCAAAAACAAGTTCTAGCTTAGCCAAGTGAAGAAAACAGTTTTTCAATGAATGCAGTTACATTTCAGGGAGATGCATTTTTATTATTTATCTGATCTCATTGATAATTTAGGTAAACAAAAACATGACATGACAAATGTCTATTTTTGTAACACGGTGCAGTTTATACAAATCAGAAACTACAGCTGAGCATCCTTATTAAGAATATTTAAACATTACCACTATACTACATAACATATTCGACTACGATAGAGTATTACTAGACTATTTTTTGGTATCTAATAAACTGGCATCTTGAAGTAACTGAGCTGCTTTTGAGCAAAACATGTGGTGTGCATCAATTTCTTAGTGGAGCTTGGAGCGTGACTACTTTCTAACCAGACTGGTATTGAAATGGAATAAGCAAAGGTAAACAAAGAAACAAGAAAAAACCTACAGAACCACATGTTAGTGGCTCCTTGAAGCACTACCCTTAACTAAGTGCTTTCTGCCCCAAACTGAGTGAGTGTGAGTCGATCTGCTGAGATGTCTACTTTGGGAGTCAGTGGTGTCTGGCCGTAGTGCTTATTTGTAGATGATCAAACCTGCTTCCTTCCACTATGTAATCTGTCCCACATGGATTTCCTACAGACTCTATATACATGTAGCATAGTGGCTCAAACGGAGAGATGGGAACAGGGAAAAATTGGTGCCCTCAACATGCGGCTTTGATAGAAACCTCTGTCATGTTTCGGTCCTTAGTTTGAGTGAAATGTGATTTGCGAGGTTCTGCCAATTCTGCATACTGCTCTCGATCTCAATCCATCTTAGACAAACACAATGCAGCTTTACGGATTTGTAATCTTCCATCTGTTTTTCCTTCTGGGAGTTGTTGAAACTATTGAAATACCTCTACCCAATATTTTGCAGAGGCAGATCGCTGATTTAAAATTTGAGTTTCTACATGATTCTCAAGCCTTATCAAAAACACACTGAACCTAACTGAAAACATCTCACTTAGTGATAGTTTGTCTATAGCATGTTTTTGTCGAAGTGTTGTTATCAGAAAGTGTTTTCTTACAACTTACCAAAATGTGTGTTGTGTTCCTGTTTTGCTAATCTTACCAGACAGCTGATCAGTGTTTGTATATCCGAGGTGAACTACGCTGATCAAAATGCTCACATTAAAAATAAGTATCTGCAGTTTCAAGGAGGTTTTCCTCTGACTTACATTCAGATATTTTTATCAGTTACTCAACTTTATGAAGATAGATATTATAATTAACAGTAACACTTCATTATTATTATTTTTTTTGAGTCAGTGACCAATTATTTCTCTTAATTACGTTTTAATGAACTAAATAGAACTAATATTACCAGTGCATTATAAAAAGTTAGTCTTAGGTTCTTAAAAAAATTATAATACCCTTCTTTACAAATGTTCTCCAGAGTAAATCATTCAATTCAAAGTTGTTTGTATGAATGTAGGTATGTTTTTATTTCAGTAGTACTACTCATAAATGTATCAGCAGCATTTTAATGTTAGATGGCAAAACTACAGGTATTTTTATCTACTTTATATACTGTTAGATGGTTTAATCTGTTTGTGTCAAAACACGTTTTGTAGAAAACCCTTGGTGGTGTAGCTGCCAATTAAATGTAGTGTGGAAAAAGTTTGATACCTTCCCTTCAAATCTATTTTCTTTTATACTGCTTCCCATAGGCACTTGTAATATATATATATATATATATATATATATATATATATATATATACACACACACACTTGTGATTTTTTTTTTTTTAAAGTGTATATAAGTACTGGTGTTCAGTGTTACAATCAACGTCATTTGAAAAATGAATGAGACTTTGGTTTGATTCTATCATCACATTCCGAGTTCCTTCTTTGCTTTTGTTTCATCCAGTGGTTCTCAGAGCAGGTAGCGAGAGGTGGAAAAGCAGAGAGAGGTCTGTGCTGTACGTCCTCTCTCTGTCTCTGAGGAGAACAGCTGTCGTGTCCAGGAAGAAATTGGGCTTTTTTTTCCCTATTGGCCTTTTTTGCCTATGATGGACAACGGTCTGATTTTGGCTTGAGTTGTAATGTAGGATGCAGTTTATGAGCCAGAACCCAGTGAGGAGTGGAGGCAAGGGCTGTTTTGGGCAAAGCCCCCCTTCGTTCTCTCTGAATAGCAAGGTTCCCTATGGCTGTGACCCTTGTGACCCTGTTGTGAGAGCATCGGGGGAGAAGCCCTGCTTCTTAACCTCTAAGCCTACTTTCTGCATCATCCTGAGACTGGCTGCATCTGAGGTGTCTGTTTTCTTTCAGTTGCAGCATTGCTTTCACAGTTTAACATCATGTTGTAATAGAAATTTTTTTTTTATCTATTTTTTTAACTCTTGTGACAGCACAACATTTTATAGGCTACACTTAAGCTTTGTAAATTAAAGAGCATGTATACATACAAAAGTGAGCAAATATACAGCTTATAGTACTTTCAGTGCTCAAATAGTTCTAAGTGGAGGAGACTTTTTTTGTAGCTTATAAACCAAATGAAGAAAACATTTACATAACATACAACATATTCTCTGTATATTGTCAAGCACCTATAAAATTGTATTACCACTATATTACAAATAAATTAGTTTTCATTCCAAGACCATCATGCCCTATAACTTGTATACATAAACTCAATCCATCCACTAGCGATAACCACATCTTGATCCCAGTCACGTAAAATGTTGCTGTTCTTTGAGGCACAAGAGTTCTGTTGGGCACAATTGTTAATCAAATTTGAATGCGAAAGTTATCAAATGTAAACATTTTCTTAGTCTTACATGATATTAATCACAACAATGGAGTTGTTTTGCAACAAGCTTTGCAGTCTTGTGGCCTGAAAGTGCGACCATATCAATAGTTCACAATTTAAAAAAATTGATCAATGACATAATCTCCCTAAATCATTTGTTACATCCATTTATGTAAATAGAAAGTCAGACTGTGAGCTCAGGAAGTTTTACAGAGTTGTTTTCTAGTCAAAGTTTGAACAGATTTCACTGTGATTTTGATAACACAGCGCTGCAGTTGCAAGTTTTTAGATTTTTAGTTTGTTTTTTAATTTTATCTCCCAGTAATGTTGGTGGTAATGGTAATCTTAACACAAGTATTAACAAACTGCGGTAGTTGTCATTTTGAATGAATTGGATCAACTCGAGTCTTCTGATCCTAACCACCTCTGTCAAACTTGTCCAGGCCTTTGTCTCCCTCTCTCTGCTGTACTGGGCTCTGCACAGCATCGTCTCTCAGCTGCTCGGCATCAAGAAGAAGGCTAACTGATCCAGCTGAAGATGGCACAAAGTGATGGATGGAAAACCTTTGGCATTGTCATTGCTGAAATAATTTCCATATTATCATGATTTTAATCATTTTAAACACTGTGCATCACTTTATGTAGTACTGATATCTATATGTTCAAGATAAAACTATTTTTTGCTTGATTAATTTTTACAAAATTTTATAAGTAACTTCAAGGTTCATCTTAAAGGTTTTTGTCATGTAAAACTGTCACAACCCAAGGCAAGGTGCTCACCATATGTTTTTGTTCTCCAAAACAACTCGTTCTGTTTAATGAAGTCATATTTTTTGCGTTTGCTTAAAATGTGTTCAAGTGGTGCTGCAGTAACTAACTCGCTTAATTTCAAAATAGTCACGTTTATTTTCTGTTGTTTCACATCAGTTACTATGCAACTATATATACTTTTTTAAAACAAATGTTCTCATTGATGAATGTTAATCTTGCATCTGAGTTTCAGTTTTTTGCACAACATTTCAGTGTTTTTTTTTTTTCTTTGCTCAATTAAATAAAGCATTGTAATTTTTTGCCTTATGTAAGACTCCTTTAATGTCTTAAAGATTCTAGAGGGTGTGCAGCTTGTCAGATTCAACTTAGTTTTGAAACATCAGATTAGTCATGTGAATTATTCTTCCCAACCTCCAGATCTTGTGTGGGAGTGACAAACAGTCCACAGCAGATGGTGCTGTCATCACTCATAGTTGGTTTCTTTTCAATCAAACATCTTGTTCTCAAGAGACACCTGCTCAGCCTTTTAACATTAAGGCATTTATCAAAAGCTTGAGGTTGAGTAAAGGAAAACAATCCTGATCAAAGAAAGCAACCACCTTATCGGAGTGCTTGTTTGATTTAAAAGACAAAAAAACCCCACATCAGTACAACATTTTCGGCATGGAAATTCAATTTTTTTTTTCATCTGGCTGCTGCTTAAGCTTCATAAGTCACCTTAAAGCCAGAGTCATGAAAGTATCTGGTGATCCAAATGAAAAGTGTGCATTTAAATTAATGTTGAATGAAAGCTGAAGGAGCAAAAGCTAGAAAAAAGGAAAAAATTAGAAAAAGGAAAAAGCGTAAGTGTATGGGAGTCTGACAAGAGCCATATAGTGATGGTTAGATGAGTGGGTCAGAGCTACCCCACAATGGTAGCTCTTGTGAGGTGTTCCTGGTCTGCAGTGGTCAGTATCTATCAAAGGGACCAAGGTAGAAAAAGTGGTAAACCAGCAATCGGTCTTGAGCAGCCAAGGCTCACTGAAGCACGTGTTGAGCAAAGGCTGGCCCATGTGGTGTGATCTTACAGACCAGCTACTGTAGCTCTAATTGCTGAAAAATTTGGGGGGCCTCCATGGTTCTTGTTTCTCTAGCAGATCTCACAGATGCTCGATTAGATTAAGAGCTGAGAGAGCAGGGAAGGGCGACAGGTAAGTGAAGAGAGCGATGCTGGAGTATCGTGAGAGACTGTGAGATCTCTGCATCATTGAACATGGCGCACCACTGAAAACATTTTAGCTACTAATGTTTTTTTCTGCAAGATTATTCATTGAAGGCTTTTAAGGCAACAACAGGAATTACAGTGGCTTGCAAAAGTATTCGGCCCCCTTGAACTTTTCCACATTTTGTCACATTACAGACACAAACATGAATCAATTTTATTGGAATTCCACATGAAAGACCAATACAAAGTGGTGTACACGTGAGAAGTGGAACGAAAATCATACATGATTCCAAACAAACCGTGACACTTGGACACTATTTTGAGTGTGTTGTTTTTGCGAAACCATGTAACAATGTAACTGTATTCGAAACAAAGCCAGCTTCATCACACAACAGCAACGTAGTGGACATGTTGCCATCCAAAAAAAAGAAAAAAAAAAAACCCTTTCCATCTTTGACGCACGCCTGGCCATCCTCAAAATCCTCCATAAAGATTTTCAGGCATTACGCCTGCAGCAGGTGGAAACATTCAGGTCTGTGAAATTCCTCACTGAGGGTACGGCCCAGATCTCAGAAGAAATTTTTTTTTTTTTTTTAATCTAAGAAACTGTCATCGAGCACCACATGAAGGACAACTTGGTGTTTTCATGAGTACCAGAGAAGGCAGAAGAGGACCCCAAAACAACAGCGAGTCATTTCATCCAGACTCACCTCAAACTTCGGAATATGTAGTTAAAAACATCAGCTTCCATCGTGTCCATTGTTTGGGAGGTTGACGAGCTGATGCACGCAGAAACAGACCAATTGTGGCTAAATTTGAACACTTTAAACAAAAAGAGCTGGTGAAGAACTGTGGCTGGGAGCCTGTAGGAACGGACTTCAGTTTCAATGACTGGTTTCCCAAAGAGATCCTAGTGCAACACAAGGTCCTGTTCCCAATCCAAGATAAGTTTATTCCAGGAGGCTCCTGACTTGTCATCACTACCATCGCGCCATGGCTGTGCCGAGTCAGGTGAAAAAACAATGAAGATTTTGATGTTGTTATTTTTCTTAAGTCACTCAAAATGGTTCTTGGGTGGCTGCACCACCTTATTCCCTTTGTCACCTTTCACATCTCTTCTTGTCTTCTTCTGTACTCAGCATAATTTATGCTATGTCTCCAGTGCTACAATTTACCACATAAACATATGGAAGTCATACAGCCATACCAAAAACACACACATCAATATACACAACAGACATACACAACCATAAACACACCAACATACAGCCATACAGCACCAAGCAGGACAGACAAGATCTGCAAAGGGTGGTGCGCTCGGCAGAACGCATCATTCAATCAGAGCTCCCTGACCTGCTGTCCATCTACACCAAGCGGTGCAAGTCCAAAGCTAGGAAGATTATGATGGACCTCTCCCATCCCAACAATGGACTCTTCTCACTGTTGAGGTCTGGGAAGCGCTTCCGCTCCCTTAAGGCCAAAACAGAGAGAATGAGGAGGAGCTTCTTCCCCCAGGCTATTCGGGCCCTGAACCAGGTGTAGGACTGGACTCTCCCAAACACGTCACTATAAGACTGGACTCTCACACACGTCACCACACGCACCACCACACATTTCCTATAATCCTATAATTCCTATAATTTATAATCCTTATCTTTATAATCTCTTCTGCTATTTGCACATTCTTTACTGTAAATTCCTAAGTTAATTTGTAAATTTTTGTAGTAAATTGTAAATATTGTAAAACTTTTCTTCTGTCATTTAATGGTCGGGCATTGTACAGCTACAAGCATTTCACCCCCATGTCATACTGTGTATGGTTGTGTGTGTGTGACAAATAAAATTTGAATTTGAATTTGAATACAAGACAGACAGACACACACCTCTTTAGTAAACATTCAATAGTCTAAACATGACCATAGTGAGGTTTGTCACTACTAATCTACAGTATCTCACAAAAGTGACTACACCCCTCCCATCTTTTCATGGGACAACATTAAAGATTTGGCACTTTGATACAATGTAAAGTAGTCAGTGTACGGCTTGTATAACAGCATAAATTTACTGTCACCTCAAAATAACTCAACATACAGCCATCAATGTCTAAACCACTGGCAACCAAAGTGAGTGAAAATGTCCAAACTGTGCCCAAAGTGTCAATATTTTGTGCAGCAACAATTATTTTTCAACACTGCCTCAACTCTGTTGGGCATGGAGTTCACTAGAGCTTCACAGGTTGCCACTGGAATCCTCTTCCACTCCTCCATGATGACATCATGGAGCTGGTGGATGTTCGAGACCTTGCGCTCCTCCACCTTCCATTTGAGAGTGCCTCACAGATGGTCAATAGGGTTTAAGTCTGGAGACATGCTTGGCCAGTCAAGTACCTTTACCCTCAGTTCATTAAAGCATGTTTGGGGTTGTTATCATGTTGGAATACTGTCCTGTGGCCCAGTTTCTGAAGAGACGGGATCATGCTCTCCTTCAGTGTGTCTTAGCCATATTACTGTATGTCTTGATGCATGCTCAATCATCCAGGTAAGTAAATCCCAAAAAAGTTGATTCTGTTCATGTGCATGTAGGATTTTCAACGGGAGAAACGTTTAACCACTCATCCAAGTGACTTCTTCAGTCCCAGCGGACTGCAGGTTTCTCCAACCTTATAAACAGTACATTTGCACAATTTAAACCAGCCCACTGAAGCCGAGGAGTGTTGCCCCATAGCAACAGAGAACGACCTCTCTGAGAGGTAGGATTTAAACCAAGTTAAAACCGTACCTTTGAGACCAACAACATGTTCCAATCTTGATAGAAGAATGTTGTGGTTAACCGTGTCAAAAACAGCAGTCAAGTCAAGTAAAACTAAAACCAAAGCCAAAGTCATAGCCAAAGTAACCATAGTAATAGCCAAAGTCAACAGTTAAGAGAAGATCATTAAAAACTCTAAGTAAGGCTGTCTCTGCGCTGTGGCGAGGTTTAAAACTAGACTGAAACTTTTCATTAATACCATTTGCATCTAAAAAGGCTTGAAGTTGTTTTAGAACTACCTTTTCCAAAATATTTTGGAATTAAAAGGGAGTTTGGAGATGGGCCTGTAGTTAGTGAGACCATTAGGGTCAAGATTTTTTTTTCATAATAGGTTGCACAACAGCATGCTTAAAGACAGACGGTACACAACCTGATGACAATGATGCATTCAGCAGAAATAAGATACAAGGACAAATAATATGTAAAGCTTCCTTAACGAAACGACAAGGAAGAATATCGTGTAGGGAACCAGAGATTTTGAGATGATCAATTATATCTTTTAAAGCAGAATAAGACACTGGATGGCTGCAAACTTTCTGCTTTTTAATTCAGATAAAACTGAGGTTATTGTACTCGGTCCTGAAAATCTTAGAAATATGGTATCTAAGCAGATTCTTACTCTGGATGGCATTACCTTGGTGTCAGGGACCAAGCAGTAAAGCATAAAGGACACAGGTGGTTTTAATTTAAAAAAAAACAAGGGGGGTTTTATTGACCCAAAAATATGAAAATAGATTTAACAAAGCCAAAACCTAAACAGGCAGACCAATAAAAGAGGTCAACTCAATAGACTAAACTCAAGATAATAATTAACAAAACCTATGAAAAACTGACCTGCTGAAATGACACACAGGGGAACTTAAATACTGGTTTAGCTAAACCAAATGACACACATGGGGGAAAACAAGATGGCTGCCGTATAACCAACTAATACAAAACAATTAAACAAACATGAAACACCCCCCAGGCAATGAAGCATGTGGTGCAATCCAATTAAGCTGTCAGTGGTACTTCAGGTCTCCCAGCCCTTTGCCACACCTTTTGCCAGACAAGAGGAGAAGCCAACCCCCAGGTAACTTAAACAAAGATGTATTAACATAACATAAAACAGAACTTTGACATTGCAAGGTTAATATGTGTGCACGCCATATAAACATTGGAAGGTGTGATGGAAAAATAAATACATTTAATAAAGAAACAATATTGAACAATAAGTAGAATATTTCAAAGTAGTGACTGTAAATTAAACTAAAGTGAATCAACGGGTGGTGAGGTGTGGAGCTTACCATGTGTGGCATGCCATCTCATACCTCCCCTCTTCAGAGCTCTCGCTGGAACAGCGAGAGAGCTAGTCAGCAGTAAGGTTCTCCTTGCCTGGTACGTGGTGGACAGTGAATCGGAATGGCTGTAAGGCCAGGTACCAGCGGGTAATTCGCCCATTTGTGTCCTTCATCTGCTCAAGCCACTGGAGTGCTTTGTGATCAGTTTCCAAGGTGAAGTCTCTTCCCAGTAGATAGTAGCGGAAGGAGTCCAGGGCCCACTTGATTGCTAAGGTCTCCTTCTCTACTGTGGAATACCGAACTTCCCGTGGAAACAGTTTCCGGCTGATGTAAGCCACTGGATGGCGGCCTTCCATGGTTTCCTGAAAGAGGACAGCTCCCAGGCCCCGATCTGAAGCATCAGTCTGTAATATGAACGGTTCATCAAAGTTGGGACTGTACAAAACCGGTTGCTTACTTAGTGACTGTTGTATGTCATGAAATGCTGCCACTGCCTCCTCTGTCCACTGGATGTGATTGGGGGAACGTGATCCCGTCAGGTCTGTGAGCAGAGCTGCCCTGTTGGAGAACTGAGGGATGAAACGACGGTAGAAACCTGCCATGCCCAAAAAGGATCTCAGCTGCTTCCTTGTTTGGGGCAGGGGGGCTGATTCCATGGCCTCGATTTTGCTGACCTGTGGCCTGATAACCCCCTTGCCGATGACATGCCCCAGGTATTCTGTCTCAGCAGCGGCGAAAACACACTTTGACGGATTCACCGTAACCCAGCTGAGTGCAGGTGGTCCAGAACAGTTCGCAGGTGTTCCACATGCTCCTCCCAGGTGTTGTGTGGATAACAATATCATCCAAGTAAGCAGCAGCAAAGTCAGCGCAGTCATGTAATACCTGATCCATTAGCCGTTGGAAAGTTGCTGGAGCTCCATGTAGTCCAAATGGCAAGACTGTAAATTGGAAAAGCCCCCATGGTGTTCTGAATGCTGTGAACTCTCTGGACCGTTGAGTGAGTGGGACCTGCCAGTAACCCTTACACAGATCTATTGTGGTCAGGTACCTTGCTTTTCCCAGACGTTCAAATAGATCATCAATTCTTGGTGTCGGGTAGGAGTCAAACATGGATATGGAGTTCAGGTACCTGAAATCAATGCAGAACCTCATACTCTCATCCTTTTTGGGTACCAAGACCACAGGGTTGCACCATTCACTCTTAGATCTTTTGATGATCCCTAGGGATAACATCAAATCAATTTCCTTCTTCAATGAAGGCAACAGACGTTCCGGGATCCTGTAACTTAATCGTCTCACAGAGGCACCTTCTCGTACCACAATATCATGTTCGACAATGTCAGTTCTCCCCGGATTCTCTTGAAAGACTGCTGATTTACACATTTCTCTCACATGCTGCTGCTTGTCCTCTGGGAGATGGCTGAGATCATAATCCAGAGAGCCAGCAGGTGGTAGATATTGCTCATCTGCTTCATCTTCTTCAGGCACTCGCCGTAGGAGCATTGCATCTGCCTTGTGTTCAATACGCTCCACCCACTCCTTCAGAAGGTTTATATGCAAGACCTTGCTGGAGCGCAACTGCCCTGGGGTGGACACCTCATATGTGGTGGGTCCCAGCTTCCTCATGACTTCAAATGGCCCCTGCCACTTTGCCAACAATTTGTTGTTGTCACTGGGGAGGAGCACGAGCACCTTTTGTCCTGGCTCAAACGCACGCTGACTAGCAGATTTATCATACCAAGACTTCTGCTGCTGCTGGGCCTCCACCATATGTGATTGAGCAAGTTCACTCATTTTCTCCAACCGTTCTCTCATCTGAATGACATAAGACAAAATGTTCTTGGGTCCCTCCTCCGCCTTGTCTCCCTCCCAGATCTCCTTTAACAGAGTTGGAGGGCCACGAACCTCATAACCATACAACAGCTCAAAAGGGGAAAAACCTGTGGAGGCTTGGGGGACTTCTCTATAAGCAAAGAGTAGATATGGCAGCCATTGATCCCAATCGTTACCACTGTCGTTGACAAACTTCCTGAGCATCTGTTTCAATGTCTGGTTAAACCGTTCTGTCAGCCCATCAGTTTGAGGGTGGTATGGTGAAGTTCTCAGACTCCGGATACCCAACAACTGATAAACTTGCTTTAACAAAGTAGACATGAAGTTAGTGCCTTGATCAGTTAGTATTTCTCGTGGAAACCCAACTCTTGCAAAGAACTGCACTAAACAAAATGCAATGGGCTTGGCCTTTATAGATTTTAAAGGGAACACCTCAGGATATTTTGTGGCATAATCTGTTACAACAAGCATGTAACGATTTCCTGCTTTGCTCCTCCCAACAGGCCCTACAATATCCATTCCAAGATGCTCAAAAGGAGTGCCGATGACAGGGAGAGGTTGGAGTGGAGCTCTATGGGGGATTTTAGCAGATGTTATCTGACACTGTGGGCAACTTTTACAAAACTGAGCCACATCTTTGCTAAGACCGGGCCAGTAGAAATGATGTTTGATGCGAGCTGTGGTCTTGTGTTTACCAAGGTGGCCAGCCCACGGAATAGAATGCCCTAAGGTGAGAATGGCGTTTCTAACCTTCTGGGGAACCACCAGCTGCAGCACCGACCCCTGCTGACAATAGAGAATGTCATTTTGCAAGATGTACTCACTGTTAAGAACCTGCTCCACTCCAGGTTCCTTTTCTTTGGCCTTCCGGAAAAGAGATATTAAAGATTGATCAGATTTTTGGAGTTCAGCGATTTCAGTTGGAATATTAAACCCTAGGGGTGACTGTGTTGGCTCAGCGTCTGTTAGTGTATCCACAGGTGAAAATTTGAATTTCTCCTGCCTTCTTTGTCTGCGGGTCTTCCGTGGCTTCACTACAGTTATCTCAAACTCCTCATTAAAAAAAGGAAGGGCACTCAGGGTCTCAGAGTGGGTACTGACTTGCTTAGCCTGAGCTCTGGTAACGGCTACATTGCACTCCTCAGTCTGCTCAGACTCCAACAAATCAAAAAGCACAGGAAGGTCACGCCCTAACACGGCAGAGTAAGGCAAACTGTTCACAACACCCACATTCAGCAGACACATCTGGTCCTGAACTTTAATGTAGATGTCAGCTGTCGGATATCTTTTCTCATCTCCATGGACACAACAGATTGAAATTGTATCACTGGTGCGAACAATATTAGGTGGGGCAAAATCTGAGTGAATAAGAGACCGAGAACTGCCAGAGTTAAGAAGGGCATTGAGTAGAACCCCATTCACTTCAATCTGACTCATTTTGATGGATTTGTCACTCTCCTACTCATGATCAGCATTAGAACGGGGGGCAAAGCACATTTGCACCATTTTAACAGAATTTCTTGGGAACATAGGTTTTGTATGGCCCTCAAATCCACAAAGATAACAAATGAGCTTCTTACCGGAGGCCTTTGGTGGTCTAGTGGTAGACTGAGGGGTCTTACTGGTGCTTGTATTTGCTGAATCCAGATGGTTTTGTTGAGGTATCTTCCGGGTGTCCCTCGATGCCTTCCATGCATTATGGCTCCATGCTTGGCCCCTCTTTCTGGCAGCAACAAAAACATCAGCTAACCGAGCCGCTTCCATTGCTGAACCAGGGTTGTGTAAAGAAACAATATGGAACAATAAGTAGAATATTTTAAAGTAGTGACTGTAAATTAAACTAAAGTGAATCAATGGGTGGTGAGGTGTGGAGCTTACCATGTGTGGCATGCCATCACACTTGGCCTCCAGTAACGCTGTGAGGAACCTTGGAGTCATTTTTTACCAAGACATGTCCTTCAACGCACATATTAAACAAATATGTAAGACTGCTTTCTTCCATTTGCGCAACATCTCTAAAATTAGAAATATCCTGTCTCAGAGTGATGCTGAAAAACTAGTTTATGCATTTATTACTTCCAGGCTGGACTACTGTAATTCATTATTATTAGGAAGTCCTAAAAACTCCCTAAAAAGTCTTCAGTTAATCCAAAATGCTGCAGCAAGAGTACTGACAGGGACTTATACAGCCGCATATCACCTAGCACGCAAGTGATCAGCATGGCTGAGGGAATGACATCAATGGAACATCAACAACAAGACTGCAAAAGGAAGCAATTAGGGACATCCGATCTACGAACTGAACCACTGGAGCATCCGTATCTCACCTTCTATACAGACAGATATTCATACAGGGGAGGAAATTTGCTATGGAGAGATGTGGAACATCGGTACAAGGAAACATCACACAACCTGCCTTAGCTCAGATGGCAGAAATCGTGGCTCTCACCAAAGCTCTACAACTTTCAGAAGGAAAAAGAGTAAAACATCTATACAGACTCAGCAATTCATGTCAATGGACCACAATGGAGACAGTTTTTACAGCCAATATTCCAGTAAAACAGAAAGAACAATTGGAAGAACTGATACAAGCTGCCCAAGGGAAGTGGCAGTGAGGAAATACAAGGACATCAAATGAACCAAACATGGCGGGAAAAGTACCACCTTCTCTCTTCCACACTCTGTTCACCAGCATCTTGTTGTTTTTCTCCCTCTGCATCAGGTTTTCCTTCAGGTGTGACATCCATTATCACTGCATTCAGGGTTTCTGGATGACTGGTGTCCCCAGGTGTGCTGTCAGATTTAGGCAATCTAAAACAGTCAGGTAGTTCAGGGTAGAGTTTAAGCACAGTAGAAACTCCAGGAGTTGTAGTTGGCAGCCCAGTTCTTTGTGATGATGACTGTGATTTTTGGTCTTCCCCTTGTAACTTGCAGTCTGGATCTTGGATTCTTACTCGTCTTCCTTTTCCTCTTAGCATCCAGTAGCACATATCTATTGTCATCATGTGCTCTCGCTTTTTGTCAGTTTCCTTCCTCTTGGAGCCTCCTGATTTCCTTCCTTCTTCCTTCCTTTCTCAGTGTGCTTGCTCATATTCTTCATTAGCTTGTTTCTCTATTTGGAATATGGTTTCACTCCTGGGTATGTAATTTCTTGTTCCATTTGGGCGATCGTGGCTCAAGAGTTGGGAGTTCGCCTTGTAATCGGAGGGTTGCCGGCTTGGACAGTCTCGGTCGTTGTGTCCTTGGGCAAGACACTTCACCCGTTGCCTACTGGTGGTGGTCAGAGGGCCCGGTGGCGCCAGTGTCCGGCAGCCTCGCCTCTGTCAGTGCGCCCCAGGGTGGCTGTGGCTACAATGTAGCTGCCATCACCAGTGTGTGAATGTGTGTGTGAATGGGTGGATGACTGGATATGTAAAGCGCTTTGGGGTCCTTAGGGACTAGTAAAGCGCTATATAAATACAGGCCATTTACCATTTGTTATCCAGTGTAGATCTTGCTTTCTTATCCTTTATACCATCCAGCATCCGGTTGTTGACATATTTCTCTAATTGATCCAAATTCTCCATTCTGGGTGAAATTGCAATGCTCGCCATTACATTTTTATTTAAATTCTCTTTTTATTGTTTTTGTTCAAGTTCCTCCCTTTTTCTTTTTTTCTATCTGGTTTTTGTTTTCTTCTAGGAACAAGGGCTCCCTTACTCCCAGGTCTAATTATTATTACGTCTTTCTTTTATTCTTTGAAACCGAAACCGAAATTCAACTTCACCAATGACTAAGAATTAGACACTCAATGTCTATTTTGAAACGATGACAAAGCAATGGTTTTCTCTTTTCCCAAAACTGCAAATTTCAATTTTAACAATAAAATAATACTGAAAATAAAAACTGCAAACTTAATGATTTTAATTCAAAGCAAGCAAAATCACAGCTATTCAACCCAGCTGGTAATTAATTCAAAAAAGAAAAACACTGTATTAAACTAATAAAAGATGAGATCAACCATGCCAAAATTCAGCTTAGGAATTAACTCAAAAAGAATCTCTAACAAGACTTGATAAGAAATTAATCAAACATAATAAGATTTGATTTATCAATAAACGTAACAGTAATTATTTCAGAATCGAACAAAACAAATATGAGAATGAATTGAGGAATTGATTCACTCAGTTAACTATACATTAAACAGATAAGAGTCAATCAAAGAAAATTATACAGCATAAACAGAATAGCAGTTAATTTAGAACTGTTAACATTTATCAGTCCGACAAAAATCAAATATAAGATCAAATGTAAAAGCAAAAACTAACCCCAAGACTATTAACTTGTCACCAACTGATAATGAAAAATTAATCTCAAGATTAACTGCAAGGATCAGAAACATATACCGGAAATTCTATAGCTTTCAGCTGATTACAGACAGATAACAATATCAAATTAAACTGATCAATATTCAAAAACAGACACGAAAACAAATGCCAAACTTTATAGCTGTTTCCTGATGTCAGAAATCAATTTAAGGGAGAATCAGAATAGAAACCCAATTAGCGGTTAACTCTATAGCTGTTAACTGATAACAACAAATTGCAAATCAGTAGAAGGATCAAAAATTCAAAAAATAAACATAAAACAAATACCAGTTAATTCTTTTAGCTACTGACTGACGATAACAAACAAAAAATAAGAGTCAATTTAATATTTATCTTCAGAAACACCAAATTGTTTATCAAACAAAACCAAGTCAGACATTTCACATTTAACCATATCAGATAAAAACAAAACCGTAGGTCAATTTAGTATTTAAGGTTTCAAAATCATTAAACTGTTTATCAAACCATTTAGCCTAATGAGACGAAAGTTAAACTTTCTGGAGATTTTTACTGTGCTATGCAAAAAACAATCACACAGCATTTCATAAAAAGAATATCACATCAAAAAAAGCAGTTGTGGTAGTCTAATGCTTTGGGGCTGCTTTTATGCTTTGGTAACTGGGTGACTTGTCATAGTTTAACATAAAAAAATATATATATTTTTTTCTAAAACATTAGAAAATCCTTCAGGAGAATGTCTGGTCATCAATTTCTGCCCTGAATCTTTAGCACACTTGAGTTATAAGGCTGAGCAATGATCCAAAGCACCCCAAATCTCTCTAAGTTTCACTATTCTCCTCGTTCTCTTGTTTCTTCGGTTGAATGTTCCATTGCAGTTTGATATCAGTCAATCCTTGACTTGTTAGCTTGGCTCTTAGCTGTGATAGAATGGAAAGATAAGTAGGTTGCTCTTTCAGTTTTTGTTTGTTTGTTTGCTTTTTTTTTTTCCAGAAGCAAAAACAAGGATTTTACCTGCTGGAGGATCTGGGCATTAGTTGCAGAGTCACTTAAGTCAACATCAGTCACAAACTTCAGCTTCACTGTCGTCCTCAACTTTGCAACTTAGAAGGAGACATGTTGTTATAAAATAACAGTAAGTTTTGACAAATTGAGAAACAGGAGTTAGGGTTAGTCAGGACAAGTTTTCTTTATGTGTGTGTGTGTTATTGAACATTTACCTTGATGGCAAATGAAAACATATTTTATTGTACATATGTCGTCATCCCACACGTGGAGGTTATTCTCCACCACACAATGCTGGTTACCCGGAGGGTTATTTGGGCTGGAACTTCGCCAGTTTTTAAAGGAGCTCTGACTCTTGTCAGACCAGGTCCATGGCACTCGGTACAGACCGATCCAAATGTCATCACTGTTTGGTTTTAATGAACTGACCTCAGCGTTCTCCTCACTGTTTTCGATCACTGCCAAGTTCATGCTTAGTTTTATGCAGTGTTCTCGAGCAGAGGTCCAATTTTTTGTAGTAGAGATGTACATGTAGTTTTTCTTGTTTTGCTCTGTAACTGCAGCAGATAGAAAATGAACCAGTGAGGGGGAAACACATGAAGCAAGTGTTTAAGCATCCATGGCAGATGATAGATGTTCAATTTATTAGGGATATTAATCAGTTAGCATTGCAGTGAATGATTACAAGTTTTGGATAATCAATTTAATGTTTTCAAATAAGTTCAAACTTTTTGAGCTAAGGTTTTTCTTATATTTTATACAGCAAATCTTCAGTGATGCTTTCTGTCAAATCTGCCAGTGAAAAATGCAGGTGAAGTCAGTAGTCAGGTCAGTAGGTGAAATCCATGAATGAAAATATTTTCTTACCATTGTAGCAAGCAAAAGTTTTGTTTTCACCACAGTTTTTATCGTACCACTTTCCTCCAAGACCCATTATCACACAGGTTTCTTTTGCAAGATAATAATCTGGTTGAGTAGAGTCCCAGTTGTGGTAATCAATTTTGCTCGTTTCACCAGTTATTGCCCATCTCCAGGAGTTGGTGTCATTGCCTAACGTATTCTTCCAGGATTCAGGGTCATCCTGCAGTCCAATCCATGCCCAGTCGTAGGAAAAAGATGAATTTAGCCTGCTTATATCATCCATGCTTTCAATGGTGGCCAGGTCTGTGTACTTCTCTCTGCAGTATTGTTGAGCATCGTTCCAGCTAATTTTTTTGTCAACGTAGTAGTACTTACGAGGAGGGAACTTTGAGCAGGAGCAGAGACTAAATCCTTAACAATGATAATAGATAGTATAAGTAGTATTAGATTCCTCACAGTACACACAAGAAAAGGGTAAAACAAACATTAAAGATTCTTTTTGCCCTTATAATTTTTTAATTTTTTTTTTGACAGGCTACACAGGGTACCAGTCTACTACTATAAAAACTGCTAAAGGAGGGCAGTAACGTTGCAGTAATGACCAAATGTTATATGATCAATATTGAATTCAGTGTTTGCCATTATATTTGGGATTTAAGTATCTGCATACAGTTTTTGTAATAGAAAACATTTTTATTTTTAAACATATCCCAACAGCATATTTTACTTCGTTGCTGGGGTCATGAATGGGTCATAACTACTCGATTATCTGAAGATGAAACAATAATTCAAGTTTATTTCAACCGTGGCATATTTACCTTTTTAGTCAGAGCTTAGACACAATGTTAGAATTTAGCAACTCAGCGCTGAGTTGCTCCTGAAAGACTTGATTTTGGGCTCTTTTATGGATTCCAGTTCAAATAACAATGGGCAACACTGTAACACTGTCCTTCCAGTATATATCCTTCTGTGTGCATATTAAACAAATATATTGGACTGCTTTTTTGCATTTACACAATATCTGTTTGTGTATGCTCTGCAGCTCTCCATTGAAACAGACACATGGAGCAGAGCAGTTGCTCATAAAAGAGAGACGTGAAGTTCTTGTCCCTGAAAATTTATGAGTGAGAGTTGAGGAAGTGTCTGCATGGGAGTAGTTCATGTTATGCACAGTGTCAAAGGTATAGCTTTAGAAGATCATTTTTAGGGGTTTATATAATGCCTGGAAAAGGAGTATCAAGTTATTGTTTCACCTCTTTGCACCTCCTCAAAGTTTTAATAAAATGAAACATATAATTCTTTTTGACACACTGTTTTCATAATTGAATATGTTTTTTATGGCTTCCTTTTCAACTTTACAATTCAAATCACACATTTCCATTATACAAATTTGGGATCTTACCAAAGAAGAGGAGAGTCAGTGTTGGGAAACAGCCCATTTCTGATTTCACTGTAAAGAGAAGGAAATAGGTATAAATAAAACACCAACTTTAGAGCTTTTGCATTACTTTGCATTTGTTTCCAATTTTCTCTGACTGACGTGTTAATCAGTTAAAGAATGACATAACATGCTTTTGAGAATGAGAATAAGCTCAGAAAATAATGACTTTAAAAGTTTACTTTGGGGATATGTTAAAAAAAAGAAGATTACTATTGTTAATAAATAAATATATATTCTTAGTGCTTATTTGCTGATTATATATTCTTTTATGTATTTTAATAAGAGAGGGCCAGCTCTGAGTGTAAACTAGGTCGCAGGCTGACAGGAAACTGCATGCTTTTGCAGAGCATAGAAGGTGCAGACGGAAAGGTGTGATCTGATATGAGGCGGACACGAGACCGGTCTAAAAAGATTTAAAGGTAAGCACAAGCCTGTTCAAAGAAAATGCAAATTTGTGCACATTGGATGAATTCTAAATTATCTGTTCGCCGAATGGAAGATCTCAACCTTTAAATTGGCTCAGGAGTGGTTAAATTAAAGTAAATTATAAAATCTGGTAAGTAGATTTCGGGTGACATGTCCATGGTAATTTTGGGTAATTTGTGATAAATTAAATTAAAGTTTGGGGATATTTGATGAAAGCTTATTGTTGTTAATGCTGGGGTGAAGTTCAAAGTTGTTGTGACGTGTGTTTTGAAAATATACGACACTAGATATGGTAAATGGTAAATGGCCTGTATTTATATAGCGCTTTACTAGTCCCTAAGGACCCCAAAGCGCTTTACATATCCAGTCATCCACCCATTCACACACACATTCACAAACTGGTGATGGCAAGCTACATTGTAGCCACAGCCACCCTGGGGCGCACTGACAGAGGCGATACTGACAGAGGAGATACTTAAATTGTAAGAAATAAATGTATAAAAATTACAGTAAAAATTGTTCTAACAGTCTAATTGCCCAGATAAATTATTTGTTTACTTATTTTACTGTAGACACAAGAGAAAGAAACAGATTTTTTTTTTATACTACATTATGAAAAAACAGGAACTTTTCTGTCATTTAATTGTTTATCTATTACTTCATCACTTTGATGTAGTTTGAATGGCTCTGGGGGACGTCTTACAGCTAAGAGTCCAAAAGTTAAGCCCTCTGTCACATTGTTGAAAGATGTCTTTCATTTTCTTTTTCAGTGTTTATTTTTGGTCAATATTAAACTAAAAAGAGACAAACACTGTTCATTTATTGACATAGAATATATGCAATAGAATGAATACATATTGTTCCATCTGTAATTTCTATGTAAAGAGACAATAAAAAAACATTAACAATAACAAAATCTAAATGTATTATAACACTCAAATGGTGAAAATATAAAGATATACTTACAAGTTTGTTGAATATTGTTTTAAGGTTGAGATCTGAATGCTCCACATATGAATGCAGACGATGAATTGGCCACCCTTCAGTCAGTCAGTCAGTCAGTCAGTCTTCGACTTTATTTTCATATGTAAATCATAAGACAAATTAGCTGGTAACACGCATCCAATAAGTCACTGTGACATACTTGACTAGAAGACCAACAGTGATGTTGTGTAAAAGAAGGAGATGAGATGAAGCTCAGATCACTTTCTACATGCAGCAAGATGTTAGAAAGCTTCAATCACTTCGCCGGTAGTTGGATGGGGCCGGTCCCTTCTGGGGGTCCTTAAGGATCAGGACTGTCCGGCCTTCTGTTAGCCAGAAGGTTCCACAGAGGCAAGCTCTGAGCACAAGATCTATAAAGGCTGGAGTTCATCACACCAGGCAAGATCCCATGTGCTGTGTAAAGATGCCCCTGAAACAATCCAGCACATAACAGCAGTGTGCAAGATGCTAGCAGGCAGGGCATACATGAAACGCCATAACTAAGCAACATATGTTGTATGTACTTGTGCAAGTAGTTGGACCAGTACATACACTGTAGGCAAATATGTGTTTATGTGCGCTTAACGTATAATGCAAACTTATAGATTACGATCCAGACACAAAAAACTTTGTGTAGTTCATTTTGATGGGGTTGTAATTCACATTACTGCCCCATGAAATCACCAGATTAATTACAGTTTTTGAAAAAAGATCAAAATGAGCAAAATCCCACAGAGCTGGAAACATCTGTTTCTTCTGTTGCAGATAGTGCTGATTTCTGTGGCTTCAAACATTTTAACTGATCTCACTTTAACCTCCAGCAGCTGTTAAAATCAAAACACTTACTGTGACATGACTGCTGAAAGGGATGTGGCCAAGCATTCAACTTGCTGCAAGGGTTGAAACCAAGGTAGGGACCACATAGGACACATTTCACACATTCTTGTCCCCTTTACATTATGGTGGTACCCACAGAACTGTCATGCCTTGTGGTGTTTTCATCTCGCCAGCCTGCTTCACCTACTGAAAACATCATTTAACAACATTTCAGGCAGTCGTAACTAAAATGAACTTTTGTTTTTTCCTCCTCCCCCACATACTTACAAACATCCAAGTAATATTTCTTTGTAGTTGCCTGGTGTTAAAACCTGCAATGCAGAGGCAGTGTTCTGCTCAATGTAATTTAAGGTTGTTTAACATTCCTTTTTTCTAACTTTAAACCTTAGTAAACAAAAATTATTAGATAAACAGCTAATTGCCTCCAACTCTCACACAATGATAAAAGGTTTTTGCAGACTACCCAAACACAAAATGCAGCAATTCTACTTCAACAATTCAACTTTTTTTCAAGATCTATTGAGTCCAGAGTCCAACCTAATATTTCTGGCTCACAGTATTTCTGGTGCATTAACTTAAACATACAGCAAATGTAAATGAAAAAGACAGAAAACCAAAGATGCCAGTCTCAGTTTCCTGAATGAATGTTGTGCATATTCGTGCCTCTCAGTTGAGTCCTGGCAAAGTCTTCATAGCCTGTGTCCTGTTGTTGGGAAGGTTTACAGTAGTGGTGTTGACTTTAATAAATTACAAAATAACACAAGCAAAATAATATAGAGTATTGAAATTACATATTGAAGTATTTGCATTATTTTTTGCAAGGGTTATAACATGAATGTCAGCTGATAATGGCTTCAAATTATGAAGAAGTGCAAACAAGCTAAGTACAGCTCCATAACACTGGTGGTGAGGCCTGTGGAGGAGAATGATGCCTTTAGCTAAAGCTGTCACTCTGAGTGAAATTAAGGAACCTGATTATGTGATGGAGGGGATGCTGCCAATATCAAATATGTAATGACATAAAGTCAATACACTGAGAGGTCGATTTAATGAGCTACCAACTCTCTGAACAATATCACAAACAAATGGAATGGAATAATTATTTGTACAAATTTTGTTTCTGAAAGTAGGGCTATAATGTAATGGATTACTTTTTTGATAGTAGTAATCTTGATGTGGAGTAAAAGAAATTGTCTTTAAAAGTGATATTGCACAATGCTGCATGTGAATTTCTTTCTATGGTTGGAACAATCAATTTCTGACTAAGTCTGAGGACGTTTTTTTGCTATTCTTGATATTATATCTAAGGTTTTGTTACTATTACAGTTATTTTTCAGTTATTTATTTATAGAGCTAGAGTTTTAAAAGTTATATTTAACTTTTAGTTTTTACCTTTTGTTGGAATTCCAATAGAAACTAATTAACATTAAACATGATAAAATTTGTACCTGCTGATGTAATGAACAGTAATAAAAACTATTATGGAAAACAAATGTGTTGCTGACATCTTCAAACTGTTTTTCAAAATCCCGACTCCTCCATGCTACAGAATGGATCAGTCATTAGGTAGTTAGTTTGCTTCAGGCTCGTGTTATGTTCAGTCTATTTTTACAAATCATTTCTGAGGAGGAAAAAAAACTAAACAGAAATGCTATGAAAAGAGTTTGTTTACAATTCTCTTTTCTACAACAATAAATATGGAACAATGGAAACATTTTAGGTATAGGTGTAAAATGTGTCATTTTACTAAAAATATAACAATTAATCTGTCAACAGTCCTCCTCCTTTCAGCGGTGTTCGAATTCTCTTCAAAGGATGTATTGCTTTTAAATTTATCCACTGACAGAATGAGATGCTGGCATATTGAGCCCAGCGTGAATTAGCTTTCACCTTACTAAAGAGGTGTAAAGGGGATTCTGCCTAAAGCTTCAGTGAACAGATAGAGGAGGTGCTGCTCTAAATACTTGATCAATAAGACATCAATGAGAATTAGGTCTCTCTGGGCTTGTTGCAATGTAAAAGAGAACAAAAATAAACCAGGAATCATTTTGTCCTCCACAATATAATTGCTGTTATTTACAATGATAACCTCTGAATTACTTCATTTGGTTAAGTTAAAAATGTTTTGACCTAAAATTTGTTAGTAATGATACAGGTACGAGTGATGGCTGTAAACTTGTAAAAAGATGGAATATACAAAGGTCTTTCAGTGAAGTCATGGCTATTAATATCTGTGAGTCATACAACAGAGTTTTAACTCAAAGTTCAAAATCGATCATTCAACAGTTTTCATCTTTCCCCACCAGATTGTAGCTCTAAGTCTCGCCTACTGAAGAGATGCAGTAAATCATTAAACAGATCCAATGATTAGGTGCATGTAACAAGCTAAAACTTCAGTATAATTGTGTGTATGTGTGTGTTTTATGTTTTAATTGCTATTTGTTAGAATCTTTACATTATTTTAACAAGTGTTAAATTTTCTATAACAGATGCAATGTAGACATCTTTTTTAGAAAATATTAGCAAATGTTATTTAAACAAGAGCAAATGGTATTTGAAGAGGCTATTTTCAGCCGTGGATTATTACACATTTGTTGCCCCAGGGAAGTATTTACTGCAGCAAATATGGAACCTAAGTGCGAACATCCATCACAATAAAGGGGAATCCATTGCTGTGATCTGCGACACAAAGGCTGTGTAACAGTTTAGATACAGGCAATATTAAATGAGTAAATTATGCATTTTGATCTTTTTATTGAAGAGATTTAAAAAAGAAATCACATGGTTTATTGAAATATAACACAAAAATATGTAATCCCTGAATGTACAAAACTGCCCAATAGGCAAACTATAAGATACTTTGGACCTGAAACTATCTGCCGGTGAGAGGAAGATGAATGATTGATGATTTTCCACAATCTGCAATGCTGCTTAATAAAATGTGTCATTCATTTGGTTCATCTTAGCAGCCATAAAATGTACTGCAGCAGATGTCCACATTGTTGACATTTAAGATGATGACTTCTTTCACGCCTTCTGGCTATGTAGACCATTTCAAGGTTTTTATTCAGAGGTCATGGACACTTGGCTCCATCCAGAACTCCTCTCTGCTCATAAATTTCTGCTCTGAGCGAGCTCTCCACACTTCAAGTCAGACACTAGGCCTAGTTTGCAGTATTTGTTTTTAAAGCTTGAAAATTTCAGAATCAGAATCAGAATCAGAATACTTTATTCATCCCGAGGGAAATTAGGGGTTACAGCAGGCAGCATGCTAATGGCGCATGCGCACTCACAAAGGAACCTTCTGACCAACTTTACACAAACATCACATTGGGCAGACATGTCAGAAGGTAGGCTGATAGGAAAAAAACAACGAAAATACACTACATGAGGTAAGAGGAGGAGAAAAAAAACTCCACTCAGACTGAGCTCCTAGTGGGAGAACAGTTTGATAAAAGAAAAAACACCTCAGCACAAAAGCACATGACTATCAATACACCATAGAAACACGAGACAAGCAACAGGGGCGGGTAAAGGGTAAGAGAGAGCCGGCGTAGACAGCGCATCCGGTCCTGCAGCATCTGTGCTGGTCCAGTTGACTGCTATCATCCCCGGTAGGGCACAAGCATTGAAGGCGTTGGAAAGGGAGGGGGATGAGTGAGTGCTTATCAGTGTAAGTGTGTGTGTGTGCGTGTCCATAGTTTAGCTGAGACAGTGTCCTTCGGCCTATCAGGCTAAGTAAACAGTCCTCCAGCCAATCCAGGTGTCCTTCATGGGGCGGGAAGAATAGTCATCACACAGTCGTTATCAGGGAGTTGTTTTGGTGGGCTCCAGCCTTGGGCCTGCAGCTGGGGCCGTGGTGTCCGAATGTTGAATATTGTTGATTTCTCCTTTGTGAGCAGCTCGAATTCTAGCACTCCGAGGCTGGTCTCTCGATCTCCCGTTGAAGAGCTGCGAGCCTCCCCATGATGGTATCAAACTTCTGTTCCGTGGTGTTGTCAGTCTTTTGATTCTGAGACCTCACAACTGCAGTGATCCGTTCCGCGATGTTTTCCAACTGTCGCTCAAGGGTCTCATTTTGAGCAGGCCTCTCTCTGATGTTTCCCCTCATACGCTCAATGGTGTTGTTTTGAGCCTTCACAGCAGCTGTAAGCGTCTCCAAGGTGTTGACCATATTACGTTCGTTGTGAGAGGTCGCACCTCGTCCCGTCGCTTCGAATCCAGCGGGCAGCCTTGTGGGGGTTTGAACAGCCGGTTCCGCTTTCTTATTTCTCTGATAAACCAGGGCTAAGCCAACGCCGATCAGCATGAACCCTGTTATCATGGTTCCGAATAGGTAGATATCTTCAGCGTCCTCGATCGACAGTCCCGCCAGGCACACGGTCCTCCAGTTCTGCCACCCGTCCATCGTGTAACCGGCAGGGAAAGTCCCTCCAGGGCACTCAGGCTCTCCCGAGCCCCGACTTCTCGTTGAGAAAAGGGTGTCAATAGCACTCAGAGACCAGTTGATCAAATCCATAATTCTCTTTTAGGTTTAGAGAACGACAGTGAGAGACTGTTCCAGGGAAAGTAAATTCACACAAGACAAGACAAGGACATATAGGCGAAGCAGGGAAGATAAGGGTGAGGAGGAGAGGAGAAAGTGCGACCGCCTTCGCTGAGAGCTTCTATGTCCTTGAAAATTAGCCAAGACCTTATCTGATTGAAGAGACAGAAACCATCTATCACCCTATAGATGAATTTGCTGACTAAACATCAGTTTCGAGAATCTCCAACAACACATGCTCTCGCTTCTTACAGTTTTTTGCAGAGTTGATTCCTCCTGCTTTGCACTCAGACAGTTTAATTAAATCAAGCACGTAAATTGATGGATCCTAAATGTATTACTGATCTTGTCATTTGAACTGCAAAAAAATAGAAAATGGTAAATGGAATGAAAATATGAGGTTGGAGAGACGGCGAAGAATGCAGCTCTTATTCTGCTCTGAATGAAGGTAGTGTCATGCCAGTTTGATAACATCGCAGCACTTGTTAGTGTAAGGATGTGTTCTGCTCACTGGGTCGAGGCCGATCACAGCTACAGTACCTGGAACAAACACACACCTGATCATTGTTAATATCGGTGCACAGTGCTGTATCTAAAACCTTTTGTTGCTTTTTGTTTTTGTTTTTTAAATCCACTTTTATTCAAATGAAGCATAAGATTTAGGAGCGCACTTCTGAATCGTTGCCTTGCATTGTTTTTATTTACCACTCAGAAAGTCAGCAGCCATTAAATATTTTGATCCTGGTAAAACAAACATTTGGAAGCAATCCATCATGACTGCTATGGTACTGATTAATAGTATTCAGTCAACCTTTATTATAACCATTATAAATTAATTAATAATCTTAAATTAAACTAATGGAACTTTTAGTTAACTGATTACGTTAATAACTGATACATAAAATAATTTATTACTTCTGTACCTTGTTTAACAAATAATAATTTTATGAATGTTAATATATTTAAAATGGACTCCATAGCTGATAAAAATGACATAATTACAGTGGCTTGCAAAAGTATTCAGCCCCCTTGAACTTTTCTACATTTTGTCACATTACAGCCACAAACATGAATCAATTTTATTGGAATTCCACATGAAAGACCAAAACAAAGTGGTGTACACGTGAGAAGTGGAACGAAAATCATACATGATTCCAAACATTTTTTACAAATAAATAACTGAAAAGTGGGGTGTGCGTAATTATTCAGCCCCCTGAGTCAATACTTTGTAGAACCACCTTTTGCTGCAATTCCAGCTGCCAGTCTTTTAGGGTCTGTCTCTACCAGCTTTGCACATCTAGAGACTGAAATTTTTGCCCATTCTTCTTTGCAAAACAGCTCCAGCCCAGTCAGATTAGATGGACAGCGTTTGTGAACAGCAGTTTTCAGATCTTGCCACAGATTCTATAGTAACCTCATTAGGTATATGTACAGGCAACAGAAAACTGAATATAGGTTATTTAGAAAGCTTAAGTTTGCAGTGGAAATGATTATATCTACAAATAAAGTCAAGAATTGATTTTTGCTGGTTAAGTATTGGAATTTTGTATTCAAGGATGTGATGAACTTTACATGATTTTTTATGAATAATATCACAAATGATCAGCTGACGGTGAGAGGAATTTATTCCCACATGTGAGGTGTTTTGAACTAAAGTGTGTCGAGTTAGCAAGAAGTAACCATGGCTGTTCTTACAGTACACTAAAAGCAGGGATCACTGTTGTTATGAATTCACACTATTTAAAAACGATAAAATAAAATAGAAATGATACCCAGTAACTTAAACCCTCATTTTTGCTGCCATTATATGAAGAGACACCATAAAACAAAGGCAAAGTTCCATACACACAGAACAGTTGAACTGTATGAATTAAGATCAAGATATTTGATACAGGACTGAGTATAGGGCGACCGTGGCTCAGGGGTTTGGGAAGCGCATCTGACACTTTACCCTACCGCCTACTGGTGTTGGCCAGAGGGGCTGTTCTGATATCAAAAGTTTTTAAGGTAGACTGTTTTCTTGGATTTGGTAAATGTTTAAATATGCAATTGTAACTCTCTGGTGCCACCTTAAAACCTGTAGTCTGTAATAGGACATGATGTCATTGGTAAACAGGAAGTAAGTCTGTGAATTAAGGAGAAGGCATGTGCAGCATGGTGGCCTTAGCCAGATAAATCCAGTGGCATCCACATACATCCTATGCCTTTGGTAGCATTGTGGGTATGTATAGACTTGTTTTATATTTTATGTGCATGTATAGACCACTTTCTTTCAAGTAAGTTCATTTTTCTGTAAGTTTAATGATAAAACCAATCTTATGCAGTTTAAGCTAGCAATCGCTTATGGAGCTAGTTAACCCTTTAAGACCTACCATAGAACCAAGTCCGCCAGAGCTTATATTATATTTTTACATGCTGTGGAGCCATTTTTGGGAGCATTTCAAGTTGCTATACATCAATACAACCATTATAGCCCAGATTTTAATAATATGTATTCATTAAGTGCATAGTAATTACATAAATTGCAAAAAAGTGCAATAAACTACAAAAAAATTGAAAATCGTTTTTGATTTTTTAACATATATTTGTAGTTAGAGAAATTTAAGAGTCTTATCCCTCAAAACTGTAAATACAAAAAAGTTGCACAAAATAGTTTCCCACCACAGGAAATTTATTTTGAGTGTCTTCATAGTTTTATTTTTGAATTTTTATACACTGCAGGAAAAACGAAAATAAATATTATACTGCAAATTTGCAAAAAAGCAGCATATGCATCAAAATAAACTATTTTCAGCAGTGCAATATGAGTCCTAAGCATCCCAGAAACGACACAGAAAGTCATAAAGTCAAAGATAACTTTTAAAAAGAGCAGTATAGGCCCTGAGGCCCTGATCGCAAAAAAGACTACATTTCCGCGAAAATGACGTCACTTCCGGTTTCGGGCAGGTAATGGCGGAAATGCAAAAGTTCGCGCTGACGTCTATTCCAACGTAGGAAGTGTTTTGAACAGCTGATCAGATCGGTAAAGCGTGTTTCTGGAATATTATGTTTTTGTTCCTGCAAGCGCTTTTTATGCAGTTTTTGCAAAGCTTTATGTGGAAGGAAACCGTGACCTAGGACAAGCTGATGGCATCAGATGTAAGTACAACTCCTCCGGTTTCATATGCAAAAAAAAATTTTTGCGCTAGCTTACGTGGTTGCAGTGCTACTGGGATTTAAAAATAGTTACGCATAACAGAGCGTTCCCGCTCCGATCGGCTCTAAAGGGTTAAAGGGGAATGACAAACGTATTGGATGCATTCATTATAGCAAGACTTGTTAAAATCATAATTTGATGTTTGTATTTGACTTAAAAAGGGAAGTAATTCATATGAACATTGCATGTTGACATATTAAAAAACTGGGTTAATATATTTTCATCGTTATATATGTACATGGTGAATAAGTACAGTGATTATGCCTTGTACTGTTTGTTACAGTTTCACCTTTCCCTGTGTCAATAAACCTGTGAACCGGGAATCGTGTCGTCAGAGTCTTGATGTGGGGAAGGAGTTTAGCTGACTGCTCAACCATAGCAGAGGCAGTACAGTGAAACCACACTTCCTAGCGGGCAAGATAACGTGGAAACGCCGACAGATGGTAGGGAGACCATCATCACAATCAACTAATGGACAATTAGCACATCTAAGCAGAGATTCGCTGAGAAATTGTTCAGTCCAAGTCAGAAGAAACAACCATGTCAAAAACGCATTCGCACGCTCCTTCTGTGCACTCCTATGCATCATCAACTGGGTCTGCTGCAGCCAAGGCACGAGCACGTGCAGAAGCAGCAAAGGCTCGTCTTTCTTATGCTGAGGAGGAAATAAACCTAAAACTAGAAAAGGCTAAATTGGAAGCCTCAATGCAAATGCTAGAATATAAGAAAGAAACTGCTGCAGCCATTGCGGAGGCAGAAGTGCTAGAAGCTGCAGCTGATATCAATAGTGAAAGACGTAGTTGTGACCTTGTACTAGATTCTGACCCTCTAGAAACTATTCAACGAACACAACAGTATGTTGCGGACCAAGGCAAAGTATCAGAGACAGAGCATCAGCGGCATGAAAGTGTTACGCCAACAAAATCACAGCCGTTCCCCAGCTCACATGGAGTTCAGATCTGTAAGGAAGAAGATGTTCACGAGCCACGACAAGTAAGATTTGAACACAGTTCTGCTACCCCAACCCAGAATCTCAGATCTCAAAATGACTATAGTGGTGCATTTCCCTCAGCCTATCCCATATCTCCTAACGCCAACTATGGCAGCCCCAACCCAAATGATTTTGTGAGATATCTTGCACGCCGTGAACTTGTGTCTACAGGCTTACTTCAATTTAATGACAAGCCACAGAACTACAGAGCCTGGAAACGCTCATTTCTATCTGCAACCAGTGGCTTAGATTTGACTGCGAGTGAAGAGATGGATCTTCTTTTAAAGTGGCTTGGCAAGGAGTCAAAAGAACACGCAGAGCAGATCAGAGCAATTCATGTTAATCATCCAGGAGCTGGGCTGGATATGATATGGGAAAGACTTGATAGAACCTACGGCTCAACAGAGGCAATAGAGGATTCTCTCTTCAAGCGCATTAACACATTTCCAAAGGTAGGAAATCGAGACTATACTAAGTTAACAAAGTTGAGTGATCTTCTGATGGAACTTCTTTCGGCTAAGGATGAAGGAGACCTACCTGGACTTTCATTCCTCGACACAGCAAGAGGTGTCAACCCAATCGTGCAGAAGCTCCCCTTTCGTCTGCAAGAAAAGTGGGCTTCAGCTGGCGCATCGTACAAGCGGCGAGAGCATGTGCCGTATCCGCCCTTTACCTTTTTTGTAGAGTTTGTTAGCCAGGAGGCTAGCATTGCCAACGATCCAAGCTTCAACTTCATCACTCAGACAGACATCAGCCCCAGGACTGAAAAGTTAGCGTGGCAGCCAAACAAGCATAGAAGAATCTCAGTCTGTAAAACGGACGTATCCTCCAGAGCTAGTTCTGATTCTAGTAAGTTCTCATCAAAGCTTGATGATTGTGATAAAGTATGCCCCATTCATGGGAAACCACACCCATTACGCAAATGTCGTGCATTCAGAGAAAAACCGATTGATGAGCGCAAGATGTTCTTGAAGGAGCACAATTTGTGTTTCAAATGCTGTTCAGCATCATCGCACCTTGCTAGGGATTGCAAGGTCAAAGTGCAGTGTTCTGAGTGCAAAAGTGAAAGGCACAACACAGCTCTACATCCAGGGCCTGCACCTTGGATAGAAGTGAAGGACCCTGCTCCAGACCATGGCGGGGAGGAAGTTGAAACTTTGCCTCAATCGGACATCACAGCCAAATGCACAAAGGTTTGTGGGGGAGATCTGATGGACCGATCCTGTTCCAAAATATGCCTCGTGAAGGTATATCCAGCTGGGAACACAGAAAAAGCAGTGAAGCTGTATGCAATTTTGGATGAGCAAAGCAACAGGTCGTTAGTTCGCTCACAGTTTTTTGAAGTGTTTGGTGACAAAAGCCCATGTGCGCCATACATACTGAGAACATGTGCAGGAGTAAAAGAATCAGCAGGTAGGAGGGCAAGTGGCTATGAGGTGGAATCTCTTGATGGGACTGTCCGCATTCCATTACCCAGTCTCACAGAATGCAATGAAATTCCCAACAACAGGGATGAGATTCCAACCCCTGATGTCGCTATTCATCATGCACATTTAAAGTCACTGGCACACCTCATCCCAGATCTGGACCCAAATGCCCAGATCATGCTTCTCCTAGGGCGGGACGTTATCAGACTACATAAAGTCCGCAAACAAGTGAATGGTTCACACAACCAGCCCTATGCTCAGAAGTTAGATCTGGGGTGGGTTGTTGTGGGCAACGTGTGTCTCGGCAGTGTCCATAGGCCATCAGCAATCAGCTCCTTCTATACAAATACCACAGAGCTGCGAAGGCCATCTATCTTTAACCCATGCCCTAATGTGTTTTGTGTTAAAGAAAGGTATAGCGCCATCCAGGTTGCAGACCATCTTCCAACATGTCCTGAACAAGAGTCCATCTGCGATGTTGACCATCTTGGATGCAATGTGTTCAAGAGGACCAAAGAGGATAACCAAGTTGCTCCTTCAATTCAGGACGCTTCATTCATGAAAATAATGAAGGCTGGACTACAGAAAGACACAAATAACAGCTGGGTAGCCCCTTTACCCTTCAAGAGTCCACGTCAGCAGCTTCCTAACAACAGGCCTCAGGCACTGAAGCGTCTCAAGTCTCTCATTCACAACTTTGAGAGGAAGCCTGAAATGAGGGAACACTTCCTTAGCTTCATGGAACAGATGTTCAAAAATGGTCATGCAGAGTTGGCTCCTCCGTTGGGTGAGGAGGAAGAGCGATGGTATTTACCAACATTCGGTGTGTACCATCCCAAGAAACCAAAGAAGATCAGAATAGTTTTTGACTCCAGTGCTCGATTCAATGGTGTGTCACTCAACGATGTGCTGTTGACGGGGCCTGATCTGAACAACACACTGCTGGGTGTATTGATTCGCTTTAGAAAGGAAGCTGTTGCATTCTCAGCAGACATAGAACAAATGTTCTACTCTTTCTTGGTCAGAGAAGAGGACAGAAACTTCTTGAGGTTTCTATGGTTCCGTGATAATGACCTCTCCAAAGATATCGTGGACTACCGCATGACAGTCCACGTGTTCGGGAATAGCCCCTCGCCTGCAGTGGCTATTTACGGCCTGCATCAATCCGTTCAAGTCAGTGAGTTCCATGCTGACCCTGATGTAAAGCATTTTGTGATGCGAGACTTTTATGTGGATGATGGACTGAAGTCTCTGCCTACAGTCGAAGCAGCTATCAACTTGTTAAAGAAGACACAGGATGTCCTCTCCAGGTCTAACCTGAGGCTGCATAAGATCGCAGCAAACAAGAAGGAGGTCATGAGAGCCTTTCCTTCAAGAGACTATGCAAGTGACCTTAAGCAAGTGCACTGAAGCACCGCAGCAATTTCCTAATGTTGTAAACCTGCTCAACATTTGGCAATAAACCCCTTTCTGATTCTGATTCTGATTCTAAAGAGCTTGACCTTGATGCAGACACAGTACCGATGCAGCGCAGTCTCGGGCTCAACTGGAACCTTCAAACAGATTGCTTTGTCTTCAGTGTCTCCCAGGAGACGAAACCTTATACTCGCCGGGGAGTCTTATCTATCATTAACAGTCTCTACGACCCTCTTAGGTTTGTAGCACCAGTTGTCATACAAGGCAAGGCCATTCTGCGAGAGCTCACTGCTGAGAATGGTGACTGGGATGCGCCATTACCTCGAGACAAGGAGGAAGCTTGGGCCTCGTGGAGAGCTTCACTGACAGAGTTGTCAAGTCTGACGATACCCAGACCCTACACTGAAACTTCACCATCGACAGCTGTCAACAGAGAATTGTGTGTTTTCTCTGACGCTTCAACAAAAGCTATTGCTGCAGTAGCATATCTTAGAGTCACAGACACTGCTGGAAACCAGCATGTGGGGTTTGTCATGGGAAAGGCCAAGCTGGCTCCTCGTCCAGAGCACACAATCCCGAGATTAGAGCTCTGTGCAGCAGTACTGGCTGTTGAGTTGTCAGACCTGATCTCAGCAGAACTTGATCTTCAGCTTAATGCTGTGACTTATTACACAGATAGTAAGGTGGTTCTGGGCTACATTTGTAGTGAGACCAGGCGTTTTTATGTGTATGTAAGTAATCGGGTCCTGTGCATTCGAAGATCCTCCAGTCCACGCCAGTGGCACTACGTGGCCACAAACCAGAACCCTGCAGACCATGCAACGCGTTCTGTTGCTGCAGGCACTTTAAAAGACACCAACTGGCTTAGTGGACCCAGGTTTCTGTCCAAACCAGAGCAAGACATCCCTGACATCACCTTTGATCTTGTGGACCCAGGTTCAGATCCAGACATCCGACCGCTTGTGTCCACATTAAGCACTGCCACAGCATCCAAGCAACTTGGGTCCCAACGATTCACCAAGTTTTCTTCGTGGCAGTCACTGACTCATGCAATCGCCCATCTGAAACATATTGCCAGTTGTTACAACATGATCACAACAAACAAACCTTGTAAGGGCTGGCATCTTTGTAAGACAGGATTTAGTGTTGAGGAATCCACCCAAGCCTCAGACATCATCATTCGAACAGTCCAAGAAGAGGTTTATGGCGAGGAGATCAAATGTATCATAATACACAAAGAGGTTCCCAGAAGTAGTCCTCTGAAAAGTCTCGATCCCTTTATTGATGCACATGGCCTACTAAGAGTCGGAGGTCGTCTTCACTATTTGAGTCTTGCTCAGAGTGAGAAGACTCCTGTGATTATTCCAGGGAATCATCATATTGCAACCCTGCTCATTAGACAGTACCACGAACAAGTTCACCATCAAGGGCGTCTCTTTACGGAAGGGGCCGTCCGTGCAGCTGGATTTTGGATAGTTGGTGGAAAGAGAAAAGTGAGCAGCATCATCTACCGATGTGTGACATGCAGAAGACTTAGAGCTCCAGTAAGCTGCCAAAAAATGGCCAGCCTTCCGGCAGATCGTCTCTCAACAGACCCTCCCTTCACAAATGTTGGCCTTGATGTGTTTGGTCCTTGGAGTGTTTCTGCACGCCGGACTAGAGGAGGCCTCTCACACAGCAAAAGGTGGGCCGTGATTTTTACATGTATGAGCGTAAGAGCCGTACATATTGAAGTCATAGAATCCCTCGACACATCCAGCTTTATCAACGCATTAAGGCGGTTTCTAGCAGTTAGAGGGCCGGTCAAAAGTATTCGATCAGACAGAGGCACTAACTTTGTGGGTGCTTGTTAGTCCTTGAAGATACCTTCTAACATCGACCACAGTGGTGTCAAGTCTTATCTGTCAGCCCAAGGATGCTCTTGGACATTCAACCCTCCACATGCCTCCCACTTTGGTGGAACGTGGGAAAGGATGATTGGTCTGGCTAGAAGGATTCTTGACTCCATGTTCCTCCAGCTCAAGGGGAAGCTGACCCATGAAGTGTTGGTAACTTTCATGGCAGAAGTAGCAGGCATCATTAATGCCCGGCCTCTTGTTCCTGTAACAACTGACCCCGACAACTCATTCATTCTTACGCCAGCTGCTCTTCTAACACAGAAGGTAAACTGTGTTCCTGCTCCTCCAGGAGAGTTTGGAGCCGCTGACCTCTACAAGCATCAGTGGAGACAAGTCCAGCACCTGTCCAACACCTTCTGGGACAGGTGGCGCAAGCAGTTCCTTCCAACATTGCAATCACGTAGGAAGTGGCAGTCATCTAACCCAAACATTAAGCCAGGGGATGTTGTTCTCCTCAAGGACAGTCAGGTACAAAGAAATAAGTGGCCACTTGGTCTGGTAACACAGACCTTCCAAAGCAAAGATGGTAAAGTTCGCCAGGTCGAGGTCAAGGTCATCAAGCCAGGAGGAGAAACATTGTTTGTGAGACCCATTACAGAAATAGTACTTCTTCTGGCTTCAGATGTCTAGGTGTTGAACTGTCATTGACAAAGTGTGGTGGCGTTAATCACGCCAGGCGGGGAGTGTTCTGATATCAAAAGTTTTTAAGGTAGACTGTTTTCTTGGATTTGGTAAATGTTTAAATATGCAATTGTAACTCTCTGGTGCCACCTTAAAACCTGTAGTCTGTAATAGGACATGATGTCATTGGTAAACAGGAAGTAAGTCTGTGAATTAAGGAGAAGGCATGTGCAGCATGGTGGCCTTAGCCAGATAAATCCAGTGGCATCCACATACATCCTATGCCTTTGGTAGCATTGTGGGTATGTATAGACTTGTTTTATATTTTATGTGCATGTATAGACCACTTTCTTTCAAGTAAGTTCATTTTTCTGTAAGTTTAATGATAAAACCAATCTTATGCAGTTTAAGCTAGCAATCGCTTATGGAGCTAGTTAAAGGGGAATGACAAACGTATTGGATGCATTCATTATAGCAAGACTTGTTAAAATCATAATTTGATGTTTGTATTTGACTTAAAAAGGGAAGTAATTCATATGAACATTGCATGTTGACATATTAAAAAACTGGGTTAATATATTTTCATCGTTATATATGTACATGGTGAATAAGTACAGTGATTATGCCTTGTACTGTTTGTTACAGTTTCACCTTTCCCTGTGTCAATAAACCTGTGAACCGGGAATCGTGTCGTCAGAGTCTTGATGTGGGGAAGGAGTTTAGCTGACTGCCCAACCATAGCAGAGGCAGTACAGGGGCCGATGGCGCTTCTGTCAGTCTGCCCCAGGGCAGCTGTTGCTTCCACCAGCGCTATATAAATGCAGTCCATTATTATTATAGGAACATATATTTATAATTAATGAGGCCTAGAGGCTGATGTCAGTATTCTCACTTTTATTTCACAACTTTTAACCTGCAGAATGTATATTTCCCCAGCCATGTACAATAAGCATACCCAAACCCTTTGATCTATGATCTATGAATTGTAGAGCAATGAAAAACACTGCAGTATTAGTCCCTATTAATTTTATGACATTAAATAGACGTTTTAAAGAAAATTCAATTCTCTTTAACGAAAAACGTTTATTTAGTATTGCACACATGTTGTTTGTTTTATATAAATGCTGTATAAATAAATCGATGTCATTCATCAGTTACAATTTTATTTGTCTGTGTGGTTCCCTGTTTTTTCTCCTTTTCCCTCATTACATGGCAGATGGGAAGAGTGAACAAATGTGATTTGCTCCCTCTGAGCCAAGAATGTTCCAGTGACTCATCCTAAGTTAATACTCTATAGTTCAGTGCTCTCCATGGGGACAGATAGAGATCCTACTACACAAACACTGGCATGAATTTGTAATTGTGGGCACATGTAAACACCCCTTAAATTCATACATGTACAGAGGCTCCAACATTTCATGGCTATGCTGTATTTCTGTATTTTCGCGGCGTGTAGTGGATTGCCGTGCCCTGCAGTCACTACTGTCTGAGCCACAGGAAGATGTGGATGATGGGCACAAAAACCACAAATTTCTTAGATTTGTGTCATCTGATACATGAAGAATCTTTTTGTTTGTTTTACTGGTGCTTTAAACCTATAAACTTTGTTCACCCACAAATATTTTTCCACTGAAAAGATTTGCAAATTACACAAGCATAGTTTGTCACAGCTGAACATCTGAAAGATGCTTTTAGCAAACACTGGTGCAAATACCATGACAACAGAGACAAAGATACAACTATGAAACAATGTGTCAGTGGTTATACAGTCTGTGTCCTACTATATTATTATCACTATCACTAATATTATCAGTATTTTAAAAATACATTTGCATAAGACATTTTAAAATGGCTAGTATTTGAAGCTTGATATTCCTAACTTATTTTTATATGTTTTCTACATTATGCTTAAATCTTCTGGATATATTTTAATTCCCATTCACCAAAGATCATCAAAAGATCATTGCTCACATATATAAATATGGTAAATAGACTGATTCTTACATAGTGCTGTTCTACTCTCTGAGTACTCAAATCACTTTTTATACAGCGTGCCTTATTCACCCATTCACACAAGCACTTTCTCCTGTTCTAAAAATAAAATCCATCCATCTTCAAAGAACTGATCAAGCATTTGTTAAGAAAGATAAAATAACCAGCGAGGAAGACAAAATTGTGGCATGTTTACATTTAAATTTGCCACATTGGTTTGATGAAAAGTATCATATGTAAATATCAGATTGTATTAAGATTTTATCTCATATAAATGGTTGGAAGATCTTCAGCTGGAGTCATTTGCTGAACATTAAATCTGAAGAAATATTGCACTACAAGGTAGAGATTTTTTAGATTGAAAACTTAATGGATCTATTTGGACATCTTTAATTTCGTTATGCTTCTAAGTATTGGGAAGTCTAATTGTTATAACAGAGGAGTTACATCTTCTCCAACATGTTCAAAACTGAAATTAGTTGTGCATTTTAGTCTCCCTTCCATAACTTCCTGTACACACGGACACACTTCCTCAAAATGACTGCTGCCTAGTGTTTACACATGAATGTTGCTCTACCTCGTAAAGCTCTTTGGCTTCTGCCTGGGGATGGATACATGGCAAATAAGCCCCAGCTGTCTGTGACCTAGCCAGCATCAATCTGACCAACTCCTCTGGGAAGAAAGACCAAGGGTCAGCCTGTGTAGATGCTCACGACTTATATAATGGTCCCTTTATGATTCTGTCTATCTTCCACATCCAGGCTGTTATTTATAGCACAAAGGAAGAGTGAAGTAGAACTGATATGGGCTTTGGACATTTGTTTGAGAAAGAGGTTTGAGTCATAGAACCTAAAATTGCTTTCATTGCAGTATTGTGTAGAACAAAGGGTGTTTATAGTACTACTTTCTTCATCATTCAGTTAAATTTGGCTTTATAAAAACAAAAAAAATTAATGACTAAATGAATTAAACGTAACCAAAGAGATTTTTTTCCACCCCAGACCAGCTCCGATCCTGTCACTCAGGACAAAACGAAACTAACAGAAAGCTGAGTGTACTGTGTGTGTTTTTGTCTGTGTTTCACTCTATTTTTGGAGACAGAAGGGTGTCATTGAGGCAGAGAGGCTAATTCAACCTGCCTCCATTGTGTCTGCCCCACATGTATATAATGATCTCATAATGATGCAGGTCTGTTGCTCCTGGAGCTTAGTGACATCTGAGGGCTATCTTTTGTGTCATCAGGATCCAGAATGTTCTAAAAAAAAATTTCACAAATAATTCATTTTTTATAAAGAACTGAATTTGACTCGAGCTAAATTGGTGCCACTCTTTAAAATATTTAGGCTCTAAAAATAAAGTGGCTGTGCTGAAAAATCTATATTTGGCATAATGCCAGTAGGCTACAGCTCTACTTGAATTATTTATATTATAAATATTTATTTTTTTACTGTTGCTAAAACAATATTATGCACATCTAAACATTTACTGGAATAACAGTTGCAGTCTGTCACGTCCCTCCACTTTCTTGATGATACAAATATAATTCTGACAAGTCTGCACACATTCAACAAACCTGCCTACTTCCCTGCCTGGTCTATATAATCTAAACATTATTAATCCAGTAGGTCTTATTTAAAGCACATATACATTCATACAGTGTATTAAATACAATATTTTTTCTCTCTCACACACAAGACCTTCAGTCTGTGTTACATATTTATTTATTTTAAAAAATATATTTTAGTTTGAACTACTTTGTAAAATATTTTACTTGGTTAGCCCAACTGGTAATGTTAGGGTAAACGAAACCACCTTTGTAGAGCAGGCCTCACTTGTATTTGTGTGTATTTGTGTTTGGATTCATTAATATTTTGCAGAATCAGTATGACTGGTTTGAGAACAGGCCTTTGTTCATAGATTTTTTTTCTTTTTAATGTTCTGTTTTGGTTCGGTCTGACACGTCCCACTCCCTATAGTCTAATTTGAAACTACACTAAAAATTCTTTGATGAACCTGCCAAGCACCGCAGCAAACTTAGTAATCAGCTAGCTGGTAAACACAGCGGAACGTTTAGCATCTAAATGGCCAGACATTTCACTGAGGAGTTGTTGGATACCAAGCCGGAGGCAGTAAGTACTGACATTTAAAAGCTTGTGTTTGCCTGATATGCAAAGAGGAAGCAGACGCAGCAATGTTGGCCAACATGTTCATCATTACAGCTTTACAAGCTGATAAGAGCAGTGTCTCCTTACAGCTCGCTGCTTAAAGTTTACTTTGTGTAAATAAACTTTAATAGTGACACTTATGTAATTATGTTTTTCCTATAATAGATTTCTTTGTTTTAGAATGAACTTAATTATACTCAAATTATACAGTAAAATCGGCCAGATCCTGGCTGCACATCACTCTGAGAAGCAGATGTCTTGTAGTTAGTCATTGCTAGTCACATGTGAAGGACATGTCAATATTTCAACTGGCTCTGCCACTCTGACACAAATGTAAACGCCCACATGACCTACCCAGATAGCCTGGAGGCGCCACTGCCACACTGCCAATATCTGGGTCATTGTTCAGCAACCTTTTATGAAACTCAATTCATGCTGAGGCTTGTGGGTCGGATTAAATGCTGCTTCCAGTAGGTGGGAGGTTACATTAAAAGGTTTCAATGTACAGGTTATCTAAAGGTGGGCTGGTAACTGAATAGGATATATTAGGTTTGTTCCAAGAAGTGAAATGCTTATTACTCTCAAGTCTTTTTCTCTGCACAACATTGAGTGAAAAGCAGAACTGCAGGGCAAGAACTGTTGCTGAGTCACCTTCATGTCTACTGCAGAAGTGTTTTGTTGTGAACATAGCACAAAACAATTCTGCTGCACACTTAAACACCTGTGTTTATGCGTTTGGCACTTATCTTTTAATCCAGGCCCCAAAATCAAAGTTGGAAGACACCCTTCATCATCTGAAATATCATAAAAAGGAGCAACGTCAAATCTTTATAACTACCACAATTTAAGCTATAGTGAAAAGCCAGCTGTCAGTTGAGCTCAGACTACAAAAGCACTTAGTGTGGCTGAAAGGGTTAAATGTGACTCATTCTTACGATAGACATTTCCTGCATCAAACCAACACTGAAACTTGATTTCGGTTAAATTTGTGCCAATTTGTGTCATTCTGTGCCACTGGGGAGATTTCTTACATTTCATATGTTAGTGGTGTGGCTTTAACCCTCTGACTTCATTACTATTGATTGCTTCAACTGAGGCCAAATTGAGCTAATTTGTATGTGAGCACTCAGCATGCATCTCTTTGAATAGGAGTATCAGCTCAAATGTCTAAAATGTCAATGACTGTGTTTTGAATATTAATGAAGGATGAACACCCATCACCTAAGGAAGCTGTCCCTCTTTTTTAAATACAGCCACAAAAGGAAGCATTATTTTAATCTTAGAAATATGACTGTTTGAAAGCCAAAGCAGTTTATTCCCAGTGAGGCGAAACCTTTATTTTTCTCAGGATAGTTTATCGCTCTCAGGAAAATTCTCCTGTGTGCTGTTATAAGTTGGTATGCCATCCTGTGATGCATCCAGTACACTATGTAGAAAAGTGGTAAAAAATAGCTCACCAAATAGTTCCTAAGTGGCCAGGCAGGCAGGACTGATTAACCATGCAAGATTTCTGTGAATCTTCAAGATAGAAACTGCACCAGTGCTAATGGCACATCCACACATGTGCAATAACACTAAGTGCAATAATCTTTTCTGGCATCGTTGTATTTTTACTCAGTTGTATATAGCATTTGTATTCTATTTTTATCTTATTGTATATTTTATTCTATTTTATTCTACTGTATATAGTATTTTATTTTATTCTATTCTGTACAGTTGTGTACTGTATTTATTCTTATTGTATTCTAATTTTTGCTTCATAACTTTTGCACTGTCCACTTCCTGCTGTGACAAAACAAATTTCCCACGTGTGGGACTAATAAAGGTTATCTTATCTTATCTTAAAACATCTACAGCTCCTCAAATGGCCACTTGACACTCCAAAAGCAAGTCAGACTCCCATGTTAAAGCATCTAGCTTGAGTAAAAATGAAGTTAAAATTTTTGTACAACTAGAAACAAAAGTATGTGGAGCCAATAGCCATTGGCTGTCAAGGCTTGAGTTACTGAACTGGACCTTCTAACTGTGTGGTGGCGTGTTGGTGACTTTTGGAGAATTTCTTATATAACTGTTTCTGGATTGCATCACTTTAAAAAAAAAAAAAAGGTGATGTAATCCAGAAATCGAGAATTCGTGAATTTAAGGTAAAAATTTGCATTGCACTTTTTTAAGCTTTATTACCGCTTGGCAAGTAGTAAGTGAGTGTTTGCAGACATGTCAGTTTTTTTCAATGCAAACTACAGGCAACTGTGACAGTCTGCTCGTGACCAAAGCAAATACAAGGAGGTTTTTGATACAGCAACGTCTTTGCAGACAATTTCAGCAACCCGCAGGAAATACTTGGCAATCGGTCAGGGATTACAGATTTTTCCCTAGCAACTAGTGATTATATCACATCCTGTTTGGCAGACAACTCTTGGGTTATTTGTTTATGACATCACATGAGAAACTTTTATAGGACCATCAGTCTTTTTGTAAGTGCTTTCACCACCAGTTAAGCCTTCAGATAGATTGCTTTTTCTGAATACATTTTCAGACACAGACGTTGTTTACTGTTTATAGCCAGAAACCAGAAGCCGATGTCATGGTGGTTACGACTTTTATACATATATGCAGCTTATACTGGTAACCCACCTATCTACCTTCTTTTAATGTTTAGCAGGGAGAGGTTCTTGCAGTCTGTGATTTCTTTGTTTCATCGATGCTCAGTAACAAATTGAGCTTTTACACCATCCTGGTTTAATCTCTGTAGGCTTTCTAATTCATGTTTAAAGTTAGTCCCAGTGCTATTGTGACATATTCAGTTTTAATGATTGTTTTGTGTTCAGGCTGTGTGGGGAGAAGTGGGCTGCATTTGTACGTAGATGTTCCAGTAAATCTGACTGTGGTGGTGGTAAGACAGGAAATCCTTGATTCACACAAATAGGAAGTTATTGAAACCTATCAGCTAATGCAGAGCTTTAGTCAATACAAAGCATCCTCACATACTATGCCCTCTTCTGTTTAAGATAGGTCAGTGTGACATGGAGAGCCATGGTGATGGCATTCTCTCTGGATCTATAAGCTTTGTAGGCTTACGCTACACAGGGGTAGAGGAAGGGTGGATATGTTCTTTAATGCCAAGCACTTTGACATGATGGGTTTCTGAGCCACTAGTCAGTTAGACATCTGATGCTCATAATATACCTCATCTCATGTTGTTTTTGGTATTGTTGTTAATATTGTTGCTGTGCTTATTGTTGCATATCAACATAACCTATACTGTTTTTTTCTATACATATATTAAAATTACACTGTGGTTGAAGCATCTCGTAACTGTTTTGTGTGTCTATAGCTTCAAATTAATAACTACAAATGGATTTATAACCACCAGTGTTAGGTCCATATATTTATAGATCAGCTACATTTAACAAGCTATTCTAAAAATCACAAATATTCTCATTATTGACTATACTCTTTTGATGGGTACTGAAAATGAGCTTTCATATCTGTTTGATGTTATGTTTGTGTGTCCTCTGTGCAAAAATGGGAGAAGAGAATGGAAAAAATTGCTCACAAAAAGCGTGCCCTCCTCCTCCACCACCTCCTCCACCTCCTGTGCATCATCTCTGTCATTTTCTATTTCCACTCTATTTGTCACCCTTTTTCGTCTTTCATTCTCAACTTGTGCTTCACCCTTCACCCTCTCTCACATCTCTGTCTTCATCTTTCTAGTTTTCCCACCTTTTTTCAGCCCTCTGGAGAGAACATCCTACAGGTTGCTGCACTTACTGCCTGCCGTTTGGAATGCTAATGTGGTCGGCTGATGTGTGACACAGTGACCAGAGTGAAGATAGCTTGAAAGGAGGAGAGAATTGGGGAGTAGTAGGGAGGGAAATGAGAAAGCCAGAGGGAAAGCGAGAGAGCATAGGACCTCCGGGTTTTCAGGGGAGGGAGGGGAAGGTGAATAACAGAGCAGTAGAGGGGAGGGATGGAGGGATGTGACGTGAGCGAGCGGGAGTATGGAAACTGATCATTGCAGGCAGAGCAGCGCTGGATGATTTTACTCTCCCTCATCCTCTCTCTCTCTCGCTCTCTCTCTCTCACCACCCCACATCCCCTGTGATGCTGCTCTGACCAGACTCTGCCTCAGAGAAAAACAAACACTAACCCATCCACATACTCATACACTGACAGGAAGCAGAGAGGGCTGCTGCTGCTCCTTCCTTCCTCTTTTTCTTACACAGATACACACTCTTCCACTCCATCTAATTGCACAACACCCACCTTGCCTTGCAGCTAAGAGAAGATCAAGAGGAGGGCACGGCAGGAATGTGAGTGAGGAGCTGCATCTGAAAACGCCTGCCCAAAAGGACTCCTCCCTCATCTGTCTTGGTGATTAACTCCAGATCTGCAGCAGGTGAGCGAGGCATGTTGAATTCTCATCTGATTCCCTGTGTTGCATGTCGCAGTGGCCACTACCTACTGATTCTCTGTGTCAAAGCATTAGTGGTGTCTGAGCTAAGATCTTCTCCAAGTCGTGTGTAACACATGGTTCTACATGTTATCTCCTCACTGCACTACTAACTGATAATGAAGCTTATCTGATAACATTTGCAGAGCTGGGTTTTGTTCAGAGGATGCCAGCTGAGTGTTTTTGTGGGGATGCACTGCAGTCAGGCAACGCCGAAAAGGAGGATGATTACAGTGCAGTGCGAAGCAGGAACGTACTGCACACACCAGTACTATATTTGAGATTGTATCTCTGTGCTGGAATTACACTCAGTGGAGATCTGATATAAACAACAAGATTTCCCATCAGCTCCTTTTCTTTTTTTTGCTGCCTGTGCAAAACATTAAGAAAGACAGTGCAGAGCGTTTCTAGTTTAAGCTCCAGAGGCAGATCAAAGTTTATGTGAGGGAGGCTGATTCCCACGCACGCAGTGTGTTAAGGCAGCAGCACCGGTGGCTTCATATTGTGTTGCTTTATCTTGGCTATATAGTGCATATAATAATAAAGACACTCAATTAAGTATATAGGCTTGATTTAGCCTATCACCTCTTCAGAGTAACTGTGGCACAAGCTTTCTGAACATTCATTCACATGCGTATTTACACACACACACACACACACACACACACACACACACACACACGCACGCACACACACACACACACACACACACACACACACACACACACGATCTTAGATATGATTTCAAACTAAAGTACACAAATTCATACCTCATACCAAGCACATTATTGTATATTAAATATACACAAGCGTACAAACACACACACACAGTTATTCTCCACATGAATGAACACTTGTTGATCCAGATTTTCAGTTCCCAGTTATTGGGTCAAATGCTTCACAGGCAATGTGAAACACACGCGCACATACACACACCCACACAGATGCCTGAGTGACACCTACAGAAACATCCAACTGCATCCACATTCGTTCCACAAAAATAAAAGGGAAAGCAAGGTCATGTGGATCTGAACAGCAGAGCTGTGATTTTGGCTGAATGTGTTTGCATTGCGTGGCAATTCAGTATTTACTTTAATTAAAGGGCAAAAATCAGCGAGGCATGTTATCCATTCTCTGATACGATATCTAATCCTTAATACTCTCCTGTCAAACCTGAAATTAATGTTTGAACACCTTTGTTTTACATGTGATTGATGTTCTGTGTTTTGCCTTTGCTAAGTGGAGCACAATGCTTTACATCAGCCACAGAGTCTGACACGTTTTGTTTGACATCATGCTTTAAAAGCTGTTATAATGCAGACAAAAGTACTGGTGAAGCACAAACATTGACGCTACTTAATTTACCTCCAGTGAAACCCTGGATGTTGGACTCTGCTCAAAAATGGAAGTACCTGCCTACAAAAACCCATTTAGCCTGAACTTGATCACGTTGTCTTCATAGCAACCGCTCAGGATGATGTTTTGAAGCAGCACCAAGGTGGATCTCTAATCTTTTAATGTCCAAATTAGGATTTTTTTTTTAAATACAAGGATCCCTCCACTTGTTGCAGACATTTCGTGATGTAACCATTTAAGCAAAACAGATGAGCTGACTTTAGATTCAGGGCTTATTTTCTTTCCTGCAGCGCTGCACATACATCACACCCATGGTCGAATTATGTATTTTTATAACTGGCTTTATTTTTTGTAATCTCTTTATTGAAATGCATATTCCAAGTACAAGGACCAAAACCACCAAAGCAACGATAGGCAGGAATATACTGCAATATTTGAGTTGTGACATTATGTATAACACAAATATTACACTTCCTGGGTTGATAGTTTTTAATTTTCATAAATTGAATTGTGAATACATGGGACTAGATATCACTTGTTTGTTTTTTAGTGTTGGGACTTGTTTCTATGTATAAAAAGATCAAATTTTTTAATGATAGTGTATTTTGTACCAACATGTCTTAAACTTTAAATTATTCATCCTGCTCTGGCTAACAAACACGAATCTCAATGCTTGAAACACCAAGATCTAGCAGAGGAAGAGGGACATTTTAGTTGAGATGGCAGCTGCAGAAGGAGGAACAGGCAGGAAGAAAAAATGTGCTCTGATTATCAGAGGAAAAATAATGTATCTATTTCTTTATTGCTTTAAAATGTGCCAGCAAATGTTTGCTTTCTCCAGCTAATTGGAGAATATATGTAATCCTGTTGTGTCTTATTCAGCAACAAAGCTGTTGCGTCTTACCAGCTTTGCTTTTTGTACTGACATTATGTAAAGAAAAGATGTCTGTGGGGGTGAATCGGGCTGATTTTGATGTCTTGTTGTGTTCCAGTGTGAGACTCCCTGCTGTGTGTTGCTGCACGGGGAATGCACGGTGGATATAGAGACGTGGCCTGAACACAATGAGCAGCCAGGACAAATGGGTCACACTGACCCCAGCTGAATTCGCCTTGCTACAGGAATACACTCAGTGTGAGTAGAGGAGGTACTCTCAGTTTGCATCTGACTGTGTTAAGGAAGCTGTGCTTTTTCTTCAGGGACAATAAGAGGTGACATTACACAGTCTGGTTGATATCTGTGTCCTTAAACTGCAGCCTAAAATGTATATTGTATACAAAAGTTGGACTTGCAACTGGTGTCTTCTAGTCTTACTGACCATTCAAAGTACTTTCACAGCGCAAACCACTTTATCTGCCTTACATAAGTGTCCAATTTAGAGTCACCAATCAATCTAACATGCATGTATTTAGAATACCAGGAACAGGGAGAAGTCAAAACTGCACACAGGATTGACCACAGCACAGGAATACAGCTTCAAGGTCTGAAAAGACAAACCAGTGCCTTAAACCTGGAATCTTTCTAATGGCCAGCAGGAAGATGACTCCTCTAGTTCCAAAAAAGAAGCTTGGTCATATGGAAGTCTATAGGACAATGACTGTTTGTCATCCTCGATGCCTCAGTAATTCTGAGCTCAGTCATTAGTTGCATGTGTTAATAAATACAACATGAATTTTGTAAATCCCAGTTAGAGCCAAAAAGGAAGAAAAACATGCAGAGCCCCTCTGTTTGTCAGTCAGATCAACCTTTTACTCATCACATCCAATTTCAACAGCAAAAATGCTCAGCCTTAATGTGTCACGACATGACAGTCTATGACCAGACTTCAGAACCATGGTAACCTCAGAAAATTTGCTTAGATTCTTCTGAAAGGATGAATTTTGTTTCATTATTTTTTTTTCTTTTCATAATCACAGTCAGGTAGCTTGAGAGTCAATTATTACAAAGTATTTGTGATGATTTAACCTAACAGTAGGAGACTGGAACTTCAGTCTCTTGATCAAATGTTGGTAACTTGATATCTACTGTGTACTTTTTCCATGTTTTGTAGTAGAAATACACCAATATGCTTTCTTGGGAATGCTTAAAGCCAGATTCATTGTCTGGTTTGTGTCTGGTTTATTTAGTTCTTTGTCTAACCAGAGAGGGTTATGAGAATTAAACTAAGGGATAGGCAAAGGAGATGGACTTATGTGCAGTCTCACAAACACCGTGTCACCAAACAGTCATTATTATTCCCTCTCACCTTTTCTTCTGTTTTTCTTTAGCAAGCAGATTTGTTTACATCATACTACTCCTTATTAATTTTTTGTCCTGAAAGTATAAAGTTTTGTCTACATTCTGAGTGCAGGATTTAAGGTGAAAATCTATTTGGTGACATCTTAATAAACTGTAGATCACCTACAGGTTTAAGTTATATACACAGATCCATCTTTTAAACTAGTTTGTGTAAACTGTGTTTTCAGCCTACATTCGGACAGAAGTTAAATCAACAAGTTTCTTGATGTTCTGATCCAAACGATAAATAGTTGAAATGTTGAAGTCATGCACGGTGACTCCTCTGTGTGATACTGAGATCTAGAGTTGCCATTAAAACACTTCTCTGTTCAGGTCAGCATGAAACATGCTTCTCTGTAGATACGTCATGTATAATCAGAGGAGGATAGGAATATGAAAATGTTTCATTGCTTTGATTGAAGCTTAATGCTGACCTTGGTCTTTGAGCAGATGAGTGAAAACATTTATTGTGAAGAAGCAGAAAACTGCAATTGACTTTTCATCAGCAGATTTTTTTAAATAAAAGAGATACTTGGGATTAGATAACTGAGCCGGTAAGTATACACGGACATTTCCTGTAATTTCTCATCCCAGCATTCTGGAGAATATTGTTCTCTTACTGGGATCTATACAATAAGACTGGGCCTCATTCTGCACTTTATGCTTAGAAATGTTTTTCCTTACAGACAAAATGGATATGCATGCAAAATTACAGTTTCATGAAATGCATGCACCTCCCAGTTTTGTTTTTACCACCATGTTTGTCTTAGTGAACCAGAATCGTTTTAAATTGAAAAGCCTGCACTCTATATTTGGAATCAGCATGCTGTTACTGCCACATTTCGTTTACCTCAGGGTGTATCACAGGGAGAGCACTGAAACTGAGAAAAGCCCGATCACTCACTAGGCCAGTTTTAGTTATGGACAGAGTTGAGCTAATCCCACCCAAACCATCTTCCTGCACAGCCAATTGAAAAAAAGCACAGAAAACACTTCTGATTGGAAAGACAGATTACAGCCCACCTCCAAAGTCTCCTATTGCACAGCCTTTAAATGCAATCAGTTAACACACAGAGGTGCTCTTCTCCCTTAGTTAACCCACGCACTTTAACATAAGGGTAGATCATCACATCATGTTTTTTTTTCTGCAGTTTGGAAAATGAGTATTTTGCTTCTGCTAAGTCCATAGGAGACTTTTCCATTAGTGCTTCTTTTCTCACAGGCTGCATGGCACTGAGACAGAGCCTACGACTGTGTGACTGCATTTACTTTTCCAGTAGATGTGTGTTGCGCATTTTATTCTTTTTATAAAAGGATATTTTTACTTGTGTACTACCCTGGCAGTGAATGAGCATCATAACAACAAGAAAATAAAAAAATAAATAAAAAAAATAAATAAAACAATCCTGAGAGAGGAGAACCCACCAATTGAACAAGGACTCAAATCAGCATCTACAGGTTACATGTCAGCTGTTATAACATCAGGTCTTTGTGTTGCCCTCCTATTATTTATGACATGGCAGGCTGGAATTGAAAGCAAAGCTTAGTCTGCAATAACTAAGGCAATGAATGTTTTGTTCCCTGAGTGGTTGAGGCCTATAAAGATTAAAAAAAAAAAAAAGAGAAGGAAACCTGCTCTTGAGGAATATCACTTTTGTTGTTTAGAAATAAGGTTCTAATAGTAATTTACTCTACATGCCTTTCATATTCAAGTAAATGTGTTTTGTAATGAATTTAAGTCACTCTTAGTTAGGTTCTAATTGGCAACAGGTCGACATAGTTTTCCTTATATAAAAAAGACGAGAATTTAACCTCTGCAACAACAAAAAAATGGCTATCCTGTTTGCTAACAGGCTGAAACATTAAAGCTGTTAGGATAAACATATCCTAGACTGATCCCTCCACAAAAAAGGAAATAGATGACGTATTCTGCTCGAACTCTCTGCTACAAAAGCAAAACAAATATGTTTAAGTATCTCCTCATTAACTCGTGTCACTGCTTTGTTTATTTAATTTTCTCCAATTCACACGTGAGTTTTGAGTTGAGGCAAGTTTTCACTTCGTCACTGGAAGTTCTTGGAAAGCTGGCAGGATTTCAGCATCATGCCTTCCGTAATCCTCCTCATAAATGGAAGCAAAACCCAGACGTTCCCGTGCACTACGCACAAACACATATTCTCTCCAGTAGCATCAAACCACCACGGTAACAACAACAGTGTGTCTGTTAATGTAAACTGCAGTGCAGTTAGAGTCGCTGTGGTTAACATCAGTTGTTCTAATTATATAATCTTGACGTTGTAATTGCCTGCTCTAACTTGTCTTGCTGATGTAGAAAACTGAAGCTGCTGAAGCGTTTAATCTTTGTGGCGAGCTATGATTGATTCATTTGCAGCCCAACAGTTGGCTTCCCTGCTCACCAGGCTGCGCTCTGGATTCCTGGAGTTTATGTTACGCTCCAACATGTTGACACATTTCATCATTTGAAATGGTACCAGGAATGGAAAATATGATGATACCTGGCATGCTGCAGGACGACGTGCACCACCCACGCATAGTTTTGGACAGACGCTGGAGATACGAACACCAGTCACAGTAAATCGTTTAAAGTGAGACAAATTATGGAACTAGCTGTGGAGAAGAATAGTTGTTACGTATTCAGTGTTTCTACAACCTAAGTGGTGTTTTTGTAGTGTCCTTGTGTAACGTCACAGTAGATGTTTCATATGTCAGTTATTTTCAGTCCCAAACAAGACATCTTTTAGTCATTTGAAACAATTTTTTTTTCATTTGCTCTTAGTTTGAATCTTAATAATTAATGCTTTCCATCTCTTTAGCTCTTGTACCAGCTTCTCACTTGGTTTAAAACAACATTGTTCTTCATTCTGTGAAACGCTCCTCTTCTTTTTGGCACATAGTGCATTATGGTGGGGTTTTTACGTGTTTTGCAAATATTTTGGGTTTGAATCATTCAAAATAGAAGAAAGGGGAGAAGGGAAGAAGTATAATAAAAAAAGAGACACATAGTGGTCATAATGGGCAATTATCTACACATGTGTGGAGGCACATGCACGTGGATGTGTGTGTGTGGAAGACAATTTCTGGATAATTATGTTTCAATGAGCTTGGGGCGATTCTTTGTGCCCTCTGCAGCTACAGGTTATTAAAATATCCCTTTATCTGAGCTATAACAATGGACATCACATCCCCTCGCCTTCCTTTTTAATCTCTACTTTTATCTCCCTTGTACTGCATCTCACCCTTCATTCTCATTAAAGTGAGGAGTTCACACTTTCATAACGATTTAATGGCCGTGTGCTGAGGCAGGCACCTAAGATCTGGCTCACAACAATTAAGAGCTTCTATCCATATAATAGATTTACTAATGCAAGTTATGTGGCAGTGAGCTGTTTAACAGAAGGGCAATTATTTACCAAAGAAGGTAAAAAAAAAATCCTCAGAGTGTTTATGAGCCTCAAAAACATTACATTTCTGTTCTGTTGTTCCTCATTATTGTGTGGCACAGAATGGTTAAATCATTATCCTGATAGAGAAAACACACTGTAATTCAGCTGTGCCTGCTGAATGTAACAGGCAGTGGATACATAATCACTCTGCTCGGTAATGGTTTTGCGTAGTTGGTGTGCTCATAAAGATGGTCAATAATGATGACACACAGTCAGTTCAGTGTGGGTTGTTTATTTCTAGTCTGTATTGGTAAAATGCGTCCTGAGAAAATCAAAGATCCAAAGCTATTAGTGCAGGAGGTGACAAATTGCTGTCGAGAGGGGAAGAGAGCTCAAATGCAAATGCAAATAGAGACAGAATACCTGCTATTATTAGCAATAACACATAGATTTTTGGACATGTCTTTTCTTCAGAATCTGCAGTGTGGTAAATAAGGTCCAAGCTCTTGTATAGTAACTGGTGGCTCTATAGCAGACTACATCTATTTAAGGTCTGATTCTCTGAAATACGTTTTTTTTCTATCAAATTCTTTTTATACAGGTTTATTCTTATTTGCTTTATTTCCCTTCCTTAACTGCAAGGCTAACCTCTCAACAGATCAGATGATTATAAATCTGGGGCATGCTGTTCGGTTTCATAAACAGCAGCATAACCTCAGCTTCCCGGGCTGCTGGATTTACCTCATAGCAGGTTGGGATTTTAGTTCTAGAAACATTTATTCAGCTCAAACACACAAGCAGACAAACATATGTTCACTGGACACTTCAGTTATGCCCTGTTGGAACTGGATTGGAGCCCATTTTACCTTGAGAACTGTTCTAATTATTCATGGTACAGATTCAACAAGGTGCTGGAAACATTCCTCAGACATTGGTGCATATCGGCATGATAACACCACACTATTGCTGCAAATCCTTGATGTAAATCTCCTGTTTCAGCACACCCTGAGCTGCTCTAGTAGATTAAGATCTGCTGACAATGTAGTGAACTCACCGTCAGGTTCCAGAAACCAGATTTTCACTTTGCAACATAGAAATGGTCAGCGCCAATACTCAGGTGGCCTGTGGTGTTTGTTGATGCTCCACTAGTACTAAGGGGCACAACGTGTTTTTACATTATTATTACACAACCACATTATTACATCACTACCACCAGTAACCACTGGTACCATTCATGCTGTCTTATTGTTTGCACCCAATTGTAACCCTACCATTCCAGTGCTGCAACAGAAATCAAGACAAAAAGTGAATTATGTGAATTATAACCGCAGCTTCATGTTTTTAAGCTAACAGAAGTGGCACTCAGTGTGGTCCTCTGCTGCTGTGACCTGCTTCAGTTTTTTTGATATGTTGTGCATCTAGAGATGGTCTTCTGCATTCCTTGGTTGTAACAAGTGGTTTTTTGAGTAAGGATTGCCTTGCTCGAAGCATGTCTGCTGATTCTCCTCTGACTTCTGACATCAACAAACCATTTTTGCACAGAGGGCTGCTATTTACTGGATAATTTCTTCTTTTTGGGCTCTTTATTGTAAACCGTAGGGATGGTTGTGTTGAAAACTCCCAGCAGATCAGCAGTTTCTAAAACACTCAGATCCACCACCTGATGCCAACAATCATGCTGTGCACAAAGTCCCTTAAATCATCTCTAGTCACCATTCTGATACTCAGTTTGAATTTCAGTAGGCCATCTTGACCAATGGCCAGTGCATATTTATCTGTTGGTGACGATGAAAAACAGTAATTAAACAGTAATTACTTATCAACATAAAAAATATCCCTCACAGGCCTTTTTCATTTGTATAAAGAGAGCAGAAAGATACCATACGTGAAGCACAAACTTAAACAAGCTTCTTAATGTAATTTGTAATGTGCACACACCAACTTGTGCTTAGAGAGAAATGTGAGAAAATTAACTTCACTAACATTAGAACCTGGTATCTGTGGTGCAGCAAATTGATTCAGCAGTAGGGCTCATAAACTCTCTGTAGCATGCAGTAATTATCACAGCAAATCTCTGCCTGATGAAGTTATTTTTGTCCAGTGCTGAGTGCTTAAACAGAGAGTGAAAATAATGAGCCACTGTGGTGATTTCAGTCTGTTTTTTAGTCACAGCAGTCTTTGGCATTTTGTCTCTTTCAGGGAAATGACAATAGTTATATCATTTTTGTGTGGTTCAATTCAGATTTTTAACTTTACATAATGTTTACATTTAATATTTACCCATATCGAGTTGTATTATCATGTAATATATGCTACACGCGACTGTGACCACAGTTAAAGTGGGCACACCTTCAGCTGTGTGTGTACGACTGCTTTTAGAGAGATAAATAGAGCAGATATACTGTATTCATATTCACATTTACTACATTCACCCACCTTGTCCCCCAACTGCCTATGCTGAGTCTGACTGTCACACATTAGTCTGCACTGGATGTAACAATACCTGCATGCAGTAGCAGTGGCACATCTGTCACAGAAATGCTGCAGGTTGAATTGGTAGTGGAATTAAAATTATCCAGCAGAAAAAGAGCAGCAGAAGGATGAAATCACAGCTGCAGCTGAGGTCCGAGCAACAACCACACCGAGGCACCGCCTCAATCATCAATGCTAGACAAACATCTGCATCTCAGCCAGTGGGTGTATAGAGATTGGTTATTAATAAGTAATGAGCAGTAAATATTTGCTTAGTTTTCCCTTAACTTGAAAGATACAGTAATTTGGCTATACAAATACACCAGCTGTTCATATGGACTAGAAGGAATACAAAGGTTTTGGTATATTTAAATCCTGTACACTCTACCTCTAACAATAAAATTAGATCATACTGTATATAAAATATTCACACTTGTAGTTTTCTAGCTGTTAATTTGCTACAACTATAAACTGAGTGTTCAGGATTTATTTTTCCATGTCACGACAAAATATAGCGCTTACATCATAAATGAGAAGTATTTTTTTAAAAATGCTAAAGATGTATCTACCAAAAATAAAAAATAAAAATGAAAATTATTCAGGGCTATTTTATTCTTCTGTCTGCCTTAGAAGTAGTACCTTATACAAGTTAAGTGTATTATGTTTGTGTATTATTTTATTTCAAGTGAATACTTTTTCCCAGAACTTGTAATTTACCACATTTTTTACATCTTAGGGGAATTAACCTGATGCATTTTCCTTTATCTAAGTACTAATTCACTTTGCAAGCAGCCTGCATATTTCATTAATGGTCCATCTCTTCCCTGCTGAAAATAGTTATTTGGTATTGTATTTGTTTTAGTATGTTATTGTGACCTTTACATGTGTTCACAATTCTGTTTTATCTAGTTGTTATCCCCGGTTGGTGTTTTCAACTCCTGCCCTGTATTTGAACTTGAGGTACTTTTACAAATGTCTGCCATGCCTGTTTACGTGTCCTGTTAAAGGCCATGGCTGGTTTGTAGTTGTACTAAATGTGGATGATATATTTAATGAAGCCCTGAATAATGGTTAATATAAAAAATGATCTAAAAGATATTAAGTCAGGTTTCATTCATGGTCTGACCTTTACAGTTGGTAGAGCAGAATACATCTTCACAGGTCTGACTCACATATGGAGGTGTGTCTCCCTGTAGGCATCAAAATGCTGCATCCAAGTTAAATCAGCAATACTGAGTGCATGACGTGCATGCCTCTATAGCACTTACAGGTGCATCCACACCTGCATGGGTACAGAAAAAAATGACACCTACTGCAGATAGGGTAACTCCATGAACCCACATTTGTTTTTATAAATTAAAAACCAGAAAATGCAAAGTACTTTGAACTATATAATATAACTGAATTATGTAGATATCAATCATATATAAAACATAACACAAATAAAGCATGTCTGAATGTTTTCTCATAGACTCAACCAAGAAGCTGAAGGATGTGCTGCAGGAGTTCCATGGAGATGGTGTGTTGGCTAAATACAATCCAGAAGAGGTATGTTCAGTTTATACTGGATTATATAACACATAGTTTATAGTCTATTGACTCAGGAAATGCCAACAGCAAGCATATATCACACTTCAGCATTTCTTTCCGAAAACATGAGTAAGTGATTTAGAGAGATTTTAAACATGCATACATTTTAAAGATAAAACAATAATCAAGAACGCAACTAAAAAAAAAAAAATACTCAACTACTAATTGCTGCATCATAACAGTTCACAAATCTCTAATTCAATAACAGATAATCACAACTACATAACTGCATTTTCAAAATGTGTGTAAATATGTGATGTGCTTATTTTGTGCATTTTAAATGACATAACCATGTGATACTTCCATGAATATGTCGCGATTCTTTCTTTCTTCAATGCTGCGGAGTGTAGAAGCAGGAAATTCTCAGCCAGGTATCTGCTGTCTCTTCCTCTTGATTTATTTTTCATTTATTGTCTGTGTTTTTCTAGTTTCTCTAATCACTAAATAATTGAACTCTCTTAAGGATTGTAGAAACTTCTAGAGGCAATGCAACCTATTGCAGGAAAATATTAAACCCTTAAAGTGTTTACCACAATCTGGCAATAACCATGTGCGTGAGCAAAATGACATTAAAAAAATAGGCTCACTGTTGTATCTGTCTGAACACAACTTGCAAATTGATACAGCTAGCAAAACACAACAAAACAAAAACAGTTGTCATCAAAGCTGCATAAAAAGGCATCTGTATGTAGGCCACACATAGTGCAGTAAATAAAAGAAGCTAAAACCCAAAACAATTCAGACATAGCCAAGTACAAAAATGTGCAACATTTTGCAAAATATTGAAAACATGATACTGAAAATCCTCGGCATTTCACTCAAACCTGAATTCAACAACTAGCGCTCTTATTTTTATTTTGTTTTAGGAGATTGACTTCCAGGGCTTTAAGGTCTTTATGCAAACATTCCTGGAGAGTGAACTCCCTGAAGAGTTCTGTCAACACCTTTACATGTCGTTTAGCAACAAAGGACCCAAACCCAGTCCCTCATCTTCTGACAAACCTCGAGTCTCTGGTAAGTGTAGAAAAGAAATTCTTTCCCTAACATGCCCTCAGTTCATAAACACAGCATGTTGGTGTTTTATAGTCAGTGATGTGTATAAGAAAACATCCCCACTTGTGTTGCTAAGGTTCAGCCAATATGTCAGTTATTCTCGTCCTTCACTGCGCTTCTTTTGGGGATTGTTATTGTCATCGTAGAGAATGAATCACTTTACTCTTCCTTTGCTGTGTGAAAAAAAATGGCGCCGTCACTGTTTCTGTTTTGTGCCATTGGACAATTTATTCAATTTAATGCCAAGTCCAGCCCGATGGCACTCAGTGTAAATTGTAGTGTAGAAGCTGCCAATTGACTTGGCAATAGTTTTGTTTGTTTATAGCAATATACTAATGTCTCATTTGTGTGTGGTAATGACTAACTGATATTAAAATAATACTTAACACTTCAGATCAGTCCTCGTTCAGACAGCATCTCCTGCACTGCCACTTGGCTTTGACACCTCCTTGACTGCCTACCAGCTCAGATAATTAATAATAAAGTCTGTCTCGTGTCACTGAGTGCTAAAAAGCAACATGTGTTTTATCTTCAAGTGACCAGGCTCTCTAGCTCTCATTAGATAAGGTTTTTATGAAGTTTCATTGTCCACAGAGGAAGGAGGTTGGGGTGGATGATTTGAATTTTTGAGACAATAAACTCAGAGTAAGTTGGGCAAAACTGTCTTGGTATTGTTTTTATTACACTTCTAATATTGGCGGCCTTTAATAAATCCTCAATAAAAATGTCAAAATACAAAATGTAATCTTAATTTATGGTTTTCATAAACTGAACAATAAACTTGTATAACCATAATGTTCAGTTTATTGTGGTATATTTCTCCAGTGTGATATCATGACACACAAGGTGACTAAGCAGTGAGAACAGTGTGTATGTGAACTAGCTATTGACTATACTGCCAGAGCTTGAGTTGGCTAATCTCCTGGTTCAGCTTTACTTCATGTATAATAGGTCCAAAAGGAAAACTTAAGCAGATCACTCAAGGTTTAAAAATAAATAAAAGAAAATGAGGGAAAAATATTTTCTCTTCCCATAATAAATAAAAAAGGTGTTTAAACATCTGTTTGTCTGCCTTATAAGAACAAATACATGAAACATATATAAACTTAATAGCAATGTTAACAACAATATTAATAATGAACTTTCGTGTGTGTGTGTGTGTGTGTGTGTGTGTGTGTGTGTGTGTGTGTGTGTGTGTGTGTGTGTGTGTGTGTGTGTGTGTGTGTGTGTGAGAATGAATAGATAAATAAATAAAAATAAATACAATAAAATAGATAAAGCCCAAACCCAAGCCCAAATACATTCAACCATTTTTAAGATATAGCTTCTTTTCTTTTTACATGCAGTGAACAAATCTGTCATAAGCACTCTGTTTTTGGAGGATACCTTTTCTGGCATAATGCATAGATGGAAAATCATATCTAAGACATTAGTTGTAAGTGTATATTGTTATTTAAGTGGAGAACTTTTTGGAATAATGGGTTGTCTAACAAAAACATCAGCTTTGTTTCATGAAACAAGACAGCTGCACCATCTGTGTGAAATGTCAGCTTCAGATAAAGTACAACCGGACCTCATTCTAAGTGTCCTAACAATAATTACAAAACAAACTCAGAATTGTCATGACTCCCAGCTTTGGGAAAGATAACCTTGTAGTAGAGCTATTCACAAATTTCTGTTAAAACTATGTAAATAATGTGTAGCAAATGTTTGTGTAGGCTTGATTAAATGTAAAATTTTCATAACTAGGTTTCCTCCAAAAACATTGTATTGTTCCTAATTACTGTGAACTTAAATAACAATAACTAAAAATGATGTGTGATGATGTGTGTGGGCTTTAGTTGTTACATTTGATTTGAAGCACAGTTAAAATAATGGAATTGCCTCCCAGATTTAGACATGTTTCTGCCATTGAACCACAGGAAAAAATGAGTTTATTATAGAAAGGTTATATAAAAAATGTTCTCCAGTTACTAGTCTTATTCTGTGACTGGAAATTGAAAACTTTCCTTGTGGAGATTGAGGAGTACTGGAGTACATTTACAGCAAAACAATGAGGTTTCTATAACTGCCATTCTATAAATTCATTTGTAGCCTTACATAGAGGCATTATTTTTTTCTTGAAAGTAATACTTGGTTAGCTGGTAGTGCATTAGTAAGTAAATTAATAATCATAAAGAGTGAACATAATATCCTAATATAGTTTGAATACACAGCCTGGTAATTGGTTTGATTCAAAGGTTTAAAGAATCTTAACAGGTTACTGTATTTACTCATGTATTAAATGTAAGTTTAACTCAATCAGGACAAAAGCTGTCCACAGAATAAAAAAACTTAGAAAAATAACAAGAAATATAGTTTACCTAAGGCCATTAACTTAGATTATTCATATCATGATCTTTTGCACATGCAGCATTTGATCACATTGTTTGCCCCAATTACGAGGCTGTGTGAAACTGGATCAGTGCAGCCTGTGCGAGTGTTTCAATTCGCCCTTATTGATCCAGCATGCTAGCTATAAGCCCTCCCATCACCCTTTGTGTCCATCTAATGACACAGAATGAAGCAAGTGATATGTTTTAAAGAAGAAACTCAGACATTAATGAGAAACCAAACCCAAATTCCTGTTTTCAGGTCCAGTAAATTTAAAGCTTAGTCTTCACAGTTCATTTGGTAGACGGTTGCCCTAATTTGTGTCATTAATAGCGGACCTTTTCTTGCACTTATAAAGGACATATTTTTCTAATGTATCCGTTTTCTCTTAAACAACAGAACTTCTCTATTTATGGTCACTTAAAAAACCCAGTATTCTCTTCAGTTCATTGTGTGTCATGACCTATGACATTTATCCACCCATGGGATGAATGTGAGGTCGTTATGGAATCATTATTGTTAAAGTTACCCAATCTCGCTACTGCTACTGCCGTCTGAGGAATTTTGCTAAGTATTAACTTTTAATGGCACTCATTTGTCATGATTGATTTTCCCTCTCAGTTAGGCCATTGTAACACTATTTAAACTGGTATCAATCAGAAATCAGTCAGTAAATTAAAAATGCAATAGAAAGACCCCTAAAAATTTGTTTTCAAAGTGACATTAAGATTTTGTTATTACTTTAAAGGCCCTTCATGGCCTGGGAGACAGTAGAATTCATGTCTCAGCACAATCTGACATTTTGTCATTTTACTTCTTTAACTATTACATTTAGTTTAGGTTATTAGGTTATTATTTTGTGCTGTTTTGACTTTGCATTTGAGTCTTGCATGTCTTTATTGATGTGAAAATGGTTTCTAAGATTTAATCTTAGTGTTTAAATGTTTTAGTTTTTTAATCTTTGATTTGATGTTGTGTGTTTTAATTTTGTAAAGCTGGTTTTTCTACATACTCCTACAGAGTAGGAGTACAGATGTTACTCACTCCTGTAGGCTTTATTTTGAGCTTTAGTTTTCCCATAACAAGAGAAACATTATCTATTTATGTTTTCTGTTTGCTTTATTTTATTTTATGTGAGCACAGTGAATTGATAATGTAGCTAACACTACTAAGTGTTTGCCTCTGCCCTACCCTCTCTGCTCACACTGCATTTTAACACTGACAAATTTCGAGTAAATCTGTTCTCATTTGCATATTTTTCTCTTTTTGTTGTCACACTGTGGTACAAACACGGAATATTGAATGAAACACAACCCATTAAGACTAATGTAAAACAGCTGCCCCTTTCAAAACATTTATAACCTGCTTCTCTGCACAGCTAAAATCCCAGTGTTACAGCTTAAAAACAACAAGAAACAAACAAACAAAAGACAAACAAACAAAACAGCTGATTGGGTTTTTCTACATGTTGTACTTGACTGTAATGTACGTGTTATGTACTATATTGTGACGTTTACAGCATTTTCACTGAGCAGCTTAGTTCTCCAATACTCACAAATGAGAGGCTGTCACAGTGGCATTAACCTTTATGTATATAACCACTATAGTCTCATCTTCAGTGGACCAGCTGACCTTTCAAAGGAGAGTGGGACCTTAAAAGGACAAGAGCTAAAGCAGAGTAAACAGCAGAGTTGCAGCAATGTAGAGCATGAAAATATGTGTCAATTTGTTCATTTTATGCCAAATTATGAGGCTGTAAATAATAAGTATATTGATTTGGACCATTAAACACAATGTGATAGGGCTGAAGTATTGTCATCCCTAGACACCATACACATGCAGATTGTTCTGACTATATATGACTGATATCAGACATCCAAACCCAGTAGCTTATTGGGCTAACATTAGAGGTGGCATAAAGGATGTTTTAACCTTTCATGTGTTGGTCCTGCAGGACTAAAGCTGATCAAAGGCAACTCCACCCCTCTGAAGACCCCTACTCTGCCCAGGCCCCTAGATACAGTGCAGCTTAAGGACATTGTGTGTTACCTCTCCTTGCTAGAGGGTGGGCGTCCTGAGGACAAGCTTGAATGTGAGTATCATCCTATGTCACATGTCTGGGGCCTATGTTAATATGCAGTAAACATCAGCAGTAATGTGCAGATAGTGATTGTACTTCTCCTAACACTATGCAATATGCAAAAAACACTGGGAACCTTGAATATACAAATAAAAAGATAAAATGCAGATGCCAAACAACTGAGGTACCAGTAGGCAGAAGAAATGTCACTGGTTGTTAGAGCTCAGTGGGTGAAAAGCAGTTTTTCAGGCCAAATAAGGTCAAACTGAAGCCCAGTGAAAAAGACAAGAGAGTGAGAGGGAGCAAGGCAGTGACTCCTGGCAAAGCGATATCTCTTTGTCTGTGGATGCATGCTCTAGTGTGTGCTTATTAGCAAAATAATAATAAACCACACATGCCTCATATGTACCAACCTTTCTGTTAAGAAACTGTGACTCTTTGGTCAAAAAAATAACTCATGGTCAAAAAATAACCAGTGTTAAAACACATCTCTGTGAACTGAATGAGATCTAGAAAAAGACTCGTAACAGTGTGAAGTGGTTCCTTCTGAATGTGCTTTTTTAAGTGTGGGGACAACCTTAAAAAGAACCTTCAGTAAAGGTTTGAAAAATGTTGACCTTTGTTCTCAAGCTGTGATTGTGCTCTGAAAAGCTCTCGGTCCTTGACTTGCCTATGGATGTTTAGCTCAGCCAGTTTTTCACATTTTCTTTTTCTGTTTGGGCTTTGATGAAAGATTTGTGGAATTCTTAAATCTAAAAATATTTCAGTGGTAGACTTTTTTTAACGAATACCCAAAGAAGATTTTTTTTAATGTAATATATTTCCTGTTGCAATAGTAAATGTTCATATAGACCCATTCATGTTTTGGTGAGGATTCAGTGCAGCTTTATTTTTTTAATTTTTTTGTATCCAGTAGGAGTTTGTCTGTATATAGTCCAATTTCTTTTAAACTACTTTGAAGTATAATTTGAGTGATAAAAACTTTGCTTCATGAGGTAGTCAATTGAAATGGTTTTCCAACAAGATCTCAAATTTGGACTCATCAGACCAAAGCACAGATTTCCACTGGTCGAATGTCCATTCCTTGGGTTTCTTGGCCCAAACAAATCTCTTCAGTTTGTTGCTTTTTCTTAGCAGTAGTTTAATAGCAGCTATTTGACAAAAACGGCCTGATTCACGCAGTCTCCTTTGAACAATTGATGTAGAAACATGCCTGCTACGGGAACTCTGTCTTGCATTTACAATGGCTTGCAAAAGTATTCAGCCCCCTTGAATTTTTCCACATTTTGTCACCTTACAGCCACAAACATGAATCAATTTTATTGGAATTCCCCGTGAAGGACCAACACAAAGTGGTGCACACGTGAGAAGTGGAACGAAAATCATTCATGATTCCAAACATTTTTTACAAATAAATAACTGAAAAGTGGGGTGTGTGCAATTATTCTGCCCCCTGAGGCAATACTTTGTAGAACCACCTTTTGCTGCAGTTACAGCTGCCAGTCTTTTAGGGTACGTCTCTACCAGCTTTGCACACCTACAGACTGAAATTCTTGCCCATTCTTCTTTGCAAAACAGCTCCAGCTCAGTCAGATTAGATGGACAGCGTTTGTGAACAGCAGTTTTCAGATCTTGCCACAGATTCTCGATTGGATTTAGATCTGGACTTTGACTGGGCCATTCTAACACATGGATATGTTTTGTTTTAAGCCATTCCATTGTTGCCCTGGCTTTATGTTTAGGGTCGTTGTCCTGCTGGAAGGTGAACCTCCGCCCCAGTCTCAAGTCTTTTGCAGACTGCAAGAGGTTTTCTTCCAAGGTTGCCCTGTATTTGGCTCCATCCATCTTCCCATCAACTCTGACCAGCTTCCCTGTCCCTGCTGAAGAGAAGCACCCCCAGAGCATGATGCTGCCACCACCATATTTGACAGTGGGGATGGTGTGTTCAGAGTGATGTGCAGTGTTAGTTTTCCTCCACACACAGCGTTTTGCATTTTGGCCAAAAAGTTCCATTTTGGTCTCATCTGACCAGAGCACCTTCTTCCACATGTTTGCTGTGTCCCCACATGGCTTGTGGCAAACTGCAAACGGGACTTCTTATGGGTTTCTGTTAACAATGGCTTTCTTCTTGCCACTCTTCCATAAAGGCCAACTTTGTGCAGTGCACGACTAATAGTTGTCCTATGGACAGATTCCCCCACCTGAGCTGTAGATCTCTGCAGCTCGTCCAGAGTCACCATGGGCCTCTTGGCTGCATTTCTGATCAGCGCTCTCCTTGTTCGGCCTGTGAGTTTACAGTGGGGCAAAAAAGTATTTAGTCAGCCACCGATTGTGCAAGTTCCCCCACTTAAAATGATGACAGAGGTCAGTAATTTGCACCAGAGGTACACTTCAACTGTGAGAGACAGAATGTGAAAAAAAAATCCATGAATTCACATGGTAGGATTTGTAAAGAATTTATTCGTAAATTAGGGTGGAAAATAAGTATTTGGTCACCTCAAACAAGGAAAATCTCTGGCTCTCACAGACCTGTAACGTCTTCTGTAAGAAGCTTTTCTGTTCCCCACTCGTTACCTATATGAATGGCACCTGTTTGAACTCATCATCTGTATAAAAGACACCTGTCCACAGCCTCAAACAGTCAGACTCCAAACTCCACCATGGCCAAGACCAAAGAGCTTTCGAAGGACACCAGGAAAAGTATTGTAGACCTGCACCAGACTGGGAAGAGTGAATCTACAATAGGCAAGCAGCTTGGTGTGAAAAAAATCAACTGTGGGAGCAATCATCAGAAAATGGAAGACATACAAGACCACTGATAATCTCCCTCGATCTGGGGCTCCACACAAGATCTCATCCCGTGGGGTCAAAATGATCATGAGAACGGTGAGCAAAGATCCCAGAACCACACGGGGGGACCTGGTGAATGACCTGCAGAGAGCTGGGACCAAAGTAACAAAGGTCACCATCAGTAACACACTACAACGGCAGGGAATCAAATCCCACAGTGCCAGACGTGTACCGCTGCTGAAGCCAGTGCAGGTCCAGGCCCGTCTGAAGTTTGCCAGAGAGCACATGGATGATACAGCAGAGGATTGGGAGAATGTCATGTGGTCAGATGAAATCAAAGTAGAACTTTTTGGTATAAACTCAACTCGTCGTGTTTGGAGGAAGACGAATACTGAGTTGCATCCCAAGAACACCATACCTACTGTGAAGCATGGGGGTGGAAACATCATGCTATGGGGCTGTTTTTCTGCCAAGGGGACAGGACGACTGATCCGTGTTAAGGACAGAATGAATGGGGCCATGTATCGTGAGATTTTGAGCCAAAACCTCCTTCCATCAGTGAGAACTTTGAAGATGAAACGAGGCTGGGTCTTCCAACATGACAATGATCCAAAACACACCGCCCGGGCAACAAAGGAGTGGCTCCGTAAGAAGCATTTGAAAGTCCTGGAGTGGCCTAGCCAGTCTCCAGACCTCAACCCCATAGAAAATCTGTGGCAGGAGTTGAAAGTCCGTGTTGCTCGGCGACAGCCCCAAAACATCACTGCTCTCGAGAAGATCTGCATGGAGGAATGGGCCAAAATACCAGCTACTGTGTGTGCAAACCTGGTAAAGACCTATAGTAAACGTTTGACCTCTGTTATTGCCAACAAAGGTTATGTTACAAAGTATTGAGTTGTATTTTTGTTATTGACCAAATACTTATTTTCCACCCTGATTTACGAATAAATTCTTTACAAATCCTACCATGTGGATTCATGGATTTTTTTTTTTTCACATTCTGTCTCTCACAGTTGAAGTGTACCTCTGGTGCAAATTACTGACCTCTGTCATCATTTTAGGTGGAGGAATTTGCACAATCGGTGGCTGACTAAATACTTTTTTGCCCCACTGTAGGCTGACGGCCTTGTCTTGGTAGGTTTACAGTTGTGCCATACTCCTTCCATTTCTGAATGATTGCTTGAACAGTGCTCCGTGGGATGTTCAAGGCTTGGGAAATCTTTTTGTAGCCTAAGCCTGCTTTAAATTTCTCAATAATTTTATCCCTGACCTGTCTGGTGTGTTCTTTGGACTTCATGGTGTTGTTGCTCCCAATATTCTCTTAGACAACCTCTGAGGCCGTCACAGAGCAGCTGTATTTGTACTGACATTAGATTACACACAGGTGCACTCTATCTAGTCATTAGCACTCATCAGGCAATGTCTATGGGCAACTGACTGCACTCAGACCAAAGGGGGCTGAATAATTACGCACACCCCACTTTTCAGTTATTTATTTGTAAAAAATGTTTGGAATCATGTATGATTTTCGTTCCACTTCTCACGTGTACACCACTTTGTGTTGGTCTTTCACGGGGAATTCCAATAAAATTGATTCATGTTTGTAGCTGTAATGTGACAAAATGTGGGAAAGTTCAAGGGGGCCGAATACTTTTGCAAGCCACTGTATCTGTGCTCTAATCTGAGGTGCTGTTAACTTGCAATTTCTGGGGATGGTGACTCGGATGAATTTATCCTCTGCAGCAGAGATGATTCTTGATCTTCCTTTCTGGGGGTGGTCCTCATGTGAGCCAGTTTCGTCTTAGCGCTTGATGGTTTTTACGACTCCACTTGGAGACACATTCAAATTTTTAGCAATTTTCCAGACTGACTGACCTTCAGTTCTTAAAGTAATGATGGACTGTCGTTTCTCTTTACTTAGCTGATTGGTTCTTGCCATAATATGAATTCTATCAGTTGTCAAATAGGGCTCTCAGCTGTGTACTAACCTGACTTCTGTACAACACAACTGATGTCAACAAAGCAAAGGGAGACTACTTTGAGGAATCCAAAATATAAAACATATTTAGAGTTATTTATAAAATTTTTCTTGACATAATTTCTTGACATTTTTCTTTACATAATTCCATATAAATTGCTTCATATATCTGATGTCTTCAGTATGTGTCTACAATGTATAAAGTAGTAAAAATAAAGAAAAAACATTAAATGAGAAGCTGTTTCTAAACTTTTTACTCTAATGTATATATAATCTACTAACAGAAACCCACCTGCTGTTCAAACTTTTTGTTTGGTTGGCCGATGACAAGAAAGTTGGGTCGGAAGAAGGAAGAAAGAAGCTAAAACTGGTTCTGTAAGAAATTGGATGGATCGAATCATCCAAAACTCCTTGATTAGAGTCCAAGAATAAAATTATGGAATTGGAAATTAGCAGTTAGTTCCCTTTATTATAAATGATGCTCAACAATTAGTAAAATACTCAACTCAAACTGTCTTGTTGCAGTCAAAATATTTCCTTAATAACTTTGTACCTGCTGGTTTCTTTGTTTGGTTTGCTTTTTTTTCTCAGCATTTTATCTGAGTGAGTCAGACTTTCCTGAGATGTTTTTGGTAATTAAGAAGTGCATTCAACCGAATTTTTTTTCTTATTGCATTATTCTTTACTTAAAACGAATTAAGGTAAAATGTTTCCTCTTGCAGCCAGTCTTATCAGCCATTAACATTTTGGGTTTTCTAAACTCAGAGGTTCTAATCTGGCCACAGCCTAAATGCCTATTTTATTATAAATGTAAAAATCAATCTTTTTTTCTGCATCTCCACTTTCTGTCTTAATGCAGATCACCTTCTTTTAAAGTGATCTTCTGAGCTCCCATAAAGCTTCACCAACAGGTGTTTGATACCTCATTTTGGCAGTCTATTGACACACCTCTTAATTGCAGTCATTGCATATATTATTCACAACGTTTTCTCAATTGGACAGCAGCCGTTTTTTCTGTGTTGCTATAATGCTCATGCTTCTGCTAAATTATCGAGTAATGTTGCTCCCATTAAGCAAAGGGGATTATTAAATAATTCAGCAGATGGTACCTGTGACTGGGAACACATTATGGAATTAACTACGGGGGCTTTAACATGTTATTTCGGTAGAGGATGGCTCCCTCTTCTGGACTGTTTGAAAAGGCACAGCACAGATTTAAAGTGGTTCTTAGACACATATGTGCTGCTTTATTTACATCAGGTTCATTAAAAATTAAAATAGCTTTAAAAAAAATACAAATTGCATGTAAATGTACAAATAAAAATGAGAAAGACAATAAAAATAAATTTAAAAATTCCCACTTTCAGGTATTTTTGCTACAGGCCATTAAAAACTTTAAGAAAACACTTCTTATGATAACAAAATGATTAAAGGTCAAAACTAACAAAAACTTACAATACCGTTTTTTCTTTTTATTGTTGATTTTTAAATAAAAGGTAGTTTATATCATTTAATTATTTATACCTAATATTTATTTCTGAAATAAAATGTGTAGTGAAGGGTTTGTAGTAACATTATTCCACTAATAAACAGGGGGCAGTAGTACACATATACAGCAATGCACCCACACTTTCTACTAAATGTGGATGCAAACTTAATCAAGTTGTGGCTTATTAAAGCTGTTTCTGTGGGGGAAAATTAATTTTGGCAGTTTGTTAAAGGTGAGTAAGTTTTTTATTAATTAACTTTTTAAAAATTATTTATTTATTTTCAATGCAGACCTCCTGGGACACATATCAAGTTTCACTTACAACTGTCACACTGCCGTTATTTATGTTTGATCCCTGTTTACAGTTTTAACTGGCCTCACCAAAGTCCATAAAATGTAGTTCTCATTTTTCTTTTAGATGATAACAATGACCTGAATAGTAATCAGGAAACAGCTGGGTTTGAGTGAAGATACATTTGAACTTATTTGCAGTCACAATTATTTTAAAGATTTGTATGTTTGAAAGAAATTTCTTTTCTTATTTCAGCCCATTTGTACTACATGGTATCATGTCAACACCCTTTTCGCTCTCTTTACTTTTGGGTCCTCTTTGATCACTACAGTCACCCCCTTCTAACACCCTCAACCTCCACCCAACAGCAGACACCAGGATCAGCCACCACCATCACCTCTGTTTCCCTGGAAACTGGCAATTAGCTCCTTGTTAGTGGCCTGACAAGCTGCCATGTGACATCAACTCTTTAGTGATGATGTCAGTAGCCACGATGTGCTGCACCCAAGCCAGGCTGGAGGTGGGGCAGTGTTTTTTTTCTATTTATAGGCATTAGCCTGAAACAGTGTGCACAGCCATTTCCTGTTGATGTTGTTGTCACAGCTCAGCAGGACTTATAGTACTGTGCAAAACCATTCATATCATTATATTTTGCAAGGAACATTAGAAATAGTTTTAGCGGCGAAAAAACTGCAAACACACAGAAATACATGGAAATACCATAGTAAGGCAAAAAAACAGAGTTTGTGCAATTATAACTAGCTTGAAAATAGCCACTCTTGGCTTTGATGTTGGACAAGCTTTTAAGTAGTTCTTCAAACTTCTTGGAGGATATTACAAAAGTCTTTGGGTGATGCTGGCTTTTGTGCTGTTCCCTGTCAAGATGTTCCCCCACTGCTTCAATAAGCAAATAAGGTCTGGGCTCCTTTCAGGTGCAAACACCAAAGACGTCTAGCTAGTATTTTTCCTGGAAAATTAAAAGTAGAGAAGTGCTTAAAACTTTATATAACTCTGCAAGAGATGCACATATGCACATATGCTATGTGTAAGGTGTTTTTGCCTCAAGTTGTGAAACAAGTTTGCGGTTCCCACCTTTGGCTAGAAGTTTTCTTGCATATTTAGCAAAATACTTCACTTTGTTGCAGTTTGATGAAGCATTTTAGGTACTAAATCATCATTGAAGGTTTACATGCAGTTCTGACTCTGTTGCTATTGCAACAACATTGCAATATGACAGTTTTGCATCAGGTAAAAATTTCTAACAGGCAATATGATATGCAGCAGGCCTAATTCCAATGTGAATCATAATCTGCTGATACCTTTCTGTGTTCATAATTTCATTAATTCCGACAATATCCCCAACACCACTGATTGAAATGCAGGCCCCAAACCATGACACAGCCTCCACCATGTTTTACACATGACTGTAGATATTCAAATTTAAATTCGTCACTCCATTAGGCCTGCTGCCACTGATTTTCAGTCCAGTTCTTATGTAATTTGACATACCCCAGGCTTTTCTCACCATTTCCTTTCCTTCTCCCGGGTCCTGTGTCAGGTTTTCAGATACTGTTTATATGCTCATCTGCTGTAAATAGGATTTTAGGCCTGCTACTTTTCTGTCCTCTACTTGCTCAGTTTCCCTACGGTTTTTAAGGACACACTGCACATCGTCTCGAAATACGCGTTCAACTCTTCGGGGATTCAAAAAAACAAAAACACTATTTTGCCTATCAGACTGTGCTATCTTTTAAACTTTTTAAATAGTCAACTAAACAAATTGTAACAGTAGACAGACTACTAGTAACAAAGTTGCAAAATTTTCTGCTATGTGCTCCCCTGGGGGGGTGGGGGGTGGGGGGGTGGTAAGGGGTCTTTTTATGCTTGAATGATCCACAGATCATGGTTCAACTAGTCCAATACATTCCCCTGTAAGGTGCAAAGAACCAGACTGAAAATAAGAGCAAGACTAACCAAAAAATAAAGGTCAGAAATATTATTGGTTTAAATCACAAAAAAAAGACTTGCTTTTTGACGCAAAAATATAAAGAAGTGAGGAATGATTCAAGATTTTGTCACAGCGCCATAAAATTACTGACGTTAAGAGATGATCAATCACATCTGTGATTTAGGAGCTGTCCGTTTCCATGGTGACACTTTTAAATGGTAATTGGGGGACACTTAAAGTTGCAGCTTCAGAGGCTGATGAGACAGCTGCTGAGATAAAGACTTTGGTTTTCCTCTGCGTACACTGACGTGATATTGGCACTGAAGAGTGTAGCCAAAGCTAGAGTGGCACTAAATACTGACCTGAAAGGCGGAGAAACTTTGGAGAATCCAGGATGTTACTACAATAAGCTGACATTTTCTTTTTGTCTCCATAGTCATGTTTCGACTCTACGACACAGATGGAAATGGCTCCTTGGACAGCTCGGTAAATATTTCCCTTTTGGAGTGTTTGTTTTGATTTACAAAATCAGGATCCTACCTCAGAATACTTTAGTTTTTAATGAGCAAAATGGTTTTGTTATTGTTTTTTTATGAGCTTTTATGGCATTGATAATATTATATATGCAACATTATATAAGCTCAAGTTCCACTTGCCAATTAGTATTCTTGACTGACAAATGGCTGACTGGCTACTGTGATTTACCCACATAAGCAGATGAGTTTATAGAGAAAACCCATATGAGAGAAACAGAAAAAAATCCAGCAATTATATGGGGAGAAATGGCTTGTTGATGCCAGAGGTCAGTGGAGAATGGCCGGATTAGTTTGTTGTAATAGGAAGGCAACACTAACTTGGCTAAGAACAGGAATCTGAGGCTGAAATTCACACGGGCTCAACAAAATTAGACCTATCTTCCCATGTGATGTCTGTGCTTTGGATGCATGGTTGGAGGGGTCCTATTTCACTGCAGGTGTAAACTTTGCATGTGACAAATAAAAGTCTCCATCCATCCATTCATCCATCCATCCATCAAACCAAACACTGGGAAAATGTTACCTGGCTTCTTGAACATGACAATGAGTTCACTGTACTTAAATTGCCTCCACAGTCACCAGATCCTATAGAACACCCTTGGAATGTGGTGGAATGGGAAATTCCTATCATGGATTTGCAGCAACTGTATGATACTATCGTGTCAATATGCAGCAAAGTCTCTGAGGGATGTTTCCAGCCCCTTTGTTGGATTTATGACATGAAGAATAAAGTTAATTCTGGAAACAAAAAGTGGTCCAAACTAGTACTAACAAGGAATATCTACTGTCATAAAGTGGTCAGTGAGCATTTAAGCAATCCAGTGGCTTGTCCGATGACATAGATTTTCAGTTTTTCAGGGTTTCTGAGACTTTTTTTCTGTCAGGTAACAGATATCCAGCTCTGTTCACCACTTAGATAACTTTTTAAATAAAAAATTATAATATTTAACAGCTAAACTATCATCAGATGATAGTCGATGGTTTCAAGGGTGGATTCATAATAATAGACTATATGATTTGCAAGCTGTCTTTTGTAAACGTAAGATAACGTTTTTTGCTGATTATCTTTCTAATATCTCTGTATTTTCTTCTTCAGTTCTTCTCCCTTGATCTTTTTTTCTAAATGTTATCAGTTAATCTCCATTTTTTTTAATCATTTCTGTCCATCAGATTCTATTTCTCTGTATGTCTGTTTCTCCATCAACAAAATCATTTAAATAAATTAAGTAAATTAATGGATGAAATGGGAAGAGTAATGGAGAAAAACAGGGATGAGTAAAATCTGTGGATTGGACATAGTTATGAATGAAAGAGCACTGCTCATTATCTGTCCAGAGTGTGTAGGAGGGGGTGGGGGTTTAAATTAAAGGGTTAAAAGGGAGATAGAGAAGGTGGAGTGGGTTTGGTAACATATTCAATTATTAGTCATCTCTCACCCATTATTGGACGGCAGATAGAAAGCATAATAGAAAACAGAGGACTAATGAGAGGGCAGAGAGAATACAAATGTAGGCAGAGATAGCCATTCAGTGGGACCCAACTCATACTCAGAATTTAAGAGAAAATGAAAAAACAGTATGAACTCTTCATTTACACTCATACACTCTAGTTTTTAAAGATATCCTAAGTGCATCATAGTGATTCAGTGTGGTACTAGATAATAACATCACCCGCCTCTGCCCCCAAAAACCAACCATTGTAATTAAACCTTCAGCTTCAGAGTGCTTCCCACACTGCCTTTGTTTTTGCTGTGTGCAACTCTTCTCTGCAGAAGAATGACATTTCCAACCTGCTATTACGAGCTGTTCATCAGTCTATTCATGCCAAAGAAATTTAGTGACATTAACTTAAGGCTGCGACATACAGAAAGGTAAACACAGTGTTTTTGTGCCTATAATGACCGTCTGTGGTGTCGCCGCAGGAGTTAGAGCACATTGTCTCCCAGATGATGCATGTCGCAGAGTACCTGGAATGGGATGTGACTGAGCTGAAACCAGTAAGGAGTATATTCATACCCTATGTTGCTTGAGAAATAGAGTATGCATGAAAATATTGCTTACTAGCCTGAGACAATCATGTGTACTCAACTCAATATGGTTTTTTTTGTTGTTGTTGTTTTTACTGTAGATCCTTCAGGAAATGATGCAGGAGATTGACTACGATCACGATGGTACTGTATCACTGGAAGAGTGGATCCAGGGAGGGATGACCACCATCCCCCTGCTAGTCTTGCTGGGCCTGGAGACAGTGAGTCCACAGAGAGAGTCACATTTGGTGCTAATACTGAGAAGCCCAAAGCTTTCTTAGATGCACAGTGCTATGCTAGTACAGTACTATGCTAAAACTAAAATTCTCCAAGTCTTTAGAAATTGGCTGCTTTTTCACTCATTTCTAGCCCAGACGAACACTTTTTGTTTGATACAGCAAGCTGTACAGTAAGGCACATAACTCGAGGGATGAAGCTAGGCACAGAACCAATTTAAAGTTGACTATTTAAGTTGTAAATGTAAAAACATAGCATAGTTTAATTCCCAAAGAGCTACAGCATTAGCTGGACTTTTCAGTTCACTCATTTTCCACTAGGTGGAAGCATTTGACTACCTTTTAATAAAAACTTACCACGTATCCTTTTTTATGAATGAATATTACTACAAAAGCGTAACAGAAAATCATGCCTTCTGACCTTACTGAATTTAGACTGCTTGACCTAGAATAATATACAAAGAAAATCAAAATGCTTTGTCTTGATGAAATCCCCCCAAAAGTTGATTCTGTTAATCTGAATTCAGTGTTTTCAGTGGGAGAAACGTTTCATCACTCATCAAGTGACTTCTTCAGTCTCAGCTAACTGCATGTTTCCCAAATTTTATAAGCACTACAAATACATAATGACGGAATCTAGCACCATTTCCTAAGAATGAGCCATGAGGGTAGTTTCATGATCATTAATATGCAAATTGTCATCGCCATTGATTTGTGGCCATGAGAACTGTTCACAGAGAGTTGGAGAATGGCTGCAATCAAAGCTGTAAGCGAGTGAACAGCATCCCAGTGGACTGGGAAGCAGAAGAACATCATATCAAAGAAGCCCTGAGTAAATGTGGTTATCCCAGCTGGGCATGGGAAGCTGGGAAGAGGCTTGGAGAACACTCCAGGCAATCCAGGAGAGAAGACGGAAAAATGCTGCCTAAGCAAGAACCATTGGCGATCCGTTATGCATCAGGAGTTTCGGAACAGCCGAGACACATTTTTTCAAAACAGTCTCAATGACTTTTAAAGACCAAAAAACTCCAAAGATTCATCCACCGCAAAGACCCAGTTTCCTACCTGAAACAGAGCGATATGGTGTACACGATGAAGTTCAAGAGGAAACCAAACACAGCGCAACATGGAGGAGCTACCCTGTCAGGCCACTCATTCAGTGATGAAGATGTGCACAGGGAGGAAGGCTGGTTTGAGCATAGAGTCAAGGAGGCCATTTATGTGAAAAGGAAACAACGGTGGCTGAACCGAGGAGGGGGCCTGAGATGGTGAAAGATGGACTCTTATCTCATCTCTTGATTGCAGCTGTTTCACAAATCAGCTGAGACTGAAGAAGTCACTTGGGTAAGTGATGAAATGTTTCTCCCACTGAAAACGCTGCATCCAGAAGAACAAAATCAACTACAAAGTGCTTTTGTACAGAATTCAACTTGCGATAAAAGGAACAAATTTAGTCAATCAGATGATTAACTGGTGATTGTCCAGCCTGAACATGAAGCCATGTGATACAGCGGTGGATTAGTGACTCGTTGACTGTTCCATCAGTTAATGGTTGCACCTGTTTCTGTTGCTGCAGAACGTAAAAGATGACGGGCAGCACGTGTGGAGACTGAAGCACTTCAATAAGCCAGCCTACTGTAACCTGTGTCTCAACATGCTAATTGGACTGGGGAAGCAGGGTCTCTGCTGCTCATGTGAGTAATTCAGTCAGTGTTACAGGTTTGACAGATGCACTTATCTGTTTAAAAAGATGAAATGTAACATTGCAAGATCTGTAAGATCTGCGTGGCCTTTCATGCATGAAAGGTAGTGATAAGGATATTTACATAAAACAACTGACATCAAAAAGTAAATGTCTAATAATTTTGATTTAGTGCCACATGATTGTCTAAAACACAGGACAGGTGGAGATAAAGGAGAAGTAAACAGTTTAACAGAGACTTTTTATTTTAAAAGGATAAGACCTGCACGTGTTTCAGCCTCCTACAGTGCACCCTTTACTGAGTTAGAAAAAGATGAACAAACACATAACTCAAACCCTAGTGTACATACTTTACAACAAAAGAGAAGTTCTTCTTTGTTCTTTTGCTCATTCAAAACAATGTTTTTGTGTTTTGTTTTTTGCTCCAGTCTGCAAGTACACAGTCCACGAGCGCTGTGTGGCTCGCGCTCCGCTGTCTTGCATCAAAACCTATGTCAAGTCCAAGAAAAACACAGAGGTACGTCCAATTGGAGTGTTTACCAGTCGGCACGCTTGGATCAGCAGTGCTCCGTGGAGCTTAGGATAAGGGCTTCTCTTCCTCTCATGGAATTGCAACAACTCAATCTGCTACTAAGCATTTCTAATTACCAGGATAAACCTAGTTTAGAGACGGGGATGCAGACAGCACTGTTTGCTTTGCTTTCTCCTCCTCACTCTCTGTTTTTCCTTCTTGTTTCCTTCTTGTTCCTTCTTGCTTGTTTTTCCCTTCCTCCTTGCTTTCTTTAATTGTTGTGTCACTTGTGCTTTTGTATATATCTTGTTTTTCTGCACCATGTTTCTTTTCTCACTTTTTTCCCTCTCTGTGTGCTATCTCTCCTTTTCTCTGCAGGTAATGCATCATTTCTGGGTGGAAGGGAACTGCCCCACCAAGTGTGACAAGTGTCACAAAACCATTAAGTGTTACCAGGGTCTGACTGGGCTCCACTGTGTTTGGTGTCAAATCACGGTGAGCCGACACCCGAGGAGAGCCAGCCACCTCCTTATTATATTCCCACTGCTTCTTGTTGTTTAGGGTTTCATTTTTGCACCTCTCCTACCTCACAAGTCATCCCACCAATTTACACTCCCAAAACACTTGTTTGCAGTTGCACATTAATAGAAAATAAAATGGAGACAATGACACATGTAATGTAAATTAGTCTGGAGCATATACCTGAAATTGTACACTTAAACATGAACTCTTATTGACACGAGTTGGTTGTTAATAACGGTTGCCACCTCCTCCAGCTCCATAACAAGTGTGCCTCACATGTGAAACCTGAGTGTGACTGTGGACCCCTGAAGGATCACATCCTGCCCCCCAACTCAATCTGCCCCATCGTCCTGGTAAGACTTCACTTCTGATGGGTCAGCAGTCCCGAGGCTCGGTGAACCTGACCTCGTTTGGAACTGTTACCCGAGGATCCAATCATCAGCCTGTGTTCTCCCACTGAGCTCTGAAATGGCACCAAATTATTTTGTAGAAGTTTATTTCCAAAATTGTATGAGTGCGCTTCACGAGGAAGGACTCTTACTTACTCAATAAAAACTCCATTTAAACTTATGTGGGGAAAGTTTGCCAGAAAAGGTCAAAAGCCAACATAAAAAGTTACAACATTAATTTTTTATTAATAACCTCGTTGTTTTGTATTTATGTTTGTAACTTTTTATTTGGTTATGGCAGATTTGTAAGTTGCAATATGAAAAATAAGCTTTTCTTTCAGTGAAATTCTTCAACTAGCAACTGATTAAATGTGAACTTATAGGAAAACTACTGGGAAATTACAGATATATAATATTAAGATTGACAGTTTATATTCTGACTCCTTCTTTCTGCTAAAAGTAAAAAAAAAATGTTAGAGATTACTAAATCTGCAGCCTACACTAAGCTGTTCACGTCATTGTAGTCATAAAACGATAGCAGGTCTCTAGAGACGACTTTACAGTAACAGATACGAGACACACAGTTCACTCCAATTCTGGCAGTAAACCATGTATTTACCTATGCACTATTCTATCCAATAATAATAATAATAATAATAATATCACGGTTCGATATTTTTTCGATACAAAAAAATGTTCATGCCGTTTTAATTTGTCATTTATTAAAATTATAAATATATATTTTAACTCAAAAGTACGGTTTTTAAATGTAATGTTGCTGAAACAACAAAATAATTTAAAAAAAATAATTTGTCTGATCGAGAAATCACTCATCTTTGGAAAAGAGAGTTTATTACAGAGAAATGGCTCTTTCCAAAATAAAAGCTATACTATATGCTTCTTCTGGGCTATATTCTCAGCAGCATATTAAACATATCAGGTCCCCATAAGGAGAATCACGTGCTAACGGCTGTCTAAATGACTCGGGTAAAGTTTGTAGCATGCGTGCTTGTTGTTTTTGTCTGCTTCCACTTGTCTTTGCACTAGGATGATGTCGGCGTAAATGTGCAGTCATATTCGTTGTGTTCCCACTAGTGCTGTCTGCGTTAATCTCGTTAAAATGACGTTAACGCCATAACGCGGCAAATCTCCGTTAACGAGTTACCGCGGATCGCCCCGTGCATGGGGCTGGACGTCAACACGTTAACGAGCTAACTGCGCCAACGCACTAGTTCCCACCCATGTAATTGAGCATTGCGTGGCACATCTGACATACTGTTTTATGGTGGGGAGGTTTAATTTCGGCTACCATTTAGGCAGTTGCCATTTGCAACGACCTTAACTTCTGTCTCGCTAGCTTGTGCTGTGCTCAGTGGATCTGCGCTCGACAGTGCAGCCTAGGCGGAGTAGTTGAATGCAGATCCACTGAGCTCTCAACACAGACAGCATCATCAGAAGAAAAGTTGATAAAATAAATTACAAATTTTGAAATTTTGTATTGTTCGATACATATGCGTACTGAACCGAAAGCACTGTATCGATATGAGTATTGTTGCACCCCTAATGTATATATATATACACATACATATATATATACATATGCATGTGTATATAGAGCATTGTTTTTTTCCCTGCAATTAAATATATATATATATATATATATATATATATATATATATATATATATATATATATTTAATTGCAGGGAAAAAAAACAAAGCTCTTGTAATTGTGTGACCTTTGACCACAGGAAAGACAGTCTACACTGAGGAAGGACTCTCGGTCAAGTCAGTCAGGCAGAGGAAAGATGCAGAGAGCCAATTCTGTCACAGTCGATGGCCAAGGACTGCAGGTTGTACTCGAGACATTTGACAGTTTTGTGCCTTAATATTTTTTTATAGTTTTTATTTACTAATCACAATCCCATACTACAGTGAATGCAGAATTCGTGCTTTGTTGTTTGTTTGTTTGTTTGTATTTTATTTGTTTTTAGATATTTCATTGATAATAAGGTTATGCTTCACAGTTTGAAAAGGCCCACAATGAGGAGAGGGGGTTTGAGAAACCCTTAATTTTCAGATTCATTAATTTATTTTAAAATTACAAAAGTTGAAAAATCTGTTAGTAGTTGGAAAAATCTGTTTTAATCCAGTGAAAGCACAAGTCTTCACTTCACAAACAAGCGAACATACGACAGTCCGATTATTTGGGGTGCAGGTGCAGAATAAGTGGTTATATGACCTGAAACGTTTTGTGGATGCCAAGAAATAGGCTCATTTTGAAATAAATAAAAACAAAGAGTAACTGAAATACATGTTAAAAAGCTTGCTTGCTAAATTCTGCACAGCCATAAATTGGATACAGTCGGATTATTTTAAGGTCCCATCCAGAAATCAAACCGTTTTTCATGAATACTGAGTTTTTAAAATGAAGCTCTGTATGATGGGACTCTGCAGGCCCTGCTGGTAATCAGTATCCCATGGCAGAGCCTTGTCCAGCCTGATGCTCTCTAATATCTGTCAGCCAGCATGTTGGCGATGGAAGCCTGCCGCTGTCTGTGGCGACTGCACGTCTACGCGTGGATGAGAGAGAAATATGATGAATCATATCCCAGGCACATCCATCTATGCTCCTCGCTGGCTAACCAGCGTAATAATCAAGATTATTATTTATAATTACAGGAAGTAATGGATCACTCTGAACTGGACAGGGAGCTCATTAATTCACCCTTGGCCTGCTGGGATAGCAGGCAGGGGGAGTTAAGTGCTTCATCTGTGTCAGGGAGAGCACTGGGCGAGTTGTTGCAGACTAACTGCAGGAAGGGTAATTCAAACGGGGGCCGCTGAGTCAGAGCTTGTTTATGTGGCGCTTTGTGAGATCGGCCTCTGACATCGCAGGCTCTGCCTGTCCACAGATTCACTACCACTCAGAGACACTGGAAAATCCGTTCTCATGTCACTCAAGGCAAACTGTCTGGCTGATTAGAAAGCAGTCGCAAATAAGTACTTGGTATCAGGTTGAGTATTGACTGACTGTAAGATAGAGGACTTCTTGTTTTTTATGTCAGAGCATTCAAAAGTTGAGTTTAATAGTCCCAAACTTTAAAAATAATATTTAAAAGTATTTAAGGATAATGTTGTTGTCAGCTTGACATTTTATTGGTGTCAACAAAACCCCCAAAATAAAACAAAACAAGACAAAAAATATCAAAAAGTGATGCTCAAACATCAAGCAGGATATGGCTTATTTGTCTTTGATGTAGAGGTCTGTTATTGTCAGAATGTTTAAAGAGAACATGAATTAGTTTCTGTAACGTAAGGTGAGTTGTTTCCGTGAGCGATGTGTTTGTGACTTTAATTCACCAATCAGGAGTGGCACTGCCACACTTGTGTTTTGCGTAGTGTAACGACAATAAATGCTTTCTATGCTATTCTATTTATTGCTGCCAAAAACACAGATGCTGTAGTTCATTTTGAGGCAATCCTGATTAATTGTCCTGGACCTGGAGCTTCTAACCACTGTAGTTCACATGTATTAATTACCTACAATGGTGGTGCAATTGCCCACCGGTGGACAGTGAAGATACTGCAAGAAATTGTAATTAAAAATTTTGCAGTGGAATTTTACATTTTCATTCCAATTTTTACTTTAAAAAACATGTAAAACAGAAAACTAGAACCTATGAAACAAACCTACTGGATTTCAAAATGAGATGTTATTCATCATTTTCTGACCTATTCTTGATCATCATCATTAGTGGGGAAAAAGTTCAAATGGAGCGGTTGTTATGAGGTCGTAGTAAAAGTATTAACAGAGATATTGTCTCATGAAGCAAAATGAGGAAAAGATATAAATGAACCAGGGGGAAAAATAATGAAGGACATCCTTTGTCATATGCTCATCTGCTGGTTGAATATCCAATGAAAGATCTGAGTGGGTCGGCGTAAATTTGAGAATGACTTGCCTGCGGTGAAAAACTATATTTACTTGAATTATTTGAGTAAGAATGAATACATGATTTTTTTTGACAATAAAAAAGCAAAACAACGTTTCTTTGAAAAATAAAGGTATCAGTTCCTCAAAAATCAAGGGACCTGTGATAGTGTATAATGTAGTTTCAGAGATACTGGCTAAAATCTCCATCACAGCTCTTCCTTTATAATTAGACATTATAATTAACCCAAGATTAAGTTTTTACTCAGGCGAAGAAACATGAAGCACACACAGACATTATCCCAGCCAGGTAACAGGAAAACTGCAGTATGTAACGAATCAGATGACTGGCATGCCTTGAAAGTGCTGTATATACTTGGCAAAATTTCTGAGGGATATGGCTTGAAAGTGAATTCCTGTGAAGCATCCTGCAGTCTCCAAACACCAACAGTTTGTTTTGACATCTCCCATTCAGATCACAACAATAGAGGGCACTCATCCTCTGCTGGTGTTTGTCAATCCGAAGAGCGGGGGGAAGCAGGGAGAGAGGTAAGTACACAATCTGTCTCAACATGCTACATGAAGCCTCTAAAGCCCCGCTCCTCAGCCGCAGAGGGAAGGCAACAGCGTGGCCTCTGGCCACCAAGTGCTTTAGGCTTGCTCAGTCAAATAAAAACAAAATAACATTTACCTAAAGCACTGGACGCCTCTGCCGTCAGCTCTCTTTTCTTTCTTTCTCACACACACATACACACACACTCTTGCTTCAGACAGCCTTCTCACTGTCATGTCACTGGCTGGTTCCCCTTCTTTAACCCAGGGCTAATTGGGTTATTACTGAAACATATTCATTCACTCCTTATTACTCCGGCCCTCATTTGTTTAAATTATGAGATCAAAATATGACTTCAGCCAGTTGATATAATGAAATTGAAATTAAAATGAATTAGTCTTTCTAATGGTTTCTCCTCAAGGGGACTTTGGGTATGTCCCACCCCACTGCCCAGTCCACTGCCTCGTTACATTGTGATTGGACCCTGGACTGCATTTGCACTTAACAGGCTAAATTCCCTGAAGTGGAAACGAATGTGTGATGTTTGAGAGAGCGACATTTGCATTGCTTCTTAGTTTTTTCCGATGTTATTTTTTTTATTTATTTCTTCTGTAGGATTTACAGAAAGTTCCAGTATCTTCTGAACCCAAGACAAGTCTACAACCTGGCTAAAAATGGACCCATGCCAGGGTACGTTGTTGACCAGATCATCTTTAGTGATATCTCACACATCTGTAGTGTGAGATACCGTTTTAAAAATGTATTATTTCCATGAAAGAAGCTAAATGTCAATATAATATATTTTTTCACAGGTTACTTTTTTTAATGTTTAAAGCATCCAAATTTCACACTCATATGACGATTGAGGTTTGCTTTTTTAAAGTGTTTCAGACACGAGAGGAAAAATCTGCAGCCCTTTTATCAATCTAAGATCTAAACCCTAAAAGCAGGTAGATATTTTCCAAAATGATTTGTGTTTAAAAAAAAAGATTATATTTAAAAACACTGTAGCTTATAACCACAGATAAACACAGAAAGCACATTAGCAGCCTTAACAGAAATGAAAAGGCTGTTTCAGTGTACTCATGAAAATCAGAGTATTGTTTTCTAATGGAATTAAAAAAGTGAACATGACTGCTCTTAGATTATTAAATCCCAAGACAACTGCCATGATACATCTAAAGAACTGGAAAAAATAATAAATAGTAATAATAACGACTATAGTATAAACAAAGCAAGAAAAAAGGAAAAATAAAGATTCACATTAGTTTTATATTTTTTGTTTTATGTGTTAATTTTTCTTTATTAGCTTTATAACTGGCAGCAGTATCTGTAGTAAGTTACTTTGCATTAAGAAAATTGTCTTTTTATATAAATTATTGTGGAAAAATTGAAAGAACTGTTTATAAAAGGAGAAGAAAATATAGGGAAAACACAAAATCTAAAAGCATCCCTTTGTTTGTTACCTCACTAATCAGATCAGCTAATGACCTTCTGTTTACACACCCAGTAGTGTTTTCGGTTGTTGCCCACATATAATAACCACCATCACATGCAAGAGAGGCCTGTAGCATTAAACCTCTCACTCGGTTCCCTCAGACAGAACAGACACAAATGAGGTGAGTTCACACATAACAAATCCTGGAGACGATAGCATCATGCTGACGAGCAGCGACTCCATATGCATAAGGCTGAACGCAGAGCTGGTGACACAAGTGACTGACGGATAGAGAGAGGTGAAACGCTCGCCATACCACATGTGATCGCGCATACAGACAAGCAGCTCACTGCAGGCTGGTGGTGTGGGCAGCTCCAGGTTTCCTATGGTTCACATTTGTGATTAAGAAAATGAATGGATGATTTACATGCACAACGCTCCTCCACTTTGCTGTTTGAGTCCAGCAGCGTTTAAACACACAGGAATGCCTCAGCATCGTGCTGCCACGTTGTTTGGCTTTGATTAGATGTGAAAACAGAATCTTTGTGTCTTATAAAAAATAAATACACAGCAGCACTCACAGGGTAAAAAAAAACCCTCCACGAGGTTTAGACTGGCACAGCTTTCACTGCGCCAACGCAACTCCCAAGTTTTAGGGACTGACCTTGTGGCCACTGTTTGTTTCTCTGTTGATGTGGCTGAAGCGTCACCTGCCTCTCCTCTGCAGTCTGGGGTCGAATCCGTGGCTTCTTCCTAGAGTTGAGAACATTCCAGATGACCTTCTCCTACTCTAACCTTGTTAATATTTTGTCAAGTGTACTCACTGCAGCACACATTAGCAGGGTGAACGGTCACCGTCGGACACTGCAGGCCGAGGCAGCCGCACGCACTGCTGTCAATTAGCTGCCTCAATAATGCAATTACAGCAAATTAAGTGTTTGTTTCTTGGTATTTAAATATCCCCAAAGTTGCCTTTCATGTTTGCGGCCGTCTGTTTTGCGTCTAATATGGTTTGTGGTCCCAGTTGGAGAGTAATTGAGCGAATCATTTACCCGCCATACGAGGCTTGGAGGCTGGCTCATTCAGTTAGGGCTTTGTTATTGTGAAGGAACGGAAGAAGTTGGACTGAACACTGCCTGTCATGATCCAATTAGGCCTCGAACAGGCAGGCTAGCTCACTGAATGAATAATTATCAATGCGACATGTGTTATTTTGTGGGATTAGATGGGGGTTTGCAGTGAAGCAGTGTGCTGTTGCAGTAGGCTCAAAAATATGCTCATAATATGCACACTGTGTCTGTGTCATGTGAATTTTAAACGCAAGAAAGACTGAAAAAAGAGACATTTTAATGCACCTTCACTTTTAAAATCATTTTCAATTATTTTCAGGGAAAACTGAAGATAAAAGATATCTTCTGTAACCAGTGCAAGACATCTAAAAGTAAGACGTTTGTTACAGGTTGAATTTCTTCAGAGATGTTCCTGATTTCAGAGTGTTGGCCTGTGGAGGTGATGGCACTGTGGGCTGGATCCTGGACTTCATTGGTACAGAATATGCTACTTTTCAATTTTTTTTTATTTTGTCACAACTTTGCCAAGAATTTGGTCCTCATGTTCATTCCAAAAAAAAAACAAAAAAAAAAACTGCAAGCCTTCTGAGGTGCTACAGTACATGTGCACATACTGCATTCAGTTACCTGTAAAGTAATAAACATAGTACTGTAGCACTTAAACACCCCATTTCCTTTTTTGGCAAAATTGCCTTTGTTTTTATTATTTTTCAAAGGCTGCAGCACTCTTGTTGTCCAGCCTGAAATGGTAAAGTGTAATAAATGGGTTGTATATGAACACTTTCATTACATCCAAGCCTGTGTATTCAGAGGTGGTAAAATGGGATAATTACGTGAGTTGGAAAACAACATATTAGTCATCATTTGAAGGGAAAAAAAACACCCGGCCTTCTCTGTTTGGTCTTGAAGATGTGTTACTTGTTTGGGCTCTCAAAAATTGCCTCAATTTTTTATCTATCAAAACAAAGAGAGGTAATAACTGTCAGGCAAAATGTGCCTCTTGAAATAGACTGTACAACTGGACATTCATGTTGACTTCTAGTATTACTAGTTGGGCTGAAAAAGGGATTTGATGGTTTCTTTGCAAGTTCTTGCAGTGAGTTTGTTTTCTTGGTTTGGCCTTGTTTCACATCTTGTTGTGATATTTGTCCTGCTGCTCTAGATAAGGCCAACCTGGACAAGAACCCCCCTGTGTGTATACTTCCTCTTGGCACGGGCAACGACCTGGCAAGATGTCTGCGATGGGGAGGAGGTACTGACAGAAAACAGATACATAACAGTCAACAACATGGCCTCACATCCCTTTGCTGTAGTGAAAGGTAGAGGTATAAATGTCCTGCATTAGAAATCCAGTGTTAATATTGGTTGTAACGCTCTAATTATTCTGGAACATCAATGTGGCTAAAACTAATAATTACTTTATTTGGTGCTCTAAAAATAATATGCAAATTAACTGATTAAATAGAGCAAACAGTGGAATGCCCAGAGTGATGTCTACATGTTTTGTACTTTCCAGGCAAATACATAAATATTCAATTGTATAAAACAAAGAAAAAAAATGTTATTTATTTATTTATTTTAAGAGACTGCTTTGAGTTCATGGGCAAGCACTTAGAGACATGCGGAAGGAAAAACTCCCTTTTAACAGGAAAAAAACCTCAAGCAGAACCAGGCTCAGCCATCTGTCATGACCAGCTGAGGTGGATGTATTGGAGAATTGTACAGAGACCAACATCACCTAAATAAAGCACATTCAACAATAAATAAATAACCGTAGCCAAAGCTGCCCACACAGTGTGTTAGTCTGTTTTACTGCTCAGGAATTTATAGATTTGTATTCTATATTTCACAAGCATTAAAAAAATGCTGTCTTGGCCGTTTTTATTCAAAGCCGCTACATCTCTAGAAATACTTATTTATAAATCAAATCAAATCAAATCAAATCAAATCACTTTTATTGTCACATCACATGTGCAGGCACACTGGCACAGCACATGCGAGTGAAATTCTTGTGTGCGAGCCCCACAAGCAACAGAGATGTGCAAACACAACAACACAAACGAGCAAAATACAAGAATGGCCAACCTGAAACTAATAAATATATGTACAATATATAATAGTGTATGCATTTCTGGATGTGTATACTAAATATTTTCCTACGTGTGTGTGTGTGTGTATACACATTTTTACAAATTAAATAGTAAAAAAAATAAAATAAAAAATAAAAATAAATAATAATAATAATAATAATAATAATAATAATAATAATAAAATATATAAAATATACAGAGTTGAATATGTGCAAAACAAGTGGCATTTATATACAGTGTGGAGTGCATAATGTTGAAGTTCCAGTAGTGAAGCTGAGGTGTCTATGACGTGTTCAGCAGTCTGATGGCCTGATGGAAGAAGCTGTCTCTCAGTCTGCTGGTACGGGACCGGATGCTGCAGAACCTCCTTCCTGATGGAAGCAGTCTGAACAGTTTATGGCTGGGGTGACTGGAGTCCTTGATGATCCTCCCCGCTTTCCTCAGGCAGCGCTTCCTGTAGATGTCTTGGAGGGAGGGAAGCTCACCTCCAATTATCCGTTCAGAGCACCGCACTACTCGCTGGAGAGCTTTGCAGTTGTAGGCGGTGCTGTTGCCATACCAGGTGGTGATGCATCCAGTGAGGATGCTCTCAATGGCACAGTGATAGAAGGTCCTGAGGATGCGGGGGCTCATGCCGAATCTTTTCAGTCTCCTGAGAAAGAAGAGGCGCTGCTGCGCCTTCTTCACTGTTTTGTTTGTGTGTACTGACCACGTAAGATCCTCAGCCAGATGTACTCCAAGGAACCGGAAGCTGCTCACTCTCTCCACAGCAGCGCCGTTGATGGTGATGGGGGTGTGTACTTCTCTGCACCTCCGGAAGTCCACTATCAACTCCTTTGTCTTTGCGACGTTGAGGGTGAGATGGTTGTCTTGACACCAGTGGGTCAGGGCGCTGACCTCCTCCCTGTAAGCCGTCTCATCACCGTTGGTGATAAGACCCACCACTGTAGTGTCGTCCGCAAACTTCACAATGATGTTGGAGCTGTTAGTGGCTGTGCAGTCGTAGGTGTAGAGTGAGTACAGGAGAGGGCTCAGTACACACCCCTGTGGAGCACCAGTGTTCAGTGTGATGGGGGATGAGGTGATGCTGCCCAGTCTGACCACCTGGCGTCTGTCAGACAGGAAGCTAAGGATCCAGCTGCAGAGGGAGCTGCTCAGTCCTAGATCCTGCAGTTTCCTGTCCAGCTTCGAGGGAACGATGGTATTGAATGCTGAGCTGTAATTGTCAAGTGTTCTCTGACTGTGAGGTGCCCACACTTGAAAAAGACCAGACTTTGAATTTCACTCAACTTTATTTTGACCAGGTAGATAGGTAAGTAGCAGCAGCAGGTAAAAAACCTTTCAACACAAAAATAAAGAACATGTCATTAACCAGTAACCATTCAGATGAATTACATGCATTACACAGAAGACAGATGAAATAACAAAATACACTTCAGTAAAGCCATTTACCATGTGGTTAACTGTGTTAATTTAACTGTGGTTCTTAAATATACAAAATGTGTCTTCTTTGCATTTAACACTTTTTTTATAAACAATTGTATTTTAAAGTATACATTTTAGAGTTCAAACATTTTACACAAACATTTTAATAGAGACTTTAACTAAGGATTTTCTTTACAAAGAATTATTTTCTTTAAATCAAAACCAAACATTTATTCACTAGTTTTACGATCCACCCAAGGATTTGGGGGTAACTATTTTTAATATTAAGTAACATAAATATGTGGGAACACTAACTGCACAAACAATTTATTCAAACTTAAACATTCTTAACTTAAATGCAGCAACTATTTCCCTAAGCGTAAAACATTTGCACAACTGAACTTCCATAGTTCCAAATATATGTGCAGCGAATGTGAGCTCAAAAGCTTACTGATAGCCCGTCTTGTTCAAAGTCTTCCTCACAGTGGAAAAGTGCTTTGTTTGCCGTCCTCTCAGTATGTTGCTCACGGGTCAAATGACTGCTGCATGCATTTTAAGGTCTACTAGGCACGCCCACCCTTGATTGCTCTAATGTGGCTCACCTGGCAGGGCGGCGCACACCAGGCCGTGCTTAGTTGTTGATTGCACCCAAGGTCTAATCAGCAGCCATGCACAAGCAGCAGCACCGAACAGGTAGTGGGCAGGAGGAGGAAGAGAGGAATAACAGCCACACCTACTAGGTCAGCGCGACACCTCCCACTCGATCTTTGCTCAGCACTGTCTGGAAAGATCGCACTCAGGTGGGCTGGTCCCTTGCTTGATCTTCCACCGGTAAAAGGACCACAAGACGCCGGATGTCCCGATGTAAGATGGTGCCCAGCTCAGGACTTGAGGTAGCAGATTTTGGACTCTTGATCGCAATGCTGGAACTTGGAGTGACCCTCACATGCACATCTCGAACGATCCCTTTGGAATCAGGATTCACGCTGATGACTTTTGCGAGTCTGAACTTCCCTCTAAGGGCATTTTGGTCGCAGAGCCAAACTATGTCTCCAACAGCAATGTTTCTCTCTGAAGTATGCCATTTACTGCGGATGAACAGGTTTGGTCCAGCGAGTTGGCTCCAGGACCTCCAGAAGTTGTTGACTGTGGTTTGTATTTCCTTCAGCCTTTTGAAAGGATAATTTGTGAAGTCGACAGTTTTGAAGTCCCCGCTTTGTGTGGCTCGACCAAGCAACAGATTGTTCGGTGTGATGTAGTCAATGCGATCTTCCCGGCTCTGAATTCTGGCATCAATGGGTCTCTCATTTGCAAGGTTGGCGGCTAGCTGGAGTGCTGTCAGAAACTCACTAAAGGTAAGAGCCTCTGTATTGCCGAGAGTATGGAGGGCTCTCTTGGTAACTCTGACAGCAGCTTCGGCGGCCCCATTTCGGTGAGGTGAGTCAGCGGGAAGAATCTTCCATGCCCAGATGGTCTCATTTTTGGCAGAGTATTCTTCAAGCGACTCCTTGTTTTGTTGTTTCAGGTAAGCATACATTTCTTCCAAGACAGGTTTGGCGCCGACAAAGTTTGTGCCAGGATCTGACCAGATTTTTCGGGGATGGCCTCGGACAGAAGTGAACCTCTGGTAGGCAAGCAGGAAGCTCCCTGTTGATAGTGTGCTCGCTAGTTCGACATGAATGGCTCTGCTTGCCATGCAGCAGAACACAACTCCCCAAACTTTCATGGTCACTCTTCTCTTGACATCATCCCTCACATGATAGGGTCCAAACAGGTCGACAGATGTGAATTTGAATGGTGCAGCAGGATTTGACCTCTCTTCGGGTAAGTCTCCCATTACTTGCTTACAGGTTCTTGCCTTTGCCTTCTTGCAGATGATGCACTGGTCAACGACCTTTTGGGCAATAATTCTTCCTCTGACAACCCAAGCCTTCATTCTCATCCGCAGTAAGGTTCCTGCCACTCCGTCATGTCCCTTGCCGTGTGCTTCTCTGGCAAGGAGGGTGGATAACCAGGCTTGGAATGGTAGAAGGGGAACGGCTCTGCGGTCCTCTTTGAAGGTCTGGATTCTGCCACCACAAACTAGAAGTCCACTTGTTTGGTCTTTGTAAACGACTAGTCTGTCTGTTGTGGTGCTTGGGAAGTTGACGCCCTCTTGTGCTGCTAGGCAAAGGTCTCGAAAAGCATCTCGTCTCTCGCTGACTGTGAGGACACCCAAAGATGGTACTACCTCCCACTTTTCTTGGTCTCTGGTCTTTGATCTCATGAACTTTTTGGCAACCCTCCAGCCCCACGCCACGGTCCCAATCAGCCTTCTCAGGTTGCATGAATCGCCTTTCATCAATTAGCTGTTGGGTTGCTACTCCTGCCAGTGGTCTTCTTGACTCTACGTGTACTAAGTCCTGAGCCGCCTTGACGTGGATTCTGGTAAGGACCGCAACAAAAGTCTTTTTCTGTAGCTTTGTGACCGTTTCCCGAGCTTGGGCAGCGACTTCTCCGGCGGATTTCTTCCGCCACTCATCTTCAGGAAGTTGGAGAAACTTTGGACCCGACTGCCACTCGTAGTCCTCGGTTAGGGCATTCGGACTGGCCCCTCTGGTGAGGATGTCTGCAATGTTTGCTGACCCAGGAATCCACCACCAATCTTGGACATCAGTGCTACTCTGGATTTCACCAACGCGGTTTGCAAAGAAGGTCTGGAAACCGTAGCTCTCACGCTGGATTGCACCCAAGACGGTCTGGCTGTCGACGAGGTGGTACCATTTTTTGACCTGGATTCTGCAGTGTCTCTGGAAGTAGGTCTTCAGACGGGCAGCAAAGACTGCGCCACACATCTCTGCTTTAACAGGATCGCCTTTGTGGTTGAGAGGCGTCAGTTTGGCTTTGGACTCTACTAGTCTCACAATGACACTATGGCTGCAGCTCCAGCGAAGGTACATCACTGCACCATATGCATGTTCACTGCCGTCAGAGAACGTGATGGCACTGGGCTCTGCACAGGGATCTGGTGGAGTCAGGGCTCTAGTGAAATGCAGTTTTTTCAGGTCAGCATACTCTTCCAGAAGCTTTATAGCGTCTTCTCGGAGACCTTCAGACAAGGCTGCGTCCCATGTGTCTTCGAGGCAGTGCTTTACTTTTGCTTCTTGGAAAGCTCTCCTTACCAGGATGGCACCCTTTTGTTTGACGGGAGTCACTAGACCGAGTGGGTCGTATAGGCCGGAGACTTGGCTTAGCAGTTCTCGCCTGGTGAGTGGATCAGGTGTTTGCGCTCTGACTTCTTCTCTGAGCACGTCTTGACCAAGGCGCATTTTCCTCCTTTTCTTTGAGAAGTTCACTGCAACCATGACATGAAGCTTGTCATCATTGATGGTGTAGCCAAGGCCAAGGGCTTTGTTGTCATCTTCCGTCAGCTGGTTCGGCAGGATCATAGTCTTTGGCTCTGATCGAGGCAACTCTTTCTTCGACTCCTCCCTCCCACTTTGACTGGAGTAGACCCAAGGCTTCATGTAGAATCCTCCAGCTCTCAGGATGTGCTCAATGTTGGCTGTTAGGCGTCTCAGATGGTCGAGGTCATTGTGTGATGTCAGGATGTCATCGACATAAGCATCTTCTTCCAGCACATGTTTCTCTTCTGTGAAGTGACTGAATGAAGGTAGGTTTGCGGTTTCTCTCATGGCGACTTGGGCTATGCAACCAGCAGATTTGTCTCCAATGTTGACTCTTGTTATGGCATAGTCTTCTATGTCTGCATCTTCTGTGTCACGCCACAAGAATCTGTGCAAGTGGACTTCTCGATCTTCCAGCCAGACGGAGTTGTACATCTTGCGGATGTCACCAAGGGCGGCGTAGACACCAGCTCGGAACCTCAGCAGGACAGCTCTTATCGGATTCAGGACATCAGGACCTTTGATGAGGATGTCATTCAGGCTGAGGCCTCTGTACTTCTGGCTGCTGTTCCACACCAACCTCACTGGGGTAGAGACAGAGTGTGGATTTGGCGCGATGAGGTGGCTTATATACCATACTGGCCCAGTCCAACTCTGCAGGACTTCTTTGGACAGCTTCACTGCAGCTTTGCGGTTTACCATCTCATGAACTTGTGCAGCATAGGCCTTCTTCCATTCAGGTTCTTTAGATAGCTTCATCTCGGTTCTGATGAATGTTGCTTCTACTGCTTTCCTGTTATTTGGCAAGGTTGCTGGATCTTCTACCCATGGGTATTTGGCATGCCAATGCGGTTCACTGTTGTGGTCATCTCCAGTTGAGTAAGTCAGGCCATTCCTCACGATCTCCATCTCCCTCTCGTCTGCAAGCGTCATTTCTTTACCCCCTGGCTGGCAGCTCCCACAACGACACCCTCCACATCTCGGCTGGCAAGCGGCTCCGATGCTTTTCCACCTCCACCACTTCAGAAAGTCTCTGCTGCTGGTAGCTGTGGTGGATAGAGTCTCAGGGTGATCAGGGTGCTGACAGGAAGCTAGGTCTTTAGTGAACTCTTGGTACTTGAGTGCAGCAGCTCTCATTGATCTTGCGAAGTGAGTTTTGGAGGTGTGGGCCATCAAAGTGACTTCCTCAAAGAGGTCTGGATGTGCGCCCCCAATTGTCTTGCCAAGTGGACCATCCCAGAGAACCAGGTCACCGATGGAACGGATCTTTTGGGGCACCAGCTGGCCTTCTTTATGGCTGATTAGAAGCTGGATCTCTCTGGGTCTGATGAGGTCTTGGAGAGGGATGTCAGGGAAGATCTTTTGTAGCTTCTGAGGTGGAACATGTCTTTCCACTTCAGCAATCTTGTCAAGACCATAGCAGACTAACTGGTGAGGCTTTAAAGTTCCTTTTGAGGTGTTGACACGGATCTTGAGAAGGTAGCGCTTGGTTGCCACAGACACCTTCATACCTCCGATACCCTGGATGACAAGCATGACGTCTTCACTGCGAAGGTTGAGCTTACTTGCAGCTTTATGGGTTATGTAGTTTGTGTCAGATGCTAGATCAATTAGTGTCCCAATTCTCTGCCCATCATTGGCGATGACGTCAAGGAGCATCAGGATCACAGGGTACTCTTTTAGACCAGTCTCCTCCAGTAGACCTCTCTCTGCTGCCATGGAGTTGAAGGCTCGTGATGAGACGTTGCAGAAAGCTTTCCGACACTGCTGCGCTAGCTCTGGCGATAGTTTAGAGATGAACTCTTCTTGAACCTCTGTATACCTCCTCCCCTCAGCTCTCGCCGGACCAGACTTGGGCCTTTGTGATAAGGGTCGTGGCAAGGGACAAAGAAGGTAATGATGCTGGTCTTTGCACTCTGGTTTTCCACACAGGTAAGTAGTCTTTCTGCAGGGTTCATCGTGGATCTCGAGGCATCTCTTGCAGGCTCTAAGTTGCTGCACTGCATCCTCTTTCTCCTGTAACTTTGTGTTGGTTCTAAACCGTCTGCAGATGTAGAGCTTTCTCTTGTGCTTTGGGTCCCCACAGATGATGCAGCCTGCTGGATCAGTACTGGATTTAACTGACTTGGTACGGGCGTACTTCACTGGGAACTTTATTCTCTCCTTGGCAGGGTCGATGTCTCTCAGCTGGTCTAACTGCTCGTAGATGGACTCTTGGGATTGGAGGTATGCGAGCAGCTTGTCAAACCGGTTCTGATGAGTCACAGCATTCTTTGGATCAGCAGCGTGTGTAAGCCAGTCTTTCTTTAGGGACTCAGGCAGCTTGCTTTCAATAGACTTTATTACTAAGAGGTTCTTTATGGCATTTGCTTCATCCAGCTCACTCAAATCATAGAGGGCCTTTTCAACTGCGTGGATAAGCTCTATAATTCTTCTAGGCTGGTTGCTACGAACAGGAGGGATAGCTTGAAGCTCCTCAATGATTTCAATGGCGATGGTAGCTTGATTTCCACAGCGGTTCTCGAGGACTCTGAAGATCTCATCGGCCGAGGTGTATGTGGACAGGCGCAGATCTTTGGGCACTTTATCATCGAGGCTATCAAGAAGTTGGAATTTCTTTACTTCCACGGACCCGGTTGGTTCACCTTGCTTTTGCAGAGCCTCCCATTCCTTCCGCCATCTGTAGAACTCACACTGGCTGCCGGTGAACTTTGGTAAAGCTGTGGCTTTCAATTTTATGGCTGCGACCGGGGCTGCATTGCAGACTGTGACAACTGCTTGGTCGGCATCTCTTTTAATTCTCTCTGCTTTGATAACGGCGGCCTTCCCTGACACCAGCTTTGGAAGGCAGGTTTCGAGCTCCATTAGTCGACGATCACAATCTCGCCTCTCAGCAGGTGGAGCCCAGCGGTTCCATGTCTGGTGTGCCTGCTTAGCTTTCTTCACCAGTTCTTCTAGATGGTGGAGCATAAAATCATATGCCTCCAGGGGTGTATCAGGCTGAGTGGATGTGACGTTCTCACACGCCATTTCTGCTGATTTTAGAGCAAGGGTCAGTTCTCTTTCACCATATGATGTCCACAGTGTCTCTCTGATCAGGTGCTTCACCTCCTTCAACTTCTGCTCACATTCTTTCTCCGTTTTCTCGACGTCTGCTCTCTGTTGGCCCATCAGCTCCGGTGTGCCCTCTGCTTCACACTGCGTGATGTAGGCGGCCTCAAGCTCCTCATTCACGTCAATCACTTTGGAGCCCTCTACTGTGAGTCTCTTGAAGGAATCCTGCAGCTCCTCTACAGACATATCCATGTGGGTCCTTATTATATGGTTGGTGAGTCTGGAAAACAGTCTCTTTGCAGTGGTTCGCTCTATTTTCAGCTCTTCGAGTGACTTGGACTCAGCCATTCTGTTTTCTCGGTTGTTGATTGGACAGGCAAACTGTGTGCGATTTCCTCCAGGCCCCCAGGTGGAGTCTTCTCCGTCTTTGTGGTGAGCTTTTGTGGAGTCTTCACTGGTCAAGGCCGGTTTCTCTACTGGCCAGGCCGGTTTTTTACTGTCAAGTGTTCTCTGACTGTGAGGTGCCCACACTTGAAAAAGACCAGACTTTGAATTTCACTCAACTTTATTTTGACCAGGTAGATAGGTAAGTAGCAGCAGCAGGTAAAAAACCTTTCAACACAAAAATAAAGAACATGTCATTAACCAGTAACCATTCAGATGAATTACATGCATTACACAGAAGACAGATGAAATAACAAAATACACTTCAGTAAAGCCATTTACCATGTGGTTAACTGTGTTAATTTAACTGTGGTTCTTAAATATACAAAATGTGTCTTCTTTGCATTTAACACTTTTTTTATAAACAATTGTATTTTAAAGTATACATTTTAGAGTTCAAACATTTTACACAAACATTTTAATAGAGACTTTAACTAAGGATTTTCTTTACAAAGAATTATTTTCTTTAAATCAAAACCAAACATTTATTCACTAGTTTTACGATCCACCCAAGGATTTGGGGGTAACTATTTTTAATATTAAGTAACATAAATATGTGGGAACACTAACTGCACAAACAATTTATTCAAACTTAAACATTCTTAACTTAAATGCAGCAACTATTTCCCTAAGCGTAAAACATTTGCACAACTGAACTTCCATAGTTCCAAATATATGTGAGCTCAAAAGCTTACCGATAGCCCGTCTTGTTCAAAGTCTTCCTCACAGTGGAAAAGTGCTTTGTTTGCCGTCCTCTCAGTATGTTGCTCACGGGTCAAATGACTGCTGCATGCATTTTAAGGTCTACTAGGCACGCCCACCCTTGATTGCTCTAATGTGGCTCACCTGGCAGGGCGGCGCACACCAGGCCGTGCTTAGTTGTTGATTGCACCCAAGGTCTAATCAGCGGCCATGCACAAGCAGCAGCACCGAACAGGTAGTGGGCAGGAGGAGGAAGAGAGGAATAACAGCCACACCTACTAGGTCAGCGCGACAGTAATCTACAAACAGCATCCTCACATACGTGTCTCTCTTCTCCAGGTGTGACAGGGCAGTGTGTAGTGTCAGGGCTATGGCATCATCAGTGGACCTGTTGTGGCGGTATGCAAACTGTAGAGGGTCCAGTGAGTCGGGTAGTGCAGAGCAGATGAAGTCCCTGACCAGCTTCTCGAAGCATTTGCTTACGATGGGGGTCAGGGCTACAGGTCGCCAGTCGTTCAATGAGGAGATGGTGGAGGATTTGGGTACAGGGACGATGGTGGCCATTTTGAAGCAGGCTGGGACTACAGACAGAGAGAGGGAAAGGTTGAAGATGTGCGTGAACACTCCAGCCAGCTGAGCCGCGCATGACCTGAGGACGCGGCCGGGAATCCCGTCCGGACCAGTAGCTTTGCGTGCGTTCACCTTCCTGAAGCACTTCCGCACATCCTCCTCAGACACAGTGTGCGCACTGACGTCATCCGCGGTGCGCACACTGTCCGGTCTCATGGTGTTCGCTGTGTCGAATCTAGCGTAGAATACGTTTAGATCCTCACACAGAGAGGCCGTGGTCTGCGGTATGGGGATATATGGGGAGTTCACATTTGAAATGAATATAGAAATTAAACTTTGAGACCAGAACTGGGGTTTTTTTCCCAACTAGGCTGTAGACATTTTTTTTCTGCTGTAAGTGAGGCTATTTTTAACTTACTTTGGATCCAGCCTCAAAAGGAAATGCCGTTTTTGGCACTTGTGAACTGACGTAATTTTTTCACCATAGGTCAAAATACCAAATAAAGACCAAACAAAAATGTCCAACACAATATAACCCAAGGATTTTATAATAACAAAATCATTAAGTATAAGTAACAAAATTGAGTAATACTGGAAGTAAATTGTCCATATACATGTATAAAAACTTATTTGGAAACTCACTTGTATTTTCGTGTATTTGCCCATGCACCTGTGTTTGCAAAGTGTCAGTCATGTGGCACGAGATATTCTAGACCCATTTTAACATCTCACTTGTCTCATCTTATTCTTCCTGAGGCTATGAGGGCGAAAGCCTCCTTAAGATCCTGCGGGACATTGAGAACAGTACAGAGGTGATGCTGGATCGCTGGAAGATTGATGTCACACCCACAGACAAGGAAGAGCGAGGGGACCCAGTGCCTTACAGCATTATAAACAACTACTTTTCCATTGGAGTGGTAAGTTGAACACTGAGACAATAAGGTGCAAAGATACCTTTTGTTGGTATTTTATGTTATATGATTTTGATGTAATACCCTTTGTCAGATCTTCTCACTTTGAACAGTATTTAATAGTGTTTAGTGCTGAAGAAAAAAACATGATGTCCACATTAAATACATTTAGATGTAAATAGTCTTTGTATTTGATTTTATGTATAATTGTTTCTGCACACACACAAATGGCAGCTAATTGCATGTTGCTTAGCAATTGCATGATGCCTCTCACTACAAAAACACCTGCTTGTGAAGGGGATTGGGGTAAGTCTCACGTTCTAGGTGTCAGATGTGACGCTCGTGTTGAAACAAACAAAAGAAAAAGCAGTAAACTGTTTAGCATCTGCATATTCTCAGGGATTTTGGTGTTATTTCTTCACACATTTTTAATAATCAAAATCAGCAATGTAAATATTTTGACTGTTTTTGATTGAAACAAAAAAAAAATCTATGAATAAGTAAACTTGCTAAGACTATAAAAACAAAGAACGATGTGTAAAAGAAAAAGGCAATGTGCAAATTAAGATAAAATTAAAGATTTTATGGGTTTAAAAAGTACTTTAGCTTTAGCTGGAAAAAAAACTACAATGAAAACCAAAAATTCAACCTTAGGCTCAATGTGTAAAGTGATGTGTTGAAATATAAATACTACTAATAATACGATTACAATTTTAACTTATATAGATGCTGCATTCCCAGGTTGGGTGTAAAGGCTTTAACACACTTATATCACAATGCAAGACATAATAATAAACAATAAAAACAACCACAATAAAGACTCTCAACGATGAACCAGTTGCAATATAAATTTCCTTGTGGGGCTCGCGTGCTGTCCACTAATCACAGGGTTGATAGTTTGATCCTCACCTTTAGCAAGATACTGAACCTCAAGCTGTTTCTGCTGGGAGGCCAGGGCCATTGCTGTGTGAGCATGTGTAAACAGGTGAATGGGAAGCATTGAAAGTGCTGTGCTGAAATACTGTAAAGGCTCTCTGTAAGTGGAGACAATTTATCACTTGTGCACTGCTGAGAGAATGTGAATATGGCACCTTTTTACGCCTTACACACCAAAGGAAGGTTCAGTCTTTGTAAGAAAGAGTCTCAGACAAAGAATGATACCAGTAGACAATTTAACCTAGAAAAAAAAATAGAAATAGCTGCTAACATGTGGACTCCTGTGCTTAAAATTAAAATTCCTCTCTCAATAATTCTTCTTTCTGACTGTTTTGGAAGGTTGAATACAGAAGGTAGAACAGCGAGTGGAGTACATGCAGTAACAGCCTAATCAGTCAATTTATTTGTTGTGATCACATTGTGGTTAGACCTTTATTGAGATGTGCTCAAACCTCTACCGTCTCTGATCGATAAACAGGGCCTGTTGTGTATTTGCATGAAGTTACGCATCCATTAGCACCTCCCCTGTCCATCAGCACCATAATGACACTGATTTCACGTAGCTCGTGTTAGCCATTACTGATAAATGTCAGGGGGAAATATGGTAATTGACATTTACAGGTGGTAGAGGAGGGAGTCGCTCGGGTTTGTCAGATTTGTAGAGACCATGGCAGGGACATAAGTGATGCATGGCCCTAGAAATGTTAGTTGAATAACACCTCCAGCCCTGGGCTCTTAATGACGATGTTTGAGGATATTAGAGGACGGGTCTTGTTAACATTGTGATAAAGGAGAACAATAGCTGTAATCTGTCTACAGTGATGAACATATGGTGATGTGTTCAGGGGGAAGTGGTAACAGTTTGAAATACATCCCAGAGCATTCATCCAAATGTTCAAATGCATTAATAGCCTAGCATAAATGTCAGACACACAAGTTACTTCATCTGCTGCTTCATTTGGAGAACTTTCAAGTCAGATTTATTGGTGTAGCATTTTCAGAAACAACAAGTAAGTGAACATTCAAAGATCGACTTCTGAAAAAGGCGATCACAAACAAGAAAATAAATGTATTGCTATCAAATTATATAATATCATTTATATATTAGTATTTTTCATCATTATGTTAAAATGGTACATTTTTGTCTACTTGATTGTAATGGAGATTGTTGATGGTAAAAACAACATTCAGCCAAATGCAAATGGGCCTTTTTAAAAAACACAGAATGTACAAAAGATTGTTGTTACTACTGTGAAGCCATCTTTTGTTTTGTGTCCTCTCATAGTAGCTGCAACTGTGCACCATGATCTTTTTTCTTCAAAGTCAGAAGTGACTATGTTTGAATGCGAGGGTAGAGTACTAAGTCAACTAAAGTTAACACTTGCTATCTTTATTAGCAAAGTGTATCAATACCCTATATGCATGCATCATGCAGACATAAGTAGCTGCTAATGTATCAGTAACACAATTTAGTAGCAGAATTCATGTAGCCAGGTGTGTCAACACTGACTTGTTACCTAACAATGCATAACATTAACTCTTAATGCATTTTAAAAAGTGAGTTATACTGCACAAAAATTCACCCCCAAAGAGTTAAGATAAAAAGCTTTTTTTCTTCTTTTTTCCCAAACTGCCAGGCAGACATTTTTATTTCTTGCTTCGAACTTCGAAACTGATGTTAACTCTCTTTTTGGTACCTAAAAGTGGTCATTCAAGAAATTTTTGATACTTCTGCACTGGCAAGACTGTGATTGTTTTAAAGGTACAACATGCAGCTTTGAGCAGTCGTAGAGTTGGGTTTCATTCTTTTTCACTGAACATTTAACTTAAGTGAAATCTTCAGTGTAGTCACCAGGTTACCATTGATTTTTCCTAGTTGCAAGGAGGCTGCCATCCTGTTTTTACGCTTGTGTGACTGAAACATAAAGATGCATAATTTTGCTCAAAATGTGGTGGATTTTAATGTTAGTATGTGCAGTCAACCAAACATGCAGTACTCTAAAAAAAACGTGAAGTTTTAATGCTTTAATGATTGCTTCTTGTTGAAGCAAACATTGAGAGAAAACGTCTTTGGCCTGACATCTTTGGTTCATAAACTCATTATAACCCCTATTGTCTTTGCTCTGTTGGTGGGATTAGTGGGCGCGATGATGACAAATGAAGTTGTTTGTGGGGGATTAAGAAGACTTTGAGGTCTCTATGGATTTGAGTGTGATACAATATTTTGTTTGCATCAAATTTTTTGCTTTCCGTTGAATGAGAGAATTACATTAAAGATTATGCGACAAGTCAAGCTAATAATTACTTCAGAGATTATGCAGATGAAGAGTAGATTGTTTCTGTAATGACACTGTTGAAATCAAAAGATCAGCAATAGCAGCCAACTCGGACGATGACTGTCACTGGCAACATATGCTTGAAAGTCATTTCCATGAGTCCTTTTAAATTTGTATTCATTTTAGGATCCATTTGGAGGATCCTAAAAGCAGAGTGGTTATGGCACATACCAGACAGATTTTGGCCATCATCTCTTTGTGCATTTCCTGTCTTTCTTTCTTATGTCCCCTTGTAATAAAGGCCAGAGGTGTTTAAACTTGACTGACTGCTCTGATACTGGTCAGTCACCAATAATGCGTTATAGTAACCGAAGAACAAAAGAACAATACTTTCTCTGATCTCATTCTTGTCCCACAGCACAGGTATTTCTTCTTCTTTCTTTTTCTTGAATTTTTCCAGCCTAACCTTCTGCCATGGCCCAGTTGGGTTGAGAATTAATGACGCCATCCCTTTGGGAGGATGTGGAAGTGACGTGAAGTGTAATGATCTCAATCAGGGCCAGGGGTGAGAGACAGAACTAATCACTGAGCGCACTCCGCTACCATAATGCAGTCAGTCGCCCTAATGACCCTGGCACTCCTGTCAAAGCCATTACTCTCCACTGTAGTGAAAGGCACATCAAACCGCTGAAGCCCACTCATAATTGGACTAAACTTTGAGCTATGAGAGGACATTACACATGTCCTGTATTAATTTGGGTGCCAGATTTTTACATTGGTAATTATTTGAGGGCAGCTGGGGGTGAGGGGGGGGAGTGAGCTGACGGCGCATCAGACCTGTGAGGGGGTCAGTGCATAAGAATGTGTCATACATGTATTCAAGGTTTGGCCCACTACTCCTGTCATATTGGTGTTTTATTGTGTTGTTTTTACACATAAAGTCAGAAAACTAGTAAAATGTATCCAGTTGGACAAACACAACATCTTAACTAACTAACTTTTTTTTCAACTCAGTTTTGCAGAACAGCTAAAATTACACTCAACCATGAAAAAAGCTCTTTGTAACTTACAACATTTTTTTTTTAAGTTATTTATCAAATTCTGCTTAGATAAACATAATTAGATATTAAACAAACATTTGAAACCCATTGAAATGAAAAGATATTTCTTGATAAGTCGTGTTTGGCGCAAAAAAGAACCCTGAAACAATTTTGTCATTTTATACTACACACATTTTGAGTGTACCCTTGACCAAGATGTGCAGTGCACGCTGGTGTATTAGCATGGTGCATAGTGAATAATTTAAAAAAGAAAACAATGAGCAAGGAAGAAAAAAATAGCTATTCACCTGCTGCTCACTTGTAATTTATTACAAGAATGGAAAGAAAATAATTTTATATTCAGAATATTACAGTATTGTAATTCGCAAATTTCAATTTTATATTTTAGATTGGTCCAAATTGATTTTCACAAAATAATTTAGGAGGTAAAAGAAAACATCAAAAGCACAAAGTGATTTTGTTTCAGAAGCTTTCCAGGTGGGGTTGTTTCTATTTTTGTTTGTGTTTCTGAATAAAAAAAAATTAAATAAAGCTAATATAATAATATTTTTGTTTTTGTTTTGATAGAGGTTTTGCTTTTCTGTGTAAATTTGTATATGACTTTGAACAGTTTTCATGTTTTTATCAAACATTTGTACAGATAAAATTATATTTTGTTATATATACTATATGTGAATACTGTAAATGTTCTGTATTTTGGTTATAGGAGCATTAGAGTGTTTCTTTTTTAAGTTTTTTAATTTAAAGCAAACAAACAGTACAGCAATGTAGAACGACAAAGTGCTTTATCCACTCTGGGTTGCTTGAAATCGCTGTTTACTGTTGCAAAGCCACAGCTCCACTTGTACAGATCTCAGATAATAGACCCCAAACCAAAGGGGAGACAACCTCTCCTGGCTTTTGCTCTCTTGTTTGCAGCTATTGTCCTGTTTGTAAGAAAATCAAGTTACAATCTCTCAGATATATCCATCACCTCACCTTTCTTGCTCACGATGGAAGCGTGAGGCGAGTCTGCGGGGATCTTGAAGAAATCTTTTGGTCTTCTGCTTACAGCGTCTTGAAGAGACATCAAGAGAAACTCCATTGATTTTTCTCTTTTGGCTTCTTCTAAATTTCTGTACAGAGAGCTAGCAGGGGGTCCTCCCTGTAGGTGCTGTTTCAATAGTGCCACTCAAAATGGAGTGGGTCAAAACAGATTGCTTCAGCGGAGGGGGGGCGAGGAACAAGCCCAGAAAGTTTACAGCAACTTTTCCCTCACTCTTTCTTGAGATGTCTTCAGAGCAAGATAAGTTTTCATCAGAGTTTTTCACAAAGGCCAGTACACGTTTTTCTGCTGACACGGACTTGGAAGTGTAAATTAAAGGAAATTTATGTTTTTCCTTCATTAGAGTCAGGCCTCACGCCCTGAGAGGTTTTGTGCATACTTTACGGCATATTTGAGTTCATATGTCATGTTCACCTGCTTACTGGTGTTCCGATTAAATACCCTGTTTAGCATTTTTGCACAAATGCTCTTTGATATTAAAATATCCAATATATTTTAACTCAAACTGCGGTGCTGTGCTCCAGTACATTTAAACAGTTAATGCCCAGGTTAATACAAAGAAAGGATACCACTGTGAAGGGAAATTTATTAGTAGGCAGTAGTCTTTTTTTTCCATTTCAAAAATGAGATTACAGGTAAACTAAAATGAAACACTTCATATACATTTAAATCGTTTATTTAAAAGTACCTTTGACTGCATTGTGGTTTTATGAAAAACTGTGCAATATTCAAAATGTTATTGTTATTAATCAACAAAAACCTTTGTCATGTGAGAGAATGATGAGTGATTATGGGTATTTAGGTTTAGAAGTAGATTGGAGAAAATCTGAACTGCAGAGAGACGAGTGGTGAGGTACATACAGAGAAAGAAAACAACTTGGTTGCTGAGGTTTCAGCAGCTTCCTGTAGGGTGGTTAGGAGCAGTATGTGTTTAATTAATTAGCCCATATGGAAGCAGCATGTTTTCATCAGGGTCTCTGTCAACTTCATCCAAAGCTTAGCAACCTTCTGCGTACTACAGCTCCTGTAATCTTATAGCGATAAACACCATGGACATCCAAGATGTGCCTGCAATGTTTGAGAAGTGTGGAGTAAATATCAGCTGACATAAATTTAAACTTTAACGTAATAAAATTTTGCATGCTATTAATTGTTGTAATGACATGAGTACAAAGGATTATTAGGGCCACATTAAAAAAATATATTAAAGAGAAAAAACTTGAAATGTGGTGATTACAGTTGTTTTTTCAAGACTGTACCCTCTACAAAATGCCTTGTGTGGATGATTTAGTCAAACAAATTGATCTGCCGTTTTGTGATACAACATACATCCTCTTTATTGCACGAGGGTGTAACCATCAATAACCTCGCATCTGTCCATTACCAGTCATTTCATTTCGTACAAATCCACTCTTCCAACTTTGTGTGGTTTTTTTCCATCTGACCATTTGCAGCTTTCTGCACCATCTTTTCAAAGTCCTTACACTTTATCACCGCACTGTGTTTATGTGCTAAAAGGGAAATCATTTCCTTCCTTCTTACTAAAACTGGCAGTTTGTCTTGAAAGAACAACTGTAAGCTCCACCTTTCGACTTTTTTCTCAAAATAGATTTTTGATTTTATTCTCAGAATTTTGACTTTAACCTAAAAATGATAAATACATTTTTTTCTTAATGAGGTCCTAATACTTTGTTGTAGAGAAGAGCTTATTTATTAATTAATTAATTTTTTTACCTAGAGTTCCATACACTAAAGTGTCCAAAACTAGAGGTTGCAAGACTGTAATTCACTTATGATCTGTTGTTAAACTATTACACCAACTTGCTTCAATAAAACATACAATTTTATTGTCTCTTTCAGGATGCCTCAATCGCACATCGTTTCCATGTTATGAGAGAGAAGCACCCTGAGAAGTTTAACAGCAGGTATGTTTCTGTTTTGTTCTTTTGGGCCATTGGAGCTATTGCCATTGGGCGAGAGGCATTGCACATCCTGGACCAGTAAATGGCAGGGCTCACCCGAAGAGACAGACAACCATTCCCCGTCACATCCACATCTATGGTTAAATTCAAATCACCAATCAACTTAACATGCAAAATCCTCAAAGAGGGGCCCTGCTTAAAATCAATATCTCTTAACAAACATATTGATGAGTGGTTCCCCAGTTTTTCAGCTGGACCACTATTTTGTAGATGTACCCAAACAGGCATTGTTTGAAACATCCTTTTGTTGCATTGTTTTTTTGAAAATATTGACTGCAGTTAATACATACAGTTTGTTTTGGACGTTACTAATGGTAGAGATCTATTGTCTGGTTTGGGTTTACCTAGCACTCTCTTCACTAACTTGTCCATACAATCCTAGCACTACGGAAGTTTCATGGCCTCACTGTGCTCCTCCTGTTTCACTATGTGCTAGATTGTCTTGTAATTTATTAAATAGCAATAGTTCTCTAGTCTTTCTAAAGGTCTTTAAAAGGTTTTTAGGGTTTTTGTTTTTAGGAAAGGGTTTTTTGTTTGTTTGTTTGTTTGTTCATTTGTTTTGTTTTTTGTTTGTTTGTTTTTTGGACATTGGCTGATTGTGTCTGACACCTTTTTTCTGCAAAATGAAAACTAGCACCCTCTGAAAGACAGCTTAACAAAGAAGCAACTCTTTAAATTGTATCTTTACACACTTTGCGGTCCTTGTTCCCATTTCTTAAGCTAAGATAAAACAGTTTGACATAATATTAGGCATAATTATTGCACCAATGGGGTGATTCCGAGAGAGTTACTACCTGAAAACTAAAGCATGGACATGCTGAGATATATATCTTGGCATGTGGTGTCCCCCAGTAGTGTCCTCAACTAGAAGGAAATGGAAATGGCAAATTTCAAGGGTAAAAACTATCCACAGTGCAGGAACAGTATCTGAAAGTCAGGACCACAAGACCTGAGATATACATCTATCCTTTCAATTGATCCACCTATTGTTGCATGACAGTAATCCCCAAATCACACAAAAAAGCATCATCGGTCATGGACTGGCCTCCCCAGAGCGCACGCCATGTGGGGTCATCTTGACAAAATGGAATAAAAAGCAGCTGACATCCAAAGAAGACATTTGAATGTCCTTCAAGAAGCCTGGAAAATTGTTCCTGAAGGCTGCTTTAAGAAATTACAAGAAAATTTGTGTTAGAGAGTTCAGACAGTGAAGAATCAAGGTTTTCATACCAAATTGCTACACCCATTTCACACTTTCCTTTTAAATATCAAGAAAGGAAAGGTGACTTAAGACGTTTGCACAGTATTGTTGATCTGTAGCATTGTAATTTGCTAGTGAAGGGAATCAAGGAAAAATCTGTCTCACTTATAACTTGTATTGGACCCCCTGCCTATTTTTGGATGGTACACCATCATTTAATGAGTGTGGCAGTGATTGCAAAAGTACAGGGTTTGTGATTATCTAGTATCTTGTTTATTTCTTTCTTGGAATAAAAGCTATTATGTGACATTGCAAGGTTCAAATTTTTTTCATCTACCACCCATGTCTAACTACAAACTCCTCCACCTTTATTCTTATATTTCTTATATATGTTGGTACAAAAAAGAAGGACATTATGATAGATCATTTCTACCAACAAGCTCAACGTAAATAAATCTCAAGTTCATAAAACATAAAAAGAAAATCTCAGAGAAATCAAATCATGCATTTTTCACAGTCTAAATAAACCTGCAGTGCATTTGCAGAACCTCTGTTTGACCCTTTTTATGACAGCACAACATGTTTCTTCTCAGCAGGATGAATGGACAGGCTACATGTTTAGCATTTGTGATTACCTTGAGGAGATGCGTTCACCTTTGGAGATGAAAAAATGTGGCATCTATGTTTCCATCAATATTTAACATCTCCAATACATCTCCACTAGCGCCAGGGAGTAATTGCAGGCCTAATTGAATTTGCTTGGCTAGTTTGACATCATGGATCAGTCAGACTGATGACACACAGCCTCCTAATAATCCCATTTGTACTCATTATCATATTTTACTCTGGCCGTAGTACAACATTTAGCCAGCTATTCTTCTGCTGCACGAACATGCAGATAAGCCAGTGAAATGGTCCAAGCGGAAGTGAAGGGGGTTTCAAATAAACACGGGCCTGTTAGTCAATGCTGACAATGATTACGACAGATGTGGCAACATGTTGGAAAAGAGCCAGCAAGCAAGAAAGGACTATATCAACTCTGAATTTCCTCATTAAACAAAGAGGGTGTTATGTGGTCATCATCCACTCCAACATGGTGCCACATCCTTTGCAGATGCTGGTAAATTATTTTCCTGTTTATCACACTCCATCACATTGTGCGTCTACATTTTAGGCATACAGACTGCATCACTGTTGTTTTACCCCATCTTAAGTCCTAGTGAAAAATGATTGAGATATTTTAAGAAAATTATTCTGTCTGTTATTTGAATTCAATTAATAATTCACACAGGGGAATGAGTTTAGGATCTCTCTATTACACACTATCCTTGCCAATTCAATAATGCATGATTATAGTTTTTCAAGGTAGCATAGATTTTGTTAGATTTGTCCAAAGGGCTTATGTCCATTGGAAGTATATTGCAACTTATCACTGAGTCATTTTCCTGCAGCTGGAAGCTCTTTTTCAGGAACTTCTATGACAACTGAAGCAAAGGGTTGCATGTCTTGAGGGGAAGATTTCATTCCACTGTTATTAAGTAGGCGTTGGTGCAAAGCGAATTAAAGAAGACTGAGCAAGTACAATGTTTTTAACAGTATTCAAAAATCATGAAACTGATTTAATATATTAATTCACTTTAAGGTTTCACTCAAACATTTGTCACTATACAGAGCTATGTAATGATACTTACAGTTTGCTTTAAAATAAAAAAGTAAAGTGAATATACCTTGTAAGCAATATTTCAATAAAAAGAAAATGGAAGCATTGTTACTACGAAATAAGTTCAGAAAGATCCAATTTTCTTCTTTTTTTTTTTTTGTTGGGTCTCATATAAAATATACACACAAGGTGCACACGATCTTTAGAGCTGAGACGATGCAACATATGGTTTTTATTTCTGTTATAACTGATTAACTCTTAACAGATGATGTTTAAATAAAATTGAAATATTCCTTTTTCGGTGATTAATATGCATGCTACATTTTTTATAGTATAATTATAATTTTCGTGATTCTTAAATTAAAGGAGTTCCTAATTGTCACTAAAATAAGACAACAAATTAACAAATTTACCATGTGTGGGACTAATAAAGGTTATCTTATCCTAAAAAATTATTTATTGTCCTTTCTACTCATTTCATTTTAACCCCCTTGTTTTGCTTTAATTCTTCACAGCAAAGATTCGACAAGGTGCTAGAAACCTTCTTAGAGATTTAGGTCCATATTGACATGATAGTATCACATAGAAGCTGTAAATTTGTCAGCTACACACCCTGTGATGGGAATCTCCCATTCCGTCACATCATAAAGGTCCTAATTGGACTAATATCTGGTGACTGTAGAGGGCATTTGAGTTTAAACCAGTTTAAAATTATTTGAGCTTTGCTCTGACCTCTGATATCAGAAAGTGTTATTTTTACCCAGAGAACTATCATTCACTTCATAGTTTCTTCTTTCTGGACCATTCTCTGTAAACCCTAAACATGGTTGTGTGGGAAATTCCCAGTTGATCAGCAGTTTCTGAAATAGTCAGACTAGCCCATCTGACATTGACATTTGAATCTTTTTTCTTTGCCATTCTAATGCTTTGTTTAAACTTTAGCAGGTTGTTTTGACCATGTCTACATGCCTAAATCCTCTGAATTTATACCATGCTATTGGTTAATTAGATACTTCTGTTGATAAACAGATGAATGTACTTCTCTTTTGATATCACTTTAAGAATACAAGCAAAGTCTGCAGTTTTATAAATCCCCAGTTAATAAACTTCAATGCAAACCTAAGAATGTCGTCTTAATACTGATATTTAAAATGTAGCCATTGTTTATCTGTCATCCTTTTTGATGCTTTGCCTTTGCTCTAGATTTAGTTTCCAGGTCACGATATATAATAAAAAGTAACGTATGAGACATCAGTACAATGTGTGAAGAGAGAAATGTCAAAGCGTGACTGTTTTTATATGACAGCAGTAATAGGTGTTTTATGAACAAAAATCTATATATTTATGTCACCGCTGTGACCTTACAGAAACTACGTGTTTAACCAGCTTTAATTGCCAGAGAAATAACATAATTAATGAACAGCACTAATTATGAAATGAGGGGATTTTGTTCATGAAATGCTGGGGTCATATTCTCTCTCTCCTTCCATTTTTCTCATTCTTTCTATCTCTTGTATTTGCACCTTGGGGTGATTACCAGGGTGAAGGTGTGAAGATTTGACACTCGGCAGATAGATTCATTTACTGCCACTGCCGGACCTGGAGGTGATAATGAGGTCGAGGATTAAAAGCAGACAATCAGTCGGCCCGTGACGAGGGCCGCGCCACCTCCTCCCCCTCATGACACTCCTCCTCGACCGCCTTGTTAAAATATACTGGTCCCTTTCCCCCCATTTTTTGCTGATCTCCCATGTAATTATACACTAATCTCTAACTCTGAGGGGAGAGATGGATGGTGAGAGAAACAAGGAAAGAGAGGTGGAGAAGCAGAGAGTTGAGAAATTAACTTTGATTTTTGTGTACAGTTTCATGTTAACTTTTTTCATGTTCTAACCAGTGCTCAGATTTGGCACAACCCTGGTACAGTTTACACTAATGTCATTTTTTTACACAATGTAACTCATATGAAATAAAGTGACAGCAAATTGAGGGAAAATAACAGTCACAAGAAATATTTTTCTGTCTTTCCTTAAAAATGATTGGTAAAAATGTTCTGGCTTGATAGTTGTACATTTCCTAAACAATCATCTCAGCTTTTTTGTTTTCTTTGTTATCAGTTTGTAATTATTTTTCCAGTGTTTAGCGCATTTTACTTATAACAATACTTATTTGAATTTCCCTACAGCTTACAAATTCTTGTAGAAATTACCTACCAAATTGATATAAGCTGCTCTAAGACTTAATTGCAATGTGTAACACCAGAAAAAACAGTGCACAATAGAACCCAGTGTAATCACATGCGGTGTGATAGTCTTGAACCATTGTTCTACCACAACTATATAACAATGCACAGTACTAAACAGAACAATGTATTTATTGTAGTCTTGTTTCAAGCCTCATTTTATATAGAATCCACACATTGTGGCTATAGCATGGTTACATCTAAGAAAAGATGGCCATATAAACTGGATGTTAACAATGGGCATGTTAAAGTGTCCCTGTATAAGATACTAAACGGGAATCAGAATGTCAGTTATCAAATAAACTTCTATATTAATGTGCGTGTGGATGTTTGGATGAGGCTTGTCAAATAGAAGTGTTCTGAATTCTCAGTAAGCTCTTTTTCAGGAACTTGGATAAAAAGAGAATGGTTGGATGGATAAATGGCAGTTTGTTGTTCTCTAGCTTTCAGGTGTGTGTTAACTCAATGCTGCAGTCTTCCCAGGAGTAGGTATTTCATCAAAATTCAGCCCAGGGTTAGACCATGTAATGCTGAAAAAAAGACAGCTACATCTCAGGCCCTCAGGCAGCGTGTTAAATGTTAAGGTTCATGACAGTACTATTAGAGAAAGGCTAATATGGCCAGGGAGAAAGCCTCTTCTCTATGAATAAAACTAACAAAAAAAAACATTGCAGTGCAGCTTAGGTTTGCAAAGTTGCATCTGAACAAACCACAACATTTCCGCGACGAATGAGACCAAAGTAGAGCTTTCTGGTGATCATGCACAGTCCCACGTTTGCAGAAGATTTATCACAGCATATCGGCACAAGCACTTCCTGCTCGTTGTCAGTTATTTGGGCTTGTTTTGCAACCACAGTGCACTTGGCAGTCACTGAGTTGACCATGAACTCTTTAATATACCAAAGTATCCTAGAGTCATATTTTGAGATAATCTGTTCTAAAAACTAAAGCCTGGTGGAAATTGAGTCAGCAAATCTGTGACAGAATGGTTGAAAAAGAAAAGGAACAAGGTGTTGCAATGGTCCAGTCACGTCCAGATCTCAACCCAATTGAAATGCCATGGAGGGACTTTAAGGGAGCTGGAAATAAATAAATGCTGCAAACCTCGATGAACTGAAGCAATGTTGGAAAGAAGAATGGGAAAAAATACAGAAAGCAATTACTTCATGTTGTTGCTGCTAAAGGTAGTTCTTCACATTGCTGAATCATGGGGTGAAACCAAGATTGCTGTGAAAACGTTCTTATTCATATAACTGTTTGTTAAATATGATTTACATTCCGTTTTTTCCCATTGGCATCGCTTTTCACTAGAACAATGATAACATGATAAAAACAATGAAGTCTCTGTGCAGCATTTTCCACGTTAATCAGATGATTTTAGATCAGTGAGGGAAAACATCTGATTTGGGACCTTTCGGTGTGAAAACTGCTCTGGCTGCAATGTTTGTTTGTTATGTGGCATCCGTCGTGGCACCTTGATGTTCCGATGATATTTGCTCTGCTTACCCAGATCTATTTTCGGTCCTGAGACATCTAACACCGTCAGCACACTCCTCCAGAGCCTCTCTGCCCCTGTGTGCCCACAGGTTCTTGCTGTGCTGTGTAACCATCCTGAGTTAACCTTTCCTGAAGGCACAGGGAAGCCCAGGCATGAAGCACTCTTTAGCATAATGAGTATGTTCATCAAAGCACTTCGTTGTGCTGGATGGGGCTGCTGGATTCACCAACGCACACACACCAGACAGCCCATGTTAATGTGTGTGTATGCATGTAGGTGTGTATGCGTTTCCTGCTGAGCTGGAAGCAGTGCCACAGGTGATGGCACTATTACACACACTCAATTACACACACACACAAGCATGGTGGACCTCAGCGGAGGCTGCCCTCATTTGAGGATGAAATCATTTCTGCGACCAAAGTGTCATCTATAATTAATGACCATTTGTGTGTAATTTAGAGGGATCTCACCTGTGGCCCTGTCCTCAGCTCAGTGGGAGCACAAACAGACCCATACGCAGCAAAAAAGGTATAAACTGAACCAAACGCACAGGCAAAAATGTGCACATAGGTAGCAACCTTTAGGAACGTAAAAAAATAAATAAACAATTAAGTGATGAAACTTTAACCTGTTCAAATTGATACTTATACATTAAGCTAAATCACATGCCCACCTAACTGAAACAAACAGCTCCCTGCTGATGTGCTGCTGATGTGTAGACCGTAGATAAATGTGTTACTAAAGTGCCTGAAGTCGTATAAATAATATAAAATCATTAATAACAGTATTGCTGTGTTAAGTTTATTTAAGGTGTATAAAAACCCTAGAATCTCTTTTATTTCATCTGTTAAATAGACATTTATTTACTCAACGATTTTTTTTTTATTAATGCACAAAATAAAATATTTAACTCAACCTACGAACACAACATAACCCAAAGCACTACCGCTGTTAACTTTGCTCATCTAAGTAACGTTATCTCGATTCAATTAGGGTTTTACGGGTTGGAGCATGTAGACGTCTGGACAGATACATTTTAAGGAAGCGAGTCACAGTGATGAAGCAACTGGAGATGATAGAAAGTCAAAAAGATTCAGCATCCTCAACCGGCGGGAAAAATGCTAGTAGTACCAAATGGGCAGGTTCCGAGTTAAACTTTTCTCAACATTGAGGCAAGTGACTGAAATGACTGCCAATAACCACAAACACCTGGACAAAAGTACTGGGCCACACCTCTGAATCTTTGAATTCAGGTGTTTTTAATACCATTAGCCCAGGTGTATAGCATGACCTAGCCATGCAGACTGTCTTTACAAACATTTGTGAGTTCACTGAAGTTGAGTGTGCTATATTACTGCATGAAGCAAATCTGACAAATTGCTTCTTGATATTCTTTAATCAACTGTAAGTGGAAGCATTTGAAACCACCATGGCATACAGACCTCGAACGCTCTGCTGACTCTGCTGGCTTTACAATCAGCACAGCTGTACACCAGCAGCTTTTTGGCTTGGGTTTCCATGGCCCAACAGCTCCTGTATGTGTAATGTATAGGTGGCCAAATACTTTGGCTGTATAGTATATATTTGAGGCTTTCAAAAGCAACCAGTGCTCGTAAAGTCCACTCCAGCAGCCGGTAGTGACAAAGTGATGCATGATGAGCAATCACTTCCTGCATCACTTCCTGTGTGTGCACATGAGTTTAATTTAACAATGAGAATTTTAAAGACATTGTGTTAGCGAGGCCTGTCTTTGGCACACAATTAATTTGCTTTTGTTTATTAACTTATTTGGTTTTTTGGATTCCAAGTGAAAATTTACATCTATCTATCTATCTATTAGAGATATTTCTATATCTACATAGACTCAGAAGCGTATGTTAGCAAAAGGACACCTATTGCTTCTGCTTCAACAATTTCATTTAAAATAAGTTTATGTCAGTTTACAATTGTCAGCATTCATTGATAAGTTAAGTACAGGAGTAGAACCACATCATGTGTACAGCTGCAACAACATAGCTTTATTGTTTCATATTCATGTGGCCACTGAAATGGTGAAGCGCGCAGCTCTGCTTGCGTAACTATTTTCTGTGTTAACCAAAGAGATTTAGGATGTCTGGCTTATCATTTCACTCACAGCAATGCAAGATTTTATACATCAGTTTTATCACTTGTTTTTTGTTAAGAAAAACACACACACACCCTTGAATCCATTGCAGTGCAGCAGAATACCTTTTTCAAGCTGCTTGCTACATCTCTGAAGGCAAGAAGCTGCACCATGGGTCATTTCTCAAACTGCCATTCGGAGTTGGAGCACTCCAGGCAGTGTCATGTTAAACAAAACAGTGCATTGATGCAATGCACAAAGAGTTGGTTATGTCAATGTGATATTTATCACCTCTGATCAAGAAGAAATTAGTGTGAAAATAAGGTCGTAGATCATTGTGGGTTAGATTAAGTGTCAGAGGGGGGGCAAAAAAAAAATCAATGACCATGAGCTTCATGTTCAGTGTGGCCAGTCAAAAGTGCATCTAAAGGTGCTGTGGCCTCAGGACAGCAATGCTACACTGAAGCTCATCACCTATGACATCCTTTATTTGTAACCAAGCAGCGGCAGTTTTATAAACATTGTTCAGATTCAGGCTGTTTTGTTGCTTTCTCCTTTTTTTCCCCTTTTTTTTCCCTTTTAGCTTGTAATGTTTTTCTAAAGCTCTTTTCTTTTTTCCTCTTAGTCACACAGTTTGTGTTTTCCCTCCCTCTTTCAGTTTGGTTTTGTGATTTGTCTGTGCAAATAAACCACACTTCAGTCACTCTGGAAACCTGAGCCACTGTTTTCTTTTGGCCTGCCAGCTGTACGTACTACAGCTGATCTGACATGTACACCGCTAAAGTTATTACTGCAGTGCATTTTGCATTGATACACTGCAGCTACAATCACAACAGAGGTGCTGCAGCTACTCGGAGAACTGCAAACCTGCTGCAGATGTTATTATTGCTGATGTTTGGGGTTTTTTTTTCATCCTTAAAATGCAAATTGCTCTCACCAGCAATATAATTTACTTCAAAGATGACTGCAAGGGTTCGACAGCATAACATCAGCCAACATTTAAGTAAATGGGTACTTTATGTTTGCTTTTATTACACTTAACATAATCCTCCTTACAAGCATCGTCTTATTCAAATGGTCTCCCTACTCTGGTCTCTCTATTGAAGATACTCCTCATAGTCAGTCTGTCAGATGAATCCAGCGTTTGGCATCGGGTAGCAGATAACAAATGACAGGACGATGTAGCCAATGAGATTCTCCTAATTATCTAATGACCAGGGACATGAGGTGATTTGTTGCCCCAATGAGCTTGTTAGGTTAAGTGGTGGGCATCGACAGGGCGGTCAGATGTTGTCTCTTGCTGTATCTCTTATTAGTGTGTTTTGCTTAACTGCATTTGACTGTAGTTTTTCGGGGTCACTTGCTATGAAAACCAAGAAATATTTTCCCTTTCATCATACTCATGATACAATACTCTTGGGATGTGATCCGTTATACACACGATATGTTCCAGAATGATCATCTATGGAAAATCCCAGTATTTGTGTAACTGAAGATTAAAAATTACCCCCGAATAGGACTCACGTGGTCTGCTTTCCAGCTATATTATCTTATATAAGTTAATCAACTTTCAGTTACTTTAGGTTATGCAGCAGTACCTTTTGTTATGCTAATGTTATCATTTGTTTTTTCCATCTCCTACTCACCTTATTTACTTTTTTAAACTGCCATAGAAGTCCATATCCATATTTCGTCATAGGCCATAATACCAGAAGGAACATGAGATACTGTTTCCTCAACATTTTGCTCACGACGAAACTGTACAATAATAATGGATTGCATTATTCCACTATTCATTCACTCTTACATTCACACACTGGTGGAGGCAGCTACAGTTGTAGCCACAGCTGCCCAGGGGCAGACTGACAGAGGCGAGGCTGCCATATCGCGCCATCGGCCCCTCTGGCCATCACCAGTAGGCGGTAGGCTGAAGTGTCTTGCCCAAGGACACAACGACCGAGACTGTCTGAGCCGGGGCTCAAACCGGCAACCTTCCGGTTACAAGACGAACTGCCAACTCTTTGAGCCACGATCGCCCCCCCCCCCCCCCCCCCCCCAATGCATATTTCAGTTTCTGTGCTTTTATACTACTACTAATTTTGCCCCTCCCCCTAAAAAAAATTATCCATTTTTTTATCTGTCAAAAATGAACCAAAGATATCATGTTTGTTTGTTTCTGGCTGTCTTACTGTGTGGGGTACAAGTTAGCTACAAGTAACTAATAGTTATGATAAGGAGTAGGATACAAAGCACTCTGAAAGCACTTTCTTAACCCTGAAACAATTAACACAATCACAGTGATTCATCAGATTTTACGCTGATCCCTCTGGAGTTAGAAACTTGTTACAACTTCTGTTTCATTACTTAGTAATTGTCCCCAGAAAGCAGATTTTGGTTTCTTGGTGCATCTTCTCATTACGATGTGTTCACATTGAATATTAAACAAAGTTTATTTATTTGGTTAGTTTTAAACTTTGGGTTTTATTCCTTTATGTCACAATATTCATATGCAACACTTCCCTGTGTTACTATGTCACAACCAAGCTGGTGAATTTAAATGAGGAGTGATGTGAGGAACAATCCTGTGTTTGACAGCTAAGATGCTGATTGCAAAATGTAACAGTTGTATTTGTTATTCCACTTTGTTTTCTCACCGTTTTCGTCATGCCTCCATATGTTCTACATTTGCACATTTTGGAATAAGTGCAAGGTTATATCTCCAGTTAAAAATATACATTTATAGAAAATCTCCAGCTAAGTTTATGGCACTTTGACACAATCTGTGTCTGTTAACTCTCATTTTGTCAGTGAATGCAGTTGTTGTCTTCAAAACTCTTAATTTGCATTACTTCTAAATATGCCTAAATATGCCTTCAGCTACATCTGTCTCTCGCTCTGGTTTTGCTGTGTTATATATATATATATATATATATATATATATATATATATATATATATATATATATATATATATATATATATATATATATTAGGGGTGAAACGATACACAAAATTCACGGTTCGGTTCGGTTCGATACTTTGGTTTCACGGTTCGATATTTTTTCGATACAAAAAAAATGTTCATGCCTTTTTAATTTGTCATTTATTAAAATTATAAATATATATTTTAACTCAAAAGTACAGTTTTTAAATTTAACCCTAACCCTTGTGCGCGTTTTTTATTTTGACAGCGAATGCGCACCTGCGGACCACTTATGTGCAGCCCTGGTTATTTAGCTCGTCATATTGCAGCCACAGAAATTCTTTTGTCCATGAAACCATAAAGCTGCACTTTCTTTTTGCCTTATAGTCTCATTTGTCATAACTTCTCCGTTTTGTGGTAAGCTTTTCTTTGGCTGTCACTTCTTCACCCCGACCTGTCTTATTTGGCTCAGCAGAACTAAAATATATATACTGCTACTTTTACACACGGACTCACATAAGCTCAGCGATTCTCTGCGCGATCAACCTCTCACATGTTTAAGCTGCGGGAGATTTCACTTGTCATGTTTGCATAGTAAGCTAACGATTAATAAGACGATGTCAGAGGAATTGGTGCACAAATTATCATCACTCACAGATCAGTGCTGTCGCTCTCTATACACAGTTCGCACGATTGCAAAGTGAAAGCAAAAAAACAAGCGCAAATTCAAACGCGATTTCAATATGTCACATATTGACAGTGGCTCACCGATGCCAATGACATAATTACCCAGCTACATTTCTGAAAGAATGCAAAAGCATTGACATATATTTTTCCTTCCTACAATAGCCCGACGGGCAGGGTAGCCCGTCTGAAAAAAGGAGAATCATGTGCTAACAGCTGTCTAAATGACTCGGCTAAAGTTAGTAGCATGCTTGTTGTTTTTGTCTTTGCACTAGGATGATGTCGGCGTAAATGTGCAGTCATATTCGTTGTGTTCCCACTAGTGCTTTCAGGTTAATCTCGTTGAAATGACCTTAACGCCACAACACGGCAAATCTCCGTTAACGAGCTACCGCCGATCGCCCCGTGCATGGGGCTAGACGGCCAACACGTTAACGAGCTAACTGCGCTAACACACTAGTTCCCACCCATGTAATTAAGCATTGCGTGGCACATCCAACATACTGTTTTACTTTAGTCCATGACTCGCTTACCTTCAGGGTCATACGTCACATGAAAACCAAAATAATTCCAAACGCCAGATCTGAATGAGAGTGGGGGAGGTCCATCTTGCAAGGAGAGCTTAACTTCTGTCTTGCTAGCTTGCCCTGCGCTCTTCCTTCTGACTATGCTGTCTGTGTTGAGCGCTCAGTGGATCTGCGCTCGACAGTGCAGCCTAGGCGGAGTAGTCGAACGCAGATTCACTGAGCGCTCAACACAGACAGCATCGTCAGAGGGAAAGTTGATAAAATAAATTACAAATGTTGTATTGTTCGATACATATGCGTACCGAACCGAAAGCACTGTATCGAACGGTTCAATATCGATACGAATATCGTTGCACCCCTAATATATATATATATATATATATATATATATACACAGCAAAACCAGTTTCAGTACAACAGCAGTAAGAATGGAAGGTCCAAAACATTGCATGTAGTGTATCTGGGTCCATTCTCTGCATTAACCACAAGATTTGATTACGCTTTTCAGAGTAGCCACCTTCATTTGTTTATTTGCAAATTTGCACAGATTTTGTTTATGTGTTCTCCTGGGCTTTCCCTCTCGTCTGGCCAGTTTACAGACTCATGATGACAATGGTGGTGTGGTGGTGGTGGAGGAGACGTAGGAATGTGTTATGTAAATTCTCCCAGCATGGCCCTGGTCGTCCTTATACCTCTTACCACCTTCCTCTGCTTTCTTCCCTCTGCTATTGACCATGTTGCACATTATAAATCAAGTGTACCTTGCTAGTACTCTAATGAAAGCTCATTTATAAAGTGGCTAAATGGTCCTGACAAAAGTCCTAATGAGGAAATCAATAATTCAGTGATTGTTGCTGTGCTTATACTAATACGTTCCTCTTGTAGTGCTTTGATCCCAGCTAGGAGAGTAACATTTGTTACTGTATTCAGTTCTGCTTGTCAGCATTGTTGTAGTTTTTTTTCTTTCCTTGAATCTTTGAGATAAACGATGTCCCGTTAGAAACATCAAAAGCTGTCTCACATGTTCTTCAATATCCAATAAACTTCTTTTTGATGAGGAAAGAGTGAAGAAATGTAAAAAATATTTTCTCTTGAATTGTTAATATGAAACATTACTCTGGTATTTGCTCGGCACAAATCACTGTGATTAATGAGAGGTTTGATGTTTTTATTGAATTGCTTGCAATGACCATTTTTTCTCCACCATCCCACCATCTACTGCACTGAAGTACTTTTCACTGAAGTCGCCAGCAGGAGGTTTGGTTATTTGCCAAAAAAAAAGAGAAAGTTGAGAAGAAACATGTTGAGTAATTTACCTCATAGCATGGTGAAAAAAGTTAGTGTTGACTTATTGTAAAGCAGTAAACAGAGCTGAATGTAAAAAATCTATGACCTAATTCACTGTATTTGTTTCACAGTGTCATAACCTGTTAAGCAGTTATTTTTATTAGTATCACACTCACATTAGCAGTGCAGTGTTTTACAAGTTTTCCATGACTGTCTTAAAATAACCGCTTCTTTTACTCCATCCACATTGCCCCATAAATACAGTCATTGTGAAGCTGCTGACCTGATCTAACAAGTTTGGCTTAAAGAAAATAAGTTCAAAGATCCAGCCTCCTCTAATTGCATGAAACCGAGCTAGTGATCAGTAATAGTTCTTTCAAGTCTTGTTTAAAGCAAAGTTGATGAATTCTTCTTGTTCAGGGGTTTAAATTATTAAAGAAATAAAATAAATAATGCAGTATTCAAATTATCCTTGACATGCAGTTTTACTTTCACCTGTTTTACACAAAGATGCACATATTAATGTTACTTTATTAATGAAAATCAAATTACAATTACAGTTTTATTTTATTTGTGTACCTGAGAGAAAATACAATACAGTATAGCAGTGTTTGGACAGATGGTGACTCACCCCTGCAAGGTCATTGATCATCAGCCTTAGGGACTGGAGTGTACACTGTAGGAAGCCTGGGGAGCAGCACCCTAGTCCTCTGTTAATTGCCAGGGCAGGTAGATTACCCTCTTATGCCCCTCCCTGCTCCTTAATGTTGGGCACAGCCACCCGAAGTGCTCCCTCAGATGCCTCCTTAACTAGCTTTGAATTCAGTGATTAATGAAACACATTATACTTCTTTTGGATTAATGGCTGTGTGGTTTTAGCAAGCTGTAAATGGTAAAAGTACATTTCCTGTGTAGATTAAAAGATTCTTTTTCAAACACGATTCAAGCACAAATCCACCTTTATGGAGTGGTCTTCTATTTTTTTATATAATCCAGTATAGGAGACTAAAGACAGAGAGCACAAGCTTCAGATTTTGATGTGGGGAAAACACTTCCATGTTTCCTTTTTTCTCGGTCCCTTTGCAGTTCCTGTTGTTTTGTTTTTTTCAGAACAAAGAATAAGCTGTGGTACTTTGAGTTCGGCACGTCGGAGACCTTTTCGGCCACATGTAAGAAGCTCCACGACTTTCTGGAGGTTGAGGTAACTCAAACCATGTATTTTGTTTTTGGAGACTTTTCCAAGAAAAGAAACAAAAGCAAAAGCATATATTTTGAAATTTGTTGCTTTGTAACTTATTCTTCTTTATCTCAGCTCTTAGATACGAAGCAATCATGTATTCTTTATTATTAAGGGTATTTCACTAGCAGTCAGGTAAGAATATTGATGTCATTTAAGATATTCTCATCTTCTGCTGCTCCATAAATAGCACTAATGTATACTAGTTTCAGATTCACCCAGACAAAGTGTGGATGTGTGAAGGCTATCTGTGCACCTCCCCACCCACTTCTCACATAACCTTAGTGTAACACACAGGTAATTAGCCCTACACGACCCTGCTGTGTGTGATATTGAGTGATAATGAAGATGGTGTCTATACAATTCATCTTCCCTCTTCTCAGAGCTATCCACACAGTGCAGAGGTCTTCATTAATTAGGGCTGAGTAGTGCTTACATTACTGAAGAAGGACAGGTAGGGAGATGATGAGACATCCCTGAGTCATAAAATGCACCATTTAGAGTAATATATAATACAATATTTCTGGGTTAACACAGAATAACTATAAGGACACTTGCCCCTTCATGCTGGGCTCTTTTAAGCATAATTAAAATGAGTGCAGGATGGGTCAAGCAGTTAGTACAAAGTGTACTTGTGTTTTAAAGTTAAAACAACCAGCTGCTCTGGTTCTCTCCCATCTTTCTAAAATTCTGATTCCTAGATCTCTACTTAATAAGATTAAGCATATATTAGCTATGTGCCTAAATTAAACCAAATAGTGGAGAGTAAGCAGAAACTAAAACTTGTCTTACCTTAAGAACACTTTAGAAATAAAGATTTGATTTTAGGTTATAAGAGTAATATTTGAACATCTGGGTTGTAATTGAGCTTATTTCAACTCTATTTTTCTAATAAAGTAGTTTTTATACTTTGCTGAACAGTAACTGAAAACAGAACTACACAAAGTGGACTTCCAGTTCATGGATTGAAAAATTTATATCTTACCTTCTCTTTCAAAGATGACCTCCCTGTGCTTACTAATATTTTTAAGAGCCATGTCACGTTATGGCACAACAGCAGCATTGACACTCTGGGGTGAGAACTGGTTAAGGTTCGTCTTACTTAGACAAAGCAATATATTCTGGTTTAGACATTGGGGAAAAACACTGTTTAGGGTTCATCATCTTATAGATTATTTCAGTATCAAACTGTAGTACAAAGCTTGTGATGAAACGGATTGTATCTGTCCTTCTCTTTCTGTGTTCTTTTAAAAGTGTGATGGTGTTACTCTGGACCTTAGCAGTATTTCCTTGGAAGGCATTGCCATTCTCAACATTCCCAGCATGCATGGTGGCTCCAACCTTTGGGGTGAAAGCAAGAAGAGGAGGGGCTACCGCAAGGGAGGAAAGAAGGGTCAAGACAAAAGGACACCTGTGCTCGACCCCAAAGAACTCATGTTTGCGGTTCAAGGTAGCTCTGACACCCGAGTTTTACGGTTGTTTACATAAATGCTGAAATCATTGTGGTTAGAAAGCTTAATTACATTACAAATCTAAACTCACAGAGAAAATGTGTTATTGCTAAATAAAATGCTTCAATAACCTGTGTTATACTTGGCTATGTGGCTACAAAGCCACATTTAGCAACATAGCTTGAAGGAGCATGTTGTAGCCTATTGATTTTTTGGTAAGTGGCCACTTTGGTGTAGTATATATTCCGGCTCTAAAGTTCAGGCTCTAGCTGCTGGGCTGGGGTCTGCACACACTCAGCTTTAGCATCACTCTGGGGGTTTTCATAATCTTTGTGTTAGCATGTTTTCTGTGCACATGCTTCCAGAGTGCCAACGTAGTGTTAACAGAATAATGTGGCTGTGTCTGTCTGTGAAGCATTTCGTATTTGCATTCGTCCTTTCATTCAGTCAAAATAAAAGTAAGGTTCATATCCCTATTCCTCAAAGCTGTAGACCACTCCAGCATTTTCCTCCTCCTGCACACAAACTTAAATCAGCTGACAGTTTTGGAGGGTTTTTGTTGTCAACCTTGTGTCCAGATATATGAAGAAGATGTATGAAGTAACACGAGTAACAAAATAACTGACTGAAAAATGTAATGTGATTACTATAACACACTATTTGGGAGTGGTTACGCCCACTATTTTTTCAATAGCTGAACATTTCTGGCTAAATCTGTCGGCATGTTGTAACGTAATTGGTGAGTCATCAACAGCAGTCAAACCTCTGCATGCTACATACCATGGTTGGTTTGCTCTGTTAAACAATAATAGTGCAAGTTAAACAGCTTTGACAGTGTAGGAGGTTCTTCTCCCTGAAGCCCACATCAGACACTAACAGTCTGTGTCCTTGCTCCTATCAGACAGATCAAAGACTAAACTTTGGGCCAAACTTTTCCTGAGCACATTAATATTTCACTGATGACAAGGTGAATCACAGCCAGCAGGTTTTGTTTGCAAAGAAGAGGTACAATCATGTCACAGTTTGGAACTGTCACTTGTGTATTAATGGTCTGTGTGGGCACCAGTGGACAGGCTCTGTTAATAGGAGCTGACTGAGTGGGGTGTTGGGCATACCCCTGAATCCATTTACGTCAAAAGGAAGCCCATCAATGGGAATATATGAATGAACGAAACACAATGAGTCAGCTGCTCTGTGGAAACTGGTGAAATTGTGTGAGCCGCTTTAGGGAGTTAATAGCAAAGGGTAGAAAATATCCAGAAAGCAGAATATTCTAGTACTGCAGTGAAAAATTACAGACAATATAATTTTTCCTTCAAATACATAGTAAGAACTATATATATGTGGCTTAATATATCATCACTGCACAAGTGTTTTCAGTTATTGTAGTCCTGTTGAAAGGGAATACAATTTAGTTTTACTTTTTGTTAAGCTTTCATATCAATATGCCCCAATTTTATCCATGTTTATAACATAGCTTGAATGACAGCTAATCTGTTCTTTATTGAAATAATTTTATTACTAATAATTGCTGTTGAGTCTTTCTAAATTCTTTTGTAGACTCACAGCCGTGAATTCTGGATTTACTTGGCTTTTGTATTTTATTTCTATCATGTCTAACTGTGCCTGTTCAGGTGATGCACAGTATGTTTTTTAGGTTTCCTGCTGAGATGGTGTGTTTGTACCTGGGGATGAAGTGGATGTTACAATCAGTGTCTGGCTTTGAGACATGACGAGCCAGCAAAGATCTCCAGACATGGCTGCCAGTGATCCCTTATGAGACTTCACTGGCCATAGCACAATTTCTGGAAAATAAAAAGCCCTCTGTGAAGCACACTATGGAGCATTCATTCCTTTTAGTTGTGATTCAATTTTCTGTTTCCTTTGGTGCTGTTTTGCCTTTAAAGATGGTTAAAGGTGGCACATTTTAAATTGGACTCTTTTTCACAGTCACAGCATTTATTGTGCAAAATGAATCTGTTTTATGTTGTTTAAAAAACTGAGAAAACAAGTGAGAGACAGTGAGGAAGTAGACAAGGAAACACAACTCAGTCCGACAATAAATAACCCATAAAAAAGTCATTCTCCAGTACATTAACATCACCTTTTTGATGCTTCGAGCTGAGCATTTCCGTCTGTAGGCTTGCCCTGTAACATACTCTGCTGTGTCATCTTGGATATCAAACATGACCATCATTTAGAAAAGAAATGCAGTGTTGTATTTAATAAGACTTCTAATTTGCAACCAGGACCATAAGATTATCATGGACATGTTCACCGATGGCAGTTTTCTCACTGACTTCCATACAACCAGACTTCTTTTTTTGGACGACCCCCTGCTGACAGTTAGAAAAACCGAGGTTTAAGGATTTCAGTAGACTTCAGGTTAAACCAATGCAAAATCATAATAAAAAGGAACCATGTGGCACATGTGCACTGTGAGGGACACATTTGATCAATGCAAAGCCCAGCTTTGCTATGATGAACACTCCATTTATCCCTGAAAAAAAATCAATCACTTCTGTGTTTGTATTTAAAAAAAAAAAATAGAGGCCACAGTCTAAACCTGGAAAGGCACTTAGTGTGAGTGTGGAGTATTTCCCTTTGTTTATGTGTGTCCATACCCATTTGAGCCTGTGTATTGATGCGGGTGGGTGTGTTTGTGTTGTCCACCTGTACTGTATATCTTAGAATAGATGCCCTTGTGGAAGGTGCCCTCAAGGTGAGCAGCCAAACTTGTTAGATCAAGAGAACAGCGTATTTAGAGGTAAACACACAGGAGTGCATTAGCCCAGAGGGGCAGAGGGTGACGCACATGACTGTTGGCAGAGATCATTTTTTGTCAAGTTGTATGTGTAGTTGCATCTGTGTGTGGATGGGTGGGCTGGTGGGTGGCTAGGGGATAAAAAAAAAAAAACCCTGACCTTTCGGGAGCTGTTAAATCGTCCCGCTGGTGACGCCAGGAGACAAGCCCCTCAGGTGGAAGGGAATGGCTGCAGAGTGAATTATTTAGAATAGGGGCTTCATGTGTGGGTGGAGGGGTTGATGTTTGGGACTGATCCCCCGTGACAAGCCCCATGAAGCTTTCATTGGAGGATCGGCCTCCACATGCCCTCCCTCCTTGTTCCGCCATTCCTCTTTAGTTTTACTTTCAGCAGATCGGCTGCTGGTCCTGCTCTGCTCCGTCACTGTCTGTCTTTTATTCCTCTGCTCTCACCCTGTCGCTCCACATGTGTCAGTGCAGCCACTGGCCTGGACAGGTAGTTGTGTGACAGTGACAAGGACGTTGTTTCTATTCTCTCTCTCTGATGGGAAGATGTGGCTAAGATTAAAGTCGCAGTGTGCTGCTTTTTCATGTCCCATACGGACACTGGTTCATATCATTGTTTCATTCACTATCACTTGTAGTGTTTATCAATTTGAAATCCTGATTTCTTGACCTACGTAAGGGACATTGATTCGAGATTAGATAAATAAGATGATTTGGTTTATATTTGGCCATAGACTGCTTATCATGACTTTTTATAAATTGGCCTTTCTAATCGGTTAGGTGATTCAGTTTTTCTCCCAGTTTATCTCTGAGAACATGTTGGTTTTTTACTATATTTAGGCGAGTGTGCTTTGTATTGTAGATCCAGGTGAATCATTTGAACTTCCCGTAAATGGAATAATTGATGGTGATTCAAGAAAAGAAAAATGGAAATTCACAAAAAAAAAACCCACTCGAGATAAAATATGATTTCAGTCCATTAAGACCCTTATTGAAGTCGTGTGTCCTCATTTCTTAGAAAGAGATGAAAATATGTCTAATTTTAAGTTTTGCCTGAAGGCCATTTCTCCTCCAAGACTAGTGCTTTTGTACTATTTTGCCATATTTCATGACATTTCATGGAGAGGTGGAACATGGACAGATTAGAAAAGATTCTGATCAGAATCAATTTCCTTACAATTCTGAGACAGAGGATAGCTTCTGTAATTTTTTTATCATTTTGAAAACTATTTTTTTCAACTCTTAATTTGAAAGAACAATTTTTACCTGAAGGTTCATTTCAGGCTTTTGTAAAAATGAGACCGAATGCTCCTATCAGGAAATACAATACAATTTAATTTGTAAGGGTACGGGTGTGTTGAGTTTTAAACAGTTTCATTATTCTGTTTAGTTGTGCCAATGGACATATTTTAATTTCTTTGGACTGTAGATCCAGGCAAGGTATCAGCATCAATGCAAATAAGTGTACACTGCAAGGCACTGGAGTGTAAGAAAGTCGGTAAACTCATTTTCAGAAAAGAAAATAAACTTAAGTTACAGTATGTCAAGTTGTATATTGCGGGTGAACAATATACAACTTGATACATAACTAACATTAATGATTTGTCACAACCTTAATATACTGCATCAGCATCTTTACTTTTAAATTAAATATACTTGATATACTCTGGTGTAGCTGACTTTAGAGTAAATAAACTTAGAAAATGTAATTTTGGAAACTTATTTGGACCTTTAAATAAAAGTACTTATATGGGAGACAGATGTTGTACAACATCAGAAATGTAGCTCAGCTCTAACCACACTACTCTTCTAGAGTACCGTGCAAAAGATTTGAGCCACATCGCATTTCTTTACATTTTACTAGGACACGCCCTCGGCTGTGTTTTACAGATGGCTGTAGACATTCACTATTGTACCTCTCATCTTACCTCCTCCATACATTTGGATTCATCTCATTTCTAATGGGGAGTCAGTGAAGAGCAGATAGATAAACTGAAGGCCTATATCAGGTCTTTATTGGCTTTCAGATGCTGTTCACCTGTAGATAGTTGGAGTGCTACTTCTCCTTTTGTCCTCTATTTTACACACAAGAAGGCCTGAAAGCTCTAAAAACAAAACAAATTATAAAGAAATGAGTGATATACAGGACTGTATGTCACTGCAGCAACACGATTTACAAGAATTCACAAAATAATAGGCTCGTTTTTTTCATCAGGGTTGGTCTTTAATTCTTTGAGACATCGTAAAAGTTGTAACTAAAAGCAAATTTGTGTCTGTGAGTGTGTTTTAGTGTGTGTGTGTGTGTGTGTGTGTTGGCTGCACAGGGTCCTCCTGCCCTTCTTAAACCAGCACAGCTACAGCCTTTGCATTCTTTCCCAAGCTAAGAGCTCTAGAGTATAATAGATCTTTGTAGCTCGGGGCAAACAGGAATCCCTATCGCTTTGGTGATGCTGTCCATCATATATGTCACCATGGGCCTGCATGAGCCGTTCACATCAACGTGAGAAGTCACGTGACGGGGGGAGCAACTTTAAAGCTCAGTGTCAGGGAGGTCAACCTGCTTTGGATTGTATGTGTACACACTCTTCCACTCCGACCCTGGAAAGTGCTGCACTCAAAGTCCAGCGTTGAGATAGGGGCAGACGCATGTCCATCACCATGGTGACAGCTGGACACCACAGCTCGGCGGCGGCAACAACATCTCACCGCAACAGCAACATTGCCCACGACACTCCTTCAGGAAACCAACACGACTCACGTACACACGGCATTGCGGGGCTAACACGCTCACACACACCGAGTGCCTAAAAATGGGTCTTAGTTTCAATTAGTGTCTGTATACTACCAACAGCGAGGCAGCAGCTTCTTAATTTGTGGAGGGATGAGTTGATGGAGAGTCGGAGGCAGAGCGGGCCTCCGAAACAGATGGGCCCTGCGTGACACTGGGCTTCCAGCAGGGGCAAAATCAATGCTCATAACTGAAAAACAGAAGAGAAATTAATAATTATATTATCACAAGATTGCTTTGCATTGCCGGTGCAATCTAATTAATAGCTGTTTTGTTTGTAGCTTGTTGCCTTTTTTCTATCTTTTTTTTTAAACAGTGAATATTAAATATTTCAGCAACAGAAGGCAAACTCTGAAGTGAGGAACATCACATGTCATGTTCTTTTATTCTTCCTCACCTCCTTCTCACTTTCCTCTTCCCCTCCTCGCTTTTGTACTTTGTTTCATGTGTCTTCTCACTCCTAGTACGAGTTTTTTGCATTGTTTACCTCTCATGTGAATGGTAGCTACATTCAAAAGCAGCAGTGATACTATAACATAATGAGGACAAAACTTGGCTGGACTTTGCATGGTTAAAAAAGTGTTTTTTCTTTGCTTTGTTGCTTTTGTTTGCTTTTGTCTCAGACCTGTCTGACCAGCTCTTGGAGGTTGTGGGACTCGAAGGAGCCATGGAGATGGGTCAGATCTACACTGGCCTGAAGAGCGCTGGACGACGCTTGGCACAGTGCTCCTCTGTGACTATCAGGTCAGTCTTTAACAATGTTTTGTGCCTGTTTCTTCCAATTATTATATTGTTTTTAGTTTATTATGGTAGCAAATGCTATGGCATATAAGAAAAAGCATAAAAATGCTACGAGTATAAATTAAGGTGATGATTTTTAAGCATCCTGGTGCAGAATGCTTTTATTTGGTTTTATTGTGAAGATTTGTTACAGCATGTTTTCTCGTTCTTCACTTACAGAACCAGTAAATCCCTTCCAATGCAGATTGATGGTGAACCTTGGATGCAGACTCCGTGCACTGTAAGTTGAACTGCATTTCCACAAATGGTTCATCCAAACTAAAGACAGTTATATGCCAATATAAAGTAAATTGTAAGGGCAGTGAAAGAAGAATCGAGCAAAGTATTTTGTAATCTCCATTTACAAAAAAAAGATTTGCAAATGAAAAAATATTAATACGTTTTACATATGGAATCTGCAGTCTGACAGTCATATTGATGCTTGAGAATTTTTCCAACATGTGGCAATGAGCATCCATGACTCATTCTGTAAATTCAAGTTTTCAAAAAGTTCTTTGTTTGTTTTTTATTCTGAGCTTAAAGAGTAACATCAGACTGTTTGAGGAACCTCTGAGGAAACACATAGTTACTGTTGTGTGGGAGATCTTGAGTTCTACTATGAAAATGCCCCACACGGGCATCATGAAGATAAAAAACAAAAGTGAAAAGTTAAATGCTTGTTAGGTGAAAAACAATGGTTTTGAAACCACATCAGCTATTTAACTGTATGCTAACAAAGCCTGCTCTATTGCAACTGCATTATAAAACCAAAACAGAAAACTTATCCCTTGTCTATGCATCTGCATATTCATAAGAAGGTATTGGTTTATAGACATTATGGTCTAAGATGTTAAGATGTCCAGGAGTCATTAATGCGACCCACCTTAGTGACTGATTAAATCTTCTTTCAATGACTTCTCCCATATGGAAAAGAAATAGTAAAAACTTATATGATTTACTCCTGAAAGTGGCCACTTTCTCATTACTTTCATATATTGTTTTAGTAAGTATCCAACACATACAAGTTTTATTATAGAATTTTTCAAGGGATCTTATATCTGTTTTCACTCTTGTATGCTTTTCATACAAGTTTCACACAAGACAGATACAAACTTTAAAAGATTTATATATATCTTATATATAGCTTTCTGACAAACAAACCAAAAGCTGATACATGTTTAAAAAAATATCAAATATATATGCTTTAATATTAAGATTAATATAACAGTTCAGCTGTTGCTGCTTTATATTCTAGTGCATTAATTTATGATAACAAATTCTTAATGATTCAAGTCTTATTTCTTCTAATTTGCTCATCGTCTAGATCGCAAACGTGTACCTCGATAAGTGTTTTCTCTCTGTCCAAGTTGCTCGTTTTTCAAAAGGAAACTCCTGAGTTTGCGTTGATTACGGTTGTGTTTAGCTTTAATTAGAACACCACTGCAGATGAAGTGCTGCCGAGATTTACATATAGATCGCCCAGCCATGACAAAACAAGTGGCCTGCAAGTGCTCTTGTATCTGCTGGCACAACTACACAGAGCAAAGTTGGGCTCTGACGATACATAATTGTGCTGCAATGATTTCCAAGGAAAGTTTTTCATTCTGTATGTCTGAACTGCATCTGAATCACTTAACACGTTAAATGCCTACAAAAACATCACACTTCAAATTGGATGTTGTTCCACTAATTATTAACAACAGCAGCTATGCAAATGCATATCAGTCTCTGCATGCATACCATGTTTAACACCATAACCATTTAAGATTTTAAGCTAAATGCAGCATGTGTCACTCTGATGAGTAGATCTAAAATAACTGGCACCATATTTCCAAATTTGATTCTGGTACAATGCACCTTCATTAGGGTCTAAGTAAAATCCCCCCTCGGTTTTCTTAATTTGGATGATTAATTGTGACCTGATAGCTCATTACATCCATGCTTCATTTGAGCAAATTATTTTATTTTCTGTCTAAAAGCCATATTGTTCCATGGGCCCTTGAACCACATAAATACTTAATCCTGCATTTTAAAGAAACAGAGCTTGATTACCATCCAAATTTATTTCAGGTATCACTTTAGATCTTTTTTTCTTTTTTGGCCACTGTCTTGTCAGAATCAGAATCAGAATCAGAAACTTTATTGTCATTGTCATGAGAACAACGAAATTAAGAATGGTCCCCGATCATTGCAGTCTGTAAAGACTATCATGTTTATGGCAAAGTACTTGATAAACATTAACTTCAATCATGTTTAATGATGGCAGAAAGCCCACAAAAGCTAAGTAATTGCTCCAGCGTCAGAGTGCAAGCACAATAAATGGCATCTTTCCTTTGAAGTGAATGTGGTCCTTTGAATGCAGATGGTAGCATTTCCCCTCCCCATTACTGCGTTTAGACTCTTAGTGCAACTCTATAATGATGTGCTTAATATGACAACCCTTGATGGTTGATATTTGGGGTTCCATCGATCTACAGTTGCAACTCCTAAAAGAAATTGCATCATTGCAGGCAAACAGGATATTGTCAGATAATATAAAATTCAGTCTTTACAGTAATCCACAATAATATGTTATCGGAGTCACTAACCCCAGGGATTCTCAAAGTTTGTTGTAGTCAGGACGTTCAAATATGCATTCATAAGCCACTTGACAAGAACCCATTTGGATGCAACATCCATATGGAGGATTTTTTTTTAAATTGTTAATGCATTGCTGAATTTGCTTCTGTGGGGATAAAGTGCTGGGTATAATGAACAGTGGATAGAGACCTTATTATTTCATGGGGATAACCTTCTGAGATTTAAAAGAAAGGTAAACATAATTCAAAAAAGTCATTTGTTGATTATGGAGGCACTTTCATTTTATAGGTAAAAGTCTTCTGTAAATGAGCTGTGAAAACTAAATAATAGTTTAAATACCATTGTTTTTGTTGTGTTTGTGTTTATTGTTGTTGATTGTGGCATCACATCAATATATATATGAAGTATAGCTGCTGTAAAATTATCGAATTATGTTTATCTGAAAACAAGAAATGTCGTACAAAAAACCCCCCAAAAAACAGACCAAACAAAAAAAACATAGTTTCACAGTATCAGGAGCTGTTTCAAAAACATGTGTGACATGGATTGTGCACTAAAACAATTAAATACAATAATAACAAAAATAATTAATACAGAAAGAAAATTCAAATTTTCAAATTTCAAATTTTTCAAATTCAAATTTTTCAAATTCAAATTTCAAATTTGTGCTTAAATCAAAAGATAAGTAGACTATATTATGTGTTAAGTGTTATGTGTCAGTATTTTAGCTTACAGTCACGTCTGGCATATATATTTCAGTGGTTTAAATCTAAATCAGGGGTGTCAAACATGAGGCACGTGGGCCAGAATCGGCCCATCAAAGACTTCAGTCTGGTCCGCTGGATGACTTTGGAAAAAGTCAAGGAGAACAGAAATTTTGTACTTTAATTGTTTTTTCATAGGTTTACAAAGGAGTCTAAACCTTTTCAGACTGACTGATCCTAAAGAGTTTCTTTTTCATCTGTTTTGTGTTTTATCTTTAGCCAACTGCACTTATATTATACGCAGGTTCTATTTAAGTCATTTCTTGATTCAGAATATCATAGGGCCTGGGTGTGGTTAGTATTTTTTTGGTTAATAAATGAAGTCATCATTTTACAAACACAGTTTTGTGTTTACTTGGGTTGATTTTGTCAAATGTTAAAATTAGTTTGATAGTGTGAGCGATGCAATTATGACACATATGCAAAAAACTAAGAAATAAGGAAGGGAACAAATACTTTTTCACAGCACTGTACATAGCAGGCGTGCTGGAGTAAACAAATAATAAGAGTGGGTGAATATGGCTTACAACACTTGGCAAAGCAGAAAGACAAATTGACAAGACATCAGTTTTTTTCATCGTGGATTAAAGAGTGAATGCTCCCTATAAGCCAGGCAGCATTGGGAAAACTCCCTTTATAGTCTACTGTATAGTAAGCACTGAGTGATTTCATAATGCTACTGAAAAATGCTATGTGAAGATGTTAACAGACAGCTTAAAACACATTTCCTTTCTGAGCTAAATCTCAGCTCTCTCTTTTCTTATACCAGATTGAGATCGTTCACAAGAACCAAGCTCCCATGCTAATGGGACCACCACAAGGTCGAAGCTTCTTCTCTTCACTGATCAGACGAACTCGCACTGAGAGCAAAGACTGAACCTTCAAGACCTCCGAGTGCTCACACACACCTGCAGGGCAGTAGTCACCGGTTGATCTTAGCTGGGCCTGTTTGTAAAGGAGCCCTTTGTCTGATTGATAGCCCAGCATACAGTAGCAAAGTGTAGGATCAGGATGTGTCGCCTGCAGCATGGAGATGTCACTGAGAAGCCCACATTGAATCCAAAGCGAGGCGAGTTTAGGACTGACACTTTCTTCTACAGTCTGTGGTGTAATTTCGCTCCAAAAATATTGAAGCTATTTATGGAAGTTCACTTCTGTTCTTCTATTTTCTAAACTTCTGTTTTTATTTTTGCTGTTGTGCTCTGTGCCATGTGTAACAAACCCACCGCTGAATGTGTTTTGTGAGATGTATTTATTTATTTATTTATTTATTTATTCATATTTAACTGCTATTGATGTTTTCTAATGTTTTATTTTTGTATTTGCATACCCCTGATGCATGATGGACAGTGAAAGAGGCTGGTGCTGTTGGAGATGACATATCTGGAGTTTGCATCTGATTTTTCCCAAAGTGTTTAGTAAAAAGTGAAGTGTCTCTACCCGACATCTCTTCTACGCTTCAGTCATGAATGGCTTCAAATAGTGCAAAGACAGAGAATCTGCTTTCGTTTCATGTTTCCTGCAAGTCATCCTTGTCATGTTTTGATTGGCTGTTTTGCTTCTCCGTCAGTGGAAAGATTAGGAATGATTATTGATTGCTCATAAAAAATGCATGACACTCTTTGTTTTACGTTGCACGAGAGATTTCGAGACAGTTTTACCAGATCTGTGCACACTTTCTGTTGCATGAGTGACCATGATCTCTTTTGACACTTATGGAAATTGATCATTTTTGAATCTGCATCTACAGCACAGCTCTGTTTCAACCACATCATCATTTATCTGCATTTTTATGGGATCCTGTGCTTTCTTAACAGGTACTCAGGCATAATAGAATGAAAATCTTTGAAAAGCCACAGAAAACAACAATATTTATCTTGTATAGTACAAGCACTTGTATAGTTATGTTCACAAGAAGCAGCTTGACCTTCTATGGTAACTCATTTTTTTCTGATGTTTGTTGATGAGGGTTTACAGTCCGCTGCACAAGTAAGCGTCCATTAAACAGTGAAAGATCTGCAAACTTACTATTGACATTCATGTATATACATTGCTGTGCAAATTCCTCATTTCTTTATATTTTGCTTCTAAGTATCCAGACTGTCTTACAGGCTTTCAAAGTTTTCCTTTGGATATTGGCTGTTTTTACACTCGTTTTCAGTCCGGTCCAATTTTAAGAGGATTTTTTGTTTGTTTGTTTCTTAAGCTACTTAACACAGATTTTTAAATCACTCAGTGTTGTCTACGTAACAGACAAGTTAGCAAAAAGACAGTTTTAATTTTTAACTTTAGCACCTTGTTAATAGCATGATCCCATTTCTTTAGTTGAATATCCCCCCAAAAAAGTTAATGCCAAAGATAACTTAGTTTACTGGCATAAAATAGTGTTTTGGACCAACAAGGGGATTATTAGCCAAAAATCTGGCTTATTTTAGCATGTCGTGCACTATGTCCTTAAAACAGCATATGGAAGTCGTGTCCTTCAGAAACAGCAAAAACACCTGAGTCAGGTCTCTTTGTCAATACAGACTTGACCCAGAGACCGGAAAGATGCATCTGGCCTTTCAATTGATCCATCTCCTTTCGGCAAAGCCCCATCATAAATGTTCTCAGTATGAAGGTGGCTATGAAGAAGCCATTCTTAAAGAAGGGAAACAGGGAAAGAAATCACAAAAAAAAGTCTATAAATCAGCAGTAACAGGTCTTGTGGAGTTGATCCAAATGTTACATTTTGAGTTAAAATATGTTTGGAGCAGGTCAGGAGAGAGCAACCACAGTGAGTGTCTACAGGCATCTGTAATACACAGTGGAGGCTCTGTCATGGTTCTGGGCAGCATTTCAACCAGTGGTGTTGGGGATTTTGCCAAAATTGGAATTATGACCGTGCAAAACTACCAGCTGATTTTAATCCACCATGATGTACCATCTGGAAAGCATTGGATTGGCAAAAGCTTAATTCTTCAGCGTGACAATGATCCCAAACTCACTGCCAATGCAGTAAAAGTATACGTGGATAGAAAAGCACAAAACAAGACACTAAGTAATGGCTTGGCCTCCATAGAGCTTAAGATAATTGCAGCACTGGGGGATCATCTCCACAGAGAAGAGACCAAAAGGAAGCCAACGTCCAAAGTAGAGCTTTGAATGTCATTCAAGGAGCCTGGAGAACTATTCCTAAAGAAATATCTAGAACGCTGCCCAAGAGAGTTCAGAAATTCAACATGTTGGTAACAACCTTTTAAAGAATCAATACTGAAAATCAGTCACATTTTATAACAGTCACTAACATATGCACAGTTGCCATTTATAGATAGTAATTTCCTATGAGTATCCTCCTTAATACAGAGCATTAAGTGGCTGGATGGTATTGGTCTTATTCAGTGCTTTTCTGCACTAATTTCATTCAGGCTGACCAAAGACTAAAAGTACTCACTTATTCATATTCTGGGGACATTATGTTACAGACCTACCAGCGAGACACACTTGATAAATGCATTTGTTTTTATAGAACTTCACATTTGCATGTTTTGGGAAGAATTTTAGGCTTGACTGTTTCGGTCTTTATAAGTGCCATATGCCGGCGGAGACGATAGCCAAGGAGTCTCCCATGTCTTTTTGCTTTGTATTGTGTAGCGTTTATACAGTGAGGTTGTATTTTTGTACACAGTATTATTTATTTTTCTGCTTTTTGCTTCACTCTAGAACTCACACCATTTTGTTGTTGTCTAAAAAGAAATTATGCCTGCCAGTGTTGACTGAGAAAAGTGATGGAAACAATAAAAAAGCTTGTTGTTTGGCATTGTGTTCAGGAATTTTTTTTAACCTTTTACTCCTTAATGATGCATAGTAGTCACATATTAGTCAAAAGATTGTTGGTATAACAGATTCAAATTCTACGGGCGTCACAGTTAGCACTGTTGCCTCAAAGAAAGAAGCTTTGAGGCAACAGCACGATTTGAATCAGTGCAGTCTTTATGTCCTCTCTGGTCCTGTGTTTCCTCAGGTGCTCCATCCTCCTCCAGAGACATGCATGCTAGATTAATTGATAATTATATGTATGACACAAATATGAGGTAGGTGCTTTAATTGCAATTATAATATTGTGTTTTCTGTATGAACAAAATTGACAAAAGGGCGACATAAATGCAAGGCTGTTATCGGTCAGGATATTGTCTCCATTGCTGTTTATCAAATTTAGCATAGCAGTGTATCAGCAACGGTCTACTGCTTGCTTTCACACTACTAGAAATGTTTAAGTAGAAGTTAATGATTAGAGTAGAATTAGCTAAATTACCAGCTCTGTTTCCACAGAGGCACAATGGGACATCATGCAGTCTTTGTACTAGAAAAGTAGCATTTTATAGAACACTGATGGCCAGTGTGACTAAGTTGGGTAATTTCTTTGTCACATGCAGTCCAACTCTGGGCAATACAGTTAGGTCTATAACTTTTGGGGCAGTTACACCACTTTTTGCAATGTGCCTCTGTACACCACCGCAAGGTTTGTGGCCCTCTCTCCATTCAGTTTTGTATTTAATAATTAAAAAGCATGTTCTACTGGGTTGAAATAATAATAATAATGGATACTTTATTGATCCCCATGGGGAAATTACTTGTTTTTCTCTGCATTTGACCCATTCACTCAGTGAAGCAGTGGGCAGCCCACTAAGCAGGCGCCCGGGGAGCAGTGTGTAGGGACGGTACCTTGCTCAGGGGTACCTCAGGGTAGTCGTTAAGTGGATTCGAACCGCCGACCTTCCGATCATGGGGCGACCGATCATGGGGCGACCACTTTACCTACTGAGCTATCCCTGCCCCTTCGCCAAATGAGGTAACTGCCTTGGCCATCGAAGAATAGGGTTAGGATCCCATCTCTTTGTCTTGAGAAACTCTTTTGCAATATGCTTTGGTTCATTATCCACTACACAATATAATAACACTGCCAACACTAATAGCCCAGTTCCACTGGCAGCTATACATGCCCAATGCCATAACATTGTCTCCACCATGTTTGACAGATGATGTCGTATTAATTGAGTCATGAGCTGCCTCTTTCCTTCTAGATGCCTTTTTCCTTCCCATTATTTCAGTACCAGCTAATCTTGGTCATCATCTGTCCAAAGTCTAATCTTTCCTTCCTGTTCTTCGGTGTAAGTTGTGGTTTTGACCTTGTTGCATTTTTAACATTCATGAAGGGATTTCATGATTGCAGACCTTGACAATGATACTCCCCCCTCATTGAGTGTTCTTGACTGGGCTTTCTCTATCCAGTCTTCTGTGGTCTTTGGGGATGTTTGGTTTTGCTGAACTGGCCAATTCCTCCATGTTTTATAAGAATGTAACAGATTCTTGACTTGGACACCACTAAAGTTTTTGCAATCTTTCTGATAGTTTTATTTTGGTCCCCCCCCCCCCCAAATCTAATGATTCTAAGGCGTCCTTAACTTGCAACAGTATCTCATGGGACTTCATACTATGCAATAAAAAATACCAAATGCAAGTTTGACCCAAGTCCAGATCTTTAATCTGCTTAATTTGTCATGGGACAATGAGGGAACAGCTCTCAATTGTCCAATGATTCTGTGCCTATGAAAATGGGGCACAGATATAAAACATCTGTAATAACATTTGTCAAACCCCTTGAATTAAAGCTGCAAGTCTATACTTCAATCTAATTATGATCATTTAAAGTCAAAGTTCAATGAGGTGGTTTACAGAGGCAAAATTACAAAACTTTTGCTGCTAGCCAAAAACCTATGGACCTAACTGATTCTCTGAGACAATGGCTTTAGTTTCATTTTTGTGCCACTAGTTTGCAGCCATTTGTTTCTAAGCAAACCCAGATAGTACATGGTTTTTCATCTCTTTTCACCAACAGGGAGATATTGACTTGGAATTTGAATCTACATAACTCTAATCTCTGTATTATTGTAGAGTCTTTGCTTACAGCACCTGGAGACTGCTATACTATAGCAATCACTATTGCTATACTACATAAATAAAATCGAATTAAACTGAATAACTACTCATTTGTTAGTATAACTTGCCAAGATTAATGCTCATTCCCATTAAATATATTCTGTTCATGTTAGTTTAACACCCTGTGAATTCCTGATCTTCAACATTTGTTTTTCATCTTGCATCCTAGAGGAGATAGCTCTATTTCTCTCTCTCTCTCTCTCTCTCTCTCTCTCTCTCTCTCTCTCTCTCTCTCTCACTCCCATGTGAGTGATAGTGAAATTACTAGAATGTAAAAATGTTTGGCAATAAGCTTTCACTTGCCACTAATTTTTCTTCTTCTTCTTTTTTAATAGTACAAAAGAATGCAAGTAATGTTTCAATAAATGCTCAAAGAGGATAAGCAGCAAATGAAGTGGTTAACTGTCTTTATAATGATTATTCTTGTCCCCTATTTTTAGTCACCTCAATTTTGGCTAAATAAGTACAAGTGAAACACAGTGTAGTAATCTGGAGTAACTTCAGTGTCTTGAGTTTTATTTTTGAAAATAAAACAGATGGGGAAAACCCCAATTATATTCTTTTGGAGTGGCACTTGGTTTAGGGTATTGGCTGTCTCAGTGTCAGATGGGTAGACTCCTGCACTTGACCTGCGTTTCTCCATCCTCAGGGTGTTCAGCAGGAGTGACACAGTACTTCACTTCACATCCACTTCACCTGCCTGGTAATGGAACCCTGCCTGGATCCAAGATGGCACCAGCGTGACCACCACTGACTTCCGATATGCCCGTCTTTCAGTCAAGTGTTTGATGCACTGGTAAAGTTCTCTTTCAGGGTTTTATCCTAGATCTGTTCTGTATCCTGGCAAGCAAATCTATGTTGATTGTTATGCACCCAACACACATTTTTACAAATTACAACTTAGCTGCAACAGCGACAAAAAAGCATTCCTGACAGTGGTAATGATTTTTTTTTTGCCCATGACCTTCTTTCAAAAATAACGCCTGTAAGCTTTAAATATAGGTGTGCAACCAGGAAACTGCAGACATCCTACAACAGTCAGACCAAACAGAAAAAGAGATCTAAGGGGAGAAACTTATCAGATTCACAAAACAAAGTAGTATTTTATTCTAAAAAGTCTGATTCTTTAAATCTCGCAGAATATTTCTTGACATGTACAACACGTTCAAGTTTATTTATTGTTGTGATGTACATGCTGTTCTATTTAACTCAAAGCCACGGTGTCAAACTTCTTTAGTTCATAGACCACATACAGACAAATTTTCATCTTAAGACCAGTAAAATCATTTCATACACACTTAGAAAAAAATTCTAAGAATAAAGAAGTACATTCTGAAATTGTTCATCAGAGCTGTAGCCAAGATTTTTAAAAAGCTGAAACCATAAACCTAAGAAAGACATTCGCCATCCAAATCCCTTAAAAATGTGCCAGACAACAGAAGGCATTATTTTTTATTAATTTTGTTGTCATGTAATGAGTGATCCATTTATAGAACAGATGAAAAACAGCCTGAGATGCATGAGGAAAAATTAGAAATTCCAAAACTATATCTCAATGTTATGATTCAAAGATTCTGTTAAAAAACATATAAAACCATGTAACTTTCCTAATACTTTCACTCCAGGCTAGAATAATTCCAAAAAACAAAAAGATTTTTCTGTCACTGTATTGTTGTATTTATTGGCAGTTTTGGTCCTCGGGGCTGTATGTTTGACATCCCTGCCCTTAACTACTTTGGCATTGAAAATAATAGTTAAATTAAGATTTTGTTATGATAAATAACACTTGCTGGATGTCACATACTTAATATTTTTAGAGTTTATTCGGGCTCTGAGAAGAATTCATGGTAAATTGCGAAAGCGTGTTCATGCGAATAACAAATAAGTACCCATATGTCCAATACAAAATCTTGTTTTGAGTATTGACACCAGTGTCATCAGTTTAAGGCCTAAAAAGAGAAACATAAGCACATCGATATTCTCCGAAATGCTGGTGTTTGGTTATTTCACACAACTAACATTTTCTATGTATTGTTTAAACTGAAGAAAAGAAATGTACAGAACAGACGTAACCTGTTATTAGTATACATTATCACAGTGGCTTTTTGAAGTCATGCCATATTTTTTTCTATTGAAAGAATAAAGTGCATTTGCAACTTTTAATGTTTTAATATAGGTGTTAACTGCTAGTAACTGTACTGGCGAACCTTGGTACTGGTATTACATAATATTAAATGTAAAGCAAATGTTATGCTTTAGCTGTAAAACTGCACGATTAAAACTTTCCATGACATTCAGGTTTGGGATCTGGACTTCCCTCTTAATTTAAAATGGTTTGAGCGGTTCAGTGGGATTTCTTTTTTTTTTTTTTTTGTAGGATTTTTTTTCCTGCCCGCTGCTCCTGGACTTTACTTCCAGGTCAGTGCCTTCTGCAGGTCTCAACAAAGTATCCCTTTACAGGAGAGGGAAGAGCTGGCGCTTCAGCAAGTCCCCCTGGAGGCTCTTCAAAACACCGTTACCATGGACACAAACTTGACCGGGAGAAGAGTGAGTGGTGTGTTTGTGTGTCTCACACTGTATGCGATTGCGAAAAAAACGAGAAGGAGAGGGGGTGAAGACGTGCGCGAGAGGGCGGGGGTGTGCAGGTGCAGTTTGCATGTGTTTCAGTGTAAATACAAAATAGTGACACCAAGTTGTCATGAAGTTTGGTGGCTAGTTTCGGCTTAAAAACGCAAAACTCCAAACTTAAACAAAGCGAGATGAGCGCACGACAATGTTGTCATTGACTTCGCCCGCGCTTACCGCCTGCAGCCGTGCGTGATTGACTGCCAGCAATCTGATCCAGTGAAAGACATTGACAACCAATAGGAAACGGAGTGCGGCTTGTTTCCATGGGAGGCCCCGGGAGGCGATGCCAAGCCGCTAGAAAGCAACACAGTGAGCGGGGAGAGGCGCAGGCAGCAGCCGGGACTGTGGAGATCCTGCAGCCGCTCTGTAGCTCTCAGCAAATGAAAGCGGCGCGAAGTTGGTAGGTAAGTACCTGCAGTTTTACACACTTCCTCTCATTTCTAAGTTTATTACAGAGCGAAAAACATTTTGGTGCGCCCTCTAGCTCAGCGCGCTGCTCGTTTACGCACCAACTTAACTGTACCGCATGATCGCCGGAGGTGCCGTCGGTCATTCCGGGCTCAGAATAATATCAGAGGGTTCATACACTGAATAAAACAGAGATTTAAACCCGAAGTTCTTCTCCTCCTTATTCCTGCTTCCTATTTATCTGCCTGTTTGAAGGGTGGCCGGACAGGAGACTGGAGACTTTGCAGATTGCTCGCCCGTTAAAGCCACAACAGTGCAGAATGGATGGATTTCACGATCAGCAAGTGCCTTACTATAACTCCAGAGTGAGTGATCACTGCCTCAAAAGAAGAAAAGTTGAAATGAAATCAGTTTCACTCATCCTTCTCTTCTTCCAGCTCCCACCCCATTAAGGAAAATACTTCATCTTGATTTTTTTCTGCCTTTTGTACTGTGGATGGCTGTTCTCTCTAATGCATTCTATTTGTTCTGATCTCACCTCTGTCTTTCTCTCTGCTGCTGCCAACACTCATTTTTCCCTTAGGGACCATTTAAGTTTCATCTAATCATCAAAGATAAACAGCCAAACAAGGTGCCCATTACTTTACCCTGTGTTATTGGTTATGCACCATGTAACAACTTGTTAATTATGCCTGATAAGTGAAGCACAGACCCCTTTGCATGGGTCAAGCTTTAGAAGTGTGTGAGGCATTAATCAGAGGCTCATTGAGGCTCTTTCATTTGCTATTTCAGTTGCACATGTGATGCAGCCAACAACAGAATTACTGCTCCAGCAAGAAGAAGAAAAATTGATGAGTGTGTGTGTGTTTTCTTTCTTTCCCAAAAGCTGCAAGAAAAGACAACGAGCTGCGAGAGGCCAGCAAATGACAGAAAGAGAAAATTCATTAAGTCCGACCTGGCTCTGGACACTGAAGGTAGGACAGAGGGAGAAGTTAATTTCACGGTTTCTAAACATTTAGCAAAATTCAATTGGTTTGTGGCCACCTGTGCTGCTAACTACAGAATCTCAATTACAGCACAGCGGCCTGTGATGATTCTCACAAGCCTCTTTTCAGTGGTCAGAAACACAAATTGACTTGTTATTAGCTGCACACATGCCCAGTGAGCTCCAATGGCATATCAGCCAGTAATAGTGAATGCACTTGTTTCTGATACTTCTCTTGAGCTTTGACTGTTTTTCAACTGCCTTCAAACCTTGATCTCTGCCTCGGTTTCCCTTTCAGAGCTCTTCCAGGACCTCAGTCAGCTGCAGGAGACTTGGCTAGCAGAAGGTGAGTGTTTTAAATCTTGAGCAAAAAAAGGAGGAGAGATGGGTAAAAATGAATAGGTTGTGAGTGTTGGGGGGGGGGGGGGGGGGGGGGGGGAGGCTGCTGCCTGGAGTTACATGCCTAGCGTCGCAGTCCAATTAAAAGCCTGTGTGGAAGAGGCACCTTGTGTGTCATGCATACATTAGAGACTGTGAGCGAGGGGTCTTGAGGGAGACCGAGGAGGCTCTACCCAGAGAGTGTCATCACAAATTACCAGGAGAAGGCTCTCCGACGCTCACTGTCTCTTCTGCTTTTGGCAGGAGCTAACGCGCTGCACGCCAGCCGCCACTACCTCCACCTCCACCAGAGCTCTGCTGTAGCCTACCAGCTCTCTTACTCTCACTCACTCTGTCATCTCCTCTCTCTCCCCTTTCTCTCTCTCTCTCTTTCCCTCTCTCTCTTTGCTTCCTCTCAGCACACCTCTCTATCTTGTACAGCTGTACCTTCACCTTGTCTTCTTCAATTTCATTTCTTGGTGGCAAAAAAAGAGAGAATGGATCTATGAGAAATTTTTTTTCTCCGCAAACTTCCAAAACAGCAGCCAGCTCTCAAAGCGACAATTGATTTTTTTTTTTTTTAATATTACAATTTTCTTGCTTTTTAAATTTTTTTTCTCTAATGGCAAGACTTGCTCATTGTGGTCTAACTGAGACGTGATGCTTCAGGATTTAAGTGCGAGCGTCCTCTTTCCTCCGTGTCTGCAGCACCGAAGTTTTGGTTAGTGGTGAATATTGTTCACTTTTGCTGTATTTCTTTGTGCATGCATGTTGGACTTTTTTGTCGACATCTCAGAAAGATGTAACGTACCTTAATATTGCATGTAATCTCAAAGTTTATATCCAAGTAAAAAAATATTTTTACAGTAAGAAGTATAATTTGAGATATATGTGAAGTGTTTGCTTTGCTTGCAAACAGATGGTGTAAAGTTGTACAGTGTGAGAGAACACAACTGTTTTATAAAGTTGGATTTTGAAGTATTTTTTGCAAATATATATAAACCAGAACAATTAAAACAAATTCTAGTGTTTTGTCTGCAAAATGTCCAAAGCACAGGGTTAAAATGAAGTTTGTAAGTCACTTGATTACAATTGCCCCTATTATTGTACTAGACTATTATTATACTAGACTAATTCTAGACTTTGCTTTACTATAGCTCATTGGCTAATGTATAAAGTGCTATATGTGTTAGAAACTCACTGATTTATGTGCATTTTTCATATAGTTTTAAATTAAGGTTTGATAATGAAATATTAAAATTGAAAATTTCGTAGAAGTGTATAAAACTGGAGTTGGAGTTATTATATTGTAATGCTAAAATGTTCTGCTTCATAATTTGGTTCATTTAAATACATTAACACCAAAAAGCATTTAGTCTAATGAGACGCTGATGTTAGTTTTACTGTACTGTCTTGTTTCATTTAAGTCAATCAAGTCATCTGCAGTTTGTGAATTTAGAATTTTTGTGTTCTGTTACCCGTTTGCAGCAATAAAAGGCTGCCTTCTTTTTTTCTAACAGTTCACACGTCGTAAAGCAATAATTCTAGTTGTCGTAGAATAACGTGTGCAATATAATTAAATAAACTTTAATACTTTTTTTAACCATAGGATAGAGTCGTAAAACATTTACTGGAAGAGTGTCGAGATGAATTTTTCGCTTGCTCCCTTTACGCAGCCAAAGAAGACTCAATCATTTATTCGCTCCATCTATTCTTTAACACATGTAAAAACGCTCGCAGTGCAATCCAAAGCTTTTAAAAAATGAGAAGTATTCTTTAAAACAGATATTGGAAGAGTTGAGCCGACTCGGAGCGGCAGCGAGGTGAGATGAGGCGTCGCGGCTCGCACCGCAGGGTGTGTAAAAGAATAAGACACGATTTTAATATTTCAGTATCCAAAGTGGGAAAAGAGACAGCGGCTGATAAGAGGTATTACTGTTAAAGATTACAGTTCTGCCTGTCATGGATCAATGTGATGATGTGCGCCTCAAGATTGTAGATTTAATGAATGACTTCCTGTCCATTAAGATGAAAAGGAATACCTTCCCATTTCTGAGATTTATTAGTTCAGGTAATTGGAACGAGAGGAGAAATTATGAGCGACAGACTGAATTTCCGACTCCCGAGACCCAAGATGTTGAAGGTTGATCGTTGACATGCGAATCTGTGACCTCCCCCCCCAAAACTACATCTACCTTCTTTCTTCCATACAGTATTTTAAACTCATTTTATTTATTTTTTTTGTCAAAACAACAACAAAAAATGTATTGTACTTCTCAGATTTTTTGCTTTAAGATTGTTTTTCCTTTTTCCTTTGTTCACGCACTGGTGTCTCTGCAAAATTTTTGTGCTGATAGCGTCATTTGTCTTGAAAATCGTCACAGGCAGAATGATAAATTTGTTTAAAACTCAGCCCTGCTTACTGCTGTTGCAGGTTTAGACAACCATTCAAATAGTCTCAGGCCTCGTGTTTACAACCTTCCTCTTCTTTACCTTCGCTCCTGTTTTCCTTCTGTCCCTCTCCCTCCTTTTTTTGGTTTTGTGAATGGCGGCAGATTTCCAACTCTGCCGTTCTCCCCAGGAGTTTGTTGCAGAGATCAGCTGGCTCATTCACAGACTGAGGCCAGTGACTCATCCATCCTGTACTTCCTTTTGGTCACAGAGAGACTGCCACCTTCTTTGTGTTTAATTTATTAATTTATTTTTATTGTTTCTCCTCTGTGTCCGCTGAAGTTTCGAGAGATGTTGTGGTGCTTCAGCTGATTAAGAACTTGGTTTTTTATTAGGAAAAATTTGATTTCTTTATAAGGTTTGAGTAAGTGTTTTCCTAACACTGTATCTGTTACATATTATTACATTTTCTTTAATTTATTACAAAAGTAGCCCTGTGTAAAATCTCCTGTTATGTCTTAATTGTTTCCCACCAACTTAATTCCAAAAGGCCAAAATAGAGAGCTGGTAGCTCTACTACACAAACATATGGAGTGAAGTTGCTTGTGCATATTTATTTTCTGGCGTCTGCACCCGCTTGACATTTTTAGAAAATAAGGAGCAATATCTCCTCTTCATCTGTTAATTGTTTACCCTCCTCAATTCTCACTTCTGGGAAGAGAAATAAACCCACGCTTGACCACATCAAGAGTGACAAAAAAGGAATATCAGTCATTTAAAAAAAAAAATAGGATCTCCAGACATGTCAAGGCATGCTGCACATACTGTGATAATGAGGATCCAGCTCATTTTGTTTATAAATAGATGTGCTAATGACACATTTAAATCTCTTTTTGCCTATCACCAGAGAGACTGAAACTTAAGGGACATGAAGAACTGTCACTGAGTGTAAATATGTGTTATATAAATATGTACATGCCTAATTGGAGCCCGAGTGGAGCAGGGCTTCATTATTTTAGCATTAGCCTGAGTGCAGGGGTGTTTGAAGCGCAGGTGAAGCTTTGGAGGGTTTGGAACAGACCTAACTCGGTAGGTACAGGTGGATTCACCAGTAGGGAAGAAGCCAATTAGATACTGTTAACAATGGGTGTTTGGCTGCTAGCAAGGAGCGAGAGCCGAGGCTGCAGAGCAGTCAATGGACAAGTCGACCTCAGGAAGTGAAAGTAGACGGTCAAAATATTATCTGTCAGGTATGAGTTTGTTGGAAAATATGACTCAACTGCTTTAGTAAATATCAGGGAATGTGTTAGTCACAGCAGTTCAAGGTTATTTAGTCTTTTGATTGCATCAGAATTGTCGTCTTGGGGACTTTTTGTCCCTTTTCAAGCCGTGAAAGTCAGATTTTATTTTCAGAAAGAAAAAAAAATTAAATTAAGCTCTTTTTCTACAACAAATCAAAAGTGTTTTTGCTGTTTTGTTTTCTCTCTCTCTTTTTTAAGGGAATGATATAGATATAAAATTGAAAAGAAGTGCATAGAAAATGGACATTTGAACAACTGGGCTATATTTGGATAACAAATGCGTAAAACGACTGAAAGTTTAAGAATGGATAAAAAAAATCTTTATTAAGATGTGTTTTTTTTAATTCATTAATTGATTTTAATTTGCATGATTATTTCTATGACTCTGAAGATTTACAGCATATTGAAATCTTCTGCACATTTAAAATGATAAACACATTAAAAACACTTTTTTAGGCTTCTTTTCTTTTTTTTTTTAACTGACAACAGAAGCAGGCAGTGCTGGGATTGGCCAAACTAACATCCCAGAGGACTGTTTGCCAGAGGACAAAGCTGTGATCAGTGCTGCGGTGTCCATCAACATCAGAAACAATCAATCCCTTTCTTCTTCTCTGCTCGTGTCTTTAGCTCAAGTTCCCGACAATGATGAGCAGTTCGTTCCAGATTTCCAGACTGAAAACTGTGAGTAAGAAACCATGTCGCTTTTCTCTGTGTCTCTTTGTCTGTGCATGTGTTATGTTTATGTGTGTGTGTGAACATCTGTGGCGTTTTTCTTTTTTTTTCACTCATCTTCACTGGTGTGTTTGTACTGGCGTAAAAAGCAAGTGACTGTGTGTGTTTTTCCATGTCTCTCAGTGCCCTCACCTTTGCTTGCACAAGTGCTCTCAGGAGAGCTGCAGCAATCGTGCAGGTCTACAGGTGCATGGTTTGGGTTGGGGGGTTATCTGTGTGTGTGTGTGTGTGTGTGTGTGTGTGTGTGTGTGTGTGTGTGTGTGTGTGTGTTTTCCCTTGTTGTTCTTGGGACCGCTACTGAGATATTATTGCACTGTGACTTATTTGCATAAGAGAACATCAAAATATTGTGGCTAACTTTTTTTTAGGTAGTTGAAGTGGTATTTTTAACTCCAGGTAGTCCAAACTGCTGTCAGTTGATGTCTGTTTTGAATTTTCTTTTTTAATAAAATCTTAAAAATATGCTCCTCCTTGACCTTTCCCCAAACTCCTTTTTTGTGCAAACCATGGAGTGTGGTTATATTTTCTAAATCAGGCGGTGTAATATTAAGTACTCCTGCATTTACTTGGAGGTTGGCTGGCCTTCTTTTACACTCCCTATCCTTCACTGGAGATTTTAAAGCATGAAAGCAAGTATGATCTGTTTTTTTGTGCTTTTTTCCTCCTTGCTCTACATATTTTATCCAACAAAAGGACAAATTCTGTTTCTAAGAATACTTCCTAAAAGTTTTAAAACATTTTCCAATGTCTGACAAGAGTTCATTTTTCACTCACAGTGATGAGGATAAGCTAGTTGGTCGTACTTCACCTGGCTGTATACGGTGGTTGCACACGGTGACTGGTTACTTGGCACGGCCCATTTCTGGAGGAAGTAGTGCCAAGGTGGGGACAGAAATTGAGTGAGTGGAACTCAGTGGGACCCAGATAGAGCACATGTCTTTCATTTGAGCCAAAATGCACATTAAACTGTGAGAAAAAATACAAAACCTCCCGGTGTCCTCAACACCCTTTAACCTGCAAATGAAAGTTGAACAAAAGGCAGAAGTTAGAGTTTTGAACAAGAACAAAGAGAGAAGGTCACATCTGACATTTAGTTTGGCAACTTTAATTGCATTTCAAGATTTAGTGGTCACAGATAACAGTTTGGTAAAATGAAGCTGTAAGAGATTTGGCATCAAGCGAGATCACAGGCCTTTTAACTCCATGTGACTCAGATCACAGCCTGAGATTATCGAGAAGGTTCCCGTTGGTGGGCTAGATTAGAAACCCGAGAATGGTTTTTCTTTCTTCTCACTTTATTTTGCCACGAGTACTCCTGCTCTCTGGAAATGACAAATCTGAGGGGATTTGCCTGGCTACAGGCACTTGACTTTAGATGTCCTAATCTGATTTGGCTTTTAATTTAACTTATGATTTAAGTTGCTCCAAAAGTGAATAAATGCGCCTTAAATCTAAACACATAAAACTGCATTAAACTAGTTATAATAGTCTAAAAAATCCATTAAATGTCTGCACTTTATTTGATTCGTTTCATTAATTTTACTTTTTATAATTGTTCAGAACGCTACAACACTAAAGACAACTGCTGTGTTAAAGGCAAAACATTTAAACTATGGGTGTGACTTAGCCTTGCCTAAAACCCAACATGGACTAGTGTGGTGTACAGTAGATAACCAGAGGTCACCAAGACTGTCCTGATGCCCTTCAGAGGTAGCCAGGGTGGGTGGCCATAGTGGCAGGAGACTGCTGACCATCTGAATTGTCCTGTTGGCAAACCTGCAGCAGGCTGGAGAGGCACTAACAGATGGCAGGAGGGTGAGGGCACCGTGGTTGGGCGCATGAGCAGGCATCCCAGCCGGCAGCTCTCCCATATGGGTTTTCACCAAGCCGAGAGATGGAGAGGCAAACGGTGAGACAGGGAGAAAGAAAGGTGAAGGTGAGGAGAGATAAAGCTGGAAGTTAACCCTAAAGAAAAGGCAGTGAGAAGATAGGGGCCGTTATGAAAATGGCAATATTAAATACTTTTAATGTCACCGAATCTAGTGAGAAATCCAAAGCTAACAGACAACTGACTCCACACAAATCAGTTACAGCAGCTTTTTCGTCTGTGAGCTCCATTGTTGCTCCAAAAACACTGAAGTGACTCACACTGTTGCACTGGGTAACATCTCCCTTTGTTACGATCAACGTGGGCACTCTCTGTTTTGTGTAAATCCCACATACTACCTCCTTGCTCCAAAAATACTCAGTACTGCCCATGTATGTGTTGTATATGTGTATTAATCTGAAAAAGACTGAGTCTGAAAAAGTGTTTGAGCCAAATTTGTAAAGGTTACAGTGCTTAGCCCTTTAAATAATTTTCATCCTATCTTCAATAGCGTGGTGAAAATAGAAAAACAATACATTATTTACTCAGATTTAAAAAACTAAAAATTGAATTTTACATTAAAATAATTCACAACAGATATTAATATGACAGTTGTGAATTATTAATGAACTTATCAAATTTGATTTAAATCAAACGTAAAACAAGCTAACAGTTAGCACAGTTAGCATTAGCCAAGATGTCCTATTTAGTTTGCTATCGATGTAAGCTAACTGCTACAATTAACAAGAAACATCTTATTTTATTGAGATGAATGTTTTCAAAGAAAATAAATGTTACCCCTAAATTTTTGTTCCTGTACTGCTGAAATAAAATTGGCAACAATAGTGAAATAGCTGTGATTTTATATTCCTAACAGAATAATAATAAAAAATCTGAAAAGAATAGGAAAGACATTTATTTTGAAGGCTTAAATATTGCAGCACATAAGCTGGTGTGTTCTGTATTTTCATGGCCAGACTCATCTTTCCTCATGAGAAGCTGTTGCAGCTTCTCTCAATGTCAACTTTGCACTCTGCGTCTATGCGACACAGAACCAGCATGTGAGCGGCCTCGAAGCGAAAGTGTCCTCAGGCTGAAGGAGGAGAGGAGAAATTTCTTTGTCTCAAACTCCAACACAGATGCTTACCATTAGCATAACTTAGCAGGGAATGGAGGAGTAGAGGAGGTGTAAAATGAGGCCACACGTTACCAGCAGATCTGAGCCTCCATCATTTAACAGCAAAGGCGAGCACCTACAGTAGGTGAAAATGGAATGGAAGGTTTTTCGCTGTTGCCAAAAGACCTGTATTTTTTTATGAATGGACTAGAGAAATATCTGCCAAACGTAGGCTCCCGTTCTGCCAAAACGCACAATTTGTACCTTCAAAGTTGACAACAGCCGGAGCCAACAGTTATCTGATAGTGTACTGAAAGGACTGGCAAACAAACGGCTGCTAAAATAAAAATATTCGAATTAAGTGTTGTTGGAAAATGCAAAAAAAGGTTTTTTTTATTTGCATGTGCCACGATGTTTAAAGGAAATATTTCTGTTTAATCTGTACTGCAAAGGCTAAAGCAAATTGCCCAATGTTTAAGTCAGTGGTACAACGAAGAAAAGAACATTTGCATTCAAAATAGACCCAGTAATTGTTCTAACTGCCTCTTCTTTAAAACTGCCTACCATCTTAGTTAATCAATATGTAGATAATGAGAGCAATCAAGCAGTGATGGGCATGACATTCTGGACTAAAAGGGAAGTCTCTGTTTTAGTCAGAGGCAATGCCCTCGCTATTGATTTGTGTACCTTGGCACCCCGCTGACAAAATCTATTGTGACATTTCCATTTCTAATTTAATGCCCTGTGCTGCAGCACACATGAAGCCATTGTTTAGAGCTGATGTGGCGCTTACGTTTAACGGCAGCATTTTTATAGACGTTGTTTTAATGTCATTTATTGTTAAATAAAGAAAGAAATTATGGTTCAGCTTCAGGTGAGCTGTAAACAAGAAGCCGGTGGAGTCGGCTCTTAAACTAAACAAATTCATGTGTGTTTAGTGTAAACTGTAATTAGCCTGACACTGATTGTGATCTTGACAGCCAAAGCTGAGGTATTGTTTTGAGTCCATAATCTCTTATCAAGGCTTTGCGATGCCAGCGTCAACAAAGGTCTCCCCTCAGGAAATGTCTCTTTGACCTCCGATCGATGACCCAGAAAAGGTCAGGCCCCCAGCGAGGGCTGCAAACAACCCCTGAGCTTTGTCATGCCGGGCCCGTGTGGCCCATCACCCAGGGGGCTCGACTGTGCGTCAGATGGGGTGTTGGCAGATCGACCCCTGCTCGTACAGCAGCTGTCTGTCAGCCGTGAGAAAACTCCTCAAAACATCCTTCTCTCTCAACTCCTTGTAGCCTCAGAGACCTTCTTGTATTTAAAAGAAAAACAGTCCTTAGCCACATATTTAAGTTTCTCTAGTACTCAAATATCTAAATGTTTGCACTTGAGTTGGACCAAGAGTTGATGGACTTTCTCCATTCATAATTCCTGGTTATAAAAGGAGAGGGCCATCTCTCAGTCTAAAACATCAATCAAAAATAATCGTCTTCAACCGCGGCTGGTCCTCTGTTGTGTTTGATAGAGCGCTGTGGGATGGCTTCGCTGTTGCTCTGTGAGCCGTCGCGGTGAGACGCGATTGGCGAGGCAACCTGAGCCTGACTTCATTCTGACTGACTGGCTTTTTCTTCAGAAGCACAGTCAATTGGATTAGCGTTGATCATGACTCTAGATGATGGGATGTTAATCAGGACTGATCAGGCACTTAACAGCCTCTCAGATGCACCGGGCTCACTGTGGGGCCATAGGTAGAGATCGCAGGCCCCCATTCAGATCAATGAGACTTGTTGTTGTCGTCTGGAACTTATTGACAGCCAGCTGAAAGCAGATAAAGCATTTATCGGAGCTCACCGCACACCCTGTTTCATGATTGTCATATTTCACTACCAGAGTCCCCGTCAGGAAAGGCTGAATAAATGGGATTTGAAGTGAGTTGTTTGTGTAAGTGATGGCCTCAGATGTCATATCCTTTGGCAGATGGATGCTTAGAAAAGCAAGTGTTTTTAATATATCCATCACGAGTTCTCTTAATTAGTGATGGCTTGGCACATTCATGCCTGCTTGTATCTGCACTGTAACATGACTTTTTCCATTGTGGGTAAAGCTGCTGTGTGCAGTTCTGAAATTTAATTGTATTTTAAGTTTTGAAATTGAATCTGCTGTACTTAAATAAAACAAGCAGTATTTTTTTTCCAGACTGTGATCATCTCATTTAATTTTTGTGAATGATCTGTCAGATGTAAATGAAGACAGCGGTTTTAGTTTTCATTCATTTATTTTTTCCGTCCTGTGATTGTACGAATTCTGTCTCAGGTACTTACAAGCCAATCCAGAAACAGTCTGCTGCTAAATGAAGAAAAAATAGTCACAACCTTAAAAAATGTTACAGTTTGACAGAGTGTAAATGTTAATTGTTCTTCCTCCTTCCCATCGTAGTGGCGTTCCACGGACTGCAGCTGAAGATCAAGAGGGAGCTGCACAGCCCGTGTTCAGAGCTGAGCTCCAACTGTAGCCAGGAGCGGCCCTTCAAACTCCAGTATGGAGAGAAGTGCCCGTACAGCATCAGGTGGGCTCCCCCCCACCGACACTTAAAACATCTTTTACAAATTATTTAAATGCTTTTGTACATGATACCTTTTTCAGATTTGTAAAGAAAACACAGAAAATAACATTTGGTTCCACATTCCTCACTTTAACAGAGGAATAAATGCAGGTGTGAAGGTTTATTGTAGGACAGTGATGACTAAATACTCACTTTAGCTTATCGTCAGTTTACTCTTGGTGAAGAATCTTTATGCTTTCTATACATTTGACACTTTTTTGGCTTTTTCATTCTGCATTGTAATTTTTATTTAACTGGAAATGACTTGCTAATCATTCCAAACTGCAAATCAAAGGACATCGAGATATGTACAGCTTTGGGTGGTGACTCTGAAGACATTAACGAGATATTTCCAATCAGAGGTATTTATGTGAGATTATGGCAGTCATGTTAGTTTTAATTGTCTGTTATAACTGAACTGAATCAGAGGGTTTCTGGAACCGCTGATTATGGAGTGGTTTAAAATGCCATTGATTCTAACTGCAGTCTGACATAAATGCCCTGAGGTAGTTTGTGATGCATTTCTTCACTTTGTGACATCTGCTCACAAGGCTTCATAATTTATACAGTAAATCAAATCGGTTTAGAAAACAGTGAAAGGATAGTTGAGTGGGTAGGGCATTTGTTCCAAACTACCCTAAATACAGACATCTTAAGACGAAGCTATCAGTTAAATAATCCTTAATTAAAAAGAGTTTAAATCGTGTAACGTACACTGGCAGTAACACAGGCATCTTTGACTCTTGCTATTACCCCAGTGCCTATGAGCAGAAGCAGCCCACAGGAATGAAGCCCTCCAGCCCAGTGACACCCCCCTGTAGCACCCCTGTGTCCCCACTTCATCATGGCTCACCCACGACGGCCCCAACGCCCAAACCAGACAGGACCTACACCCACATACCGCCCTCGCAGGCTCTCCCTGATAACGCCTACACTATGGACCACAGGTACTGCAGCCTGCAGCCTCTTACATTTACATCTGGTGATCTTAGCTGGCAGTTGTACCAAGGATAGATTACAATAAGGTCACAGCAGCAGATGCACATCTGAGTTTCTGTTTTTCATTGAGTGAATCCTCAGTGGGCGGGGCCTGCAAACGACAACTTTCCCAACCATCGAATGCCATGTGGTCATCACTTGACTTTAGTGCTTTGAAATAGAGCTCATTCAATAAATCAATAGCAGAATGGAAAAAACAAAACAACAAACAGACCTACTAAGTTAATTATTTCAAGCAAAAGATTTTTTTAGGTGTGAATTTTCCAGTTTAGGAGTAAAAATGTCAGATTTCTCTTATAATGTAATATAATGGATTTAAATGACACTTCCCTTGTGATTCTCAAATTCTTAAAGGAGAATAGAGTTAGCTAACATTAACATCCCTCTGCACAGTAACACAGTTGGCGGATGTGCACTGTATATAGAAAATACTTTATACATGAAACTTTTCAAAACAAGTTTTGTGGATTTTTAGAGTAATCAGGACACAAGAGGCATTTTACTTCTGAGTTACTCCCATGAGCACCACAAGCCAAGTGCCATAGGATAAACATGTATATTTGATTTTGGTTTGAGATTCTTTAATTCAATTTTCAGACAAATATTCCAAACCTTTCCTTTATTTTTTGCTTTTTTTGGTCACCTGTAGGCATAAACATAGGGGAAACAAAAAGGCAAGCACTTGAAAACATCATTACGGATTTCAGAATTTTCACTTCTATTATTGATTCATTGATTAGTAAAACAAAATGTACATGTTCTTGATTTATCTCCTTTTTGTCTCATCAAGTCGTTCACAATCAGGAGTCAGTGTCATGAATCCACTGAATTTGTCGTCTGTCTCAGATTTCGACGTCAGCTCTCAGAGCCTTGCCACTCGTTTCCCTCCCCGCCGACAATGGCTCGGGACGGCCGGCCCATCTACCACAGGCAGATGTCGGAGCCCAACATCCCTTTCCCTCCTCAAGGCTTCAAACAGGAGTACCCCGACCCCCTCTTCGAACACCCGGCCATGATGGGGGCCCCTATTCCCCACACATACCCAGCCGGCATGATGATCAAGCAGGAGCCGAGGGACTTCACCTATGACTCAGGTGAGCGATTTGAAAAGATTTCTGTTGTTTGTGCTCCTTCAAACTCCTCTGGTAAGTGAAAGAGCAGAGAAGTGATAGCTGCCAGAGCATTATCATTTCAGGAATGAGAGAAGACATGGCGGGAGGGGGCGGTTTTATTGAGTTTGCCCATTATTAGGGCAGGGGATCTGGTTGGGCTGGGTGTCTGTGCTGTTCGCCATTTCCTGTGGTGCTCTAATAGAAAAAAAGGAGGGGGCTGAGCCTGGTCACAATCCAGAATCTGCCCTCCCACGCTTGTCCGCTCCCTTCGGTTAGAGAGTAAAGGGACCTAATCATCAGCCAGAGGCTCTGTGGAGCCTCTGTGGAGCCTGAGGCTACCTCAGGACATGAATGAACATTCGCCGGACTGCCGGGTTCATTCAGAAGGCGACAGAGTGGACCCAGGAGAGGAAGAGCTGGAGGAGAGTGTGTGTGACCAGTCAGGGGGAAAAAGCAACCTCCAAACACCAAAACATGTGGTGCCTCATTCACATCTCTTTAAGTTACACCTGGTTTTCCTAACAGCAGCTCTGCAGTTTTTGTCATTGAGGAGTCAGGCAGCTGTGATTTTTGGTGTTTTCTCGCTTTTCCAGTGGCAACGTTACTTTGCAATAGATGTGTTTACCGAGTTTCACAACTATGTGGCTTCTAAATGCCAATTAGCACAACTGAAAAATGTATCAAAAAGAGAAAAAAAAAAATAGAAAAGAAAAGAAAAACAAGGTTCGCTCCAAAATAACCCTGTTTTTTCACAGTTTCTTGGGTTTCTTCTGGCCTATTTGCAGCAATGTTATTTGCATCAACCATTATTCTCTTGTTTTATTCCGGTTTTTTGTTCGCAAATTTGGCCAAATACAGGCAAAAATTACAGAGCCCAAAATGACACTGGCAGCTTGATTTTCTCTTTAGTAATAACAGTCAATTCTTACATTTCACCGGGCGAAGCAAAGTGTTTTTTCATAGATAAATGAAATGGCTTTAACAATTAGAAGAATTGTTATTGATACAAGTAAACTGTCTACAAAGAATTGTGTGCACTCATAAAGCAAAAGTGGTGAAATATATTCGATCAACTGTTAAAATACCAAAAGGTCTTCCTTGTGTTGTGTCCACTACTTGGACCAAGATGTCCAAGAAGGAGCATCAGAGTGAATTTATTAGCAGCCACAGTGGGGCATGTTGACTGGAGCTGGACTGTTGAGAAGGATGGGAGGGGATCTGGTAATTTCATTAGCAGCAATTTCCTCTACAAGTCCATTACTTTGATGAAGCTCAGAGAAATGTTTATGGGTCTAAATGAAGGGCTTCAGTCTGTTTATTGAACATTCACTTTGCAGCCCATTTGGCTGTTTTTTTGATCGCAGCATCTCATCTGTGTTGTGGGAGGTTTGGACATATACAGTAAATGGAAGAGTCGATTGGACAATGTAGTAAATCCAACCGGTAAATGAAGGAAGAGAATTATGTAGTGGGGCATTTCTATCTTAACCATTTAAACCTACGGTTTAAAAAACTGCTTATGTCTATATAAAATTACATTTTTGGTTTAAGAATTATTCAAACCACAAGTCTTTATTTGATCTCTTCTTATAGCCATGATATTGATAAACCACGAGTGAGAACTTTTAAAGGTGCAGTTCACTCAAAAATCTATTTTAGTTGGTTGGTAGATCTTATAAGGAAAAGAGGTGCTTTGAAATCAACAAGGTGGGTGCGATTTAGGAAAAGGCAGATATTTCTAGAGCTGATATCTTTAAACCTGGCAAATTTGCATTAAAACGATCTAAACTTGGAAAAAAACAGAACCAGAGGAAGTGTGTTGGGGGGGTGAATTGTTCCTTTTTGACCCCAGAAAAGTGACCGTCTGCATTTTGCGCAGTTTATTTTAACATCAGCTGAAATGTTGCTCAAACATCAGGACTCAATGTTAAATATGTATAAAGTATAGAATCAGCGAGTATTTATCACCACTGAAGAACTGAGCTGATCTGTCTCCTCAGGCCAGTGTGGGCGTGGCCTGATGAACAGCGAAAAGCATCATAAACAACATCAAAAAGTGTTTGTTCACGTTTTGAATGTATTGGTAGTATATCTTGACTGTTTTACAAAAGCATGTGTTCATTTCAAACAAGTGAAGAACTCGTGAAGAAAAATAAAATGTGAAACAAAGCAAACAGCTTTGGCAGAAAACTGTATACTCACACTGGATGCAGTCAGTCATAATAAGAAGCTGATTGAGAAGATACACGTCAACCGTTTTAGCTAAACGTGCTGCAGCTGCACAGCGAAAACGTCAAAGAAACTAACACCTGCAGGTCCGTTTAGTTTTGATCTCAGAACGTGTGTAAAATAATCATCATGAGCCCTCGTATTATGAAAAAACTTACATCGTGTCAGCTCCTGTTTTCACACGAGCGCTGTGTTTTATTCAGTTGTAAATCTTCCTCTGAGTGGAGATGCTCGGGGCTCGTATCGGCAGTGTGATATAGTGAGCTCGCCCGTGGCTGGAAGCCATCGCAGCGCTGATGCTGAAGGGCATTTTCTTTAATCAGAGCCAGTGGTGCATTGAGTGAACAGGCTTTGACTGCTCTCAGATAACTGAGATAGTGTTCTTAATGCTGCCTTCGGGCCCTTTAACACCCACTCTCATTCTTGCCTGGGTTTCAGCAGAAGTGCCTAGCTGCCATTCTGTCTACTTACGGCAAGACGGCTATCTGGCTCACACTAACAGGACTGAAGGTACCAACGATGTTACGTGTGGATGTTGTGGTGGTGCACGTATAGGTTTTTGCTTCATGTGATATCAAACTATCTTTTTTTTTCCGATCTTGTTTTCCAGGTTGTATGTTTGACAAAGTGGCGAGGCACTTCTACGACGATACCTGCGTGGTGCCTGAAAAGGTGGAAGGTGAGTCCTGCAGTGACTCTTAAAATGAAAAGTATGCCACGTACCAACGATTCTGCCCATCATACAATAACCATTTTGCCCCGTTTTCTGTAGGCGACATCAAACAGGAGTCGGGCTTGTACCGTGAGGGCCCGTCGTACCAGCGCAGAGGCTCGCTGCAGCTCTGGCAGTTCCTGGTGGCTTTACTGGATGACCCGTCCAACTCCCACTTCATTGCCTGGACTGGCCGTGGCATGGAGTTTAAACTCATTGAGCCAGAAGAGGTAAGAGACAAACAAAAGGCACTGTCACAAAAAATCGTATTTTTCTATATTGTAATCCTCCTTTAAAAAATCAGTTTTTATTTTTCATGGCTTTTATACTTAAGCTTTTTGGACAGTCTTAGGTAAATGTTGCATTGTATTTCACTACATATATTGTTCAATAAAATCTTTAAGAGGTTTACCTACTTTCAGCTACTCAGAAGTAAATATTTGCTGCTTTGGACCGTTTTATGTAATTACAACTTAAATATATTTGGTTCGTAGACTTTTGGTTAAAAAAATGAAGTGATTAAGCAGTGAAAGAAGGTAAGAAGGTAAGGTAAATCACTGCAAAACCAAATGAGGTCAGAGGTCAACGTGTGAATCAGTAATATTTTCTGCTCTCAAAATGCAGTAGACTTCTTTAAAAAATAGTTCTTACCGATCAGAAGACAAAGAGAGGAATCATTCTAACTGACAGGGAGCAAAAACGTCTTACATTTAAAAATATATATATTATTGCTTTTCTTTAACACACAGGTTGGGGTAAGGGTTTGGAGTTAGGATTGGGATCATCACAGACGATGACTTGGACCTCAGAGGGTTATATATTCTACAGTCCACACTAAAGCCAACCAAGTGACCCTGATGACCTGCTCCTGTTAAATATTTCACAGGACATATTCCTAAAAATATAACCCATGTTGGCGGTTGGGCCTTTTGAAATGGAAACAGAGGCAGGGTTTGTGTATGGCCACATCACACACAGTGGGGCTCAGTCACTGCTGGAGGATGAAGGAGGATGCAGGGTGCAGGCAGGGGGTGAAAGTGTAGAATGGAGGAGATAGATGAGTACCGGGCAGTGGTCCACGCAGCCCGATGGTGTCTAGAAGCACGAGCCAGCTGCACCTAACAGGGGGCCCCATTCATGCCATCAGGTGACCAAACGCATTTGCTTTGAGGCGCCGCAGACAAATGTTAGGTAGCGGTTTCTGCATTTGCAGCATGTCAGCGGTTGTGGGGACAAGAAAAAATGTGAAAAAGAAAAAGCAGAAAAAACACAGTTGCATTGATCGGGGAAGGTATTATAGGAGATAAACTGTGAGAAACAAACAAAAATGAAAGTAAAAAGCAGAGTTTAAAAAAAGCAAGCAGCTAAGAGAATGCCGTGGGGCTGTGGGTTTGGACCGTGAGGCCGGGTGGCGGGTGGTCTGGTAGACAGGTGCTGTAACATCTGCTGCCTCCTCCGCTGGGTGTGTGACAAGCTCCTAATGAACACATCCCTGGTCAGGTCTGCACAAGCTGGACGTGCTCTAATTACTGTTATTAGGAAAATATGGATCGCTAAGTTTGTTTAACATTTTAGCTGCTGCAGCGTTCCTGTCTGGAAATCAGGGCAACCGTGCTCGTTTGTGTTAGATAAGTTTGCTTTCTGATAATGCTCTGTTTACTGACTGTCTTTATTGTCTTCATGTTCGTGTGTGTGATAAAGGTGGCACGTCGGTGGGGGATACAGAAGAACCGGCCAGCGATGAATTACGACAAACTCAGCAGATCATTGCGCTACTACTACGAGAAGGGAATCATGCAGAAGGTAAAAAAAAAAAAAAAATACAAAAATTGTATCAACCAATTATAGTTCATCTGTTACACTGAAAGGGATCCAAAACTGTTCACCTTTTTTCTAAAAGATTTTTTTGATGTAAACATAGTATGAAAACTACTCATTTGGCTGCTATACCTGGCCTGTGTTAAAGGTGCTCCCATTCCCCCAGGTGCCTTATATAAGGAAAAGAGTGTCTCAAAAATGGTGAAACAGCTAAAAAAGTTCATTTACACTTTATAGCTGAGAAATTGTAATTGTAAAGCTTTTTTCTGTATTGTGTGCAAAAATCAGTTTTTGCCAGGCTTGCGGCTCGTGTCCGCTTTACTAAAGTGAAACCCAGATATGTATGTTAATTTATCAAGTTATTCTTTGAATTAATCTTCATTATAGTGCATGTAGTATTTATGTAGTATATGTAGTAATGCCAAAAACAGATGTTTATAAACAGCAAACAAATGAGTAATAAATACATATATTTCTTCTTCTTTGCAAGCTACATATTCATTATATAAGGGAAAGTAATCAGTTACATCATCACCATCAAACATCACTGTTTGATGAACCAGCTACGTCAAAGTGTCCCTGCAGTAAAACAATTGTTCAGCAAAATATTTACAAAAACAATAGATGTGCAAATAATGACCATTCTTTTTGAGATCAGCTACCACGCATGTATAATTTGTAAGGATTTGAGTGTTATACAAATAATTTCCATAAGCTGTATAGATGTTGATTAACTTGGTACTGGACTAAGTTTCTTTCAGATCAATTAGTGCGTTTAGAGTTAGGACCTACACTGCATATGCTGTGATCATTGTCATAAGATTATTTATGCAAAAATACTTCAGATCAAGAGTAATGATTTTTTTTTAACAGAATACTGGATAAACACACTTTTCTGTCAGGTTTTTTGTTTCCTGAGGTATTAGTTTGACAGTTAGAAGCATCTCCAGAAAGCATTCATTAATAGGCCGGTCAGAAGAGGTTGAGCACTTTTAGGTGGAATTATACTTTGCTGGTTGGAGGTCAAGAACTGCTGGCCAAGTTTAAATAAAATAAGGAAGAAACAGCAAAGAAAACATAAATCTGCTCCTGAGATCACTTTTACCTCTGAGAAGCGATGAACAGTTTATAGCTCCTTTATTTTCTACCAAATCCACGTGTGACATAAGACGTTTAACCCTTTAAGACCTACCATAGAACCAAGTTCGCCAGAGCTTATATTATATTTTTACATGCTGTGGAGCCATTTTTGGGAGCATTTCAAGTTGCTATACATCAATACAACCATTATAGCCCAAACTTTAATAATATGTCTGCATTAGGTGCATAGTAATTACATAAATTGCAAAAAAGTGCAATAAACTACAAAAAAATTGAAAATCGTTTTTGTTTTTTTAACATATATTTCTAGTTAGAGAAATTTAAGAGGCTTATCCCTCAAAACTGTAAATACAAAAAAGTTACACAAACTAGTTTCCCACCACAGGAAATTTATTTTGAGTGTCTTCATAGTTTTATTTTTGAAATACACCAATTTTTATATACTGCAGGAAAAACGAAAATAAATATTATAGTGCAAATTTGCAAAATAACAGCATGTGCATCAAAATAAACTATTTCCAGCAGTGCAATATGAGTCTTAAGCATCCCAGAAACGACACAGAAAGTCATAAAGTCAAACATAACTTTTTAAAACACATAACAAGTAAAACACAAGCTCATAAGGCCCCGATCGTAAAAAACTACATTTCCGCAAAATGACGTCACTTCCGGTTTCGGGCAGGTCACGCGGTCATGTGATAGTTCGCGCTGATGGACGTAGGAAGTGTTACAAACAGCTGATGGATCGGCGAAGCGTGTTTCTGGAATATCATGTTTTTGTTGCTGCAAGTGATTTTTATGCAGTTTTTGCAAAGCTATATGTGGAAGGAAACTGTGACCAGGACAAGCTGATGGCATAAGATGTAAGTACAACTCCTCCAGTTTCATATGCAAAAAAAATTATTGCGCTAGCTTACTTGGTTTCAGAGCTACCGGGATTTAAAAATAGTTACGCAAAACAGAGCGTGCCCGCTCCGATCGGCTGTAAAGGGTTAAAAAAGCAATCAGTGTCTCAAAGATAATTTTAGAAAACTTAGTAAAACCACTCTATATAATTTATTCTGGTGTTTTAAAATAACTCTTTTAATGGATAAGCTGTTTTCGCTTAGGTTGGGGATAGTTCATTTGTTTGAAGTGGGTTTGTATAAAACACTGATCCACAAAAAAAACAAACAAAAAAAAACAATACATGGTGGTTAGGATGCCCCAAAGCAACAAAGGGTACCAGCACAGAAGCTAAAGCCACGTGCTGCTGTGCTCTAGATCAGGAGCACGAAGCATTTTAGTCACCTAAAAGTAGTTTTTGTGCACTTTTTAAAATATTTGACTATTTAACGATTGGAGAATTGTCAAGTCATTGTATCCACATCAAAGCCAGCAGATACTATTTACGAGTTACTGGACTATTGTTGTCTCGTTTGGTTGGTTGGTATGTGTTAATGTGTGATGCTAGTGTTTTAATGGCTTAATTTAGATCAGATTCGATGTGTGAAAACGCAAAAGTCACACGGCATTAGAACGGCCATTTTTTTTTTTTTATTGTGAGTGGGGGCGGGGCTCCATGAGTCAGAGAGTATAATGAGAGAGCAGAGATGCAAATACTGCAGATTTTAATGAAGCTTTTTGTAAACAAACATCAAATGATATGGATACAAATGCTATTAACTAATCCTGTATCTTGTTTGAAAACACTTAAAGCTCAAAGCACCTCTTCTTTAGTGCAGTGTGGAGGCCAAAGCAGAATGTTGATGACATTTGGAGATCAGCTTTAAAAGTTTAAAAAATGTTTTTTTTTTGTTTTTTTTTAAAGATATTTAATCTTTTTTTTCCATCTGGTGGATTAAAGTGAAAGATTACACTCAGTCACTGTAGAATATGCTGTGGAAAAATGGTTTAAAAACAAGACCTCTCCGTCTTTCTCCAGGTGGCCGGCGAGAGATATGTCTACAAGTTCGTGTGTGACCCCGAGGCCTTGTTCTCCATGGCGTTTCCTGACAATCAGCGGCCGGTGCTGAAAACTGACATGGAGCGGCAGATCAACGAGGAGGACACGGTGCCGCTGTCGCACTTTGACGAAAACATGGCATACGTACAGGAGGGACCCTACTGCCAGCCGCACCCCTACAGCGAGGGCTACGTTTATTAACGTCAGCCCCACAAAACCCACACCTCCACCCTACCCTCCTCCCAGCTGCCTCCATCCGTACACATGAGACTGTCGTGTCCTCTAACTCGCAGCCGCTCGGGGAATTAGACTGAACACACACATGCAGCGGCGCTTCCCTTCCCCTCTGTCTCAAACACGTACACGTCCTTTTGCTCTTGTCTTTCTGACCGCACAGCAAGATGGAGAGTGCACTTTATGGACCGGAATGGCACGATGTTAGCCTGCCGGGGGCTAGCTATGTGATTGGCTTTTTACTCATTTATGTTTGTACATTAATGTGGGAATCATTCCGTTTGTTTGGTTGTTTTTTGAAGTCCTTATGATTTTGAGCATGTGCCGCCCTAACGAGACTGGACTAATTTACGGTCACTTTGATCTCCTGCTAAAGAAACCGTCTCATCTACACTCACAAAAGATGGCCATTTGTTTGACTGTCTTTCTTTTTGTCTTCATCCTGTACTGGAAACGTGTTAACGATACTTTTATGGTGAAGTGACATGATTATAGACTTGAAAAAGTAATGTGATTATAAAAGAGACATTTAGCTATCAGTGAGAACTGCCCCGCCACCGGTCTGAACACCGCACCTCTGTCCGTCAAGGCCCGTCGTCCAATCAGACTGTAGATTTCATCATGTAGGTGTTGTAATGACATAAACTCCACTGGATCCTCAGCAGCTCAACAACCTTGTGGGTCAGTAAAGATGAGACTTTCACTTACAAGGACGCACTCCGGGAAAAAAAAATGTCTGGATGACAAAAAAAATACTTTCTCTGCGTCACACGTGAATGGCCTGTGTTTAGGATCGAAGACAAAGCTACAGGCTGCTGTAAAATAAGTCATTCACTGTAAACAGCAGTGTAATGCGTCAGAGCAGGAGTCACTCATTCGTCCTTCAGGTGTTCAGTTTTTCAATGGATAACAGGTGAAAAGTGTATGTACAGTCGAAGTGGTTACAGCAGCCAGTCAGTTCATATTCAGGATAATGTTTGCATCCCCAGCTAAAAAACAAAAAACATCTGATTTCATTGGCACAGACAATAAAAAGGAAAAAAAAAGATATAAAATCGAATTTCTCCCTTGAATTGTTTTCGGTTTTGTTCCAGGTGAACGAGAGGTGTATATTTTGCTTAAAAACTGTTGCTTTGCCATTAATAGGTTGCTTTTTGGTTAAAAAAAAAAAAAACAACGTAAAAGAAATATTTAGAGTTTTATAATGTGATGAATAAAAATCATGGTATATTAAATTGTTCCATTGTATAATCAGGTAAATGCACATTTTGTTGCTGCTTCAAATTATAAGTGTATTTTCTAGTCTCGAGAAAATGACAACAGGGGGGAAAAAAGAAAAAAAAAAACAGTGCAGCAGCTATGGCCTGCTATTCTGGATTTCTCTTTATTTTTTGTCTCTTTTTTTTCCGTCAATTTCAGCATTAAAAAAATTACTCTGAATTTTGTTCTCAAGATTCACGTGTGTGGGATGGGATTGGCAATAGGAAAAATTCTGTAATAAAATAGTTCTGAAAAACAAAGTGATGAGCACTTCTCAAATGTTTTAATTGATCATAATATAAAGAAAAGTTTAAGAGCTTCAGTGTTTCTTCTCTTGGCAGTTTTATGTATTCCTTACATATGATAAATCTTTTTTTTTTTCAATCAAGCTGAATATTTATCATGTCTGTCCCGACAAGGTCATAAATTTACAAAGTGGAAGTGGGAAAAGAAAACACCATAGCAGGTGTGTGTGTGTATGTGTGTGTAGACTAGCAGATTATAGACTCTTGTCAATTTCCAAGTTGGAAAGAAAACTCCCAATCACAAAGTGACACCTGAGGAAAAATCAATGGCTAATTTAAGACCTCGCTTTTTCATGTAGGTGAATTGTTTCTGTCCTTTTGTGTCTGGTGCTGGCAGTAATGGAAAAAAAAAACAGCAACAAAAAAAGCAGCAACACTCCCTTAAAGTTATCATTTCCTTTTGTAAGGTGTCACTATTGCTAAAAATCAATGACTAATTTAAGGAAGCATTGTTTAATTGGTTCCACTGATTTGAAAAATGAAAACGGATGTGTAAGTAATGAAAAAACACCACTTGCCTTAATTTGTCAGAGCAGGTTACAAGCCGAGCCTATTACAGTCCCCACGCTTAGGTTTTTCTTTTTTATTGATTGTCTGTAGGGAAGGGAATTGCCCTTAACTTTAAACACCTGATTGCTTCCCCGAGGATATTTAACAACATCTAATCCGACATATACAAAAGTAAAAACAGCAGTGCGGCTTTTAATATGATGAATGACGCTTCTATTTTGGGTTTTCCTCTTAAAATGGCACTAAACTGGAGTAAAGAGTGCTTGTTCAGTATTGAAAAAGTAGGTCAATGAGGTGAAGACGGGGCTACCTTTTTAGATAATTAGTTATATCCTGTGTATTTACTGTCTGAGCACTATAATCAAATGTAAATATTTTTATCAAAAATATTTCAGCACCACACTTCTGTTCTTAAGAAGAAAATGCACATAAGAAAATATAATCCAACATTTAATTTAAGCAGATTATTGGAACATGTAGACATTATCATTGGTGGTGGAGGAAAGAAATTAAGTGCATTTATTCAAGTATAATTCTTTGTACTTTGTATTTGTACTTTTTTTTTAGCTCTTTACCTTCTACATGTATTTACAGTCCTATCTATATTTAAAGATAACAGATTCCAAGTTGTTTATGCCTTATAGATGTAAAACACTATATGCTATACAGTGGTTTACAGTAACATATAAAACCCAGCAGTTTATGTGCAGGCCTGCTACTTTAACAGCAGGACTTTAACTGAGTGCATTTCACTAATTCAAAGATGGGTTTAAAGTATCTTGACATTCTTTCACTTAAAGGATTTCCAAGAGGTAAGATTCCTTCTGTAAAGTGCCGGACTACATAGGCGGACTATCCCTGAGCAGCTCTGTGCAAGGAGAACCAGTTTTTGCGTCAGAGGCTGTATGTGGTTTGACTGTTCAAATGAACTTCACGGTTACAGACCGAACACAAATGACTGTGGTTTATTCAAAGTCCCATCATTGAAATCCAATGCAAACACTTTGGTGCTTTAAATATGTGGTGAATTTTCCATGTGAGCGGTGAGCTGCTGGTGGGACAACAGCACTGCAGCATTTTCCACCTGTATGTCGTGAATAGTGTGAAGGTCACTTGCAGGATTAGTTGTCTTACACCTTTTAAAGGCATTCTGTCGCCGAGGCTGAAAATCGCCATGCAAATCCTGTTATCTGGCCCCAACTCAGGGAATCAGGGCCTCAGCTATCAACATATTTACCATTTATGGACATATGCTTTACATCCTGTGCCACCAGCCAAATCCTCCCCTCCTCTGCTGCACTACCGGCTAATATTCTGTGTATCTGAACTGTGAATTGTGGTCCTCCCCCACTGTAACAAACAGATGGCCGCTCGATCTTGAGTCATCACAAACCCATTACCAGAGTGACTTGTCCTCAGCCAGGCTGCCTTGATTCGTGCCCGATGGCTCTCGCCAGTGTTTGCTCAGGCTCTTAAGTCATCCTCAGGCTTCACAGCGCACTGTGTTTGCTCAGGTTAAATGGCTTGTGCTGCCCCTGGAGTCTCCTGATTGGCTGTGACACTGCAGTGTTTGACAAGTGAAATGACACCGAGTGGCCCCCGTCGCAGCAAATGTGTTTGGCTGTTTGAAACAAGTTGGCTTTTAATACAGCGTGTTTGCACACCAAAAAGCCCTAAGTGTGTTTCTATCTGTGTTGCCAGGGTCTATCAGTGGCCAGACCAGTGAGCATAAATCATTCAGAGGTAATTCAGAGGAACAACAGAGGCTCTAAGAGGAAAAAGCAGGGAAATTATAAAGCCTCTATAATGGAGGCCCCTATTACAGCTGCTGGTCCAGTTTAAGATGGCCTTATAAATGGTTTTATTATCTAGGAGGCTCTATTTTGGCTACATCTGTTCAGAATCACCATTTCTGAGTATAATTCTGAGCAGTAATCAAAAAGTTTTTGAAACACCTTCATTTTCTTCAGAGGTCGTGATTCCTAAATTCAAAGTACAGTCAACTCTTTACTCTTGCATTTCTTTTTTTTAATCAATTAGAGAGCACTCTGCAGTGTGCTGCAGGACACAAACACACACACACACACAAACCTGGGTCATAATTTCTTTCAGTCACCGGGGCCGGCGTGCGGATCAAAGGTCTTGGAGAAGCTGCTGACTGCTGAAACAAGCGTGGTTGTTGTCTAATTTAACAAGGATCCTGTGTTTTTGGGAGGTTTCAGGCAACACCACAGGTCCCTCACTCATTACGCTTTTTTCTCTCTTGTTGATCGTCTTCCTGCTTCGAAACAGATGAAACACAAAAGCTAACTCCCCACCCCTTCCACCCCCCAACACAAAGACTGTGACAGTAATAAATAGCCTGTGTGATCCAGGTTTAGAAAGCTGTGAAATTGGATATTGAGATGCTCTCCGGAGCTGCGGGTCGGGAGTAGTTTCAGACTAGACTGTGGGAATCGTCTAATCCGATCACCCGGAATGTAAGACGGGCTAATCGCCTAACAGGCCGGGCCTCTTGTGCCCACGGGGCATTGGTGGTGGGGAATTGATGCCTTTCTCTTTTTAAAATGGGATTTATCAACTCTTTAGTTTCACTGAGAATCATAGAAACACTTTTAAATCTTTTGTTTGCCAGAATGTTGGCATATTTCAGGAGTAATTAACTGTTACTGTGCAACGGAGTACATTCTGTTCATGTTTTACAGTAGCGAAAACACTCCAAAAAAGGATTTTTTTTTTTTACTTAGTCATTTTCTTGAGTCCATGAAAAGCTTTTCTTCCATTTAAAAAGCTCCTCATAAATTCCATTCAAGAAATGATAATGCTGTAAACAAAATAAGTGAAACTACTTTGGTATAACGAAACAGATCCTTAAACCTAAACTAAATACCATTCTGTCAGTTGTAAAAGTTAGCAAAAACTCACAGTAGACCATTATCAGTACCCATTGAATAGAACATACTGCTCTACAGTCAATGTGTTTGTGCAAAAAAAATCATTCCATCCAAGTGAAGTAGCCACATGTTATGTTCTCATTTCGGAGACTCTATGAAGACACCAGCGTTTGTGCAAACAGCTTTGATCAGAGTCTGATGAAACCTAATGAAAGCTGTTTGCTGTAATGTTGGTGTCTTAATAAACATGAGAACACAGCGTGTGGCTACTTCATCTCAATGAAAAACTGGATATTGGACACTCCTGTTTTTCACTGTCGATGTAATAAAGAGTTGTTTTTCTGACTAACCTGACAAAATGTTCATATTTGCTCATATCTTCAAATTATATTTGTTTCTATCACTTTCAGGATAGCATATGTGCATGCACCTTTCACAGTACTCTGTGCAAGAATATATATATATATATATATATATATATATATATATATATATATATATATATATATATATATATACATATATTCAATGCACATGACATGTGCACATGTGGTGTATCAAATGCTTTGTAACTGAGAAAAACTCGAGTTTTATTCCTGGAAACTTATTTTGTCATTAAAAAGTTAAGCATATTTAGTGTATTTCATGACAGCCTGTTAGAGAGGCTAGTACTATCTCATTAGGGTATTGTGGTTTTAAGCCTCACAGAAAGACATCCCTCAAGACTTTTTTTTTCAGGTAGTATGCAAACATGTAAAATATCTGTGAGTTAGTTCTAAAAATATCAGCACTAGCAGCTTCCTCCAAAACCCTCGAATTGAGCCCTAACACCGTCTCTGCCTCTCTGGCCTGGCACGCCACCCGTCTCTTCACCTTCCACAATGTCGTTTGATCTCCGCGACGCTGTCAACGCCACAGATCAACCTCACGACAGACCTTGTAGCCACAGCCACCCAGCGAGGTGGCCAGCCATCTGTCACAGGGGCCTGGAGACCTTGGGCTGCAAAGGGTCCAACCCCCTCCCATGCACCCCACACCCCCTCCCAGGGCCCATTAGCTCTCCCTAATGCAGCCAGTGTAGGCCCTAACAGGCACAAAATGGACTGCTACTCATCCTCCTTAATTCCCAAATGAGTTCTCTTTAGCATATACATAATTCATTTCTTGAAGTCACTTACGGGCGTCTTTCACCCATTTAGCAAATACTCATGTCGGGTTTATCTTTTTTAGTTTAACAGTTTTCAGGTGCGTAAATCTGATCACAGCTGCTATAAAGAGAGATTAATCTTGGTGGGAAAAATAATCTGAGTGTGAAATACACAAGCAAAAGAGAGGTTGGATTTCAGAGTCATGCAATGAGATTTAAATAGCAAGCAAGGAGCCTGGAAAAGTATACTAATGTAGTCAGATGAAGATAGATAATACGGGGTAAATTTAGACCACCTCACATTCATAATACCTAATGCCCTTTAAATAGGCTTAAGAGGAGGACTAGAAATAGGCTGTGTTAATTAATTATTTTCACTAGATTCCTTCTTCTTCTTCTTGCTTTCCTTTCCACGGGCGTGTTAATTCTTTCTTGGCGAATATGTGGCAGCCATGTCAAATCTACTAAATAATGCACTTGTTACGATACACCTTAATTTCTTGGATAGAGAGGAATTCATGAGGTATTCGCCAGTTAAATTGAATACAGAGAGTAATATTTTTTCTTAATATTATTCTGGATTCCTGCTCAGGGTTAAGTGTGGAGACTAATGCGAGGAAAGCTGAGGAAAACTGTGTGCTTTGAGAAATGTTGGACAGTAAATAGCAAGTGCGGCAAAAAGGGAGGTTTGGGAGTAGATTTTGGGAGTCATCAAGCAGACAAGCAAAGGTGTTAAACATGATTATAAATACACTATGATAACTCTTTTTGCACTTGTCATTAAATATCAGATAAGACTAAAAAAGCACCACGGCCTTGGTGTTAAATGAAAACATAGTAAAATGTATTCCAAGTGAAAATAAGCGAACAATTATAAGCACACAGCAGACTCTAAAAATAACAGGAAAATAAACCCCGCTGTGGTTAACTCATATTTGAGGCTCAGTCTCAAAACACATGTCATAAATAGGAGTGACAAAGATATCTCTGGCTATCATAAAAACTGCAAAACACACATGGGACAAGCGCACCATTGTCCTCATAAGCCACATGAGAAACATAGGCATAGTGTGATAGTACAAATGGCACGCTTCCAGGATCCCCTCCGCAAGCCACACGATGAAGAGCAGAGTAAATACATTACACTCGAGGACCTGTAGGCACAGACACAAAGGCTGCAGGAGCAGGCCGAGGCAGCAAGCTGACCAAACCGCTCATGTGAAAAGAGATTCTGCTCTGGACCCCCGTTGTCCTGTTTTGGCAACAGAGGGCAGGGGAACCAAGTGCTGAGCCAGGACAATATGTTTTTTCAAATGCCCCTCAGCCAATATTTATTTAGCTACAAGCTGGCATGTCTGAGGAGCCCGTGGCAGCCAAGACGGGCGTGCAACCGTGATTTTCAAGATGTTACAAACATCAGGCTTCAGTATGATTCTGACCTTGCTAATGTCCAATAAATTACAAATGAGTCATGTGTGATAACTGCTGCAATGCCACATTTGGTGCTGAATTATGGGATGGCAGTGAAGGCAAAAAAAACAAATAGACAATTTTGTTATTTACCAGGAAAACAGATGGAATAAAATAGTTTTCTGACAGGCTACTCCTTCATTCAGAAACAATTTTAAAAAGCCAATAAAGGGCAGTCGAGATTCAGTCTAGTCGCAGCAGTAATTTTGGTAACTAGCTGTAGATTGCAAATGATGAACAGTGAGGTGCAGGATAATAACATAGCCCTGCATATTGTAGACTTGTGTTAGAAAGAGTAAATGGGGGAGAGAGGAGGAAAAGAGAGGGAGAGAGGGGGGACTTTATTTATTTCTTTCTGGCTTTTAAAACAGATGGTTCCTTATGTGCTGAGCGGAAGTGTCTGTTAACTCAGTTGGCTCACTATTGGTGGCTGCCGGCCAATGACAACAACGGGATCGGGGAGTGTGAGCAACAGTGCAGTTTGCTTTCTTCAGATGCTCTGCGAACAGAAGGATGGCAGCCTGCAGATACTGTTGCACGGCCACCCAAGCCTGGCAGTGCCAGCGGAGGCACCCATCACACCTCTATGCGGCACCCTCTCCATCTCACTGCTGCAAGTGTGGGTTACAGGACAAAACGAGGCCAAAAGCTCAGGGAAAGAGTTCAAGTTGTAAAGGAGGAGAGTTTGTTTGTATGGAATTCATTTAGTATTCGTTTCTGTCCAGCCCATCTCCACTTGTGTTTCAAATAACCCGCAATATTTGCATCTCAAGCAAATCATGTAGGGATCAGGACAATATAGGTGCATTAATAATTTCCTGTGTTGACTGTCAGCTCCAGACAATTCCTTTTTAGCATGTTTAGTGGTAGTGTTTTTTTAAACTGTTTTGCTATACAGGAATATTACGTTTCAATGTCATCAATAGCGTCATCTCAAATGTCTCTCAAAAAAGCTTTTACAGTGTCATGAGAGCATCGTACTACTTCTATCATTGCTTCTTGGAGAAAGAAGTAAGATCAAATCCCCAAAGTATTCACAGAAATTCAATGGTTACTGGATTAATCGACACCACTCTGTACAGTGCAAGAAATGGTGAGACTTATCAAGGAAGAAAGAAAGGGTGGTGGAGGTTGGGGTGGATGATGGGCATGCATTACATCACATTTGGTCCTTTTTATTAAACATAAGCATTTTCTTGATATTTCCCAAACTGTAGGATTAATGTTGCCATTTGACGTTGAAAAGTTGGATGTTTGACTTTCCCTGTCATGCGTATGATTTATACATGAAAAAGGTTTCTTTGTGCTCACCTTGGAAAATATTTGTAGAAAATACTGAAAATATACTCCTAGAATAAAAAGACTAAATGCAATATTAACCATTTTAACTTGCTAATTTAACTTTTGTCTTAACTTTAACTGTTAAAACAATTTAAAAGGTTAAAAACAACAACAGCTGTGCAGTGGCCTTTGGAATTTGCATATTACAGAAAATATCTTTTTAATGGCGGTGCTTTAGGTGAGGACTGAGCTGCAGGCACCAACATTTAAGTGCAGAAAAGTGCAATTCCTCCAATGTCCACTTGAGGCTTTCTTCACAACTGAGTCGATGCTCATAGACTTCCATGTTAAAATACCTGATTTTATGGCAGACATACAGACATTCACAGCCTAGCAATACAGACGGTTTTGGTTTCTTCAGCTCATTTACAGCTTTATGAAAACTGAATGGATATGTTTTTTAAAACTGTATTTTTTCTTTTTAGGAGTGTGGCTTATTTGAGTAATAACTTGGTAATTTTTCATGTTGACTGTTGTAATAAAAGACACTTGATGGAGTTAGTTAAGTTTCTTCACAGCCTGCTTTTAACTACTTAAAAGTTATTGCATTACTTAGTATTAGAGTGAATTACGAAAATGCCAGATGAAAGCTCCTCAGTTCTACCCTGTGATCCAAATGTGGTCATTCCAGATGAAAGTAAAAGGCTCAAAATCTGAATTCAAGGCTTCAAAAATATCTTATTCAGCCACAAACAACATGGCATTTGTATGCATGTTTTTCCAACTGACTTTCACTATTATGCGGGCATATAAGCACACTAACCTCAGAATATGTTGTAATGCTCCTCTGGTCTCTGCTACATGTTGCATTTATCCATTATCTCAAGAACTCTAAAATATTTTGTGTCAACAATACAAAAAACAAAAAACTTATGATGCATCATCTGAGAGTTACAATAATTAAATTACTCTATATGTCTTCACACTAAGAGGTCCAGGAGGTGTAATCAGTCTATAGGAAATGTGTCTAATTAACTAGTTGATTAATCAGTATGCTAATGAAACAATATTGATACAGTTCCATGTATCTGATTTGGGGCCTAGCATGGAATGAGATCAAATCAGAGCAGTGGGACAGTTGTTGTGCTGAAATGATGGCTCCAATATCTGACAATATGCTCCAGAGCAAAATACACACATGGAAACACTTGTGTGTCTACCCATATGGTTGCATTTGTAGTGCATCTGGCTCAGCATGCCATATACAGTTACCAACCTATACTTCCAGTTGTATTCGCACCTCACGATGCCACGCGCAAAGTGAAAATTAAAGGCAGAAGGCTTGTGTGATGGGATTAATTAGACGGAGGCCAAGTGAAGTCACACTCCTCGTGGCATACACGCTGCAACCCTCAATTACTCACAGTGAACAAAGCAATTAAAAGGTCTGTCCTATAGAGTTACCTAGGACTGGATTGTGAGCTGTCTATAGTGAAACCCCCAGGGGCCTAAGGAGCTCCACTAGCCAGGTCCACAGGTAGGTAATTACTATTGATCAACTGGCATTAGAGCATGAGAAACGACATTGTTATTTTTGCCAGTGCTCTATTTTAGGCGTCCTCTTGAACAGCAGGGTTGAGCTTATGTGCTGATACAAAGAAAGGGATTAAAAAAAAAGACAGGTAGGCAGATAGCAGAACTGCTCTGGAAGTGCATATATGCATGAGGTACAACGCATTTAATATACCTGACTGTGATGAAAAGAGGCCATCACCCTTTCTTGATGTGCAGTTTTCCATATTTTGGAATAATACCTGTTGTTAGAGTTATGATAAGTAAGTCAAAGCTAGAATAAGATTTAGTTTGAAATGAGAAAAAATAAACACAAAAATACAGGAAAAAAATAACCATGAGAATAATTACTTTAATAGGCAAATTACATAACAGTTTGGTGCTTTTTTGTAAATAAAGATGTATGAATAGAAGATTTTAACCAGTGAGCCAATTATCAATTTGTAAGTTTAATTAACATTTAGAGACACTTGACTTACCATCAACCTCCAGAGAAGTCACAGTGAGGCTTGATGAGATGCCTCCTTTAAAATACTTAAAACCAGGGTAGGCAACATGTATTTGTCATGGATGAATATTTTACAATAACCATTTGGTATATTGTAATTTCAGTAATCTGAGAGGGAGCCCTGCAGCTCTGCTGAGCTTTACTTCCAGGATTTATAAAATCTAGCCCATTTTAGGAGATTGGGATTAATCATATTGATTCCAGATCAGATCCTACGAGGACCATAAAGAATTATAAAATGGAAAAACCATCAGCTCAATACTGAAAACAGTTTATGTTTGTATTAGCACATTCCTTGACTTTATCTGTATTTGTACTCAGTGAACGACAGGATGCACAGTAAGCCTTTGACCCCATAATTCTGTTATGCTTAAAGAAAGAAATAATCCACATTGGTAGGTTGCAGGTGTGGTGGAAGCATAAACCATCTCCTAAAGGCATATGAGTTATAATTCCACAAAATTCTTTGTAAGGGTTATTAAGGGTTACTTTTAGAATAAAAATAAACAAAGATTTTACACGCCCTTCTTCAGAGCACACAACTTTATACTTGTTATGACAACTTTCTTCTATACTTGACAAATACCCAAATCACTACTGAATGAAAAGATCCTTAGCTGTCAGCTTGGCAGACAAAGCCATCTTATCTCCTCTCCAAGGCCACTGCAAGATTTGAGAAATAACAAAGTACAAATACTCACCGCTCCTTATTGTTCATGTGAAATAAGCTAAATATATAGTTTATTTATCATTAATAGTGCTATACTCAGTGGTTAGAGTGAGCTGAAATGATCTGGAAAAATGGGTTTTTTTTGGTGCAGGTGTCTAGAAGTTGTAGTCACGGTACTTCTGCACCTAGCCAGCATTACAGAAGAGTAGCGAGCATAAAGGAACTTATATTTGTAAATGGCAGGTAATTTCATATGCAGTGTGTCTAACAGCTCAACAAATATCAGCAAACATACAAACTGTTTCAGTTTGTCACCCAGTGTGTCTGTTAGCTAAAGGTACAGCTGACATATTTCCCAGGAAGAGAGAGGACTTAACAAAGATATGGAGAAAAAGGTAAGAGAGAGAGAAGATCAAGTAGCAAGAAATTTAAAGCTGACTGTGCTGACTGTAGTGAAGTTCACGGTGAAAAACTGATAGTGTCATGACAGCTGTTCATATTTTTATTTTAACTTCTGCAAAAGGAAATGTAAGAAAGGAAAAGAGGTAAACTAAACACTGATGTTGGACAACAACCGAGTTGTGCATCATGTAACTCTTACCAACATGGATGCACATAGAGTACACTACGTGGCATCTCCAACAATGAAGCAGTGAACTTAACATGTTGGCTTCCTTTACTCAGTTTCTTCCATCCAGACGCTCCTATTAACTGTATACAGACTGCAGTATCTCAATAGATTCATTGACTGTTTTATCCCCCTCCTACACGCACACACACCTACACACACACAATGATCTTTTATTAACTTTGCAGCATGCTATGCTTCAATTGACTTATTCACACACTTGCACGGGTAAATACAGTATATACATGTGTGACCAGAGCAGTGACCTCGGAGCAGGGTACTGCCATCACCACACTGATACCATCCAGCACTATTCACACACATACACGCACGCACACGCACGCATGCACTCTCTCACACACACACACACACACCACGCCCTTAGACTCTTGACTGATTTAGACTGATTGTCCCAGTGTCGTGTTTAGTCCTGAGCCAGTCCAAGTCACTGCCGGGTTACACTGATAATGTTTACATCGTTTGACTCCTTGACAGAGCCATTGTCTCATTCACACTCCCTCCTGGGTTATTTTTTTTCCCCCCACTGTCACCCACTTCCTTTTTTTCTTCCCCTTCATTTTCCCTCTCTTTCTCTCTACCTTTCGTGTTGCCTCACTTTCTCACTTTGCTGCTTTCCCCTCCTCTCCTGCAGCTATTCTTAGCTGGGAGCTGTATGCAGTGACTGTCTCCACCTCAAAAACAAAAAACCTTGAGGGAAGAGTGATTTGAATACAGGTTTGTACCTCAAAGCAGTGAATTTTATCCCTTTTTTTAGAGACTCTAGAAGTCCATCCAAAAAGTGCCTTCACTCCCGGTCCTTGGAGGCCTTTCAAAGTTTAATGTGCTGTAATTGAGATTCCAACAGAGGATCCAAAGAGTCTTCCAAGAAATGATCTTCAGCATCAAGCTTCCATCGTTTGAGTCTTCACTTAACAAGAGATTTTCTTCAGACACAGGATTTTTAATCAAAACATTTAACATATCGTTTTTGAACTCATCCCAAAAGTAAAACATGTTACTAGAAAAACAATATGTATATGAGAAGTTCTTAGAGTACACTTACTATGTTTTCTTTATTTTCTGTCATACGTTGTTTGTCATATATATATGGATATATGGATTCCCATATTAAACATGGCCAAAGTTTCAAATAATGAAGTCAACATATGTCGGAGTAATCCATGTGAGCCAAAATCTGAGATTTCAGACTGCTTTCAACACTGTTTTTCCCCTCTGTGCCCTTTATAATATCAGACACATAGCTCTGGTTGTGAGCACAGCAATCCCATCCACTTGCTCTTTAAACCTTCTGTTTGTGAGGTGCAACCAATCAGAAGGCTAAAAGGGACAGGGACCCAAAAGGACCAGCTTGTTGCTATCAGTAGATGAACTGAGGGTCTGCACCAAGGGCCTCATATAGGCATTATTATTATGAACTGTGAATCATGCAAAGCTACTCTACTATAGTAAAATAATTAAATTAGAACTGTAACTGTTCCCCTGAAAATCGGATATACACTACCACTCACTTTTTTTACTACTTTCTACATTGTAGATACAGAAGACATCAAATATAGGAAGGAAGATATATGGAATTATGTAGCAAAGAAAAAATGGGTACGTAAATCTCAATATGTTTTATATTTTAGATCCCTCAAAATAGCCGCCCTTGGCTTTGTGGACAGGGTTGCAAACCCCTGGCCTTCTCTCAGTGAGCTTCATGATGTAGTCACCTGAAATGTTTTCAGGTCACAGGTGTGCCTTTTCAGGGTTCATTTGTGGAATTTCTTGCCTTCTTAATGGGGTTAGGGGCAATTCGTTGTGTTGTGCAGAAGTCAGGTTGGTACACAGCTGACAGCCCTATTTGAGAACTATTAGAATCCATTTTACGGCAAGAACCAATCAGCTAAGTAAAGAGAAACAACAGTCTATCATTACTTTAAGAGCTGGAGGTCAGTTAGTCCGGAAAATTGCTAAAAATTTGAATTTGTCTGCAAGTGCAGTCACAAAAATCATCAAGCACTACGGCGAAACTGGTTCACGTGTGGACCACCCCAGGAAAGGAAGACGAAGACTCACCTCTGCTGCTGAGGATAAATTCATCCGAGTCACCAGCCTCAGAAATCGCAAGTTAACAGCACCTCAGCTTAGAGCCCATATAAATGCAAGACAGAGTTCCAGAACCAGACACATCTCTTCATCAACTGTTCAAAGGAGACTGAGTGAATCAGGCCTTTTTGGTCAAATAGCTGCTAAGAAACTGCTACTAAGGAAAAGCAACAAGGAGAAGAGATTTGTTTGGGCCAAGAAACCCATGTTATGGACATTAGACCAGTGAACTTGGTGCTTTGGTCTGACGAGTCCAAATTTGAGATCTTTGGTTCTACTCGCCTTGTCTTTGTGTGACGCAGAAAACTTGAACGGATGGTCTCTACATTCATGGTTCCCACCATGAAACTTGGACATGGTGATGTGATGGTGTGGGGGTGCTTTGCTGGTGACACTGGTGGGGATTTATTCAAAATTGAAGGCATACTGAACCAGCATGGGTACCACAGCATCCTGCAGCAATATGCCATCCCATCCAGTTTTCATTTACTTGGACCTTCATTTATTTTTCAACAGGGCAATGACCCCAAAAATCCCTGCAGGCCAACAAGTGCTCGTGATGTCTGGGAACTCCTTCAAGACTGTTGGAAAACTATTTCAAGTGACTGCCTCATGAGAATACCAAGAGTGCGCAAAGCAAAGTAATCAAAGCAAACAGTGGCTATCTTAAAGAATCCAAAATATAAACCCTCTGCATGTCCTCCTTCACTAAATCTATGAATCATCTATGTAGTTTTCCTCTTTTTGGCATTCCAGCACATTCAGTCAAATCCTAATAGACTAGATAAATACAAAATCTTATCATCAATATAATATTGTCAAAAAACTATTGATTGATTGATTTTTTTTTTGTGAAGGCAGCTGGTGCCCCAGTTCCCACCTACACACTCTAGACCAGTGATCCCCAACCCCCGGGTACTGGTCCATGAGTCGTTTGGTACCAGGGCCTCGGGTGTGAAATCGATGGTTTTCTGTGTTTTTATAGCTTTTTATCGTTATTTTTCCCTGGGTCTTTTCCTGTGTGTTATAAATAATCTTTTTTTGGTACTGGTATTAGTTTTTTTTTTAATTGTATTTATCTGTGACACCGTAAAGCCCGGTCCGTGAAAGTATTGTTCGACATAAACCGGTCAGTGGCGCAAAAAAGGTTGGGGACCGCTGCTCTAGACGTTCTTTGTTTTTTGCCTTCCAGAAGCTACCTACTTCTGCTGATGAAGTGCAACCATAGATGGTGTAACTTGGTGTTTGTTTTTTTAAAAATGGCAGGTAATTTCAAAGGCAGGTCAACAAATCATTTCCATGCAAGTTTTTTTTGCCAGCAAAGCAGTTGCTATATTTTAAGGCAAGGGCTGTCCAGCAAGTGACATTTGATAAAGAGAACATTTAAAAGTTACATTTAATAATAATTTGTGTTGTATTTTTTAAATCAGACAGTGGACCTGTACATGATGTGTTTCTGAGGTTATCCGTATATTTCATATAGAGAAACAACAAATTAAACTGAAAACTAATTTCATGTTATTCAAAGGTCATACTGACATTAATTGGAGACTAAGCTGAGTTAACATGATATAAGTATACAGTTATGTTACATTAGTGGTAGGGTAGACTGTAATATCCATGCTTACTGCTACTTTAGGTCCTGTCTAGCAGCAGAAGTATAATATGAGAGAAAAACGTGAGAGCAATGACAGCAGCACAGGAGTCATTTTTGCTTTTGTGTACATAGAAAAACTTTTATCCTATATATTGTCCTATCTACAATACCCTGTAGATGTGGCTTCAGAATAACAGTCCAAACAAGTGCCAGATGTGGTTTTAGAGTATCTTGACTTGCTTACAGGAGGACTTTGGAGTCATATATTTTAATGTATGTAAGACTTGCCAAGTTCCACCTTAAAAACTAGCTTTGTAGTGGTAGAAAATCAGCTATAACAACATGAATCTCAGATAATTCACTTGGCCAGGACCACGAAGAACAACAAATCATACAGTAGCAGCACAGGTCAGCTGATAATAGCCGGTTCCAAAGAAAGAAAACTGATTTGTGTAACTTATTTGTATGCAAGTGAAGCCTCCTCCTGTCAATTCCCAGATTAACCTCCAGTCGTTATATGATCAAAAGCAGCAGCTAAGTGTGCCTTTAGGTGAGTCAGATGCTGTTGTTGAGAATAAAAATTGCCTATGAAAAATATATGGAAATAATCTCATAATTTAACAAGAATATTTACTCCGAGGATGCCAATGCTAGAAAACATTCGCCCTGCTTCTTTCCTGTTAAGCATCAAGACATCAATCAGGGATTAGAAATTAATTTCTTGAATATCAGATTGGCTCAGACACAGCTCTGCATCTGTTCTACTGCTTCTGGTGTGTATGTGTGTGAGGACACAGCTAACACAATCAGGCCTTCTCAGGAAAGAAAAACAGGTTTAACTTCAGCAATCCTTGGCTTAATTCTCATTGAAGCCCCAAATTGACATGTCTCCCTTATGATCTTGACATATTATTAAGATTTAATGGTGGAATTATGATCATTAAAACAACATGACTGATACAGGGGGCAGATGATGAGCTATTAATTTAACCTACTCTTCCTGTAATAATATTGAAACAGACAGTCTGCCAGTTATTAGATCATAATTAGCTGGTGCAATCTGTACGGAATCCAAGGAAATGACGCCAAGTTAGCCGCACGGAGCGGCGCAACTCACTCGTCGATTAGCCTGAGAGACAATCAGACGTCGACAACCTCTTTTCAGTCAGTTTCACGAAACAAACAAATTGTACGGCGCAGGAGTCCGTGTTTGAATAAGGACTATATAATAGACCAGATGGTAGAAAAAGAAAATAAGTGGCACTGCTTTCATTGGTTTGCTGCCACCCAAACACCAGGCTTTGTTTGACTGACGTGTGTTTGTCTGCCGTTGTTGTTTTCTGCTCTACCATGAAACTAAAATGTTTTTTCCTCCTTTTCTCTCTTCCATTTGTCTTTTCTATCCCTGCATGCAGTAAACATGAATTTCTGTGCTTTTAATGCTTTGCCAACTACCACACCCTGGCTCTCTGATTTCCATACAGAGTGTGTGAGCCCACTTATGTTTATGTGTGTGTGTGTATGTGTGCACCTACATTAGCTGTGCCAGTTTAGCAATGAAAAATCTGCACCCTCAGCTGTTTTACCCTTAGCACAGAAGAGAGAGAAAGCACACCACACTGTAGGCGTCCCTCTCTCCTAACTCTCTCCTCCGGCATTTCTCCAGGTAGCGTTCGCCAAAGTCGTCCTATTAATAAGCAACATATTTGATTTTCAATGCGCAACGTATTATCTCAGGCCCCCAAAACACCACGAGATATGAGACGTATGGTCGGGGCAGAATTATTCAGAAGAGTTGAAGAGTGTGGGAGAGGTGTTACGCCGCCCTGGGGCGCCCAACATGCTTTGGGTGGGTGAGAACGTAGAGCTGAGAACATGGAGCTCAACAGCTCAGACGCCCCAGGTGAGCGGGGAGCTGAGAATGCCAAATCTTGCAATTAGATTTCATTTTCCTTGTCACAAAGAAAAGAATTGTTTACCACATGCAGCACACGGAAGCTCAAACTGTCCCGAAACAACTAATCGTGAGCATTGCGTCACAGATTTGGTAAAAATTAAATAATGTGGCAGAAACTAGGTGTCAACAGAAGATTAAAATAGACATCATGTGTCATAGCTAGTGTTCGAAAACACGTACCCGTAAAACGTACTGCCATGTAGATGTCTTGTAATGTGATAGTTTGGACTCAGTACAAACAATGTGATACAATGAGTTCTGAACTTGGAATGCACTTGATGTGCCAATTTTAACAAGTGCTCAAAATTATTAAATTGTGGTTTCTTCCCACTTTCGTAAATAAGCTTTTTTTTTTAAATAATTTATTTTTATTTAGTTTTAGGAACAGGACGTAAATAAGCATTTTAAGAGTTCCTGAAGCATGGAAATGCTTCCACTTCAAAGGGCCAAATCAGAAGAAATCTAGCAGAAATCTAGACACAGATGCTACAAGAAAGATCAACATTAAAATGTCAGACACTGGTTTTTGTTTTTGAAGCCTCAAAATTAACATTTTAATTGCTACTATGCTTTTTTGGAGCCAGAAATGACCAAATATAGACCTGAGGTTGGAGTGCTTGCTAAGTTCATCACTAATAATACAAAAGCTGTTTAGCCAGCTGCACCCATAAACTGTACAGAAACAACACCAGAAACAGCAGCACAGTAAGTAAAAGAGTAATACAAAAGGCATATACAAATAGAATATAACTCTTCTAGAGAGGAGACAAAGGAGACAACCAGTTTAGTTACATAAATTTTAACCATTAAGTTAAGTTTTTACCAAGATTTCATGACAAATCAAGTGAGCATTAGAGTTTATACTTTAATTCTATACTGTTGTAATTGTTTTTGCTATCAGAGGAGTCGCCCCCTGCTGCCCATGCAAAAAAAATACAGGTTCAAGACAAGTCTGTGTTTGCTTAATTTTCAAGCCCTCGTTTCCATCTTTTGTATACAGTCTGTGTGCATCACCCTGATTTGGTTTGTTTATCAAAGCTGCAGAAAAGATTGATACAAAAAGTATAAACATATATATATTTTTTTACCTTAAGATTAAAAGTATCCTTGTCTGTTTTGCATGTTTGTTGAAATTTTTTCGGCTTATCGGTGAAAAAAAAAAAACAGCCTCAAAAACATTAATGATGATACAGAGCCAGGGCCAGAATACATCATATAAAATAATAAATAATAATAAATAATAAACGATGATTCATTTTCAGAAACATCTGTTTGTGATGCCCCTTAACAGTGGAAGGTGGAGTTTTCCTCTAAGCTCTGTTCACTCTGGTACCTCCATTTGAATAAACTCCACTCAGGAGGTTCCTTTATAGATTTTACTAAACTAGTGGTTCAGTGTTTTTGTTGCAGGAGAAGAATTTACATTTAAAGAAAACAAAACCAAGAGCAAGAGACAAATTAAAGCTAACATTATAACAAGTGTGATTCACAATAGAACAAGCAGTCATTTGAACTTTTTCATTTATTATTATCTGTGACTGTATTTAAAGTGGCTGATTTTCACTTCACTTCTCCCATGCAGTGTTACTTTATTAGCTTAATTAGGATTAACCGTGACCTGCATCCACACCAGTTCCTTATTGCCCATTTTTACTTTAAAGCAATGTAAGTCTGTCATTTCTCCGTTTGGAACTCTGACCTACTCTCTGCACTTTTTTGTTCCCATACTTCTACGATTTTGTTTTCTTTGCTCTTCTTTTTGCATCATTCAAAAGCTTTAGTCTCACACCAACAATGCAGTTTTACACCCCCCACTCAGAAAAAAAAACAACAGCGTATAAGATGATATGGATATGCGGAGACTCTGACTAGATCATGTCTCAAAATCACAAAGTTCCGAGACTATTTGCAGACAAAACAATAACATGAGATGGGAGCCTGCTGCTTGGCCCATTGCTGCCCTTGGTTAGGGAGTGGTGAGCAGCGGTGACTGTGTCCTGTGCTGATTACAGTACTGATGGGCCTCCGTTTGTCACTGCTCTTGCGAGCTCCAGCACAGAGCAGCAGGGATCCCTGATTACTTAATTGCTTGTAAGAGCTCATTAAAGCTTCCTATCCATCATAAGTCATATGGCGAGTATCAATTTCAGAGTGAGAGATGGAGAGAGAAAGAGACAGAGAGATGCTTAGAACTCTGATGAGCAATTAGTGACGTGAAACGCCTTTGAATTGTTAAAGTCTCATTTCTTTGTGAAATATCTGGAATTTATCACATGGATGGATGCTGCTGCGTTACCATCCTCTCAAAGTTTTAGAGTGACGATACAACAAAGTGAGTTTCCTTTGGAGATAACAAAGGAAGAAGTTACACGGATCCAAGGAAAGAGAATAAATGTTCAGATAGTTTTTATTAAGAAGTTGGAAAGAGTGTTTCTTTTGCCCCTGTGTGGTATGTTTGTGCAGATTTATTTTTGTATTTATATCACATTGTTGAATCAGAGTAAAAGACCCCACACGTCATTGCATTTCTCACCCCTCAGCTAAATTCTCTTTTCATCATCTGAAGAACAACACCTTTCAAGCTAAACGGTCATTTTCATGGTTTCCACTGATGTTGGTCTCAATAGGTTATGGACTTTTGCCATCTTTTTTTCTTTTCCCCCTTCTGCAATCCCCGAAGGGAGGGGGGGAAAGCATCCAGTAATTTGGATCCATAGCTTAGAAGAGCTTTACAAGATACTCACAATCTTACCAGGTGCAAAATTAGAATTGGATGCTGTTCGTATTAATTGGTGATCATTTGCAAAGCGGGTGGAAAAAACGTCTTTTGCCAAGAGCAAGTCTTACAAGCCCCCAGCTGGGGTTGTCAGGGGCAGGCTTGTTGGCATTGTGGCAGCATATGTTTGGTGCCAAGAACACCATTGATTTGCATTTCTTTTATATGAATTTTACAAAGCAGAAATGCTCTTTTGTGTAGAAGTGATCCCAAAAGTGAGTGTTGCAATTAATCACAAGTGAAATTTATCGGCTGATGAAAAGCCATAATTCTACTTGCAATCTTTCTTTTTTTTTTTTTTTTTTTTTTTTTTAGGAAAAAGTGGCAGCATCTGCAGTGCACTCGCTTTTTGATGAATGTGCCTTTAAAGCTGTGCAGTTTGGCTCCATTTAAAACTGGCTTGAAGGAAGAAAAACAGCAGTGCGATCTTTGAGATACTGCAAATGCCATAAGTCATGAAAATAGTTCTTCTGTCTGGAAAACAAGCACTGCATAATGTCGCTCAGTGACGCAAACTTGAAAAAGTGCTTGCATGATTGAAACGAAACTGTGACATGAGCAAATGGATATTAAGTAAGATTTAAAACTTGTGTAGGATCATATGATCGAGATCCAAATAACTCTTAGCACATAACAACCTGGATACAAAAACCACTTCAATAATATTTAACTCACCTACCGCACATCAACCTATTGGGATACATAATTGATCCAATTAAGCAATTAATTCTTTGGTAGGATTAAAGACGATCCGCCTCGTATGTGTACAGACGAGACTGCCCCTGCCAAGAGATGGACAAGCTCCAGCTTTTTGCTTCATCTCCAAGGTGGCTCCAGATGGGTTGGGGGCTTGAGACTCATCTGTGGCCAACTGGTCTAAACCTCACACTGAGACTAGCCTACAGTATCATAAACCCAAAGTCCCTGAACAAGACTCAGAAACGTGTTCCTGCATCTTCTTGTCAATATTGGAAAAGCATTATTAAATGATGCATTTCCCTGCTAATCTCTCTCCTCTCTACGCTGTAAAGATACCCTTTGGAGCTTTCTTGTAAACAGCCTCACCTTTACTTCTTCTCACCAATGCATGTCTAGCAGACAAATCAGTTTCCAGCTCAAACAGCTTTAATCGTTATTTTTTATAATAAATATGTCAATGTGGCAATTTTAGAAATCTAAGGCTGTCTAACTTTTAAAAAAATCACCTAAGTCTGCCTCTGTTTTGGCTCACTCTCACCGCAGCTGTTTTTGTTTTGTTTTTTTTACAGAAAAACTTATATTTATAGTTAATTGATATTTAAAAAAGAAACAGAAAGATACACCAATTGCACTGTTTGCTAACATCTTAGGCTTAAAGGTCAACCTTAACGCTGTAAGACCCAACCCATCAAAAAATAGCCAGAAAATTCAGATTTTTGGGGGGGAACTGAGATGTTTATTAACCCTTATAACAAAAACCATTTTTTTCTTGCTTTATCATGTTGTGATGATATATTTTTATTATATATTTATTATATATTTTTTGTATCGCGTTTGATACATTGGCAACTTTGCTTCACAGCTTACTGTTGGCGACCAGTTTGGCCAAACAATACATGAGTTGTTGCAGATTTACAAATTAACCAGAAAATATGAAGACTTGAGATGCCAAAACTCTTAAAACATGAGTTTTATCAATGATGTTTTTAGTTTTCAATACTGCGCTCTTTTTACAGTGGTTATACTGTGTGGTTGTTGCTGATCAGTTTGTTCAGTGTCTCATTTTAAATTCCACTTTGATCATGTGTAATATTTCCATTTACATCTTTAGTGCAACATAGAGGCTTCCGCAATAAAATAAAATGCACAAGGATATAGTGAATTTTCCTTTAGTTTATATAATTTATTAAAAATCTATTAATTAAGTTAAAATAAAATTGAAAAAATAGATAAAACAAGGCATTCACTGAATAATAAAACCTCACTGCAATTAAAGTGACCTTACTGGACCTGAACATATGAACGTGATAAAAACAACAACAAAAAAAACTTTAAATAAACTGAAAAAACGTCAGACGGATGCTCAGTTTTCACTTGTGCAATGTAACATTTCATTTTCTAATTATTACTGGCAACTGATACGCTGATATGCTGAGCATGAAATACAAACAGAACTTCAATGTGCTTAAAAATGAAAAAACATCTCCACAGCAACACAAAAGAGCCCAAAGTGGCATGTTAGAATTTTGCACCAGTGTCTTGTAGCCTTCAGGTAAACCTTCAAGGCAATATTGTAGTTTAAACGTCTCATGTATCTCAGTGGTTTCACTAAACATAAATGTTAAAACAAACTATTTTCAACAGTGGATTAGGATCCAGATCCTGAGTGCGTGTCAGATTCACTCAGACTGAGCTACAGTGTGTCCTCATTGTAATGAAGGAACATATTCCTTATGCAACAATGATTAAACTGCGTGGTTTTAAAAGCTTTTGTGCAACAATGGAACTCCACAGCACAAAGGAATTGCACACTTTAGACTTCTGTATTTGTTTGAAACTATTTGTTGCTGGTTTTGGTCTTTTAATGTTTTTATTGGTTTTACAACTGAGGAATCTTTTGAGATCAAGATTTCCTTCCTTCCTTAAACTGTGATGATGCTGATTTAGAAAAGGCAATGGCACAACACAAAGCGGATGTCACATGCACTGGAAGATAGATGATAGATCACTCAGTGTGGCCCACGAGACTGAAAAAAGTATTTGAGCTCGTGACACTTGTGAGAAAGAGTAAACTGTTGGTTCGACAAACTTTCCCAGCCTCTAAGCCGACTTTCTGTTCTCCAAGAGTTCCCCAGTGATCAATATTAAAGAGGGGAAGGACAGAGTTCCACCAAGGGCTCCGTGGATAAAACTGCACCCGTCCTCCCCACTGGAGCGGCTCTCTGAAAGCCTTGAGTTATATTCCTGTAATTAGCTAAGTATCCACACCAGCTCCCGCTCTGGTCCCCGTCGACTTCGGTATGCTCATCCCCGTAGATGCGACGCAATCATAAAAACACCAACATGGGGCGAGGCGGGGGGAAATCAACGCATCACAAAACAAACTTTAAACAATGACCCTACTTCTCATCTGGAACTTTTTTCCCCTTACACCTAGCATTTTTTCTTCTGTCACGAGTATAAGGGGCAAGAGCGATGCATCCCTTTTTGCCTCTTCCAAGGATAATGATTTACAAAATGCCTCTCATCAAAGAATTCATTAACAACGAACGTTAATTAAAAAATAAATGAGTAAACATCAATATCAAATCTCAGCACTGTGGAAGGGAATACATTATGCAGAGTAATGATGTTTGAAAGGGGCTTTAGCACCTCTGTGGGACTCTTTTAAACCCCTTACCTCTTAGGCAGTTGCTTATTTTGCAACCCTTTGTTGTTTAACAACAAAGAGAATGGGCTCTCATAATGTTATATTAATCAGCGGATTAATATTTCAATTTGATTTGCTTTATAGTTGAGGTGCTGTTGGCATTTCCATTTTCCCTCCATATGTGCAGCGATGTTAAGTGGTATCATTACCATTTTCTACCTGGGGGTTCAGGGAGATAACAGGCACCAGTGATAGCTCTATTCGGTGGGGGGAGAGGGAGGATTTTGGGGGGCACTCATGCATTTTTAAAGGTCCGTGTTTGGTGTGCCTTCACATCCATTATTCTCAAATGCTGCACGCAAACAGCTGAGTCACAGGCTTTCTGCCCAGCCACAGGACAACAAGAAACAATAACACCCTGAAAGTCAAGATTGGAGTGCCCAGTGTAACGGTGTCCGCAGATATACAGGCAAATAGGATTTCTTCAATCTAAATTGTATTGGACAAATCTTTGTTCCCACTGGACTCTATGGATCGAGTCAAATGATGTGTTAAAATTATAGAGGAAACACAAGATGAGCGCGCTTAATTTATTTTTTCTGAACTCTTTTTGCAGGTGAGAACAAAGATTTCCCACTTGAAGAAAACCAAACAGAAATAAATACAGGTTCAGTCCACGTTCAGGTGCACTGTGAGATCGTAATTAGTCACCAATAAGAAAGAACACATGAACAAACCAAACTTTGAGTATGAGAAGCCTGACTTTGATATTAGTTGAAAAAAAAACCCTACATAAAAGCTTTTACTATTCTAATAAAATGAATTTATGCCAGCAACTGACATTTACAAAATGTCAATGGCAGAATATCTTCACCTGTTTTGTGCAAAGGTTTTTCCTAATTATAACCCACTCCTGGGTAAGTACATGTCGCTCTAGGTTTGTAAGTGTTAAAGGGTAATAACAGAAGATAGTTTACTGAACTATACTTTTTGTTGTGCATAAATACTCCATTATACACTCTTTGGCCATTTTCTTAGGTACACCTTACTGTTGCTGGGTTGGACCTCCAATTTTTCTGTCTTATATTGTCTATTTTTGATGACCCTGTGTGAATTGTAGCCTCAGTTTGTTGCTCTTAGCTGACAGGAGCAGCATCCAGTGTAGTCTTCTACTGCTGTAGCCCGTCAGCTTCAAGGATCAGTGTGTTTTGCATTCAGAGATGCTCTTCTGCATACCTTGTCTGTAATTAGTGTGAGCTTATTTGAGTTACTTTGACTTTCATCCACCTCAGCTCAGTCTGGCAATACTCCTCTGACTTCTGACATTAACAAGGCATTTTCACCAAGAGAACTCCTGCTCACTGAATATTTTCTGTAACCCTTAGAGATGGTTGTATAAGAAAATCCCAATAGATCAGCAGCTTCTGAAATCCTCAGGACAGCCCATCTAGCACCAACAACCATGCCAAAGACACCTTTCTTTCTCTCTCTGATTCTCAGTTTGAACTTCAGCAGGTCGTCTTGAGAGTGTCTACAGGCCTAAATGTACTGAGTTGCTTCAACAAAGAGTGCATCTAAAAAACTATGTAGTGAGTGACTCTCACGTGTGGATTAATGTGTAGATAAAAATTGCATCTTAATTAAAGATAAATGTCATTTTTCATTGTATTTGTCCTCTAAAGAAAGTCAGATGACTCAGGATGGGTTTAGATGAAATGAAGGTGGTCTGATGCATCAGTTTGAAGAGTTCAGTCTTTATAGAGTAAATCAGCTGAGAGATACTTGTTTGCATGGATCAAGAAGCTATCCTTTGACTTTTTGTTGGAGCATAGAGGAACCCCAACTCTTGTGAGGTTTTGGTTGCCACCAGTTGCTACAGTCCTGCTCATCATTCCCTTAAGCAGTCTCCCCATTGTTTCTATCACTAGTAGATTAACCACCTTTGCCGAACTGACAGCTCAAGAGGCTATGAGTGCAGTGCTCACTTTTTTTGCTGCTTGCTTTTAGACATGTCGACACATGCCTGCATTGTTTGAATGTACTTTAAAAGACTTAAAGTGTGTGAGTATTTTTGGTTTCTAAGATTTAGAGATACTTTTTCCATATGTAACTTTCTTTATTTCCAGTCCAAATTTACAACCAAGAATCATTTTGTACATTTATTTAGCTTTTTTAAAAGAGTATTTTAAATATTCATTTCCTGTAACTAAAGTGTGATATTTTAGTTTAAAAGTGCTGCATTTCAGTTGTTTATATTTCATTCAAGGTGCTTTTGTGTTGTTAACACTGGTCAGATTTCAAACAGTGAACTCAGTCACACATAAAACAATATTTCCTGGTAGGATTAAGTGGTGGAACTATTCTCCTAAGTGGAGGCATGGGCATTCATTTCAGTATCATTACTTTCTTACTCTTACTATTTCATTAGTAATCCAGGTTTGATGTGCCACTACATTACAGAACTAAGGGCCCTGCCTAAAACACGCCCTTTGTTCTTGTTTGAATACTAGGCAGCTGGTTTGGGTGCTCCACTTGGTTCTTGGAAATCAAGCTCACCTGGAATCTTTCCTGGAATTGTTTGACATTCTTGTGGGAACTTCTTATGTTTGTGGCTGCAGCTGATTCAGTCTACTACTGCTTTTCTACACCTCAAATACATTCCAAAAACTTTCACCAATGGAAATGTAAAAAACACAACCTTATCACTGGGTTCACTAACACCGATTGATATGTTACCAAAATATACTTTTCTGAAGTAACAAGCTGTCTGTGCCTGCTCTGTGATCACTCTGTCATCATTCATTACTATGTCGACTCAGTAAAGTTAAAAAGTCCCAGAAGACACAAGGGAGACAAAAGACATGATTGCATTTGGACTCCGCAAAAAATAGCTCCCTATATATTAGGTAATCATAAAAGGCCACGCTCTGCAGATAAACATAACCTGTATGATCAGTGTCAACTTTGGTTTACTTCTCAGTCCCCAGCTAATCACATCCTATCAGCAGTGCACGACTTAAAGAAAACAGACAAGCAATTAGGACATGAATTATTTGTCATAAACATCATTCACTGCCATGCAAATGCAACATAATTGCCCAGCAGACCTTGAGTGACAAGTCATTAGATGATTGTTCACAACGGTTGATTACGATATGACAGGCGTGTCTCACTTCATACATAGCTCGAGTTAAGTGTTGATCATTTTAAGATGCCTCTGCTCATCACATCCAAACCCTCAATAAACAGCAACATTACTACAGTACAAATATTGGCTGTTTTTTAATTATTTTTCAAGCGTTTCCTTGTAGCAGTCTCATTTAGCGCTCTGAAAACCAAACTGAAAGAAGAAAATCTTGAAATAAACGAGATCTGAAAATAGAGCATGACTACATCAGGTACAATGTGTCTGGTGACGATATCAGGGGGTCAGATAGTCTTTGACTGCCTTGATTTGTATGTTAACTTGTCCGATTTCTTTCTGTGCACTATCACTGTGAACACAAAATGTTTACAGATCCTGCAGTGATCATCGGATGCAAACACATACACCCTTAGCTCCAAACTGAAGATGGCAAATCATTTTCACAGCAGACAATTTGACTTGTTATAGTTTTTTTTAAGTACAGGTGTTATGAATGTTAAAATCTTTGTTCTTCAAGTGTTCCCCCAATGGCATAAGTGTAAGAAAACTGAAAGTGAAACAGCTAAATGAAATTCTGCAGTCATTATTTTTATCATGTTGTTTGTCTAATAAAAAAAAGAATTACCTCTGATTGTAGTTCCTTAATAGTTTTTGCATCTTTATACTATAAATACTGTGTATTCCCCTGTGAGCCTAAATGGTTTTATTCCTAATCATAACCAAGTGGATTTGGTGTGTAAACCCAACCAAACAGTCAGCGAAAACAAAGCTTAAATCAATAACAATAGTCACACGGAGGAGTGGAACCTTAGGCCGCGGGTTCAAAATCTGTGTATTATACATTCCCCACTCTTACTGTCTCTTCATGTGCACATAATCTGTTATAAACTGGGATAAAAGTTGGAGATACCAAAAGATTTACCTCTAAAAGAAACAGAGTGCAGTTTTGCAGGATTTGCTATCCAGGCTAGTCACGTTTCATGTAACATTATTTGCATGTCAAAGTGTTATGCAGACCCTGGTAATCTTTAAAATAGGATTAAAAAAACTGTGGGTTAGAGAAAAGTTATCGTCATAGTTATAAGCAACCTGTGACAGTGTTAACAGGACTAATCTTTGTTCATTCTTACTTTTTATTCTTTTTTTTAATAATTATTTTTATTTACAAAAAAACCTCAAAGGGTCATGCAGGGTCCCATATGAAATGTGTTGTCCTCTCATAAATCTGTGATGCTTCCTAATTACCACAGTGACCCCTTTATCTACAGTATGTCTGTGAATAGGTGTTCGTACGTGGTGTACTTACACACGTTGGTGTACTTACACACCTGTTAATGTGTTTGTGTGTGTATGAGCACGTGCACGCTGCCCTTCATAATCAGGGGTCTGAAAGAGCCCCCACTCTGCCAGTGAATTGCTCACAGCTGTGGCCCCTTGTCGCGCTGGCAACCTCGGCCCTGTCATCGTGCGTCCGCCTATCTGACCTGCTAATTTGGAGCATATGTAAGTGCTCTTAAAGTGGTGGGCCTTTTGACATGCCACAAACAGCAGCTGTGGCAGCTGCCCCGAAGGAAAGCTTTATTTAATTCAATTACATCTTTTGGAGATATGTAAACGAGGAGATGAGGGGCAGGGAGGGGTGGGAGAGAGGAGGAGGAAGGGGAGGGGGTGAAGGGGAGGAGAGAGGAGGACAGGAGGTGGTCTCTTCTCCATTCACCACTACACCTATACTCATCACACCCCTCTAGCTTTCCCTTCTCTTGCACCCAGAAGACCCTCCACCCCGTTTGATCACCGTCGCCTCCTTTCCAACTCCAAACCCGAAAGTGTCAAGGCCCAGGTGGCTCGATAGCAAATGATTGGGTGAGTAACAGTTGCAAAACCCTTACCTCCCCTCCTCTCCTTTGCAGTACCCTCCACCCCCCTCTCACTGTCTCTCCAGCGGGGGAGTCTGAGGGGGGATAATCAGGGTCAGGATCCTCTGCCACACTGATCAGTGCGTCTCAACCCCCGGGCAGCCCTGCAATTAATGCGCCGTTGAAAGGGAGCAAAAATATTCACCATCTGGCAATTAGGGCTCATAGGCTCCCTCTTTCTGCCTCTCCTCCTCTTCTTTGCCTCTCTGGGCTTTAAATGCAATTGTGATCTTATTCTTGTTCCAGCTTCAGTGCCTAACACTGGCCCAAGGCCCATTTGCCACTCAGAGGGCCTATATAGGAATGAACGAACGCAGGATCGCAATCCAGGGCAATTCAGAAACCCCTCTTAGTCCTAAAATGGAGACGTAATAACGACTCTTCTTGTTATTTTTCTCCCCCCCCCCCCCCCCCCTCACTCTGCTGAGGATTCATCCCATCTCTTGCTCTTCCAGCCCCAGCTGCTGCTGGCCTGAAAAGGGGCTTGAAAGAGACTGGTGTCATCACGATCAAATTAACTCTTTCTCTGTGGATGGGAGCAAAGGTTGTCAATGGTACTGTCGTCTGTAGTCGTTTTTTTAACACATCAATGATGTTATGATTAGTCATTTTACTGCCAACAATGGCCGCCAAATGCTTGTGAATGCCCTTTCCTTCAAAGAGGATCGGAGGGCTGTTGAAAGACATTGATTTTGAGAGAAGTCAGACATCTTTCCAGTTTTTTTCCTCCCTTCTGCTCTTCTCCACATGCTCATTGTGAAATTCAAATCTCAGAATGACAAATAGAGTGATTACGTTTACCATTGATCTGGCTAGTTTTGAGTTGCAAATGTGCAACCTCGACATTTGGCTAGTGTGTGAATCAAGGTCTTGGGGACAATGGAGAAGCAAATTTGAGGAAGTAGTTGGTCGCAGATACCACATGCACAGACAGGCATGCTGCAAAGGAAAGCTGTGGATCTCATAAAGGAGGCCAAGAGGGTTTTCCCATTGATCGAGACATTTACATTTTTGTAAAATCGAGACGAGAGCATGTTCCAAATGTTCTCTCAAATGAAGACAGAGCGAAAGGAAAACCACACCGACGCTTTCTTTCGGGTTCTTTCCTTCACGTCACGTAACAGGGCCTGTAAGGTCAGCGATCGTCGACTCAACAAGAACCCCTCCGACGCCTCCCCCAGTTCCGCTGACCTCGATCTATCTCGTCTTTAATTGCTACCACCATCCCTACAGCAAGCTGCCGCCATTGTGCTTTCCTGTAAAGCGATAATTACACATGTTGAATTATTAACAGTCATTATCAAAGCTTGTGCTTAACTTGTTTTGTTGTAGTGTAAGGTTCCTGTGATCTCGGGCAGTCATTACTTATTAACAGACTGGATGCTTTTCCCCCAGTCGCCGCGTGTCGATGCGTTAATGACGCACCCATCCTGTTTTCCCCCATTTTAGCTTCAGTTAAATGGCAAAAATAATATTGGGGTTACATTAAGGGGGGGATAGCAAAGATGACTATTTATTGGCCCTAGATGAAATCATTATCATAAAGGGAAATTAATTAAACCAGTATTTTCAATTGACTGTTTGCATAGTCAAGGAGTGTTTTCTGTCAATGTTTTTCTTCGGGGAGGTGCACACTCATAACTGAACCCAGACTGATGACCAACCAGGGCATCTGCAGGCATTATACTGCTCTCAAATGTTTCTTCACAGTGTGAACTTTGGAACAGATTTAAGAACTGTTTCTCATGATTATTTATGTATATATTTTTGCTGTTGTGTAAAGTAGCGAGTCTCTACATAAGGTACACCACAGTGTATCTCTGCTTTTTCAAAGAGGTCATGGGAAGATCTAGCAGCGGTACAATCAGGAGAAATGAAGAAAATGGCCTTTTTTAATTCCACATGTAATAAGAACATTACATTTCAACAGTTGAACCCAACAGTTAGGGTTCAACTGTTGGTATGTATAAAAACTGTTTAGGTCCAGTCAAAGTGAGGTCTAAAGCTTGACTGACAGTCCTGCAGTACAGGTTAAATACAGTACTATGTGTTAAGCTTTAGTCTGCAGTACCCTGACCTTGTGTTTTAGAGAAAAAAGAAAGTTTTTCATGGCAAAAATAATAATAGCTATTTTCCCCTATTGCTATAACTTTCAATAACAATTTCCAAACCCCCAAAACCACTTACTGTGTTAGCATATAAGTTTAGGGATTAGAGTCTGGGTACTTCTTAACTCTTGGAAAGTCTTGGAAAGTGCTGAAAGATGTTTCTACTTTGAGCACTAAGTGACTTTTATTGTATTCTCTGCTAGAAATAATTTATTAGAACAACAAGTCAACATTTAGGAAAATGACCACAGACTTTGATTATTATTTTCTCTATATTTAACCGTCATGAGGTTGACAACACACTTGTAAAAGTTGCAGGGTAAAAATACAGCTTCATTTACAGTACCTTTAATTTGATTATATATATATATATATATATATATATATATATATATATATATATATATATATATATATATATATCCCTTCCAAACCCTGTAATTAAACAATTTGTGTTAAATTTATGACACAGGATTGTGGCCCAAAGCAGGTGACTTTCAAAACAACTTTGACTGAATTTAGTCTGTCAGGTGAACGTTTGCGGCCAGATACTCCAGGAATACCCGCGTGACCTTCAAAAACAACCACATGGCCTCAAAATTCAACTATCCAAATGGAATCAGAGTACGAAAATAGAAAAACAAACATTGAGGGCAGAAACCGTGACAGACAACGGTGACCTGCTTGTCCTTTTCGAACCCCTCCCCACACAGAGATATCTCCTGGAGGAAAAACAAGAGCCTGGAAAAAGCAGGTATTCCATATCAAAACAACAAACCGGGTCTGAGAGACGGGCTGTGGCTGTGGATGAGGAGCTATCATAAGCACTTAAATCACAAACAGGTTGACCACACACGCTGAAAGGGGGTGGGAGGGGTGGTGCAGCACTTCAACACAGGGGTTTTTTGCACATGCAAATGTAGCATTTGTGTGACTGGCACACCAAACTGCAGCCAGGCAGGGATAGAGCCAGGCTGAACCTTCACCTGCAAGACCTCCACACAAGCAAAACCCCAACACAGATGCACTTAGTTCTCCTTTTATTCTCCCTTCCGTTCTTTTGTTGCTCCATAGTTTGTAATTCTATTATAGGTCATCTACCAGCAGTGCTGAACATAGAGCGTGTAAAAAATATTCTGCTTAAAGTCCAAGCTGTTTGTCGAAATTTTCCCTTGAATAAATGCACGTTAAAAAATGATTCAGTATGTTTACTTTTTATTTTCTGCACTTTAATCACCAATTTGTCTCTGTTTATGCTGTATGATTTCTTTAATAGATCCTGTTTAACTACTTATATGTCACTTGTAAGTTAATCCATAACAATTCAATTTCAATTCAAATGGAAAATGATAAGAATATGGAAAAAAGATGTGCAAAATATTAAATCTACAACATAATTAGAAGCTGTCAAATAAATGTGTTGGAATAAAATAGCACACGAGTAAGAGAAAAATCCTCTCTTATAATTTCAAATCTCCTCTCCCCACCTCCTTTCCTTTCTTTCTTTCTCCTCACATCATCTGGTCCTTCCATTCTTCATCAGTTACCTTATCTGAAGCTCTCACTCCGCTCTCCCCTCACTCACCCTCTCTCCCTCTTTCTCAGCGTTGAACAAATGGGTAATAAGCGCCACTTTGTACCTCTCTCGTCTTTCAGATCCAGAGTGAAGAGTCTGATTAAATAATCATTGGAGCGGTGTGTGTGCGGCTTTCCCCCTACTCCTCACCTTGGGGACATATTGTCCCCTGTCACTGAAACCTCGGGGACAGAAGGCTCCGCCGTGGGGAGGCTCAGTGGGGGAGCAAGGAGCTGATGAAACGAAGATCGGGTAATGAAGGCATGGCCCATGGCTTCCGTGGCTCTGCCATATGTTTCACCAAATGCAAATTGCCCCCCAATTCAAACAACTTTTTCATCTTGATATATGCAAATGTGTTTATAAATACGGGCTTATAAATATAGCATTACAGTTTATACGGAGGGAGCTTTGAATCATTTTCTCCCTCGCTCTGCTGTTGTTATATGTGGCTGCGGCGCAGCGTGACAAGCTTTAACAAACAGACACGTACCTAGCAGCGGCTAATGGTGTCCTGGGGGACAGGAAGTAAGGTGGTCAAACTGGGAGAGCAGCGCTGACTGGCCTGAGAACCAATGAGAGTTGTCCTGATGAATCTCTTATCCAATTAAAATTAACCCAGTTATCACAGAGGCCAATGGCAAATCAAAGAGGGCACGTTGACAAGTGAGTGCAGGAGATGAGGTGAAGTGGCCACATTTGAACTTTTGACATTTTGAAATCTGGAATCATTTTGCTTTGCCTTGAATTATCTTGAAGGTTCAAAATCCCACTTCAATAGTGCACAATCAGTAATCCTTAATCCAAAAAATATGTGGATTAAGAAGCAAAAAGTCCTGAGTGTACATGAGTTCTGTAAGGCACGTCATCTAAATACTAAAAAGAGAGTGTGAGTGTGTTTGTGTGTTACGCTCAGAGCAATGAACCCAAAACATCAACATCAAAGAGGCAAAATGTTAAATAATGATAAAGCCTTGATTGCAGTCTAATTAACTTGATTGAGCTACCCAAGAGCTGAATGGCTTATATATTTCTAGTCTGACCTGGAAAAACTTTGTGACATATCTTCATCCAAAAGTTTAAAAAATATATATGTGTTTCATCTTATTTGAAAAACTGATTATTTATCAGGTCACGGGCCATTCATAAGCCTCCTGAATCTCTGTCACTCAGGCTTCTCGAGGACAACTGAGGGTGTTAGCCAATCCAGGTTGGGGGTGCAGTCAGGTGTCAGTCGCTGCAGAGATGATCAGATTGTCACAGTCCCACTGCTTCCCTTGGAGACGGCACCTGAGTCGATGCCTGTGCCAACATCTTCATCATCACCCGCAGCAACAGCAGCTGGCCGCTCTGGACTGGACCGCATGGGTGAAGCGGGCCAAGTGGGTCAGACCTCACTGAGAGCGCAGAGCCAGTCAGCCGTGAGGCCCATTGTTGTTCTTTGTGGGAGTGTAGTGCATTCTGTGTAGTGTATTCCTATGTACTGGTCTGTTGACAGTGATGTTTATATATCCAGTTTCTTGGAACACTCCTTTTTATTCATATTTCAACAGCGTGACAGATCATAGACGGGGTAAATATTAATCGCGGTAATTATCAGATTTGAATAAGCTCTGATTACCATTACAGTACTTCTGCAATTCAAGTGCAGTTTTACCATCTTTATTCTTACGTGTCAATTATGGATGTCAGCCCATTTGTAATTTCTTTGTTGCAGACTCCTCTCAGTGCCACAGTCTGCTCACTAAGTGTGTCACAATAACCCTGTAAAGACGGTAACAGGCACACTTTTGTCAATAATGCACATCTGATATCTAAAAAATGGTGTCTAACTGTTCATTTTTAATGCTTTTGCAATCTTGCCACCTTCAGGCACAATGATTTGAGAATGAAATTAAGCTGAATTAAACCAAAAATAAAAAAAGATATAAATAGATATGGATATTGTTAAATTTATCCATGATGACCACGGGTTCAAATTCTGTATCATATGAGAGTCATGCTATTCCCTGTTACCAAAAGCCTGGAAGCCCCTTCTATTTCATAAGCTCTGTTTGTTTTGGTAGCACTGGATGTCCTAAGTGTTTGGTGTCTTCTGTTTTGCCTCTAGAAAAGAGCTCAAGGACACTTTTGCCTCTTGTTGATAGTGTAGACACTCACTGTGCTCTCTTATCTGGAGGCAGGTATGAAGAAAACTTTGATACGTTTCATGTGTTTTTCCTATTTCACATTATTTCAGCATGATGCATTGTGTTATGTTTCCCATAACACAATGCATCAATAACACGTCGCTGAGCAATGTGTTGAAATGACGCAAGAGTCACTGTTTCAGGAATCAGCATGTAAAGTGAAAAGATCTTACCATGAGGCCCATTTAGCAGCTACTCTGCTGTTTGTTCCTTTCTTTTCTTTCTTTTTTATTTGGATCACAAAATCTTCCTTGACATCTGGAGTTTCTATAAATTTCTAGTTTTTCACTTTTTTGATCATTTCAAAACTTCTCATTCGTGTTCAAGTAGCAGCTGAGGTTCATTCTTGACCTCAGAAACAAACAGTTTTTATCTCCAGAAGACATGGGAATAAAGTCCTTAGTAAAGTGCTCAAGAAATAACATTTGAACATACACAGCTCACTTACACATGGCAATACCGTGTACTTCTCAAGATCTGTATAGAGCAGCTATTAAATACATATAGTGAGATTGCAGAGACTGTCAGCTAGTCAGCTAAAAGGAAAAAGAAAAGCAATATATATTATCTCCTTAACCTTTTGGGAGTAGATATGCATCCAATAAAAAAAAATATGTTAAAAATTCCATAATTGATGCTTTGGTTTTTATACATCTTTGTTAGGTCTAAGAGCTCAAATAAATACTTTAAGGTCAGAAAAGCGTCGTAGTCATAGTGGTTACAACAGTAAATCTGCAACGGCACAGAAAGGTTATTACAAAAAGGAACACAGACATTTTTTTTCCATTATGTTGAAATAAAAGCATCCTCATAAGTTGAGGGCATTGTGAAGTAAATAATCCACCCTGACCTCTTCCCTCTGTGGAATTTGTGACTCTACAATAACATCAACTTAATTTGTTTGTTGAAAATTGCCATCCGATTGGGCATTTACTGGAGTACCAAAGCAAAACAGACATTAACAGGACCAAAGCCTTAGATTAAAGTTCATTCGAGAATTGGATTACACAGCCCTGCTGTTGTCTTCCCCTTTTTATGTTATGTGGAAGCAGAGACATGATAAGAGAGAGGCATAGCAAGAAAAATCCTGAAAGGAAATCTACAGGAGATTTCCACAACATTGCAAATGGTGGTAGAGATATAACAGCCATGGGGAAAAGCTTTTTAAATCCAGGTGTTGCTTAAAAGCCAGCAAACTTTTGCATTTGACTCAGCCTGCCATCATTCATTATTCTATAGAAAATAAAATGCAAACGAGGACACACATGTAAGTAGTTCACTCAGTAGCTGCTGATGTCACTTTCATGCTCTCTCCTACACTGATAACCATCCAGCTGATCTGAGGCCTGCATGAGTCCACTGGTCTTCAGGTCTTGACAGATGAGTTGCGCTGGTTACAGTAACCTCCAGGTTCACAGTGAGCTCATTAGCCCGAGTGCTCCACTGCTAATCAGGGGGGTTATAACTGGATGCTCATTAATCACAGACAGAGACCTGGCATGCAACTGCAGTTAAAGCAGTAGTGAACGCTGCTGCCACGTAAAGTATACTACAGGTGTAGTGTGTTGGGTTAACGCAGCAAGACAAGGGTTACAGTATTTACTGCTGCTGTGGAAAAAAAGTAAACAAAGAAGGCAGTGAAATAACTGTGATCACAGAGAGTTTAGAGACAAGCCGGTTAAAAAGGGTGTGATTAAAGCCCTTAATTGGTCTTATGAGAAAGAAAGGTTGTGAATTAGATCTACTGATGAAGATAAATGCAGATTTTGACTGGTTGTTCAGAAGATGTTTGACTGTTTATCTAAAGATATATAAAGTATGACCAATCACATTTTCATTGAATCGAGACCTTAGCTACAATCACTGTAAAGCCTTGATTAACCACCAGCTAAGCTAAATGCCCCGAGCGCCACATGTTTCATTATTCTTGATGAAATCATTCATTTACACTTAATTTTATGCTAAACAAGGACATTAGAGATGGTTTTTTTTTTTTCAAATATAGTAGTATAAGGGATAAATATAAAAATAAGGCAGAACAAAACGTTTATTGCCACTGAAACCAGTGCTTACTTGTTTGTTTGTGTTGGTACTCTTCATTTACGCAGGAAACTATGACATATTCTCACCTGATCTCATGAGTGTTTAAAACAATAACATGTTTCAGTTCCAACATAATGGTGCTACCATTTATTTACATTTGTGGTCTTTTTTAAGCAGAAACGTGTGGACCTCGTTCCCAATTGGACACTGGCACCATGTAGGTGGGAAACAGACATATGTTCAAAGCTGGTTCTAACTTTGACTGTGTGCCATCTGGTCCTGAGCAGGTAATGAATTTAAGACTGAAAGTCACCAAAAGACTCTCTAGAGCTCCGTAGATGAGCTTTCACCTGTAAGTGATTCACCACCAAAGCTTTCATCTTTCCGAGTGGCTCTCTTTAAAGAACTTTAACTAACTTTTGAAAGTGGTTTTGCTCATATGGGTGAAGTCTTGTCCTTCATGCTGAGAATCTCCAGCAGAGCTGTTTCATCAACAAGCACCAAGACACTGTCTAATGTCTGTCACATATGTTTACTGCGGGCATGAGACACATCTATTAAGCATCCTAACTGATGAATTTTGCCAAATGTCACAGTGAGCCTGGCTCATATATCTCCGCAGAAAAAACATGAAGTTGTACTGTAATAAACTTTACATTAACTGGATGCTTGCGGGCTGCCATGAGCTCTCCGTGTGTTTAGAGTTACAATAGCTCCCTCTTGAGGGATTGATGTGAGGAAACAGGAGGGCAGAAATATAAAAGAGACAGGCTACTAAAACAGTGGATTCACTCTGTATTATTTATATGATTTAAACTTCATTTACATACAATATTTATAGTTATTTATATGTGACTTTTGCATCTATTTTTTTCTGTGTTATTAGTTATTATAGTTATTATATAATTATTATTGTAGTTACATGATTTTTTTATTATCATAGAAATGTAGTGGGAGTAATTCACACTGGTCATAATATTAAGATGGAAAACATGTTTGTGATCGAATTTATTAAAGATACATATCAAAGACAAAAGTAAACGAAGTATCTTTGTACTGTGTGTTTGTACAGTGTGTACAATCACCTACATAAACAGTTTCTGTTTGCATGTGTGCCACACTGTCCCCGGTGCCCTCATTAACACCACAGTGTATTGACTGAAATGAAGCATCAGCCTGCTGCATTGTTGATCACATGACTCTCAGATGGATGAGTGTTGGTGAGAAGGTTGGCAAAGGAAGTGCATGGGTGTCCTCTGTTTCATGTGAGTATTAAAACAACATCCGAGGTGATACTAAAATGAGTGGCAGCAAGAAAATTTTATGTTAGACTGATTTAACTGATAGGAATCAACCAGATAACGGAATAAAGAAATTTGCTGCCTCCACATTTAAAGTCCAACATAATGAGTGTGAATCACGAGAGCAGGGCATCACGGCTGTACACCAGAGGGCAGCAAATGACAGCATGCCAGTTTGAGTCAGTACAGATAGTATAGTCCTCTGTAGCTCCACATAAATAAAAAAAAGTGATTAGTAAATGTTTGTTTTATATGGATTCTATGTCTGATACTATAACATATTCTTGTAAACGCCCCCTTTTTTCTATACAACGTAGTTCTTAGGTTTTATTATGACACCAGTCAACAACATGTGGAGGAACAAAAATGCAAACACAGCCTTCAAAATGCCTGTTGGAGACATAAAATCGGTAAATATTGCTTTAACACAGGAATTCTGTAAAATCACTTTATGGTCAAGTGAAATAAGCTCTAAATGCAACATTTGCAACTCACTGATATGGTCCTGCAAATCACCTTGGGGGAGCGGGGGTCATCAGAACACTGGGCAGCATAACATTACCTATTGGTTAGTGAAGTCCTATTGGTTCATCATATTGATGTTTTAACACTGGGAGTGACGAGTGAGGGTTGGCTCTGACTGTGAAACTGTACACTTGTTAGCGTATCCTGGCCGATCCACTTTTCTGTCTCTTAGAAACGCCATTATCTACAAAATGGACTTAATGTTCTACTCAGCATCAAATAAATCTAGCAACTGAGCTCATAAAGACGCCAGGCAACTATTTACTGAGGTTACATTGCACGGCCTTCAGCCATAAACTTCTACACAATGGCAGGCCTTTTCATAACCAAAGCTAATGCCCCCTGCTGATCACTAAAAGAATTCAGGTTTAAAGCCTTTTTCTATACCCATCTACTACAATGCATATGATCACAAGTTGCCATGAATGTCTCAACTCACTGGCCTGGTCAATATTGGCCACCACGAGAAAGCAGTCCTGTTCTGCAGTACAAAATCTGTGAAAAATGAAGGTGTGGCAATACATCACCGGTTTATCAGCGAGATAGCTTCCCATTTGGACCTTTATCTTGCAATTCATTTTACATACCTTCTGCTGAAAAAAGACAATTTGAGAGTCATAGACCCTTTTCACAGATGCCATAACCTGGTTAGTTGCACAGTACTGTCAAAGGACACCCTGACCATAACTGAAACACATCAGTTACTTGTATCATTCCATACCCCGGGAAATGAGAACAGCTTGGATGAAGGTAGTGAGTCTGAACCAAAACATTAAAACTCTGAAAATGATCAAAACAAAGACACTCAGATACACTTTAGAGCTGAAGCAATTATAAAGTTGACATTACATATCTGTGGGGTCACCACTATGCGTATTATCAGGATTTGTTGTAAAAGCTAAGTGCAACTTGTATATAAAATATTTGTTTATGTGTGCTGTAGGATGCATCCAGTGAAACCCCAACACTCCACACAAATAGAGTACATTTACTATTTCATGAACCACAGGAGCCTGCAGTTTAAATGCAGTAATCTCAAAATCAGTGTCTCTGTGCATTTACAGGACAAGAGCACTGAGACACAGCAAAGCATTAGAAGGAGCTTTTTTTGTTTGTTTGTTTTTTCTGTGGCAGTCACCAAAACAAATGTCTTGACTTCCCCCCACTGCTCCATGCAGTCAACCCCCATGGACCAGGAGGCTGAGTTACACACAAGCATGTACACACACCCACAGAGATCCATGTAGTCCTGTTTCCCACACTCCTCTCATTGCTCACATTAAGAGAATTCCCTCCAGACACTCATGCATTAAACAGCCAGGGAGTTGAATGTATGCATGTGCTGTAATTGGCGGATTATAAATTCCAACACTTGTGGCACTGTTGACTTTCCCATCTCTGATTCCCCCGTGTATTCTTTTCAAAGGACTCTGTTTATAGGCTTTTTGGTGAAAAACCACAGTTTAATACGAGTCCTGCAGCCCCAGTCTGGTGAAATACACACACGTTATAATTGGGCCCTTTTACATGGAGATAAATTATGCATGAACTTAATGTTGGGGTTTGTGGCCCCTGCTGTAATGGAAACTGCAAGGGTTTGAAAATCTCTATAGGGAATCAGCAGAAATATATAATGTATACTTTGTTCATTAAAATCATACGTGGTTACTTTAATGCAAGCCCTCAATCATTACAAGGAAAATGAGTGTGACATTTTCCCTTTTTCTCCAATGTGCCAGGATTATAAACGCTGATATCTGCCTTTATTTTTACTGCACTTGAGACATCAGAGCTTCTCTCAGACTCAATAACAATAGACTTAAACTGTAGCTTCTCCCTTGTCTGTCAACAATATAAAGAAAATGCACAATAAAACTTTGGAGCACACCTCCTTCTGAGCATGCGAACACATGCACACCTTCACCGCACACACAAATTTTTAATGTAGCATGAAAACCACAGGCTGAGTGGAGAAATAACCACCAGCTAAATGCTGTTAAAGACTGGCAGGATATCAGCAACTATTTTAAAGTCCCATTCAGTTCTTCAGATCATTCAGTGTTTGGCTATTTAAAAAAAGAGTGCCGATGCAGTTTTGAATCCAGCAGCTGAAATTAATGGAGGAAAAAGCTGTTTTTCTGCCTTGCATGGAGTCAGGCCAACTTTTAAGGGTGTAAATCACATTTCTTTTGAAACAGTGACTAAAATAAACATAAAACTTGCTTCATCACCCAGGCACTTTGCACATTAAAACTTGCTATAGGCAACAGAATCACATAGAAGTATAATAATTCAACCTAATGTCTTGAGATTAACTGATTTTACAATGTGCCATGTGCTTACTTGAAGTATGAACCTAATCGGTGTTGGTAGGTAGACAATAGGTGGGCTGTAGCAGTAACAACCACCCTAACTAAGGGTTAGGGTTGTCAAACATATAGTCTGTGGGGCAGACTGGGCCTACCAGAGGGTCTAGTTTGGCCCAGTTTAAAACTTTGGAAAATACTGGAAATTACAGTGAAGTCATAAAATAATCCAGGCAATCAAAACATTTCAGGTCATCTATGTTGGAGCACAAACCAGTCAAAACATCAAAACACTCCAAGTTGAACACAACCCCGACTGCTGGCACAATAACAACAATAAGAACTGTCTCAGAAATAAAAAAGAAACTAAATCCAAAGTGAAGTAAAGCTTTAATATAATCATTTTTCTCAGGGACTCCTTTCCAGCAATATACAGACCTCCAGTCCCACCTGACTGCAGACTCTACTGTGCCAGCCTCGGTGTGTTACCACCCACACTCCTCCAACTCTTTCTGTCTCAGTGAATGAGGGGAATGTCGTTAAAGAGGAGCTTGGAACCGTTTGGGATTTACAGTTAAACCAATTATTCATGAGGTCATGCAAAGTCTTTGCGTTTGACCGATCACTGATAAACCACGTTATCAGGCTTGTTGGAGCAAAAGAACCTCTGAGTCACACAGAAAGGATGAGAATGTTACTTTGTAGGAAAGCCAGGGGCCGGATTTATCAAAACAAGACAAAAGCCTGAAGATTTAGAAAGGTTGCAGTAAATTGCAAAGGTGAAAAAATGAGCACTGAAAGTCAAATAAGAAAGGAAAAAAATTATACATTACTGAAGAACATAATGGAGGGATATTGGTAGTAGCTATACACAGCTAAACATGAAATGCTACATGCAGCCTTATAGAAAGCAACCTGTACAGAAAAGCATGTTTGCACATAGGAGTACACTCATGTGTTGCTCATTTGAGCCGATATGGAATGAATGCAGGTTTTGCCTTATTTAAAGAAGTCAGGCATTGAACTATGAGTGTGTGAGGTATAAGATTCACATGATTTGGATTTACCACTCACAAGTAATCTGGCTTCACAAGTTCTTTGAAAGGTTAAATTAAAATGTTTTGGTTTGAGAGGACTGGGAGGCTTTTTTCACGCAAATGCAACTACAACTCCATGTATAGAGTCCAAATCATTACATCAGGTTTAGGATAAGTACAGCTTTATGTACAGTGTAAATAATTTAAGCAGCAATCGAAAGATATATTCTGTTATTACAACTTGGTAATTAATTGTGTTTTTGAGGTAATTAATACTGCTTAGTGCTAACCCTAACCCTTACCACACAAGGGTGCCCTTACCCTTGGGTATTGCTGCTGGGAGCTAATTGCTTCTCTTTTCCATTTTGTTTTGTAGTTGGCACTCTGTTAGTCTACCTTTGGTTTTCTTCCTTTTGAGTTGGCAGCACCCTGCGGTTTGTCTCTTATTGTGCTTCCTACATATATTTTTCAACAATAAATATTCTTACCAAAGCAACATCTGCTTGCATGTTTTTTCCTTCTACCCTAGCTGAGATGGGGCAAAGAAAAATACTCCAAGGACAACTGTTAAAGCTCCTAAAATCAGCATTTTTATATTCATAGTGGTTGAAACGCCTACTTCATGCATTCATTATGAAGTGCCAGCAGAGAATTATAAACCCAACATTGCAGACTTGCAGTACATTTATATCTCACAACACGTTAAGTAACCTCAATGATCTCCCACAAGCAGCATTTGGCGATAGTGTGAATGGAAAATCTGCATTAAGCTAAATTTAGATTCAAAATGTACAAATTCTTTTAGAGTCGGCTTTTCAAAAGCTCAAAAATGACCCAGTTTGATTGCTAGTACCCCCACCCCAGCCCCACACGACTGATGTGCTGCTGTCATGTCATGTGAACCCATAAATAGCTGCTGCTGTAGTTGTAAATAGAAGCAGGAAATTCTCACATATTTTTAACCCCCACCCCACTTAAGACTGAGGTGCCTTAAGATTGAGCTTTTTAAAAATGTATTACTTTCTATTTATTTTTCCATACATTTTATATGTATTCCATTTATTATATAGATAAATGTGAAAGTGGACTTCTTAGTAAGGTAAAAGGAAAGGTTGGGGAAAGGAAAAGAACAACTGAGCTACTTTTCAAAGTGACCCAGTGCTTTGCTGTCATTAAGATGTTGCACAATCATGTATTATGACGCACAATGACTGCTTTGGCAAGTGGCACAATAGCAGTTTTACTGAATGTATGAATGAATATATTTAGATTTGATTCTGATTTTCTGATACTTGATTTGCAGTTTTTTTCTTCTTTTTTCTTTTTGGTGAAGTACATGCTGGTCTAATCATCACTCTGATTATCTTGGTTGAGACTGATAAAAAAGGACATTTAATCTAAATATGAGGATACTTATGTTAAAAGGAGAACATGCTTTTTACAGAAGGTTCAGATCATGGACATCAAAGGAGACAAACAGAGAAAGATAATAAAGAAATGTTTGTTCTCTCTCTGAAAATGCTGATCTAGCTCTGTACTAAATGATTAAACCCACCTGATTGTGATAGCAGAGATAAAAGCTCTATATACACATCGGAGAATCACTGACATTTTACACCCTCTCTGGGGACATCTCAGGCCCTCCAAGGTTTGGAGGCCTATCTCCCCCTACCACCACTTCCCCTGCCAGTGGCGGACCCCCTCAGACATCGGTGCATTGGTGGTTCTTTGTGTCCGGGGATGGGCGTCCAGGTACACACCGGCTCACTCCTTGGCGGCCGCTTATCGGGGCCTGGAGCCTGGGGCTCGCTCGGGCCACTTCGGAGGTGGGGTGCCCCCGGCCTCTCGGCCTGGGGCTCGGTCACTCAGGCGCAGCTGGCTGCCGGCGGAGCTCACGGGCGCGTCACTGCAACTCCCCCTGGCTTCTGCTCCGCGGCTGCTGAGTGAGCCCTCATCTGGGACTCTCCTCAGCTCTTTCCGGGACAGTGGCGCAGCTGCCCCTCTGTTGGTCTTCCTTGGTCTCTTGTGTTCTGGGGGCCTCTGGATGTCTGGAGTTTTGATCTCCTCCACACCTGCTTCACGCCCTGGAGGACGGGGCTGTGGCCCCCCCACACCCTCTAGCAGATCATTACATGAAGGAACCTTTTAAAAAAACAAAAAACAAGCGCGTCCATGCTCACAGGTGTACACACGGGTGATCACACCCACAAACTACACCCTTTTTGGCTCCTACCTCAAAGCACACTGTGTTCTGTTGATCTTATGTGCTGCACAATAATGTTTAACATTTAGTATTTACTGTCATATTCCCATATATCATTGTGATGTTGTTTATTCTATTACTCTTGTTCTCTTCTGCTTGCTTTCTTTTTTCTTTCTCAGCAGGTGATCCAGGTGATTGATATATGCATTTTTTTTCTCTGCCCGTTCTGTTGGTTTTTGTCTTTTGCCCTTCTCCCCCGTCCCTCTTCTCAGCTGTTTCTCTTTCCCTCTTTCTTTCTCCCCTTCTTTCCCCCAGTCAAGTCTGTCCCGTATTCAGTAAGTGAAAATAAAATAAACAATAAAAGGTGAATCAAATGGACCATTACGGCAAGGCTGGGATGGTCAGTTTGGTAAAGTAAATCCGTTGGGCATCTTTCTTTGCCTTTAGACAACAATTCTGATGGCAAAAGAGCCAAACGGGACAGGCCAAAAAAAAAAAAAAAGATTGAGCTTTTTAAAAATGTATTACTTTCTATTTATTTTTCCATACATTTTATATGTATTCCATTTATTATATAGATAAATGTGAAAGTGGACTTCTTAGTAAGGTAAAAGGAAAGGTTGGGGAAAGGAAAAGAACAACTGAGCTACTTTTCAAAGTGACCCAGTGCTTTGCTGTCATTAAGATGTTGCACAATCATGTATTATGACGCACAATGACTGCTTTGGCAAGTGGCACAATAGCAGTTTTACTGAATGTATGAATGAATATATTTAGATTTGATTCTGATGTTCTGATACTTGATTTGCAGTTTTTTTCTTCTTTTTTCTTTTTGGTGAAGTACATGCTGGTCTAATCATCACTCTGATTATCTTGGTTGAGACTGAAAAAAAAGGACATTTAATCTAAATATGAGGATACTTATGTTAAAAGGAGAACATGCTTTTTACAGAAGGTTCAGATCATGGACATCAAAGGAGACAAACAGAGAAAGATAATAAAGAAATGTTTGTTCTCTCTCTGAAAATGCTGATCTAGCTCTGTACTAAATGATTAAACCCACCTGATTGTGATAGCAGAGATAAAAGCTCTATATACACATCGGAGAATCACTGACATTTTACACCCTCTCATCCCTGTGACCTAAGATGCCCTTCAGCTCATTTGTGTATGTTTCAAACTCCAAAGCGAATGAACATACATAATGTATGTTCCCTTGTTGACGAGACAAAAAGAGCACTAATGACTGTTGTTGCTTGACTTCACAGGCCATAATTTTAGGTTTTGAGTTACACTTTTGTCCCCACAGAGTGAGCTCTGAGCACCTGCCGAGGAAAGCATCAACAAACTGTGGCGGAGGAAGTGCTTTATTGTTAGCCTGCTGACTTTTGTGTTTGCTCAGTGACATCATGGTAGGATGTCAAGTGAGTAATGGAGGTTTGTTTACTGACAGGGTGTACCAGGCATGCCAGCAGAAAGAAGTAAGGTTGGGCTTTTATGTACTGGAGCTGGAGGCCTAACACTCTGGTATTCTAGTCCAGATTAAAAGTTCTAAATACCGCTGCAGGGACAGCATCAAAATTAAAAGTCAAGCGAAATAAATTTGACTACACTTCTAGCAACACATGAAACAAGAAACCAAAAACTCTTATCCTGAGAACTATGTCATGGTGTAAGGTTTAAGTTACTGAGTTTTGTTTGTTCGTTGCATTTCCTCTTTTATTTGAAAGTATTACTTTCCTTGTGTGTCCTTAATTCTTTTACTTCCTTTGTTTTCTCTCACTTTTGTTTGCTCTGCCCTGATTGTTTTCACATGTATTTATTGTACTGTATTCAGTGCTTTAGTCCTCCAGATTTCAGATCCCTTTCTCTTTCTCCCCACATGATGTCTTATTCATGATATGTTTTTTTAAAGTTTTTAAAGACTGCTTTTAATTATATTCAGAATATTCCACACAGACAAACAGTGAATGGCAGAAGAGCACACAGTTGTTTTAAATGACTAAAACAACTTACAAAGATACTTTATAAAAAAACAAAGACACTTTGTTACAAAGATACTTTGTTTGTAAAGTCTTCCACCCACCATGACAGCGTGTACCACACCCATTTTATACAGTGAGGGTAAAAAGCCACAGAATGAATAGACAGATTGTTGTATCTTCCAGATCTGACAAGTTAACCCAAGTCGAAATTTCAGGAACTTGCATTCTTTTCACTAGCCACATCTGGGCAACATAAATATTTGCAAAATGACTTCCAATCAAAATTTTGGTCATTTTAAGTGTCATATAGGTGGATTGCACAGGGTATGTTCACTGGCTAAGGACTTGTAGATCACAATAAGAGTGTGGTTTCACAGTCAGACCCACACCTCTCTTGTCACAATGAGTTTCAAAACAAACAAATGTCAAGCACCGACAATGTTATGGCCAGTAAGCGAATCCGTGTTGATGTTAATCATAAACCATGGATGAAGTGAAGTCTAGGCACTTCTGAGAGACTTTAACTTGGCCTTCGTGTGAAGTGACAAAGCGCTGCACAGCTCGGCCAGAGAAAAGGAATCAAAAGTGCAAAAAAGGCCTAGAGAGTAAAATGGAGGATCATCTGACAAAAAACAAAGGCAGCACACCACTGGCAGTGTTAACGTGGAGGCTTTGTTGGCACTGGACCTTAATCACTTCTTTGCCTGTTTTGACTCAGACAGGACCAGTTTAGCTATACACACCCCAGACCACAGAGTTGCCTACACTCTCTTTCCAGGCACATCAAGTGAACCATGTGTTTAGGTCTGTGAATCAGAGGAAGGTTCCTAAATCAGACGTCCCCAGCAAAGTTCTTAAAGTTCAGCTCGCAGTGGTCTTCACCAAGCTCTCCAGTGTCTGCCTGTCATCCTCTGCTGTCCCACCCTATCTTTAAGATGCTACCACAACCCCTGTTCCCAAGAATTCAACAATGAGTTATTTCAGACTCATCGCTCTAACAGCTATGCTCAAAAATGCTTTAAAAGGCTTGTGTTTCAACACATCAAAAATTGCCTTTCTTCCACCTTTGACCCCAATCAGCTTATAAAGCAAACAGATCCACCGAAAAAAAAAAAAAACATGTTCACAGCTAACAGAATGCCAACATCAGTACCCACACCTGCTCCACCCTCATGCTCAGCACTGTCTCAGGGCTGTGTGCTCAGCTTCCTCTTTTATGCAGTATCCACACACGACTGTACTCCTACCCACCCTAGAAATGCAATTATAAAATTTGCAGACTGTAATCCAATTGCTTTTTTCAAGTAACGAGTAAAGTAAGGGATTACTGTTGCAAAAGAGGTAATTAGATAACTGTTACACCCCCGTAAGCACGCTGCGTTACCAAAACTGTGATTTTTTTTGCACGAGTCTCTCATGACAATGACGTAAGCGAGTCCGACGTTCGTGGCAACAGCTGTGTGCATATCAACAATGGATAATATAACGAGTGTGGCAGAGAGTATGAGCGTGCAGCGTTTAAAGCGTGGAAGTACTGACCTTACTTTGAGTTTGATTCCGTAAAAAGTGACAAAAACATTAGTGTCCGCTGTTCACTGCGTGGGAAGAAAACTTCTTTTTACAGTGAAAAAAACCCCTAAACTTCTGAGCAAGCACCGACAGTACCCTGCCACGGGAATGTGAAACTCCCAGATCCTTCCACTGACCGCTGCGACACATGTGCACCAGGGCAAACCTCCGCCTGCCCCACTCCTGCTATACAGGTGAAAATAGAGCAACAGGACCGCTGAGTCTTTGATTTCATTTATTTTCTGCTGTGTTTCACTTGCATTTATTTGAAAGAGTGACTGTAAACACAAAAAATATTTTATTTTATATGCTGGAATATGCAGAAAATAGGTTTAAATTAAATTTAAATTAAACAAATTTCTTCCAGTCAGAGAATGTTGCATATAATTTAATGTTTGCTTCAAGCTTAAAGTTAAAATAAAACTAGTTTCAAAAAGAGACTTTTTCATTTGATTACATTTTATATGATGGATTATGCAGAAAAAATAGAATTGGGCTGAAAGATCTATCGCTTCATTACCTTTTCAGGTTGTACATCATTTTTTAAGTAACTAATTACTTTTGAAAATAAGTAATCAGTAAAGTAAGGGGATTACTTTTGGGGGAAGTAATCAGTAATTAGTTACTGATTACTTTTTCAAAGTAACTTGACCAACACTGGATACCACACATGAATCATATGCGGTAATTGACAGACTGGTGTGTCAGGAACAACCTTAATCTGAACACCAACAAAACAAAGTAAGTGGTCATGGACTTCAGGAGGCACAAAGCTGAGCCCACCTCTCCACACAGTCTCAGTTGATGTGGAGTGGATCTCTGTTAAATTCCTGGGTACTTACACCTCTGAGGATCTTTCCTGGTGAACGCAGCATCTGTGCTAAAGAAGGTTCAGTAGCACCTCCACTTCTTGATGGTTTTCAAGAGGAATAAAGGATGCTGCTTGATGACGGTTGACAGTTGAGAGTGTACTGCCATATGCTATCACTGGCCAGCTGTAATGTGGCTGAAAAGAAAGGACTGCAAAGGGTGATAGGTAAAGGGTCTTTTCAGAGCAAAAGTATCATTACAGACCACTTTGATACTGCGCAAAATTTGTTCAGTATACTGCCCTCTGGAAGGAGGTACAGAAGCATCAAAAGTAGAAAAGGTAAATTACGAAATAGCTTAGAAAATAGCTTCTCTTTTCAGGGACACTAAATGCACCCTCCAAACTCCTAATCTTCAGAACATGATTTTAGAAATAAGTGGGTACAGTAACTACATCCATCTTTAACACTGTCTTTGGTATATAAAAAACACACTTCCACAAAGGATACACTTGTGCATCCTCCATCACAGCTCCTCTGCCAAGTCTCTTCTGTCCTTAATCCTCTTCCCTTATAATGCCTCTAAGGAGTTGAGACATGTTTGAGATTGACTTCTGGGTCACAGACATGTGGACAGAGAGGTAAATTAAAGAGATGAGAAAAGCCCTGTTTTTGTTTGTTTGTTTGTCAGATTGTATGTATGCTATGCTCATGTTTCATCTGAGCTCCTACACCATCCTCATGAGTTTGTTTGTTTTATTGGTATCCCCTTACCATTACCCTTAGTCTTAAGTTTTCTTCCTGGGGCACTCCATGATGGATATACATACAACTGACATTCACAAAAACATCACCATGAAACAAACAAGATCTTTAAATACCAATAGTATTTGAATTTACAGAAGAGAAGACATTAAAAAATAATCAAAATAGATATGAGTAAAACTGTTTTCATAGAATAAATAATCATTGTAATAAACGTTAGTAATAAGCATTCGTTTGTTTCTTTTCCAGTTTTGTATATGAATTAGTTTTCATCATTTGGACATTTTATTTTGGAGTTATCACCGTTTAATAATGTTTGCTATTTGTTGGATTTGCTGATTTTTAATTCAGCATTTTGTTCCTCTTTCACTACACATACAAAAATACGGTCATGTATTACAATCAACTGGACTAATCTACACAACTAACTAATCAACACTGATACTGCATTAATGCATTTACTTGCTAGCAAATGCATTAATGTTTTTCTGTTAATGTGTAATAATGGCATACAATAAAGGGAACACTGAAAATAAAAGTTTTTAAAAAGTAAAGAAAATGATGAAAGTCTATAAATTTGAATAATGAAACATTTATGATGTAAAATACAGAGCATGTAAATCTGAATCAGAAAAACGTCTGACGGAGTTATCATAGCAACAAATATGCAACAAACAGCAAGCATGCATATAAAATAAGAGTAGAAACTGAGTTATGATAGATAATTATTAAAATAAATAGATAAATATAGAGATATAGGAATAAAATACAAATATACATATAAATATAAATATAAAAGGACATGTATATGTGCAAATATAAGTCGTGGTGTACAAAAGTGACAGGGTGCACTGAGGTGTGATTAATTCTGTTCCACATGTGTGGATCTGACCCATGTGGATGACTTAAAGAGACTGATAGCTGCAGGAAGGAACGACCTCCTGTAACTTTCGCTCAGACAGCAACGTTGAAGGAACCTGTTCAGTCTGTTTGCCTCCTTTGCTTTGATGGCTGCATGCTAGCATGCCACGGCAAAGAAGATGGTGCTCGCAGCAACAGACGATAAAACATTTAGAGCAGCTTGCTGCATACATTGAAGGATCTGAGCCTTTGTAGAAAGTAAAGCCGACTCAGACCCTTTTGGTAGGCAGACCACTTCAACTTGTGATCCAGTTGAACTTCCAGATAGTTGTAGGATGTGACTATTTCTCATCAGTCCCACCAATGTAGACAGGGGAGAGTCGGGATCTGTTTCTGCCAGATGAGTAAAATGGCTGTAATGTATATGCACAACTGATTAAACAAGAAGCATGAAATTTACAAATAATACAACTCATCAGATACCTAAAGGTAGAACACTTCTACAGTTTTACTCAAATAAAACTAGCTAAATCAGCTCGAAATACTTTGCCAGTATAAGTCTTTTTCCCCCCTTTACTAGTATTTAGCTTAAAGTGTAACTGAGTCTTGCTTGTGACTCTGAGTCTATAGACTTTTACCATTACTTGTATTTTTATATAACAGAAGAAATTGCGGGAAGTGCAATGCAGTGCTTTTTTCTAAAGATATGGTAGCTGTCTATTTCTAGTGCGATACTTCTCAAAAAAGCTTAATTGCTCTTTAGTGATATATTCAGCAATTCCTAAATACCCATCAAACTATGTGATTGAACAGGAAATGGATATAGTCTGACCTGCTTGAATAATTCAGGCTTTCATTTAGGAGGACCACATGCAATCAATCAGCAGCACAGGGGGAGGGAAGTCATTTTTCATTACTTGTGCACATTGTGCACAGGTATGTCTACAAAAACAGATTAAAATTTCTTTCCATTGTTATCACAAACAGGCTGCTGTTATGCAACTGGAGGTTATTGGGTGAGGTATTTTGCTTCCTGGTCAGCAAGCATAGGAACTATGTGGAAAAGTGCATTTCCCTCCCCTCTGGCTTCATTGGGATGCAAGTGGGGTAAGGTCTTCATTGGATGTGAAGGCCTTTGTTTGTGTCTGGTTTTAAGTAGGGCCCATTTGTCCCACTGTCTCAACAGACACACGGGAGTTTATTAGCTGGAGGTTGACCTAGTTGACTCGTCTAGCCTGCGCTTGTCTATGAGACCATTTGAGAGTGTAAAGAGAAAAGTGGGGGTTGAGAACAGAAAAAAAATGGGAGGAACTGGGGTACGCCTGCACCTCCTCCCCTGCTGAGTGATGGGACAGCTGAGGGCAACTGCGTAGCAGCTAAACAAACCCACATTTTCTCACTGCTCTCACTGCAGAAATAGAACAGCAGCATCCATCCAGGCATTTGCAACAACTGATGCTGGAGGGCAAAATGCTGTTGTAATACTGCTCATATTACATGCAACAGATTATTAATTTGTATGAAAATATGAATAGGATTATTAATATAAAAAACTGCATTTGATTACTTTAAAAATCCTTGGACTTAATACTGTAACTCAATGCTGTTAAATTTGTATCTTTTTTTTCCTTCTATCTTTAACAGGAAGTGAGACTTTTCTCATTTCTTGCAAGACAAATTTATAGTAAATAGTAAACATTAACCCCGTGTTTTAAAAACCCTTTCTGCTCTTTCTCTGTGTTACTAAAGTATAGTAGCTTGGTTAAAACCTACAATACTACACTACCAGATGGGCCGATGGCACGATATGGCAGCCTCGCTTCTGTCAGTCTGCCCCAGGGCAGCTGTGGCTACAACCGTAGCTTGCCTCCACCAGTGTGTGAATGCGAGAGTGAATGAATAGTGGCATTGTAAAGCGCTTTGGGTGCCTTGAAAAAGCGCTATATAAATCCAATCCATTATTATTATTATTATTATTATTATTATTATTATTATTATTATTATTATTATTATTACTATTATTATTATTACAGTTACCTATTGCTCACATGTTTGCTGACATGTTACCTAGACTGATTTTACAAAGCCTACACTGATAGTCGCATCGTCCATATTTTCTTGTAGCCAGCAGGAAGTTAACACTTTCACCTGACGCATGAAAAACTGTACTGAGACTTATGTAGTAACCGGAAGAATTCCATGTCAAGTTTTTGTGGTATGAGTTAACCATACGTGTAGTTTCTCAGGAGGTGCACGTCAGGTTACGTAGAAGGTTGTGGCATAGGGTTAAAATGGGGTTCCATTTATGGCGCAAGTTATGATGCAGATGCAGAAGTATAATTCGCAGTAAGATCCTTAGTTTGATGGTGCATTCCTAAGATGAATTTGTGGGTTCACGGGCAGAATTCGAATGTGGAACTATCCCTCAGTTTCCCATTTGGAAAGTCAGAGCAGCCCCAAGAACCCTGAGCTAACAATACAAGATGGTATTGGATGTCAACATCAGTAAAACTGTAAAACCTTTGAACTGTACTGCCACTGTTGTTTATTTGTGGACTACATAAGTCATACACAAACCACCGACAAGGCTCTGTTCATGAATGTGCTGCAGCTGTGTTTTTAAGCCAAAAATATAAGTATTATACTGCATTGCTAATACACCTGAATGGCTCTACCGTGCTAAGAATCAAAAGAAATCCTGTTTTTCTTTTCATTAGATTTCCAAGGTATGTGGAACGCAGCATAAGACTGGGATAAGACAGAAAGCTAGCCTCAAAGGAAAACAAGCTTGTGTACCCATTGTGGTAGGATACTAGGAAGCTAATTGGAGAGTTGTGTCAGGAAGCCCATCCAAGTAACATTCATGCTAAATCAATTATGTGGATCCATCCTCTGTGGGAAACAAAGGGGCAGTTTTTATTTTTATTATGTTTTTATGCTTTTCTGCCCCCTAGTGGCCCAATTTTGTAAAATGCAGCTTTAAGTAGAAATATTAATATTACAATTTTAAAACATAGACCTGGTTTAAAAAAAGCGAAAACATTTAAAGCAAAACTTTAGTAGTTGTATTAGTGCTTAAGATTAAAAATTGAAAAGCTATTCACATACCAGTTGTTATCGGACTTCAATAAAAACATCCTAAATTTTAAATTATAGTCATCTGAAAACTGAATTGACTTTAGAATACACAAAACATCAAAATAAACATGTGTATAAAAGTACTAAAATCAAGGCCTTTGTTATAGAAGTACAACACTGATTAAGGTGGAGACGTAACTAATCATTTACTTGTATGTCTGCCTAAAACATAACCCCCCCCCCTCAAACATAGCTATAACTCTACCAAAGGCTATTTATCACACAGATTATGGAGATGTTTATGCGAGAATGGTGACTTCACTTGCTTCGAATGTGACATGTAAACACTTTTCAGACATCAAATAACTGCATGATATTTCACTTGTGATGAATAATAAGTGTAGGGCTTCTCGAAATAGAAATAGAACCTTTACTGTTGAGTAAATTAGCCTACTTGCGTCACTTTCCAAGACTGGAAGGACTTGCAAATATCTAAAGCTAAAAACATACAAGGGATCTAATCTGCAGTGCCTGTTAATTTCCATTGCAGTGCCCTCATTTCCTTGTAGCCATCAGGAAGTGATTTGTTTACATCCTAGAAACGCTTACAGCTCTTATCACCTTTTAACTGTGTTATACTACCTTTTTCTCGCTTCTGCTCTTTTAGTAATGACTGAATTTAGTCCTAAGGTTCCATAAAGTTCATCATATCTCAGGATGTTTTAGAAAAAGATATGCTGTCAGCTCTTACATGTGAATGTCTTAATATGCTTCATGCCAAATTTAAAGTAGCCTTATCAGCAGCAGCACCCATCAAAACGAGACAGAAGGAATCAAACAGGAATAGATATTTTGTCACCATTCCCAGACTGGGATTTAAAGCAGCAGATCAGAATGGGAATACAGACCCAACCCTTAAAATGTCACATGCCACAATATGTCACGTGTAATTCTCCAGGCAGTATTGCTAAGGTTAGGGGAAAAAACAGCTATGCAAGTGGTAATAATAGGTGTTGATGGAACGTGCACTTTTAGGTTTTGCTTCCCAGAACTGCTTCTGCTCGTGTGCTTGAGTGTGAGAGAGTGTGCAGGGCCAGTAGTTAAACACTTCCTGAAGAACTAGGATGCACCTGCTCTGCCTGAACAGTTCTTTTCCAACACGTCACAACTGTTCCCTGTAGTCCGAGTCCATTGTATAAAATGCTGCTGAACTTGCAGAACACTACACAGAGGTCACATGCTCTTATGATTTGTTGCAATGTTTACTTTCTGATCTTGCGCAAATCTAAGTTCTTCAGTATAGAGTCCAACTAATGTGGCTGAATTTATATTTATATATGAGTCAGGGTTTATCTAATAAATCATACATTGTATAAACGATGGCTGTGTCCCAATTCAAGGGCTGCATCCTTCGGAGGACCCAGCCTTCGTGGTCTACGTGGGCCGGGTCCACTAAAGACCAAGAAGGCTGGAAGTGTGAATATGTGATATCTTGATAAAACCGAGCAGATATTTGAAATTGACACACCTACATTCTCGCCTCAAAATATGTTGAAAGTTTATTTTGTGACCCAGAAAGAGTAATATTTCAAACTCTTTAGCTGCACTAATTTGCTATTGCTGTGTTTAAAAGTATTTTTATATTATTATACAAATATTATGAATAATAATTTAATTAATAAAGTATTGAAAAGAGTAGTAAGAGTCAAAGTAGAACTAAGTAGCTGCTGCCATTGTTGGAAACTGGAATTGGCTGGGCCACGCTATGAATTCTGGGATAGGTTGGGCCATGAAGAATACACCGAACCTACAAATTCGGGGAAAAGAAGGACGCATTTGTCAGCCACATTTGGAGCAGCCTTTGAATTGAGACAGCCTTCGTCATCTGGCTGTGATGTAATCGGCCTTTAAATGTGGCCTTCGAAGGATGCAGCAACTGAATTGGGACATAGTGAATTTGGAGCCTTTAACCTGCATTTTTGCCAAAGGCCATTAGAGGGCAACTCATGTGGTTGTAAGTGATCTTGATATATGGTCTCAACAAACATGATTATAGTCAGGGTTACAAGTTCCTAATTTTCTCAGTCAGATTCCACTCACGCTCATCATGTTTGGATTCAAAACAGCAAGATGGCTTAGGCCAAAAATGCTCTGTTCAAGGCTTCATAATAGCAGTTTTCTAACCAATGAGTGACATCATGGCGGTGACATCTATACATTATATGCAGCATATGGACTGATTCAATGCATTTTGCTCACTGTTGGAACACCAAGTACCTAAAGATAATTCCATTCATTCATCCATCCACCCACCAAGTCCTGCTGCTGGTTCTCCCAGACTATGGTGTTCGCAGGTCATCTGTGACATGTAATCTGTCCAGTGTGTCTTGGCTTTAGAGTGTCCTACAGTTGTACATGCCTAAAATACCTTGCATATTCATGTGCTTGCTATTTTTTGTGAAAGTGAGGCAAAATGACAAGTCATTGCTCCCACTGCAACAGATAGAAGATGTCGCCTTTCTTGCAACCTGCTTTCCTCTGAATATTTTTCCAACAGGTGGAAAAAATGTTGGCTATTACAGCAGACCAAGTGAAACAAAGAAAAGCTGTGTTAACTCCAGGTTTTCCCAAACACGTATAATTGTGATAGACATGCACAGTTTCTACATGGTTTCATACGGCAAATGTCCATATATCGATGGTGCAAAACATAAATACTGCAGCGATAATAGTGCTGTAAAACATATATGTAATCAATGATTTTTTTTTCGTTGAGCATGTTGCTCTCTTTCCTCCTGATTTAACTTCCTCTTTTTTGCGTCATCCACTTTTCCTTCCATTCAAATTTTCCCAAAGTCAACATGCATAACAGACACTGAAACCAACAGCTGGTAGAAAGACAAACTTCCCCTGAAACCCCCACGCTGAAGTCCCCTACTTATTTGACAAACAAATAAAAAGCTTTTAAAATCTAGATGGCCTCCAATCGTCACACATAAAAATATTATTATCTCAATAAACAACTTTGTAGATGTAGATGCTTGAGTTAATCAGGATAGCAGTTTAGGGGAATCACTAAAATGCTCTGATTGGTCCTTATGCTGAACAAGGAGTCATCTGTCTTTTCTAAAGGTGAACACTGGCTACTTTTGAAGTCTCTGCTTTCAGTCCTTGCTGTCTCTCTGAGCTCAGGGGCCCCGCTTCAGCATATCAACCCCTGCCCAAAAACAAAGCCACTTTGTGTGTGCGTGTGTGTGGTTTTCCTCAATGCCGCAAAGATAGATTGCTAATGAGGCTCTAGTCTTTAGACTCAGATCTGGCTTTGGGACTCTTGTATCAGATTTCAGCTCCCATTTATAAAAAGGGGGGTACCATTAGTTTACTTTTGTTTCTGAAGATCAAGCAGAGCACAAAGGAATTTTTAAACTTTTGTGTGTGTGTCTTTTTGTGCTTCTTTGGAATAGATTGAAGAAGACAGAATGCATTAGTGTTGACTTAGGTATTGTTTAAATCAGTTGCTTGTTGCACATCACATCAGAAACTTCAGTGAAACAGAAGGGATGTGCAACTACTGTGATAAAGAAACTAAAATAAAACCCTTGCTGGAGTGACCTGTTCTTTAGGTTTGTGACAAAGAACAAAGCACGAGAATTTAATCTGGGATTAAATGTGTCTATGAATGTAGTCAGGTTTGTATGAATGTGATCTGTCTTGTTGGCTTTTTTGACAGAAAAGTAAAACAGTAAATAATAAAGAAGCTAAACTCAATACGGTGAATACATGAAATCAAAACAATACCACTTGTTTTACCCCTAGCAACTATTTTGATTGTGTAGTATATTGATTTAAAGATTTTTACCCACCTGTCACTGGGGTCAGACAGGTGTTTTGCAACGTTTTTTTCAACATCTGTAACTCTCTTAATCCTGAACAATTTGCTCATTTCCAACAGTTCCTGAAAGCAGTGACTCTGTGCTTTTCTGTGATGTTAGGGTCATTATGATACGGTGTCCCAGCAGCCTGCGAATGAGTGAGTGTGATGAAAATTTACAGAAAACAGACATTTGGGCTCTTTTGTTTGGGCTCTCAGCCATACACCATATGGTCGTCTGCTGATCCAGTGAGCTACAGCGGCACCTACATTTGGGCTCTTTTTGCCATGTTTTTTAGTTTTTGCTATGTGCTGTGTTGTTTTCTATGTAATTTACGTATCTCCCCTTCCTGGGATTAGCATAATGACCCTAACATCACTGGAAAAAAAAGCACAAAGTTGACGCTTTTGGAAACCGCTGGAATTTTGCGATTGCGCCAACGGTTTATGAGTTACGGTAATTTGACCTAAAACCAATGCGTCGGTTTTAATGGGCTAATCTAAAGTCTCAGTAAATACTTCCTTACTTACTTTATCACCTAAATCACATCTTAATGTCCAAAATGAACATAATTCAAAGTGTACTTTATACAGCAAGCGTATCTTGCAAATTACAAGTTTATATGAGTGTGCAGTTTTCTTCAGTTTCAGTCAGATCCAGCACTCAATCACAAGCTTTTTGTTAATTGAAACATGACTTGAGATGCCTTGTATAAAAAAGAAAAGAAATGTAAGAAAATTTTTAAATAATTAGTATATGAATATGTGCGGTTTACTCTGCCCATAAAACAAAAACACATCAATGTTTAACAATGGCAGATATTCAGCTCCAGGTCATATTCTTGAACATTGCTTCCAGTATCCTTCTACATTGGACCACTCCCTAGAACCGCATCTGTTTTGTCATTGACCTCAAGCTTGCATGGAAGTAATCACCATTTTTCTGTGTCAAGGGCAATTCTCGTCATGTCATGGAAAAAATCTCTAACTAACTCGCCCAGCAGGTAGGACATGGTGCTATCATGGTGTGATATCTGTGGAAATGTTTAAATCTAGTAACAATTATTCAGTAACATGAGAACAGGTGACTAGGCGGGGATCTTTAACCAACCAATCATCATCACAAAAGGTTTCATTAGATGGATCCACAGAGCCATTGCTTTTGAATGTAAATCAACTCATTACAGCAGCTTGTGTCAAATGGAGGTGATGACGGATTCTTTGTTGTCACTTAACTCGTAGCCCTGTGCATACTGCTAAGGATTAAGCTGCATGTTGACTGTCACATTTCTAAGAAGATTGCGTTCATTTACAAGAAAGATTGTTCAGCTAAGTCACAGACTAACTTCATGTCATCCCACAGCAAAAAGCTCCAATCTGGCAGGTTATTTAAAATCAAACATCTGAACACATGAAAAAAATGCGACAATATTTGTAGTGTATTCTTGCACAGGTATTCCAAAAATGTACCTTTTTTTTCTGGTGGAAACACAAATTAAACAGAGATGTTACTAACAATTATCTGCAAAAAAATCAGACATGAATAAATGGGAGTTAGGAGTGCTCAGACAAAAGACCACTGTGGGAGTGAAAGTAGTAAGAGGCTTAACATTGACAGTACACGCTATGTACAGTGAATTTACTGCCACTGGAGATGGTGCAGAAAAAGAAAAGGGAGGTGAAGATTGTAGGGGTTGCAAACAGTCCTATATTTTATCCTGATAAGAAATAGGTGATGATAAAAAATGTTTGCAGAGGAATCTCTCACTTGTACAGCTACCAAAGGTATTTGTTTTTACAGGACAAGGCTACTTTTTATTTAAGAATGATATGTATATGTAAAATTTTGAAGTTATGGCATTTCTTTCCATACAAGAATAACAAAAACAGTTTATCTGTAACTGTAAAAATATTTCGATTGATAGCTTTGTAAGCATTGTCTAAGGTTAGATTTGTTGAAGATTTTTGCACGAGAGAAATAAGTCCTCCACAATGACAGATTCAAGTGATAGAATTATTAAGTATTTGTTTGTATATGTAAAATGATTATAAATTATGAAGATCCATATGAAACAGTTTGGTTTTTAAACATATTTGAAAAAGTCTACATTTAAGTCCAACTTTGTTTGTGCTGGTGTTCGTATAAATCTGTGGGTACAGTTTCACAGAGTGAAATGTTTGTCTAAATATGTAAAAAAAAAGAAAAAAAAGCAAGAAAAAAAAAAGAGAGAAAATTTAGTTATGCCGACACATACAGATGTGATCTGATGCAGTTTGCTAACGTTAGTTTATATCTTTGCACCAGCACTAGCACTCCATTCCACATTACAAAAAATGCATGTCACTTTCACACAGTGTCTGCTTTTCAGGCTTGGAAACTTTGACTTTATATACAGTTCATTATTGATGGTCTCATATTTTTGTGATCCACATTTCTTGATTGCTTTGTGTTTCCTGACCATCTGCCTTCCCAGGTCACTATCATCTGTGAGTTTCAGTCCCAGTTTCACTTCGCTCCCTGCTTTATTTTGAAGGTTAGTTTCTCATGTGGGTTTGCTTTTACTTCCCTCCTTTCTGTTAGATTTACATATTGAAAGAAGTGGATACAATTTACACCTACTGACTTCTTTCTATTGCATCAGTTGCATGCTTAAACTTTGCATAAATATGTACAGGATTTTATACCCATACTCATCAGAAACATACTTCTTTCTATTGCCGGATTTTTGATCTGAAAACTCGACAGATGTTTTCAACTAATTTGTTTTTTACTCTTTTTAAATTTACATTATGCTGCTAGGTTCAATATGTCATTGGTTTAAAATGATCTAGTAATAGATTTACAAATACAATTAAGCACAGTCTTGGTTTGGAAAAGTCTTGTTACTGTGGCTACCATATGTGCTGTGGGAGTCTGACTTTAATTTATTTTGATTTATGGCTTTGGGGGCAAGAAGGGTAACCCGCTACACTCCTGCACCCTCTCCCTCCTCCCTACACCGTAGGAGTTGGAAATCTGGTTCTCATAGAAAACCGGCAACCTGGCTTTTTCATTCCACATGACGCCTCTGCCACAACAGCAGGGGACATCCAAATGCTGACTTTTTTTCCTTTCTTTTTTTTTTTAGCTATTTTTTTAAGATAAAGACCTAATCTAGGTCTACAGGTGTTGACACCTTTCAGTTGCCAAGACAAAGAGCAGTCTTTCCACCCTCAGAGGTAAGACTGGTGTCCCCAGGCATCCCTGAGACTGGTGTAGATAACAGGGCCTCTCTGTGCATTAACAACCATGAAACTCAGACTCTGCAGAAACCTGAGCAATCCCGTCTTATCTGTTTCTTTGCCACGGCTGTGGGGCAGATGGTTCACATGTGCACCACCCTTCAAAATATCTCTGATCAATGTAACCAGGCATAAAACTTTAGATTCATAAAGCCAGAGGCTCCTGTGGTGAAGGGCCAGCTCTAATTGCCATGGAAATCGGGGCAGATTGAAAAACTCTGGCCAGCGAGTTGGAAGCGTTAATCATTGAGGAACATCAATATAACCGCTCCTCCCTTCCTTGTCCCTACTAAAAAAGGGTCCAGTTCATTATTCAGCTTCTCCTTTCTTTGCAGTTAATGAACTCCTTGCAGAGACTCCTCATGTTGTGGCTGTTTAAATACCTCCATCGGTGCTAATGCCAATATCAGGGGAGTCGTGCTGTTTATACAAACTGGAGGTCGGCAGCAGCCAGCTTCATTACAGGGGAGTGAAGAAAAACAACAAACCAGCTGAGACATCAGTGCCTCTTATTTACTGGTGGAATGAAATGATGTCTGTTAGGTTTCACTGCAGATTTCATTAAAGTCCAATGTGATTCCAATAAGAACAATTAGATTTTGAGAAATTGTGAGTGGCTCATTGAGACCTTCTATATTTAGTCTCAAAAGACATTAAAGAAAAGGTCAAGAAACATATGAATCAATGGCACAGGCTAAAATCCTTCAACTGGTTTGTGAAGTCCTTAATTTTAAACTGACATTTTATGAAGTGACTAAATTAAATCAGAATGTGCTAAATAAGTACAGGTTGGAGAAAGGACCCATGCAGAACATGCAGATTCCACACATACAGGCCCAAGTCAAACCCAGTACCATCTTTCTTGTGTGAGGCAACGTTGCTGATCACTGCACCACTCTCCTGTTGGACAATCAGAAGAAAGTGAATGGATGGATTGTTAAATCTTCTGGGTTTTGGGACTATTGGATTTCTGCCCAAGTCCTAATAAGAAGTTTCCAATTTGCAATCCTCTGTTTTGGTTTGTGATTTCATTGTTGTGTTATTTTGAAGAGTTTCACTGAGTTCATGAAATTGTGGTTACCTGTTTATGTGACAAGCAGTGTTTGGGAATTCATGGTGTTTATCCATCTTCATTTTCTGTATTTAAGTTTGTTATTCGCTTGATTTTAGTTTGTTCTGTGTTTCTTTTCCTAATCACTCATTGCACTGTCTCAAACTAGTTTTCTTTCTTTTTCTTATTGTTTTTACGTCTTTGGCTTCCAGTATTCTTTTGTCTTGGTATTTGTTGATGTCAGTTTATTGTCTCTGTGTTTAGTGTTTCTCTTGTTTATTCTGTATTTTACTTTGAGGTCTTCTTCAACACATTTCCATTTTCCTAATCAGCACTGTGTGAAAATAGCCCTCTATCATTACTCTTTATCCCAGTGTATGTTATCATCTCTGTATCTATTCCCTGTGTGCACCCCTCAGTCTCATGTTTTGGATTTTTATTTGTTCACCTTTTGGGCTTTGATATTTTGGCCTTTCTGTTAATAGCCAGTAATAAAGTCTCACCTTTTGTATTTCAGTTGGCCTCTTTAGACCCAAAGTAAATTCAGACATGGGAGTCTTACACTGAACATATCACAACACATTCCTTTCTTAAGGTAATTTTGTATGTCCTCTCAACATAGTTTCAACATTCTGTACAACACTGTTTTCTCCACATTGTGAAGCTATAATCTTAACCTTACCAACACTGACAAGATGAGGAAAAATTGCAGAGCACTGGCTCAGGCGGTATATCTTGAATATACCAGATCTCATCCAGGCTGGAGAAACTGATCAGGAGGGCTAGCTCTGTGGTCGGCATGAAGCTGGACACTCTGGTGACAGTGGCAGAGAAAAGGACATTAAAGAAACTGATGGACATTATGGACAATGCCAGGCATCCTCTGCACACGGCCATTAACAACCAGAAGAGTCTGTTCAGTGACAGGTTGCTTCTCCCAAAGACAAGAACTAACAGACTTAAAAACTCCTTTGTCCCACACGCCATCAAACTGTTTAACTCCTCTCTGGAGGGGGGAGGGAGGGGAAACAGGAGGACAAAAGAGGGGGGAACAACTAAGCTGTAGTGCCTCTTCACCTCACTGTGCAATACCTTTTGTGCAATACTTTTGTAAATAGTCAACAGTGCAATAGACCTCAATACTTGAAATGTGCAATTCACTTGTATTTTTATTTTTTATTCCTATTTATTCTATTTATCCCCTTCGTATATTTTATTTATATTGTCTCTGTATTTATATATATATGTGTGTGTGTGTGTGTGTGTGTGTGTGTGTGTGTGTGTGTGTGTGTGTGTGTGTGTGTGTGTGTGTGTGTATATATATATATATATATATATATATATATATATATATATATATATAAAATATTCTGTAACTCTGTAACTTCTGTCGGTGCTGTGCTTTTTTGGAAATCGAATTTCCCAGAGGAACCCACCCGAGGGATTAATAAAGTTCTATCTTATCTTATCTTATCTTATCTACATATGGTCAGAAAGTACAACAAAATGTAGCCTTCCAGTTTATTTACAGTTAGTTAGCTAGCAAATCAAGCAGTAAAGTTACGAAAATTTCTGCATTATCTACCTTGTACATGCAGCATTTTGATGGAGACATATAGAAAAAAGCCTTTCACAAGTTTCTAGAATATGGTAAATAGACTGGTTATTATATGGCACTTTTCTACTCTAAGCACTCAAAGCACTTTACAGAACTTCTCTCATTCACCAATTCACACAAGCACTTTTTTATGCTTTTCCTGTTTAAGTGCTTTCTTTCTAACATTCACACGCATTCATACTCCAACGGATGCATCAAAGAGCAACTTGGGGTTAGGGAATTGGAGATTGGAGCACCACCAGCCTTCTGATTAGTAGGTGACCTGCTCTACCTCCTGAGCTACAGCTACCCCAGTATTTACTCCAGTAGACATAAAAAACATTTACAGAAATACCTTTGTGGTACAATAGACATGCTTAGAATTACATTTACACACTAAAGTCTTGACGGATTTATGCATAGCTGATACAACTCAGTACCCAAGTGATGCACTGTATTCCTCTCCCATGCTCAATGTGTGCACTCACCTGATAAAGCAGAGATGCAATTAAAATATCTGCAGAGAGAAGTTATACATATGACCTCTGTGTGAACCAAAAGTCCGCTTGCTTTGGTTTAGGAGTTCCTTTTCATGGCAGACATCATTGGGAAGCGTTAAGATGAATCACTCACAGTAACTGATTTGAATTTCAATTAGGATAAAGAGGGCAGACTGTCTAGACATAACAACAGTTGTCTGTCTATATTCAAAGGTAAAAGGTTTCTAATAAATGAATTAACCTGCAGCAGATGCATTAAAAATATTAGGAGGCAGAAAAAGTAAGTGAGCATTTTAACTAAATCTAAATCTTGCACTTTAGTTTATTAAGCTTTGTTTGTTATTTTAATATAGTGTTGATTTCCCAGATTTGCTTTCAGATTATAACCTTGTTGTAAGATATAGGTTTATGTTACCCCTAACCACCTGGGTTTAATTTAGGTGATACAAATGTTTCCTAAATTGTACTGTTTTATTCTTTTTCCTAAAGTTATCCAATTTGTAGGGACAGCAGTTATGCATTTCGTTATTTTTTGTCATATACAAAGTGTAATATATGATATTCACAAGAATCATGGCAAAAGTTGAAAATTCTTAGATCAGTGTAGGTGCAAGCAGTTAACCTTTGATTTGGAAAGGGCAACAAATCAGAACCACTGTCTTAAAGTAAGGGGAATTAGGTAATCAAGGATTGTTTTGAACTGTGAATCATGCAAAGCTACTAGTAGAGAGCATAACAGGTTCCTGTCAAATGCTGCAAAACTCATAAATAGTAATAGATATTATATTGCAAACTCTGGGGCCTTTCATCTGCGGAACGATGAAATGCTACCAAACAAATCCGAACACAGTGTTCTCCACAGATTTCCCTATCAGTCAGTGTGCAAACATAAAGCACTGGGGACCACAGCCTAAACCCACCCTAATCCCTTATGCCCAAACAAGACCAAAGACAGATTTCACAGGCTTGTGCCTCACAATAGCCAGACTGGAGGGGACACAGCTCTTTGTGGACCAGATTTGTGTGTGGACATGGGTGTTGAGTGAGTGCAACTGGGTATCACAGAGTTCAAGGTCAAAATGAAAGAGAGAATGAAAAAGTAATTTGCCCCTCATCTAACGCACTCACCCACGCACATACAGATTTCCCCTGTTCCCATTCCAGCTGTCGACAGCCATCCTCTTTCAGATGAAGACTGAGAAGTGAAAGAGCAATCATCACCTTGACAAAGAGGCTTTCACACAAACTGAACCGAGGAATGTCATCACATGAAGACTGTCAACAACCCACGGCAGAAAAACACTCCTGAAACACACCAGTAATGCCTACAACAATTAGTTATGCATGTAGTTCTACTATAGTGTGTTTTATTTGCATCACAAATGTCCGGCAACAGATTTTGTTTATACCAGGTTGTGTTTAATTACATATATGTACCCTGAATATAAATCCCAGTAATCCATATTTGTAGGTTTAAGAAAAAGACAAAAAAAAATAAAAGTTTGATTTTATACCTGATGATGGTGCTTGAAAGGTTGCATTTACTGAGTGTAGATTACACTACTCTGTAAGCAGGAATCTGTTTTTTTTCCACAGTACAAATGTCTAACAGGTGTGCGCACTGCATAACACTTAGTTTGATAGAGCAGTACTTAGCTTTTATAAGTTGGGCACTATCAGTAAAAGTCTTCAGAACGGAGGCTAAATTTTCCAGTTTAAAAACCTTAAAGAAAGTGAATGATTCTCTTACACACTCAGCTAAAGCAAGGTTTAAAGATGGGATTCAAGTCCAATGGCCTGTTAACATCCTGTTTGGAAAGATTTGACACAACTGTTTCTGTTCACCAGTTTTAAAGCACACATTATTTTTATATATTCCTAAAAAAAAATAAAATCCTACAATTTGTCCTTTTCTCTGGACTGAATGTGAAATCCATGACGCAAAGACTGTTTTTGGGTTTTTTTGCTGTAATCCCAGCATTTATATAGGTTGTAAAGTAGTGAATTCAGCACAACATTTCTGTCAGTTTGACCTCTGTTCACTTTGGCACAGCTTACCCTCTATGTATCGTAAGAATTAATGAAACCAGTTTTTCGTCTCTGCACCAAAGAAAACAGGAGTACACTTCTGTAGCTCCTCAAACCGTGTCTTCCTCCTCCTCCTCCTCCCCACTTTCCCCTTGCAGGTGGCCCCGTTCGCTACTTTGAGCGAGGCTGCAGGGCTGCAGGAGGAATTCACATGTAAATAGGCCACTAGCTCTCAATAGACTGGGGGGAAGAAAAATGAAACCCGTCATGATAACCTTGCATAATAAGCAGGCTACAAGTACGCATGTACTGCAATCTCCTTTTTAAGTACACAACAGGGTAAATCTCAAAACTCAGCAGAATGAGAGAACCCTCTGGAGGCTGATTTATGGGAAAGTGCAGTGGTGCAGTTTGACACAAACATTACTGTCACAGGCATGCAGCACAAGTATGTGTATTAACTTGTTCCTGCTTTATCTGCAAGCGGTTTCTTTCAGTGCACCAAATGTGTCCACATCCTTATCTCCAAAAAAGCTTTCTTTGTGAAACAGTCTATATTTAAACGCTTGCATTGGAAGGTAAGGAGTATTAACTGTGCAGTCCCAAGTTCAAGGTCAAAAAAGATATTTGCGAAATGTGAGCACATGTGCTCACATTTAAGTTCACTTTCAGTTCATACCTAATTTGACCTTATTTCTCTGTGAATCATTTACGTTTAATATGAAGTTCATACGAGTGCAAGTCCTATCCATACCAGCCTCCAGCTTTTCCTGTCACTGCAATTTCATGTCTCAACATTTTGCAGCAAGGCCAATTTAAAACAGCATATTGTAAGCATAAATAACCACTTGCATACAACATCTGAAAAGCCAAGTACATGTTTATAGTGTTTCTCTGGATAAGACTCGTGGGGATGCAGTAGGTGGTGTGCATGGAAAATCATTCTTGAAACCATTAGGTTTAACTTTAGTCATGCTCTCACCCACCCACCCAGCAAACATTTGCGAAAAAACACACTGAAAATTTATTTTGAAAAGACAGTGACTTTGGAGAACATCTAAATGTTGTACATAGTTTTTGTTGCAAACTGAAATATAGAAAAAAAAATCATCTTTTAAAGCTTTCAAACATTGCCTAAAAAGATCACCCTTTCTGTTAGTTGAACCGTTAAAGAATTGTTTTCCATTCATCTACAGTACTTATCTACCTAGGGTCTGAGTGCTTATGGGAAATATGTGGGAAATCCACACATTTTGGACACGTACATAAATCATAGTCAAATCAGGCATAGCTGCCCCCCCTCTTTCTGTCATTGTTTGGTTAGAGTTAGGCACCAAAACTAGATGGTTAGGTTTGGATTAAATATAGCCTTTTGCATGGTTAACCACACAATGTAGGAGTTACAACTGGTTGTAAATCACGTACAGAGATATTTTGGTCATTCAGCATTTATGAATTGTCCCACCCAGTTAAAACTTGTTGAAAGTATGACTACTAGATACATACACAACTTTGGGATTAGGTTAAAAAGTGAAATGTTTAAAGCTTTTTTTTTCATGTCACTGAAAAGACCCTTTATGTCTAAAATGGTTTGAAAGTAAAGGCCGTCTCTTAATCCTTAACATCTCTTAAAATTCTACAGACTGCCAGCAGATTTAAAGACAGACCCTTTGGACTGTCAAGTAACATTGCTAACCACTTCACCACCCAAACACTCTAGCATATATACTGGTGGTCATTCATTTATGTGACTTTCTGGCCAACTGTAACTCTGAAAGAAGCATTTTAATCAAAACAATCTAGTGAAAGATCAAAATCCTTGACCTATGGTGTGATTTTTTTTACTGTCACCTTTAACAAACAATAATTTACTTCATCTTAGGCATATCTTCTTCTCCATACTATAGCCTCATCCTTCAACAGACCTTATGGCTATTGGTTGTTGCAGTATTTACAATCACCTATGTAAAAATGATGAGGGAGGGAAATATCACAGGAACAAAGCTGACAGTATTAGAAAGGAGGTACAAACCTCTTACAGTTAAAGAGTCTGAGTTTCCACGACAACTTGCATTCCTACGTTGAGGGTGTTTCAAGGGCGTGACTGTGTTTAGCAACACTGAGCATATCATTAAAAGCAAACTTTGACACGAGAATTTACAGTGTGGAGAAATCCTCCTGAAACCAGCACCTCCTCCCACTTTGCTTCTGTCACTGGTTGTAGAAAAATCTGTTCTCACGTGGAAGAACATTTTGTACCATGTTCAGCTTCATGCCGCCCAAGCTGGAAAACAACTGCCAATCTCAATCATGCCTCAGGCAGTTGATATGGTTCCAGTATAAAAGCAAAAATTAGTGAGAGGTGTTGTATGGATGAGGTATTGCAGTTTGTGTGCTTTTTTTAAATACATTGTGAGTGTTTTTGTGTCAAACACACCATATGAGGTTAAATGCTTAATGGATCATACATGAAGAGAACATCTATTCACCGTAATTCACTTTTCATTGAGGACACAGCACTCTTACAAATAGAGGGTCCATTTCTGACCCTATAGGTATATCCTATCCAGTGAGCGGCAGTTCTGTGGGAAAATGCCTTGTTGATGCTAGAGGTCAGAGGAGAATGACCAAACTGCTTTGAATTTACAGGAAGGCAACAGTAACTCAAATAACCATTAATTACAACCAAGATATGCAGAAGAGCATCTCTGAATGCAGAAGACAATGTACCTTGAAGCATGTAAGTGCTGTTTCAATATAAATTAAGGGTACAAAGGGGTCAATTTGAAATTCTATTTATCTTTCAAAGTTGTTTTAACCCTTTCACGTATAGTTGTCACTACAGTGGACAGCCATTCAAAGGCTGTTTTCTTGTATTTGTTAGTGTTGATGGTATACTTGCACATAAACCACTACATTGGACACTGATGTGTCACTCCATACAGTTGTCCACCTAAATGGACATGTAAAAAAACTCTTTGAAAAGTACATGTGTGAAAAAAATGAAGTTCAAATTTTTTTTTTCATGCCTAAAGATGAATACAAATACTTAAGAAAAATAATCCAGATTGAGGTTGTCATAATTCATGCGTGAAAGGGTTAATATCAAACAAGTGTGCAAAACTGATTAAAATAAACATCAGTGTTCAGCCTTGATTCAGTTAAATTTAGGTTGACAGTCCAATGTTGATTTAACATAGTTTCAATGACTGTTTGTTATCTGGGAGATAGGCTACAACAGCAGAAGACCACACAAGAACAGGAAACTGAGGCCACAGTTTGCACAGGCTAAATAACATTGGACAATAGAGGGCTGAAAAATATTTGCCTGGTCAGACGACATTCAAATGACAGGGTCAGAAAATAGTGTAAACAGCATAAAAGCATTGATCCATCCAGTCTTGTATCAACCCTTTTGACTGCTGGGGGTGGTATAATAATTTGGGCCATGTTTTTGTGGCACATTTTGAGCCTCTAAGGCAGGCCGTATTGTTTAAACAATACTCAACAGACACTGAGTGTTGCTGACCATTTCTATCGCTTTATGACCGCAATGTACCAATCTTCTGATGGCTGCTATCAGCAGGATAACAAGTCATATCACAAAGTTCAAATGATCTCAAACTGTTTTCACTTAATAAGTACTGCCTGTGTAGAATGCCATTCACAAGACTTTATACTGATAAAGATACAGTCAGATACTTTTTTGCTGAGTGTACAGGAATAAGAATGGATAAAGAACAGGACAGAGTGAGCCCATTGGAAATACACTAAAAGTATGTATAATTAACTATTGTTTCATCCAAAAAGTATTTAAAAAAATTATGCTTCTATAACCACCATATTTATCCTTACCAGAATCAACATGTGCTTATGGACATTTAAACTGTGTCCCAAAAACTAATACGCAACTTGGTGTAGAACCAGTAATTATTAGAATTCTCTGGTGAGTGCTTCAGTAGAAATGACCTGAGGAACATAACAAGACAAAACAAGATAGGACACATAAAATTGACTTGCGCACACACAGAAAGCTGACGTGGCTTGCTTGCAGAGAGAGGGAAGTGGAATCAGGAAAAGTGTGAAAATGTCTGTGCCCCTTTGAGTTTCCTTCCTTGGCAAACAAGAGGCACCTGGGCTTCTAAATACAAAAACATGCTTCATCATTTGACAAAAATGAGTCATTCTGGCAACCTGACAACAATGTAACCAAAACACTGTGTACCATTGTAGCATTTATTCCTCCTTGCTGTCTTCCCATTAGTTCCTGTTTCCCTCTGCCTTTAAATACTGAAAGCTACTGAAAGTATTCCTTCATTTACTTCCTGCTGTTGCCTTTCAGTCATACAAATGTGTAAAATCCCACACTAAGGACATAAGCTTATCCTTCTATATGTGACAGGCCCCCTGGGAAACAGCACCAAAATCCCACATTGAGGTTATAATTATGACATTTAATTGGAACAGATATTTATGTGGTGAGGAAACTTGGTGATTTAGTCAGAGCGGAGTGCAAACTACCAATCTGCATCACACAGCTATTTTAGAAAGCCAGCTGCTTCTACACTGGCCTGCTGGGCTTACAGTCATTAATTGTTTCAAAGGAATGAGAGAACAAATGGCATTAATGCAGTGGACAAAATATCCTCGCCAACTCAGTCCAAAAATACTCAGTAATGCCCCTGGCTTCACAGTCTCCTTCCCCAGCCTGTTGTACTGGGTCAGGCCTCCAGACTGCCCTGACAACATTTTCAAGCTCTGAGGACAACATGTCTGAGCAGTAACGCATCAGTGCACTCTTTATCCCACTGCACTGAAGTACGCAAAAGCAAAAACACATTCAAACTTCTTTTTTTTCCACTAAAGAGATTTGGCTTGTGTTTTTGATGACAATTTGGGGCCAAGATGTTAATGCTATTTTACTGTCAGTTTTACAGAAGGTTTGACTTCTGTGTGTTCTTAGCTCATTAGAAAACACTGAAACTGACAATCTGTAGGGAAATACAGGCTATGATAAGACATGTCTGAGTTTCCCGGGACACAATCTTATAAATGGAACTTCAACCTTTGGGTGTGTTCCTGTTCCACACAATTAGTGTGCAGGCTGCGTAAAATGAAACCCAAAAAGAACGTGACAATTAGAGGTCAGGTTGGCTGAGCATGCATTTTGGAAACACTCCTTATCACATGCAAACACTAGACTTGTAACATCAGCTAGTCAGCAGCTCTTGAATGCTTTAATGCCTTGTTGGGAAATTTGTTTAACAAACTGCTAATTATCTTTTTCTGGAGACTCAAACCAGCTCCTTAAAGCTTAGTGTTGCTATTATTTGAATAAATGAGCCTTTATGTGGCTGCTGTTTAAATATTAACTGTTAAATAATAGCCACAATATCGCAGTCAATATTGCTCTACATGTTTTATTCAATAAAACATATTGCATAACCAGTCTAAAGACAATGAGGCCAATGTGGACCAACTACTGTTCAGTAACATTTGCTGTACATGTTTCTGTAAAATCTGACATAACTTTTATCTTTTTAAAAACTCCATAGGAAGTGATGACCTAAAGTGCTTTGAAAAAAAGAGCGATATAAGACAGCAAGCACACGCATAATAATAATACAATAAAAACATAATACTTTTCTTTCACAAAGTCCAGTGTAAAAAAAACCAAAACAAAATCAAAACAACAAAACAAGTCAGAACAACACATGAAATAGTAAAATAAATCATTGTTCAGCCATTCACCAAATAACCCTTCATCTAGGCCAAGTCTTTTCTTAAATTATTTTTGGTTATATTGTTTGGAACAGACATCCTTAAAACAACTTCTATCGCCCTTCCAGACCCCAAACCCTCAATACTTTGCAATCCATATAAATTCTTTATAACATATCCACACATATCTGAAACTTTCTCATCTTCATACTGCATTCCTTTATGTGCATTTCTTGATCAACAGCATAAACATATGACCATAAACATAGACCGGGAATCCTAAAGCTCAGTTTTGACTGATAAAACTCAGCATACTGAATTTAAACCTGAAGCTTAACAGGACAAATTCCTTTTTTTAGGTTTCCTTCATACGAAACAATAGGAACGTCTATCTCATGAAAAGTTTATCTCTTTTTTCTTTGCTGCCGAAGCATTTTTCTCCTTTTCAGTATCATCTCATGGAGTTTGTCCAGGCCATCCCTGAGTCCTTCTCCTATGATGGCACAGGCTGGCTGCAGATGCCAGGGTGTAGCAGGGCCCAGTTCTTTCAAAGCCAGCAGTTTCTCAATTTCAGCCAATCCTAGAGAGTGCCTCAAGTCCTGTTTGTTGGCGACCACGAGCAGGGGAACTCCCTGGTTCTCAGAGCTCTTGGCGATTTTATGGAGCTCTGTTTTGGCCTCTTCCATGCGCTCTGCATCCACAGAGTCCACCACGAATATGATGCCATCTGTGCATCTCGTGTATGACTTCCACAGGGGGCGCAGCTTCTCCTGACCACCCACATCCCAGAAGTGGAAAGTCACAGTCTTGTGGCCTCCCAGTGGCACTCTGACTTTCTCTGCATTGAAACCTTTGGTGGGAACAGTGTTTACAAACTCATTGAACTGCAGTCTATACAAGACAGTGGTCTTTCCAGCAGAGTCTAGTCCAAGGATGGCAATGTGGAAAGACTGGAAGAACGGGATGTTTGAGAGACAGCTAGGTTGTTCCGAAAATCCATTCCCCATCTTTTCTCATGGGGAAAGGCAGGTGAATTTGGAAGGATTGAGCCAACTGTCCAACAGATGTCCAAAGAACTGTTTAGATTCCAAAATGATGGCACCAAGTACCTGAAAGAACATGGATGGGACAAAGATTACATCTAATTTCCAAGGATTCTCAGGTTCAAAGACATTACTGCTCAGTCAGTAATATAACAATCTAGTCACTTAGTAATAAACAAGAGTCAAAAAGTCAACAAACTGAATGGTGTAAGTTACATAACAAATTCTATTTATTGGTTAATTTAAGTCACCTATTACTGATCATATCAAACCAAGTCAGCCTGTTTCAGCAGAACTCCTACACGTACTGAACTAGGCGGGGCGGGGGACAAAGATAGGATTTTATTATAGTAAATTCACTTGGGGTCAACATATGGTGAACTTTGGTTCACGAGTTTGGAGGTACAAAAAATAAATACATTTAAAGCTAAAAAATTAAAATCAAGCAATAAAATCCAACACATCTTTAAACTGGAAAGCACCAAAGTCAGAAGAAGAATACTTTTCCCAAGTTAGACCACTAAGTGAAATAGAAAAGAAAAAACAAACAAATAAACAAACAAACAAAAACAAACACAATGGCTCAAATGTCCTTAATGGGATAGTTTTCCTGTTCAGGAGGCAAATACTACATAAAAAACCCCACACAAACTGTCTAACCTTAGCTGAGCTTAACTTAAAGCTTATAATTACTTTTTTAGCCAGCAGGTTAAGCACTGGTATACCCGTTTCCAGTTTCAGAATACTGGACAATGCTGAACATAGTGACTTCTAGCAAACAAAACTGGAAAATATTTTGTCAAGGCTAAAACAAAGATAAAAGCTAACGCACTACACTTGTGTATTTGTCAGTTGGACTGACTCCAGCTGATGTCAATGCTGCTCAATGCTTACTGAATGTGCAAAGGTCAGCTAGTGCTTTCAGTTCAGCTGCCCCCAAGTGGCCAAAAAAAACCCCCAACAAATGACAAATGGAAACAAAAAAAAAACCAAGCAAAATGCAAACTTTGAATATGAGAATATAAAAGACTATATCATTTGCTTTACATAGTGAGAATGCTACCAAACTATTAGTATTCAAGCTATCAATAAAAACATTCACAATCAGCATTAAAAAGACTATACTTCATTATTTCTTTTTATTATGGTGACACTGAAACTGTGACCATGCTTAGTCATGGTCTACCAATTTATTTTAACATTAAATACTTTCTTACATAATAAATATGCAAATCCACTTTTTATTTCACCCTCAATATCCATAAGTGCCTACTCACTGAATGACAATGTGGCTTTTAAGATGTATAGATATATGTTTATAATTATTATTACGTTCACTTGCGGTGTATCAGAGTCAAAGCATTATTATGTAAAGTGAATTAAAGATGATAACTTTCAATTACTACATTGCATACTGGCTGAAGTCCCTCATAATGGAGCTCAAAGGGGTACTTAAGTTCAAATTACTGCAACTCATGTTTCATTACACGGTATTTATGTATTATACTCGATCCCTAATTGCATTTTAATACTTCCATTTATCACGATATGATTCTCCACTAATTTTGCAGTGGTAAGGTCTTTAAATCGAAGGAAAAGAAAATACGTTTTTATTTCTAGTAAAAAAAAATGTGTTACATACCCTTCATATGACGATAAGATAATACAGCTAATCTCTCTGGACAGAAACGCGGTCGTCTTCTGCATCTACAGCGTCTGAAATTCAGCTCACGGTATATTTTCCTCTCTTATTTCCGCAAAGACAGCAGCAAAGCCTTCGCCAGAAACTGACACACCATGTCCGTCTGTCCTCAGTGTCCCGTATGGATCTACCACTGATGACACTGCCGCTGTGTGTGCGCACAGCCTGGAACAACGCCCATACTGACACTGCGGGACCGCGCAATTGGCGTGCCCTCATTCCTCTGTCAGCCGATTGGCTAAAACAGCTGTCAATCACATTTCTGCCCGGGAACGCAGATCACCTGTTGCTCTGACTGCCCGTCGCACCATTTTACTCCGGACGTCAGTATTCTTTGATTCTTGATCCGCAGTAAGACGTACTAATTATGCGTCAAGTCAAATTTTCTATTAAAAAAACCGCCGGGGAGGTTATATTTAAAAATAATATACAGAACATGCATACGGCTGGTTATTACATTTAGAAATCTATTCTGTCAAGCAAATGCAGTTCACAAAGAGCTCAAAATACGTTTCTAAGCTCTGTCAAGTCTACAACCCTAAACATTTATCATAATAATTATTGTTAGCGGTATTTTAGCCTTTATAAACAATTAACATGGTTAATTGTTAGTAACCATTGTAAATAAAATTTGAGTTACCTTTGATTCAGCTAATGCAGGCAGTGTACTTTCCCTTTTTGACCGCGCCAGATCTCTGTGTGTGTGTGCGTGTGTGTGTGCGCGTGTGTGTGTGCGCGCGCAGAAACTGCACCGCCCCCTTCGGCCGCGTGTTTTTGTTTGAAATGATTGGTCAGAGGGCAGGAAAAGCGCCTCTCTCAGTGCAGGCCATCGCAGAAAGGATAACAAACAGTATTTGGCCCTTAGCCACTGCCTTGCATAAGCAGTCTGTGCTGGACTATTTTAGCGCCTTTGATTTGTTTATTTTCACACAAACCCACAAAGACAGAATAATAGAATACACAGCCTAACACCGGACACAGAATCCGGTAGCACCATATGGTATGTATCCATATAAATAGCTACAATATGCAGCACACCTTCCCAAAAATGGCACAAAATTCAAGCACAACTGCTGGAAGAGGGAAGTATTGATGGAGGATTTTCTTTCAATGAATTGTATTTATAAAAGGCAGCAAATGTGCTGTCATAGTATATTATATAGTATATTATTATATTATTATATAGTACTTTAGTCCTGTTACTGAACACTCAAAGCACTTTCACACCACAAGCCACATTTGCTCATTCATGCAGAGAATCATGCAGTCATTTATTATATTCCTTTCACCAACATTGGGTGCAAGAATCTTGCCAAAGGACACTTTTGCATGTGGACTGCAGGATTTAGGGATCAAACTACTGACCTTGGATTTACTAGGCAATTTACCCAGCCAGTTTAGAGCCATTTTTCTGAGTTGATCTTAATCACGTGCATGCTGAATAGCAAAAATTAATTCAGGGACTAACCTTTTTTCTTCAATTCAAAATTAGATAGTTTGGACATGTGTAAGGGAGGGATAGTGGATGTATCAGACAAAGAAATGGGAAACACAGAGCTTCCAGGCAGGATAAAAAGAAGAGGATCTCAGATGATGTTTAGGGATGCTGTGTAGGAAGACATGCAGGGCCTTAGTGTGACAGAAGAAGATGCTAGGGACTGAGTGAGATGGAGGCAGATTATTTACCTCTATGAAGTTTTTTTTTTCCAAAATGAAATGAGCAATATTTACAATTTTAAGTGTCAAAATAATCTCTTTCATAAGCAGGCATAAATAGTTAGGAATAGTATTATTATTTAGTGTTCACAAAAATATGTCAAGAAAGGAGCTGAATTTTTAATGTTTTTAGATTTTATTGCAAGCATTTTTTTTCATTTTTTATTGTAACTTCTCAATGCAAGGTGGTGAAAGCTTACAGTGCAAAGAAACCTTACTAGAAACAAAAAAGCTACATGCAAGAAATACAACATAAAAGTTAAACTAGGTTAAAGCAACTAGCAAGAAAGAAGGAAAAAGAGGGTGCTTTCTAAAATTATGTTAAAGTAATTTTGAATAATTCCCCTAAACATTCTATAATGTAGGCCCTAAAAACATTACCAAAAATATTGAAATGCTTATTGATGGATTTTATACATGGTAAATTTTTGTTCCACTTTTATTATTCCATTGTTTGCTTTTTAACCACAGTGCTCAGAAACATAATGCCAAATTTAATGCAACAGAAGAACAATGTTCAGGATGCACGCTGTACACGGCAAGTTTAGAGTAAACTTCACTTGTTGTGAAATTTTATGTTATTGGTAACTTTAACTGGCTATATTTGAATTTAAGTATATTTGCTAGCCAGCTTACACTACCTGGCTAACATGAGTTGATTTTTCAGAAAAGTAAACACAAGAGAGAATTTCTTTCTATTTTCATTCTATAATCTACACCAGAAACCAATCATCATACATCTTACTTTATCAGCTTAAATCTACCAAATTGTTAATGTAGAGCACAATTTGCAGTGATTTTATTTAACTGGAGAAAATATTTAACATGGAAAGCATCAATAGATAAAATGTCTTCATGGCTGCACATCTATGAACCATAAAACAATACATGTAAGACCATCTATCTGGTCAACCAACTGTAACTATATCTATCTTTAGTTAATAAACTATAGAGAGCTTTCTGAACTTTTCAAGTGGTTATTCTAATTAAATGTTAACATCCACTATTTGTAATACAGAGTTTGCAAATTTAAAGTTACAGAATGTTCTTTCTTTGCCTCTTACAAAAATAATTTTACTTTTATTGGGGTTTACACACAGTCTCCAGTCAACACTATCTTTCTACTAAATAAGCCTTCTGAAATTCTTTTTGTTATTTTTTTCATTCTGACAATTCTACAGTATCATCTGTGTACAGAAGCACAAAGTCTTACACCTCAACATTGTCATCACTCATTTCTCAGCCAGAAATGATAGCCCGTTATCTCTACTACTAGTATAAGCAAAATCATTTAGAAATTTTTACAGAGCAGAGTTGATAAATTTTCACCCTGTCAAACCCCGATCTTGCAGTCACAACAACACTGATTTCAGGCCATCACACACAACTTGGTATTTTGGTTTAAATTATACACAACTGTAAAAATTCTCCAATTTATGTCTGCAATGTTTAACTTTCTCTATAACAGACACTTTCAACTCATTCCGCAGCTTTTTCATAATCAAATAATCAAAAAATTGTATAATTGTTTCCTATAGTTCAAATATAATTCACATTATGAGAAACAACTATATGATCAGTTGAGGAACCTGCACTAAAACCAGCTTGCTCGTCTTCCAGAAAACCCTCTGCAGTTAAATAAGTAGTCATTAATTACTGAAGTAACACCTTTACCCTTTATTACCCTATAGTCCAATTTATTGGTGTTGAAGACAGGAATTATATCAACTTAATAATTTGGTAACCAATGAAATAAACTCTTCAGGACAAGCAATATTCCTTATTCCCCATTATTTTTGAATTTTTCTTTCTCCTTACTAATTTATCCAAAATACATTGATATAATTCCATATTCATTAGTACCGCTATCATTACGTTTTCTTTCCAGTACCCAGATCTTTCCCAAATTTGCCATTAACTATATGTAAATCAAGTTTTTGGCAAAATTCAATAAGCATTTTACCATTGTTATCGTAATAAAGTTACCTAATGATTTCAACTTGCATTTGGAATTATTTGAACTCCATTCAAATAAGGAAAATCCTAACCTAATAATTATAGTAGTATCCAACTCCAACATCATCTATGAAGCCTGCCCTTGCATTTAAGTCCCAAGTAAAATACAGTTATCACAGTAGAGTGACCGTTCAAGGGGAATGTCCACAGCACCTACTATAAACTCCAAACCTATTACTTGAACATCAATCAACATCCATAGAACATTACATGAACTTTTAACAGCTTTGCACTATTTTGATATCGCGACTTTGAACATCATTGCTAATTCATGTTCCCCTCAAAGAGTACATTCTTCATTACAATAAATACAGGGAGTGCAGAATTACTAGGCAAGTTGTATTTTTGAGGAATAATTTTATTATTGAACAAAGACCATGTTCTCAATGAACCCAAAAAACACATTAATATCAAAGCTGAATGTTTTTGGAAGTAGTTTGTTTTTAGTTTTAGCTATTTTAGGGGGATATCTGTGTGTGCAGGTGACTATTACTGTGCATAATTATTAGGCAACTTAAAAAACAAATATATACCCATTTCAATTATTTATTTTTACCAGTGAAACCAATATAACATCTCCACATTCACAAATATACATTTCTGACATTCAAAAACAAAACAAAAACAAATCAGCGACCAACATAGCCACCTTTCTTTGCAAGGACACTCAAAAGCCTGCCATCCATGGATTCTGTCAGTGTTTTGATCTGTTCACCATCAACATTGCGTGCAGCAGCAACCACAGCCTCCCAGACACTGTTCAGAGAGGTGTACTGTTTTCCCTCCTTGTAAATCTCACATTGGATGATGGACCACAGGTTCTCAATGGGGTTCAGATCAGGTGAACAAGGAGGCCATGTCATTAGTTTTTCTTCTTTTATACCCTTTCTTGCCAGCCACGCTGTGGAGTACTTGGACGCGTGTGATGGAGCATTGTCCTGCATGAAAATCATGTTTTTCTTGAAGGATGCAGACTTCTTCCTGTACCACTGCTTGAAGAAGGTGTCTTCCAGAAACTGGCAGTAGGACTGGGAGTTGAGCTTGACTCCATCCTCAACCCGAAAAGGCCCCACAAGCTCATCTTTGATGGTACCAGCCCAAACCAGTACTCCACCTCCACCTTGCTGGCGTCTGAGTCGGACTGGAGCTCTCTGCCCTTTACCAATCCAGCCACGGGCCCATCCATCTGGCCCATCAAGACTCACTCTCATTTCATCAGTCCATAAAACCTTAGAAAAATCAGTCTTGAGATGTTTCTTGGCCCAGTCTTGACGTTTCAGCTTGTGTGTCTTGTTCAGTGGTGGTCGTCTTTCAGCCTTTCTTACCTTGGCCATGTCTCTGAGTATTGCACACCTTGTGCTTTTGGGCACTCCAGTGATGGTGCAGCTCTGAAATATGGCCAAACTGGTGGCAAGTGGCATCTTGGCAGCTGCACGCTTGACTTTTCTCAGTTCATGGGCAGTTATTTTGCGCCTTGGTTTTTCCACACACTTCTTGCGACTCTGTTGACTATTTTGAATGAAACGCTTGATTGTTCGATGATCACGCTTCAGACGCTTTGCAATTTTGAGACTGCTGCATGCCTTTGCAAGATATCTCACTATTTTTGACTTTTCTGAGCCTGTCAAGTCCTTCTTTTGACCCATTTTGCCAAAGGAAAGGACGTTGCCGAATAATTATGCACACCTGATATAGGGTGTTGAGGTCATTAGACCACACCCCTTCTCATTACAGAGATGCACATCACCTAATATGCTTAATTGGTAGTAGGCTTTTGAGCCTATACAGCTTGGAGTAAGACAACATGCATGAAGAGGATGATGTGGACAAAATACTCATTTGCCTGTATTAGTTTTAATTTTACTTAAACAAAATCAAACTTTTCAGTATATTCTTGCAAAATGCTACAACTCAGCTTCTTAGAAACTTCAGATATTTAAACCTAAGAATTTAAATGATCTTATTTGGTAAGACTGAACATCATGACTACTGATGTACTGTAGCCTCTTCAGTCCACAGTCTTGCTCTTGATACGCCATCATGCTTGCGGTCTACTTGTGGCCTGCAAGTCATATTTTAGACAGTCCAACCCCCTCTCACCACTGTGAGTCACTTGTTGAATATACTGTCTCTGACTGTTTGTCAATCACTATATCAAGTATGATTAAAGTAATATGGAGTAAAGTTAGATTCTCACGCTTTCTTTTCCTCAGTGCTCTCTTGCTCACACAGCAAGTCAAGGACGTACCATAGCCATAACAATGCTTCTGGAATCGAGTTGAAAAAGTCAGGCAACAAAATTATTTCATTACTCAAACTACATTATCATTAATAATATTGATTAGGTTTGCTCTTGACTATACTTTGATTAGAATTAAGCACAATTCACTTGAAGCACAAAAAGGCTGGATGTTAAGTCCACTTTTGGATGGAGATGAGCCGGGGCATCTCAATCTTTAACAATTTGGATAACAAAAAAGATCCTGGGCATGTTGAGTGAGCTTCATAGTTGTTGTATAGGGCCTTGGCCATTTTACCCTGACCTGACATTTTCTGAACACACTCTAGTTGTGTGGGAAATTCAAAGTAGATCAGCATTTTCTGAAATGCCTAGACCAGCCTGCAGTTGCTGCCACGTGAGTAGCTTTTCTTTTTTTTTCTTTTTTTGCGAAGAGAAGCTAAATAGATGTACCTAATAAAGTGGCTAAGTATTTATTTATCATTCCTTGTTTTCTGAGTGTTATTTATCATATGCACTTGTGAATTACAATTGACATTGTGCAGATCCATTTTTCCCTCCTTGCACTGCATAATGGGACAAATGAGAGAACATTTTAGGGATTTATCATTACACTCAAAGTCCTGTAACTAGGTAGAGACAGTGCGGTCAGGAACCCCGGGACCATGACATGTAACTGAAGTTGCAGTGTGTTTACTTTCTTTAAAAAAATATCTGTATAAATACTTTCAGTACAGCAATGCCTTTTTTTTCCAGATGTTTGGTTCTGTAACATTGTTTGGTACTTGAAAGAATATCAAAAGCTTAAACACCTTTGCTCTTGTGGTTTATTGAATGATATCCTTTTCATTTTATATTTAGTCTGAGTTATGCAAAGTCACAGATGACGCATTAGATGCACATGTGCAGCTATTTCAGATATGCTTGGCGTCACATGTTTATAATTCCTCATATAGCGAATGAACAGCTGCCTCTGTACCAGTGGGCATCATGAGATCACAGTACATGCATGCCTTCTGTTAAAAACTAGAAGATGTGTGGATCTTTTTAGACTGTTTACTTGAAGTTATGTTTAGTTTGAGGGTGGGGTTTTACTTGGATGGGTCTTAAAATCTGGAAATGGGTTATATTGTAAAGGGCAAGGAAGTCACTCTGACACAGACTTTAAAAAGTTGGCTTTGCAGGACATGGAAGGATGGAAGGACCACTGGTGGTGGTCAGAGGGCCCAGTGGCGCCAGTGTCCGGCAGCCTCGCCTCAGTCAGTGCGCCCCAGGGTGGCTGTGGCTACAATGTAGCTTGCCATCACCAGTGTGTGAATGGGTGGATGACTGGATATGTAAAGCGCTTTGGGGTCCTTAGGGACTAGTAAAAGCGCTATATAAATACAGGCCATTTACCATTTACCATGTATCCAGCCTGACTAGTATCATCAGATCAAGTGATGGTATAATGGTGTGGGAGATATTTTCTTCAGTTGGACAAGTAATGCTTTACCCAGTCAAAGATCAAACTTGACTGTTTGCTTATGATTAGAGTTAAAGGAAATGATGATTTAGAAATGTACATTACGCAATTAAATTGGCTTAAAATATGAAAAATGTTTACAAAGTTTAAATAAGTGCTTGTTTTGTGTGGCACACAAGTCTGGATTACAAATTATTTACAAATATTTTTCCTCACAAATAAGAGTGTTTTTTTAAGTCCCTGTATTAATTTAAATATTAAATATAAAATTATATATTTTGTATGCCAGTTCAGTTCAGGAAAGATGAATGCAGCACTTAAACAGTGTCGTCAAGAATTATGGGATTTAACTGTTTAAATTGACATGTTTAAACACGCTGATTTTTAAAAAGAAATGCAGCCCAACTACAAACTCCTTAACATGTTGGCATAAATGCAAACTGGAAGGCGCATTTCAAAGATGTGGTTGTGGTAGTGCCAAAAAACAAATGAATGAATCAGTTATTCTGAATAGTTGGGTATGGGAAATTTGGATGTTGGCCCCAGTGCCTTTTGTGTATCCCATGTAGTACTTTAAGTTTCGACTAACTCAAAAGGATAGTCTGAGATGTTTATGATCTAGTGCTGCCATCTGCTGGTACTTGGTGGAATCAGGATGATGCTTTGTAGTGCAGCGTATTTATCAAGGTCTGGTCTGGGGGAGGAAAAAAGAGCTGTCCTCAAGAAACTAACCGGGCGCACATCAATATCTACTCTGTAAGTTGGTAATGATATGCTTAAATACCCATATGACTGAGTTGGTATTATATAGGAATGTCAGTGAGCCAAATGCCCCATGCCACTTGCACTGACTTCATGGAGTATTATAGGTTGCCTTGTAATGCTTTGGCTTCCATGATGCAGTAATTTCCCCAGTTCATTTATATATATTTAACTTTATAAGCAGCTAGTTCAGGGGTTATGAATTTGTAGCTCTTTTGAGTCTCTGGATATATGCAAAAGTTATATTACCGGTAAGTATCATTCCTGCAAGTGACTCTTTAAATTCTTCAGTTGTCTCCTGTTTTTACTGAATTGCAAACCGTTCAAAATCAACTTTTTGTTTCATTGGTCCACAGCAAGATTAAAGTGCATAAACAAAGAGGCATTTAGTTATTACTAGCTATAAATAAAATGTTTAACAGTGTATTATATATTGAAAAAAATCTTTTGGGTTGTCCCTGAATATGCTAGTAGAGCCCGTTGCATTAGAATTATTTCTAAATGGAGTGTACAAATTGTGGCAAAAGTAAAGAAAGGTGTGTGTAGGTTCTCAGTTATCCAGGTCATAGTGGTCTAAGGAGGTTGGAAAAAAGACAGCAACTGGAGTTCTGTAAGTTAAAGAAGTTCTAACCTAATCCTAAACAGTTGATGCAAAACTTTGCATTAAAACACATAAAACTAAAGCTGAAAGTCATCACTCACACTGATTGATTACACCATGGTTCTATTCAGAGGCTAACAGAAAAACTATTTCCAAGAAATTTATAGACCTTACTGTGTCTTAACAGTTTTTGTAATGTAAATTATTTAAATTGTAATCTCCTCAGCATCAGGACTAAAGCTATGTTGTAATGGAGTTATTTGATATTACAATCTTGAATAGTTGACGTTGAGTTCAAGACTTCCCTGGGAAGTTTTGGTCAAAACTAAACAGGTTCTGTATTACAGAGAGCTTAAGTACAGTACTTCGTTGTTTTGTTTCTTTTAGGCTGGATGTGTTACGCTACTGCATCACTGCAGCTGCAGCACCAATCTGATTGTGGATCTCCCACTCCCTTCTCCCATCACTCATGAACAAGACCCCCCAAGGTACTTGAACTCTTCCACTTGGGAGAGAAACTTGTCCTTGACCCGGAGTGGGCACTCCACCCTTTTCAGGCTGAGGACCATGGCCTCAGATTTGGAGGTGCTAATTCTCTTTCCCACTGCTTCACACTCGGCTGCAAACCGTTCCAGTGCAAGCTGGAGGCCATCACCTGATGAAGTCAACAGAAGCCAACAGACTAACCTAGCCCGATAGGACTCCTTCTTCAGCCTGGTGGCTCCCTTCACCTCTGGTGTCTGCCATTTGGTTCGGGGGATGCCACCACGACAGGCACCAACCACCTTGCGGCCACAGCTCAGTGCAGCGGCTTCTCAGTGGAGGTGCAGAACATGGTCCATTCAGACTCAATGTCCCCAGTCTCCCTCGGAATGCTGTTGAAGCTCTGCTGGAGGTATGTATTGAAGATCTTGCAGACTGGGGCCTCTGCCAGGCATTCCCAGCACACCCTCACTATACGTTTTGCTTCAGCCACTACCAAAAAGTGAAAAAAAAAAACCCCCACAATATTGGCATTAAAGTTGATTAGTGACCAAACTGTTGAACTGTATGTGGTGCAATATCCTGGTGTTAATTCAAAATATGTTCCACATTATAATGAAACTTTTTAAGCTTGTGAGTTGCAATGTGAGCTGCATTTATTGTCATGTACATGGATTTAACCCCGTTTTGGCTAACTATTTTATTCTAATGTTATAAAGCAAAACTGTCTTATATACCAATGATAAACACTTCATGTATTACCCCATTTTCTAAGGGTCACAATTACGCTTTTTAAGCTTAGTGTTTGTTTTTACTTTTTTGTGTATGTTTGGTGTTTTTTTAGGTTTTGTTTTTCTTTCATTGACTTAATCAATCTGACTTTGAACATGAATTTATTTTTGGTCTTTGTAGTTATTGCCCTACTGGGTGAAAACCTTCTTCTTCTTTAAAAAATTTTTTTTTAAGATTTTATCTATACACTATGATCATGACATCCTGGTAAAAGTTGTGGAAAAACAAACTGAGGGTTTAAACCAAAGTAATTTTCTAATATGCATTTGAAGAAACGTTGAGAGAGGAGAGAGGATAAAAAGCCGATGCAGTGTTTAAAAAAAAAAAAGTTATTACAAGTTTTTGGACTTGTAAAAGCTGAAGTTGTAAAAAATAAATAAATAAATGTAACAAAGAAAATTCTGATAACTCGAGTTCCTGTTTAATTTTTACTGTGGCCTGTTTTTTTTTTTAATGATAATAAAAGTAATTTTCAAAATTCCTAAGCACATTGTGTGAGGAACTTTTATTCAATTGTTTAATTATTTTGTAGTACAAATAACCATGGGTGAGATCTAGGATGCTCATGATTATCTGGGCAAAGTGTATATAGAATTGTAAGTACAATCATGCAATACTGTTTTACTTCCTGCTGTGACAAAACAAATTTCCCACGTGTGGGACTAATAAAGGTTATCTTATCTTTACTGTTTGACACTTGGACAGCAGGTAAGTAAACATTGTTTATTTTAATTTGTTTTACACTTTAAGTCGCTTCAGTTGTCTGACATATGGTTAAGAATCCCAAGCATCAAATCTCCTCACTTAAGAATGAATAGTTGATTTACTTTTTTTTTTTAAATGTTTTTAAAGACTCAAATCATGGAAGAATTATTCCATTGAGCATGTGATTTCACAATCCACTCTCTTACTCATCACATCTGGTTAGAAAAAACACCAACATGACAAAAATGCTAATTTCTATGATTCATAATGGAACGTCACAAAACCCTGGAGCATGTCATAATGGTTATAATCCATCTTTTATAGTGTCTACATTCCAAATACAGGGTGCCAGCAAAAATGGGGCTAAAGAATTTTTCTGTGACTTCTCTGAGCAGTTTTCTGATTTACCGTTAGTTATTTAACAGAAGCACTATATTGCTTCTTTATTCCTTTTTTTTTTTCTTTTTTTTAACTGTACAGGAGCCAGGGTACGGAGGAGATTTATTGACAATGGTCTACAGCTGATACAATGTGCTGTAAAAGAAAGAAAGAAAGAAAAGCATGCAAAATTGCACAAACAAAAATTCACGAAACAGCAAGGCTGCGAAAGATGAACCGTGTTATAGCGAGGGACCACTGTACTTCTTTTTTTTTTTTTTTTCTGTTTTTGATTACTTTATTATTCTTTAGAAATGTCAAAACACAGTTGGATTAGCATATAAGTAAAGACTGTGACAAATATTGCTACAGAATGGATAAATTATGCAAACCTTAAGCAACCACTGTCTAACAAAATGAATCTGTGATGACTTTTTGTGGTCTGGACTTCTTCTTTGACTGGGTGCGTGGAGTTTAAATTAAGTGGATGAGAAAAACACAGACACTTCATAATCTAGGAAAAGTTGTTTCAAATGCCATCATAGCTCAGGAACCTGCCTGACTCTCACTCCTTTAGCTCCTCCCCTTGATGAAACTGCATCCATCAGTTTTTGGGTCCAATGGAAACAAAAAGGAGCACAAGAGTCCAAACACACAAGAAGGCACATCAAAAACAAAATGAAACAAAAGCTCAAGAGTCCATGAAGAGGTCAGGAGACCGACCGTGCACACGGCAACGGCGGCGACAGGCAAAACAGTTCTGGAGGCCGACCGTGCACACAGCAACGGCGGCAACGGGCAAACAGTTCCGGAGGCCGACCACTTGGAAGGCAGTGGCGGCCACTGAGCAGGTCCGGAGGGCGGCCGCGATGCCAGCGGCGGCGACAAACCTTTTCCGGAGGCCGTCCCCGAAGGCCATGACGCCACCTTAGAGGCCTGGAAAACGGCCGGCAGAGGCGAGGCGGAACGGATCGAGCTGGCTCCGACGGCGGCGTGGCAACCGCAGGACCAGACGAAGGCGAAGGCGGAGCTGAGGCCGGACCAGACGAAGACGAAGGCGGAGCAGAGGCCGGACCAGACGAAGACGAAGGCGGAGCAGAGGCCGGACCAGACGAAGACGAAGCTAAAGCCGAAGCCGGACCAGACGAGGCTGAAGCGGAGGCCGGACCAGGCGAGGCTGAAGCGGAGGCCGAAGCCGGACCAAGCGTGGATGAAGAAGCGGAGGCTGGACCAGGCGAGGCTGAAGCGGAGGCCGAAGCCGAACCAAGCGTGGATGAAGAAGCGGAGGCTGGACCAGGCGACGGCGTGGGCGGAGCTGAAGCCGGACCAGGCGTGGATGATGGCAGCGGGACGGCTGCGGAACCTGACGGCAGCGGGACGGCTGCGGAACCTGACGGCAGCGGGACGGCTGCGGAACCTGACGGCAGCGGGACGGCTGCGGAACCTGACGGCAGCGACGCTGCAGGCGGTGATGCAAATGGTGATGATGTGAATGCCATAGGCGGTGGCGTGAATGCTGCAGGCGGTGATGTAGGAGTCACAGGGGATGTTTCAGCAGATGGTAGCTGAGCAAACTTCCCCGGACCGCCAGCAGATGTGAGGATGTGCTGGCTGGGTCCTCCAGGACCCTCAGCTAATGAGGCGTGGTGCTGGGCGGGCTCCTCGGACCCTCCAGCAGACGTGGCTTGAGGCTGGACGGGCTCCTCGGGCCCTCCAGCAGACGAAACATGAGGCTGGCTGGGTTCTCCCGAACCCCCAGCAGACGAAACATGAGGCTGGCTGGGTTCCCCCGAACCCCCAGCAGACGAAACATGAGGCTGGCTGGGTTCACCCGAACCCCCAGCAGACGACACTTGAGGCTGGACGGGCTCCTCAGGCCCTCCAGCTGACGACACTTGAGGCTGGACGGGCTCCTCAGGCCCTCCAGCTGGAGCAGATGCAGGGCCAGAGGCAATAGGGACCCCTGACTGAGGGTGGAGATGAGAGGCTGATTTAGCAGAAGACAAAGCTAACGATTCCTGCACTAGCTGCGCTACTGACTGGGCCATGGACCGTAATAAAGTCTGCAAAAAGTCTGATTGAGGTAGCGACTGAGCCATGGATAACTGAACTTGAGGTGATAGTGGGGGTGGTGGTGGAGTTGGTGACTGGGCTACAGACGGCTGCTGACCAGGTGACACTGGAAACTGTGCTACAGACGGCTGCTGACCGGAAAACTGAGCTGAAGGTGGCTGCTGACCGGAAAACTGAGCTGAAGGTGGCTGCTGACCGGAAAACTGAGCTGAAGGTGGCTGCTGATCGGAAAACTGAGCTGAAGGTGGCTGCTGATCGGAAAGCTGAGCTGGGAACTGCCATAAAGGTTGTAGTGATGGTGGTTGTGATGGTGACTGAGCTAATCCTCCTGAGCCTTCTGAACACGACAAAAACTGCTGGAAGGGCTCACCTGAGCCTCCAGCTGACACAGGAACGGGTGCCGGCACCAGCTGAACACCAAACCCTTCCACCCGAGGAACTGAAATGGGTGGAGGGGAACGCTGGGCCCGAGCTACCCTAGGAGCAGAAACAGGAGGAGCGAGAAGCTCAGGAATGGTCTCAAAATGCCCAATATTGCCAACTGGGTCTGGGCATATAGTCTTAGCAGAGTGGGCAACCTCAGAAACATTCAACCGGGACACAGAACAGTCCCTGGGAAGAGCCACGGTCTTAATAGACTGTAGAGAGGTGCAACTAGAGTCCTTAAATGTCCTTGGGGAACAGACAGCCCCTTCCTTCAGAGAGCCTGAGTTACAGCCTGCAATTTCTGTCCCTACCAACTGCCTGCGCCCTTGCTGAACAGTACATGGTTGAAAGGCTGGCTTAGAAACATTAACCACCCCCCTTTCAGCTGACTTGAAAACAGAACTTGAAGCCTCCGGAAATTTCACAGCAGTTCGAACATTTCTCCCCCCAGATTTAAGTGGAGTAGTCTTATTCATTTTAACACTAGGTTCAGATTGGGCAGAATGAAAACCGGTTCTTAAATCCTCAGAGCAGGGGTTCACAGGGTTAACAAACACAGACTCAACTACCTTTAAGTTAGTGGATTTAGATTCACTTGAATGGCAGGTAGTCTTCAGAATCTTAGGGGTGGATTTATTGTTTGTTATGTTCATGAGTTCAGGAGGTGCATGAGATAGACAGTCTTTGTTGCTCACCACTGCTGACTGTCCAGAGGAAGCGGAGCGACGGCTGCGTGAGCGTCGCTCACTCTGGGAAGAGGGAGATAAGCCAGACTGCGAATCCTCCTGCAGACCGGGCCGAAAGTCTTTCGGTGGGCCGGGCTGGGACGAAGAGGCGGGAAGTTTGTGTAGCTCCGAACGTGGAAGTCCCAAAAACAAAGCAAAGGATTGCAGTGGAGTAAGCCCAGTGTCTTCCACCACATAATCCTTCTTTCGTCGCTGCTTGCCCCTCCTGCAGGGCCTGAATTCTGAGAGCAGCGGTGGAGTGACGCCAGAAAACGGAGGAGCTACTGCCGTCGAGGGAGAGCGCTTGGCCCCTCGCATCCCTGACGGAACAGCTGATGGAACGGCGGTAGCCATCGCAGTTTGGAAGCTGCGGGACCCACCCAGAGCCAAACGAGACCCATCGAATGGTGACTCGTGCTCCCAGGCACACCTAGCCCCCTGCCTCTCCCTCTCCTTGAGGAAGGTGGAGACTGCGGGTCGCCGATACCATACGGAGTCTGCTGGATCCATTACTGGTCGCGTCGTTCTGTCAAGGCTCTGTGTGCGGGCAGGCGGAGAGGAGGATCCAAACGCAGGACTCGAACATAGATTTGAGAATCAAAACCACAGCTTTATTGCTGGCCAGAAAACAAAACATAAACCAAACATGAAAACACAAGCTGGAACACACAGGCACGGTCTGAGGGTGAACAGACGTTAACGACGCGACACTGACATAAAAACACACTGGGTTTAAATACACTGAGGGAGTCATCAAGGAATTAGAGACAGAAGGGGGACACAGCTGGGAGAAATAAGACCTAACGAGACAGGGAGAGCGAAGCCGGAATACTGACATCAGACAGGAACAAGAACCTTCAAAGTAAAACAGGAAACAAAACACACTTTACTAAGACACAGACTAGACAGAGACAGACTAGACGCTGACCAAAGTCTACTAAATAATAATCATAATCACAACAGTATCAGATCATAATATAAAAAAAACACCAAGATAACAGAAACACCAAGTACCAGAGAAACATAAAGGAAAATCCATGATGCAAAAGTACCAAAACATAATGAACTCAAAATACTGGGTCCAACGGACCCAGAACCGTGACAAAGAATGCCTTTGTTCACAAAAAGGGAATGAGAACAAAGGAAACAAGAAGCTGCTTCCTTGTTTTTGAAGTAAAACATTAGACGTGATTATAATGATGTAATAGAATATCATGGTGTGAATTCGGTGTGCTTATTTTTTAAACATTTGCTCCAGTCGTGTTATGACAATTTTGGGGGGTTGTGCATTTTCATCAAGAGTTGTAAATTTAACAAAATAACAATTGTTTTTAATATTTGGATGAAAAGCCTTGAAACCTCATTGAAAGCATGAGCTACCCTTTATCATTTTGTCTGTGAAGGTCCAGTTTTGCAGCATTTGGCTGAATCTGAGCAGAGAGTACAACCCTGTGGACAATTCGTCCTGTTTCTTATATGAGCAGTCACATCATCACTAAACTAGTAACCTGGTTTCACTTTCAACCATGCATGCTCATGCTATAACATGTCACATAACTCATATCGTATTTGATCATCTGTTTTATTTTCCATTTCAGAAAATAAAGAGCAATTCTCGTGCATCCAGGGAAACACTTTGACTTTTCCAGAAGCTTAAATGAATGCAAATTACTGTCATCTGTTAAACAGCAGGAGTGTGGTCAAAACAGTGACCACAAAATGACAACCTCACCTTTGGAAAATATTTTTCTTATTTCTGCAACGAAAGCTGTAGCACCTGTCCGTTTCTTTTAAACAGTTACAGAAAATAAAAAGGACAGTCCTATATCAGATCTCTTTGTCCAACACAAATGCTCTGTGTAAAAATAATAACACAAATACTAACTAAAAATGAGTTTGGTTGAGCAAATTACACTGGGGAGAAAAGTGCAACTGTAGTTAAAAAACTAATAATACATCGATATTAATAAAGATGTAGCTTGTAGAACTTCAGGTTGTATTGAAAAGAGTTCAGATTATTAACAACTTGTTATTTCTGCAAAACCCAATCAAATCCTCCCCAGACCTAATAAATAAATCATTTAAATTTGCTGGATGCACTCTTTGAGTCCACAGAGAGCTGGAGATTTTCCTCAGTTTCAGCTGTTTCAGTTGGGTTACACTACTGTCAAAAAAATTCAAGGAAATATGTATACACAGATACAGTGTTTTATAATTAGATTTTTTTTTTGTCTTATTCACCACTTTTTTTGCTGTTCTCTCACCTCTTTATTCACTTTCTAGCTTGGTCGACCACCACTGCTCACTTTGTACATTTTCTGTGAGCATTAGTGATAAACTGCATGTAAACAAAACAGGCATTTATAGAGGGTTTTTAAGGTAATCAATAGCCATTTTTGGAGTTTTATTTCTCAAAATTAGGCCTCATTATTATTCAAACAAGCCCTTGAGTAACTTTCACCATATGGGTCGCTTCAACCAGGTGAGCTATAGCAGCTACTTTGTACTAAGTGTTATTTTTTGATTATTTGTTCACGTACTTCTACACTTGCTTGATAATGCAAAATTCCTTTCAATATGTTTTTCATGTTTTACATGAAAAAACTTTTTTTTTTTTAAACTAAACATGACATTTTGTGCTTTTCCCTCAGTGAAAAACTTTTTTTTTATCTCTTCTTCACAAAAACATTCTAAACTCAAATGTTTCTGTAATTTAGAATGTGTTTAACCAAAACAGTTAAAGGCTTTTTGGGGGGGACTTTAGAAAGTGGGTGCTGCTCTGGCAACAAAGCAACAAACACGTGTTTGCCCATCATCTCTAAACTGGTGCAAAGAAGAGAAACCTCATCAGCTAGTTGCATGTAGAGAGGAATTGCCTCTGCAATCTGCACCTATAACTTCAGATTTCTCATCCATTCATTTATTTCATGCAGCTGTTGTGCACTCTGCATTACCCCGGGGCCTCCAAACATTTGCCTACGCCTGCAGCCTCTGCTGCCAACAACTATTACTTTCCAACCTTCAGCCTTATGTGAATGTGGGTTTGAAGCAGGAAATTGCTGAAATCAAGCATCCATGCCCTGGAGAGCAATTTGAACAGTTTTGAGCTTCTCTGATATGAATTATAAAATGCTAAAAATCTGCAGCCACTAAAATATTTATGATTGGACACTGGAAAAATAACCTATTAGAAAACAGCAAAATCTCGCGGGATGTTCAGCTTAAGGCAGACTTGCGTGAAAAATATTGATTTTAGCCACATCACAAATAACTCAGAGCCTCTTATTGAATTACATTCTATAAGGTTCAGAAATAAAGTCTTTGAAAATAAATCTAAATTAGATTGTTGTTGTTCAGATCAATATATTAGCCAGATAATTGTGATCATGATCATTCACATTATTTTACTTAGTTTAGGTTATTCTGTTAGTGTGACACTCTGTTGTTTATGTAAGAAGTCTCTTTGTGTGTCTGTTTCCACTTGTTTTCTTGTGACACTAATGAGAGTGGAGCTGTTGAAGGTGTTAAAGGTTGTTAACGATTGTTTTCAACTTTCAGTTGTTTTCATCTGTGTCCATTCACTGGTGCATATGGTCTCCACCTTATTGCTTATCTCTGTCTGTTCTCCTTGTGTATGTTTACCCATGTTTTTATTTTTGTTTGTTTTTATTTTTGTTGTTATCAACTCTTTTGTTGATTTTTTTTTTCAAGTTACTTTTGTCATTAATCACTTTATTTGCATTGCCTAGGAATTCTTACAACACACAAGAGTCTTTAGAAATACTAATTGAAAAGCAAATCCAAGGGTTGAATTTTCTGGTATTTATGGCCTGTGTTTATGGCCTGTTGCTGGTTATCCTTGGACAGACTTTATTGTCTGTACAAAGATTGGCAGATTAAAGTTGGTTTTCTCACATGCACTTCTGGGCCCTGTTTCAGGAAGCCGGTTTAGTGGAAAAACTGAGTAAGTATACCCTGAGTTAACGAAAACTCTGGGTTTTCGGTTTCACAAAGCGAGTTCAGCTGCAGCCTGAGTGAGTCACTATGACGACACACTCCGTGAAGCTAACCTGCCCCCTAGCAGGTTTACTACAACTAACCCTGACTGTCTCCGCCCCTTTGTCGGAAACCTGACTGTAGGAAGTGTCAGACATGGCGTGCCACTTCCTTGAAGAGCCAGTAGATCGTGAAGCCCAAATTCTCCGCAGAGCTCTCCGCCGGGAGAGAGTGATCAGAGCGCGTTTGGACATTTTATCATTTCCTGATGATTTCCTGTGTGAACGTTACCGTTTCTCAGCACAATCTATAATTTATTTGAATAACATCCTCAGGCCATATATTACGCATGCGACACATCGCGGACATGCTCTCAGTTCTGTACATATTATTTGTATTGCACTTCGGTTTTTTGCAAACGGGAGCTTTCTGTATAATATTGGTGACGCTGAGCACGTTTCCAAGGCTACCGTCTGTCGGGCAGTCAGGAATGTTACAGTTGCACTGAAACGTCTCCTGCACTCGTCTGTGGTGTTCCCCGGTCACAGACCCACAAGATTTATCAAAGAGGGATGCCACAAAATTGCAGGTATCAGGATGAACAGAACTTAATTCATGATGTGGTGATACTTGGACTACTACTTAAATTGCACATTTATTTTCAGGGTTCCCAGGCGTGATTGGCTGTACAGATGGCACTCACATTCCAATCATTGCTCCTTCAGTAAATGAAGGAGACTATGTGAACAGGAAGTCTTTCCACAGCATTAATGTACAGGTACATAGTTCCCTGTAGCATTTCAAACTAACAAATTATTTCATTATAGTAATGGATGCTAATTTGTGTTCTCTGCACTGTGAAGATCATATGTGATGCTGCCAACATTATCACAAATGTGGAAGCCAAGTGGCCAGGCTCTGTCCATGACTCACAAATATTCCGTGAATGTACACTGAGCACAAAATTTGGACATGGTGAGTTGAGAATACTGTAAAATATATAAAGACCAATTGCTTCAGGGACATTTGAACTGAAGTGTATCCTTCTGTCTTAGGAGAGTTCACTGGCTACTTGCTTGGTGATAGGGGGTATCCATGTTTACCCTATTTGCTTACCCCTTACCCTGACCCTGAACCGGGCCCACAGCAGCGATATAATCTGGCTAATTGCAGGACAAGAGCCAGAGTTGAAATGACTATCGGAATGCTTAAGGCCCGGTTCCAGTGCCTGCAAAGACTCAGGGTCACCCCAGAAAGGGCATGTGACATTATTGTGGCATGTGTGATTCTTCACAACATTGCCACAATTAGAGGAGAACACTGTCCTTCTGAACCAAACATCAGCAGTGATCCAAACCATGAACATCCTGACCCTCCCACGGACATACAAGATGGAAGCGCAGTCAGAGACACCATATGTCACAATCATTTCTTTTGACCCATCATCTCAACATGTTGAAAGAAGAATAAACAGATTTTTTGTTCAACTGGCTTTATTGGTCGCCTGTATTTCCTGTACACAAAGTATTAAAAGATGTAAACCTCATAAAGTGTCTCTGTTGCTTCCTCCTCTGTAACAGCTGTCAATGTTTCTTCATTATTTTCCTGTAGTAAAGAAATAAACAACATTGCTGTTCTACTGTAAACTCATATAATCTGTGGAGTATTACTCACAACTGCATGTTGGTCTGGCTCAACAGGAGGCTGCACCAGATGCAGTACACCACCACCATCAACTGATAGAATATGAGGTTTATACAGGTCACTTATAACTTACAAGGGACCAAATGGCAATTAACAAACATACCAATCACCTTACACTTCATTGTCATTATGCTCTCAAAGACAACCAAGACTGAGGGAAGGCAAAATCAGTCGGAAAATAACTTCACTACAAAATAATCCATTATGGTAAAGAGTTTATCAAATGAATGAGTAGCACTGCAAAGGTGACTGTGAAGAAAGGATGTATGCACATCATGTATTATTTTGAATTTACCCCCTATGTAGGCACTTGTGTCTTGCGGGGTTATTGACTCAGAGGATGTCCCCGCAGAGATGCCTTCGGCCACAGGGCGCCCACTGTTTTGGCTGAGGGCCAACTGCTCAGCCTCTGTGAGTGGTGGTGGTGGAGGACCCCCACCTGTTTTTCGGGCCTCCGCTTTTTTTCTGTTGGCTATAACGGGCCACATTTGAGCATACAGAGTAAGCAAATATGTACTTGTAATGTGCTCAGATAATTTCAATAAGTGCTTACAGACAGAAAATTAATGTAGCCTCTAACTGCAATTGATTTACATCGGACAAACAGACCAAGCACTATGGCTCATAATACAATTACACCTTACCTGTTTGGACTATATTTTTATATTTCATTTTTACTTGCTGCCAGGAACGTTTGGGGCCTGTTGGGTTGCACCTGCGCTCACATCACGTCACAAAATAAAATGTATAAAATAACAAATAAAATAACATATGATAAAATAACGTGTTAAATGGGTGGAAATCCCTAGATCAATGTTTAAATTAACACTCACGCATTGACTCTGTCGGCTATGTTTTGCCATGCATGCTCACTTTCTTTTGCAGCTGTCGCTGTGTTACTTTTTTCCGCAGAATTTGCATGTTATCGGCATATGCTGCCATCAGAATTTCGGCCTCAAGCGCTGTAAAATACATTGACCGCGCCTTCTTTCCCTCCGTCTCCATGGTGACTCACTTAATCTGTGCTCCACTGATCAGGGCTTTATGTATCCTCGTCCGCGCGCTTCACTTGGGGTTAAAGCAACTCCGCGTTGACTGAACTACTTGTTATCAGCCTTTCTGAAACCGAATATTCCGAGTTGGACAGTTCGGGGTTACTCAACCCTGCGTATCGTTTTTCACTCTGAGTTTTCTAAACCGGCTTCCTGAAACAGGGCCCTGTCCTTTAATTTGTAGAACAGTGTGTAGCTTTTTGCAGTCCTCGAGAGCTACACACCTGAATCAAATGCTACCTCGTTATCAAGCCTTTGCCAAACTTGATGGCACGCTGAAGATGTATTCCCATCATCTGATTCAGCTGTGTTGGAGTAGGGATGCGTCTAAAAGCTGCAGGACAGTAGCTCTCGGGGAATCTAGTTGGACACCCCCGCTCTAGCTGCTACAAAAGGATTTGGAAGAAATTTATCATCTAAAGATTAGATCAGTTCTTACTATAATTGGAGTGTTTTTGTAAGGGATCATGGATACAGTTAAAGTGCATAAACAAATAACCTACTGCAGAATAGTCACATGTTTATGTGGCTCCATGCAGATTTTAGACTGCTGAAAAAATAAATTGTGCTAAAAACATATTTTTATTTTTTTTTTAATGTTAAAGTTTGCTGGTATCTGAGTTAGCAGATATACAGTGATGGACTGCAGATAAGATCTGTGTAACTATTACAAAACCTTTGGTGCTGTAGAACATTCAGTTAATACAAGCTTGAAATAAACTCTTTTAATTGAAACATTGAAAATATTCTTTACTTTGATTTCTACCCATATGGAAAAGATGCATATAAATCTTATACAGCTTGTATCTGTCTATAAGAGTGAAAACAGATATAAGATCCCTTGAAAATTATATAATGAAACTTGTATGTTTTGGATACTTGCTAAAACAATATATGAAAGTAATGAGAAAGTGGCCACTTTCATGAGTAATCACATATAAGTTTTTACTATTTCTTTTCCATATGGGTATTTAGCTAAGAAAAAGGGACAAAATGTGTGGCTCAGTGTGACTGGTGTTGTTTGCTAAGTGTGCTAGTTTAGACGTTTTACACAGGAATTCTGTACGAACATATACAACAGCAATATGTCATGGTGGGTTTTCAGTTACATATGAGAAAGAAAAAGAACATGAAACAGTGAGTGGGGTGTGGAGACATGTAAGTGATGTGATCAAGCAGTCTGGAACACAACAATGGAGTGATGAGCTTCAGCCTCAAGCACGTTTGATTGACCTATCGAGAGTTGTTGAGGTGTAAAAGGAGTCGTTGACACACCCCACTTGACTGATGATGTCAACAGCAGACAAATAGGAGGATATACAGGGATTATTTTATTGACAAAGTCATATGTTAATTAAGTACCAGCAAGCTTTTAAAGGGTCACAGACCAGGGATGGTCACTCTGCTTTGGCCCAGTGTGTGTGCAGGCTGGAAGAGCTTCTTCATCTGCTTCTTACTTTTCAGAAACTCCTGCAAGGTAAGGATTATTCTCTGCCACAAACTATAATTTGCTGTGTAGTTCAAGTTTACCTGTTGTAGCATCTCTGCTGGTTAGATGTACTGCAATGCTGTTTTCGTCAAGTTAAGCATTTAAAGTATGGATAGATCTTTACTGACCTGTTTTAAGTAATTTTGGGAGTGAAAGTGGTTTTTCTGTTAAAACACATCTCAGATTATCCTTCATTTGTTTCTTTTTGGCTGGCTGTAGGGAATTAACGTGTGCATGAAATGCTTTGTGAAAATAATCTAGGATTGTAATAATGACTTTTTATATCCACGTTTCATGAAGCCAGACTGAGTCAGAGATTAATTTATTTGTTTGGAGATGAATACAAGGAGGCCTTGTTTTCAGTGACTCACAGGCACAAGCAAATTTCACCTCAACAAGCTTCTTTAAATTCACATTTCAGCGAATCAGTGTGATTACTCAGGGACAAAGGACTATTAATTGTAGGTCTGCGGCCTCTGCATTGGTTGAATTTGTGTAAGGAATTGAGGTGCAATGGCTCAAACAGTCAACATGAAGGTCCAGGAGCTACCATATCTGCCACCTGAAGTTTGGGTTTTGGTGTTCGGCTACTTGAACACTGAGGAAAAGCACACAGCCCGCCTCTGCTGCAGACACTTCAGAGATCTCATCGACCACCCGTCCCTGTGGAAGGATTATACAGCAGGACTCTCCAACTTTCCCCGCTACACATCTGGATTCTGGGACACCGTGCAGTGCCGTGGGGTCAGCCGTGCCACAGTGCGACATTTACGACCCAAAGATTGGAAAATCCTCAGCAAGTCCCTCCCATCACTCAACACCATTGTCTGTGTGAGGGAACGGCGATATTACAAGATGAAATACTTAGACAACCTGTGTGAATTCCCCAACCTGACGAGTCTTGGGGTACGAAACGCCACCTGGGTTGGGCCGTTACTGGTGCAGTGTCAGAGTCAGCAACTAGCCGAGCGGTTGACTCACCTCAGCGTCTGCGACATTCAGATGTCCTGCGACGACACTGTGGCGTTCATTAACAGCGTGTCACGCTTGGTTAACCTGGAGTACTTGCTGTTCCACCAGCAGGAAAGTGAAAGGCTTGAGAGGATGAGGCCAGTGCCCTCTTGCATCTTCCACAACCTGCTGCTAAGACTGAAGAAACTCAAACACTTATCCTGGGGAATGAAAGGGGAGCCACCAGTGCCACTGCCCAACAACTACTTCTACCCATTGGACCCAGAAAACCCAGGTAAGCCAGTCTCCTGATTATATTTTACACTTGCAAGCATCAGAACCAATACAGTCACTTTTTACACCTTTGACAAGAGCTTTTCATCAAGAAAATACAATATTTTCTTGACATTATGCCTTAATATTGGAACAAAACCCATCATATTGAAGTCAGTTGAGCTGCACACATGCTGCATTATTATATATATTTCACCTCTGTAATATTCTTGATGTTTATAATTGAGCGATTTGTATATATTAGTGCTATTTCTTGTAATATATTGTATTATTTAATTGGTTTAGTCTATTACTGTTACTATCTTAGACCAACTGTAACCCACATAATTTCCTTAGGAATTATTATTCTGATTAGTATTGTGAGCACACAGCCTGTTGTGCAGTATTGTGTGACTATGCTAAACTTAACTGACAGAGACTAAATGTTTAGCTAACCACCTCTTTTATCCTGTAGGAGAGTACGGCGGCCCAGAACTGATCTCTTTGGAGTTGGTCAGTTACACAGAAATCATCCTGTCGGAGGACGCGCTGAGGGGTCTGACTTCACTCAAGTCGCTTGCTGTCCACTACAGGTACCCCTGGGATGGTCTGCAGTGCAACCTCTATTCCTGGCTCAGTCATCTGCAACAGCTGGAATCACTCTCAATCATTGGTGAGTCAAAACATGCATTTAATCTTTGTAATGTGTGTAAGTGTGTGTAGTAAGCAAAAATCTGTTGTCTTGCATGCATCCTTTTTTTTTGTTTGTTTTTTAAGTGAAGCTGTGTGAAGCTCCAGGCCAAAACTGTTTTCTGTAACTTCTGTCCTGTCGTTTCTTTCCTTATAGGAGGGACTTTTCTTCCCTCTTATACGGAAGACCTTCCATCCCAGGTGACCAGTCTGACACTGCGAACATCCATATGCATGTGCCAGATGAGCTCCATTGCATCTCAACTCAAGCAAGTTGAGCATCTGGACATAGATCAGAACCGCTATGCTGATAGTCTCTGCAAACAGCTTCCTACACTGTTTCCTCAACTCAAGACTCTTAGGATACGGTATGCCCAGCAGATTTTTATTTATATTACTATTACAAAGTAAAAGTTCCATTTGATGGTTTATGTGTGACCTGCAGCATCAAATCATCTCACTTGAAAAAAGTGTCGTCATTTACATTTTGCTGCAAATGAAGCTTTTCTCTGTCTTGATTTCTTAATGAATGGGTGAATGACTGAATGTAGTGTAAAGCGCTTTGGGGTCCTATGGACTAGAAAAGCGCTATACAAATGCAGGCCATTTACCATTTACCATTTAAGTACAACTGAAACACTACAGAAAATCGTGTCAACAAGTTCCCATTATGGGTCTATCGTTGCCAACACGCAACTAGAGCTGACGTTTTTTTCCCTGTCTTGTCTTCTGTAGCTTCCACCGTGAGGAACCAACAAGAGACCTGCTGTTCCTCAACAAGCTGCGACACCTGGAGCGACTGGAGCTGATCAAGAGACAGACATACATTCTTATAAGTGACGAAAACAAAACTTGGCCGAGTCCATCTGTGGAGGGACTGATCAAGGAGCTGCAGGAGATCTCCAGGAACAGGTTCAGCATCGTGACCACAATGCCCGAAAGGAACGTTTTGCAAGAATGCGACTGCATTTGGGAAAGAGTGGAAACACGATTCTAATCCTGAGGAGTGCAAAGTGAACAATACAAACAAAAATTATATTATACAGTTTTCCTCCAGTGCCTCATGCGACTAACTGACTGGACTTTCATGTAGATGCAGCAGGTCCTCAGTTCTGTAACTGTCAGTAACCCAAGAACTCGCAATGCGTGCAACACTACCTTTAAAATAAATAAAGGTCAGAGCAAGAAGCTGCTGCTTTGTTGCTGCAGAGAACTTTACACATAGTTAAAATGATGTGATGAAATATTCTACTGGTTTTTTTAAAAGGTTTGGTTCAACCATGTTACGATGAGAAATTCTCTGGTTCTGTGAGTGTTTATGATGTTTTTTTTTCGATCAAATAAAAACTACTTTTCATGAAGAACTGCATTATTGTTTTTCTGTGAATTTAGTTATTATTTCATTCAACAGCTTTCAAATCAAAATACAGACCTCCAAGTGATTGTATAGAAAGCCTCCCTCCTCAGAAGGACATTATCAGTGTCACGCTCATGGCTAGCTGTGGAAATTCAGTTCACTTCACTTTTTTCAGCAAAAAAGACAGTAATAAAAAGAAACCCAATCACAACGACCCTGTCATGGTCCGGGTGAGTGCTGGTTTTTCCATTGTACCAGTGTTTCCACCTTGTCTACTTGGATTGGCAACACCTGTGTCTATGGGGATTTAAGACCAGGGGCCTGTTCTTCGTACCTCGCTAAGTAAGTTAGCTGGATTAGATTGTTGACGATTTCGCGTGATCCCGGATCGTTCGGTTCCCCGAAGCTCATACGGGACTTGCTGTCATAGCAACAGAGCCGTAAGCGTAAACCTGCTCGGGAGCAGGTTTACTTTATGTAAACAGGATTAGATCGCGGCCACGCAGGTATGTCCGCTTCATTTATACGAAAGCAACAGCGATATTCCACCACTGTTGTACCATAAATAAATAACATCAATGTAACTAAAGATAATGCAGCACTTGATCCTTTTATTGATGTCACACAGATACATACAGGTCATTTCCTAAAAAAGGGAAATGTACTATTAACATTCTATTACATGTATGTGATTATTACAGATGTAATTCATATTTCAGAGTAGTAATTGTAAATTACTTCGTGTACTCAAGATGAGAGACCACGGCTATAAAAGCGAAGGTGGATTTGGGAAGCCTGTCGCAGCCATGTCCTGTCCGTATACGCGAGCCACCCATTGCGGAAGGTGCAAGATTGATAAGGAGAGTCCTCAGAATTCCGCGTATATTGCGGGATAGACAGGATCCTTTAGCTCAGCGCGACAGTGTGCTCATTGAGAGATATCGATATTCCCGTGAGGGTATTATTTACTTAACCAACTTGTTGACGAGGGGGTGCAGGACCACCACCTGTCTTTTTTTCCTCTGCCCTTTTCTTGGTTGCTGTTATGAACAAACTAACAGAGTATTACAGGCCAGTATTACCTTGCCAAGAGACGAAAAGCAATCTAAGAGATAAATATTACCATTCTGTAGAATACTCCTGTATTCCACTTTTACTTGTTCCCATGTTCTTGTGGGTCCTGTTGTGGCTCTAATGTGAAAGGGGATATAATATAACATATTATAATATAATATAATGCCATATGATATTGGACAATATAGTGTCATATGATAGATCTACCCTACCGCCTACTGGTGTTGGCCAGAGGGGCCGATGGCGCGATATGGCAGCCTGGCTACAACCGTAGCTGCCTCCACCAGTGTGTGAATGTGGGAGTGAATGAATAGTGGTATCGTAAAGCGCTTTGGGTGCCTTGGAAAGCGCTATATGAACCCAATCCATTATTATTAGTATTATTATTAAATTACCTACGAGTTTGATTTGTCAGCAACTTTCTGCCAGCCCTCTCTCCTTGCTTCTGCAGCCTTTGCAGTGTTCTCTTGCGTTTTAATTAAACTCTGAAACTCCTGAAATCCCTCACTCATGAGTTCTTGCTCTGCTGCCGGAAAATACCGAGCACGCCCCTTCGACATTTTCGCCGACCAATCAGCGGGTTGCCGATCAATGTTTCTACTATCGATGCGTAGCCCCTTTTACGACACCCAGTGATGTCACATTACTGCGTCCAGCTGTACTAATCGTCAACAGCAGGCGTGTTCGGGGAACCGGATTAGCGAGCTCACGGTTAGCGCGATGGTTTGGTCTTGGATGTGTCATTTGATCTTGGATGTAGTAAGCGACGTACGAAGAACAGGCCCCAGAGCTCACTGTCTTCAAAAGCTGCAAAGCTGGAAGGAGGCAGTGGTAGTAAACCAGGGAAGGATGATACAAACTCAGGAAATTACAGGCCTATAACTTTAACATCAAATATCTGTAAAGTAATGGAGCAAATGATTAATGAAAGATTAATGTAAAAATAAATCAAAATGAGGTTGTTGTTTTTTTTCTTTTTAAAGGGAAGACAAATACAAGTGAGGACTGGAAAGGCTTACTCTGAGAGGTTTCCAGTCGAAAACGATACACCTCAAGGGAGCGTAGTGTTATGTTCTTAGTTATTTTAATGATAAATGATGTTTTTAATGATATAGAGGGTGGGATAGGGCTTTTGCTTTTTGCTGATGATGGAGCAATATGGAAGAGAGGGAAAATGTAGAGTATATTGTAAAGAAACTGCAGGGAGCAATTGGAAAAGTTGAAGAGTTGTGATATAAGTCTGGTTTTAAATTCTCAGTTGATAAGGACAAGACAATGTTTTTTTTTTGTTTTGTTTTTTGTTTTTTACAAGGAAAAGAGTTGGTGAGGATGTCAAGCTTAAGTTATATGGTCAAGAATTAGAGTGAGTAAATGTAAGTTTGAAGCTGTGGTTTGATGAAAGGGTAACATGGGGTGTACACATTCAGAAAGTGTTGGATAAATGTAAAAAAAGATTTAAAAATAATAAGGTGTTTAGTTGGGAGGGACTGGGGAGCAGATAGGAAGTCTTTGAGGGCCATATACACTGGGTTGGTTAATTTGAACTGGATCAGTTAGACATCGGTCAAAGAGTGCCATTACCAGCAATACCTCTATGTATAATTCCTAAATTCACATTATTGGACAAGAAGAATAAGGATAGGGCATTTATTTTAAACTCTCATACAGTACAGGCTTACATTGATATGTTCAAATATATACAGATGCATCAAAGAATGCAGCCAGTCAAACTGGTGTAGCAGTTGTGATCCCGGAGTTTGTGGTTGAAATGGGGAAAAGGATCAATGATGGACTTTCAGTATACAGGGAGTGCAGAATTATTAATTAATTATTAGGCAACGTCCTTTCCTTTGGCAAAATGGGTCAAAAGAAGGAATTGACAGGCTCAGAAAAGTCAAAAATAGTGAGATATCTTGCAGAGGGATGCAGCAGTCTCAAAATTGCAAAGCTTCTGAAGCGTGATCATCGAACAATCAAGCGTTTCATTCAAAATAGTCAACAGAGTCGCAAGAAGCATGTGGAAAAACCAAGGCGCAAAATAACTGCCCATGAACTGAGAAAAGTCAAGCGTGCAGCTGCCAAGATGCCACTTGCCACCAGTTTGGCCATATTTCAGAGCTGCACCATCACTGGAGTGCCCAAAAGCACAAGGTGTGCAATACTCAGAGACATGGCCAAGGTAAGAAAGGCTGAAAGACGACCACCACTGAACAAGACACACAAGCTGAAACGTCAAGACTGGGCCAAGAAACATCTCAAGACTGATTTTTCTAAGGTTTTATGGACTGATGAAATGAGAGTGAGTCTTGATGGGCCAGATGGATGGGCCCGTGGCTGGATTGGTAAAGGGCAGAGAGCTCCAGTCCGACTCAGACGCCAGCAAGGTGGAGGTGGAGTACTGGTTTGGGCTGGTATCATCAAAGATGAGCTTGTGGGGCCTTTTCGGGTTGAGGATGGAGTCGAGCTCAACTCCCAGTCCTACTGCCAGTTTCTGGAAGACACCTTCTTCAAGCAGTGGTACAGGAAGAAGTCTGCATCCTTCAAGAAAAACATGATTTTCATGCAGGACAATGCTCCATCACACGCGTCCAAGTACTCCACAGCGTGGCTGGCAAGAAAGGGTATAAAAGAAGAAAAACTAATGACATGGCCACCTTGTTCACCTGATCTGAACCCCATTGAGAACCTGTGGTCCATCATCAAATGTGAGATTTACAAGGAGGGAAAACAGTACACCTCTCTGAACAGTGTCTGGGAGGCTGTGGTTGCTGCTGCACGCAATGTTGATGGTGAACAGATCAAAACACTGACAGGATCCATGGATGGCAGGCTTTTGAGTGTCCTTGCAAAGAAAGGTGGCTATGTTGGTCGCTGATTTGTTTTTGTTTTGTTTTTGAATGTCAGAAATGTATATTTGTGAATGTGGAGATGTTATATTGGTTTCACTGGTAAAAATAAATAATTGAAATGGGTATATATTTGTTTTTTGTTAAGTTGCCTAATAATTATGCACAGTAATAGTCACCTGCACACACAGATATCCCCCTAAAATAGCTAAAACTAAAAACTACTTCCAAAAACATTCAGCTTTGATATTAATGAGTTTTTTGGGTTCATTGAGAACATGGTTGTTGTTCAATAATAAAATTATTCCTCAAAAATACAACTTACCTAATAATTCTGCACTCCCTATACACTGCTGAAATGCACACAATACTATTAGCTGTTCAGTGGGTAGAAGACATGAGGCCATTAAAAGCAGTCATTTGTTCAGACTCAAGATCGTCATTGGTCAGTCCTCATCATGGACAGCTCTAAGACTCCCTCATAGGACCCCCCACTTCCCTTTTGTGACTTTGAGCTCGAGCCCTAGCTCATGTGGTGACTCTTGGTGCTTAACCTTTTTCGTTAGTATTGCTAGTAGAAACTCATAGTATTGTTTCTTAATTTATTGTGTCTCCTTAGAAATGTTCACAGCATTTTCGTCAGCACTGCTAATAATAGCTCATAGTATAGTTTTATAGTGTCCTTCCTACAGTCATGTTCATAGTGTTTTCCTTTAGTGCTACTGATAGCATCTCACAGCACAGCCTCATAGATTATAGAGGACTTCTAGTGATTTGGTGGTTCATGAAAAGTTATGTGCTACCTTGAAAATTTGTATTGTCCTCTGAGCCGGTTATTAGGTCAGGGTCAAATTTATTTATATAGCACATTTCCAGACAGACGATGCTGCACAAAGTGCTTAACAATATAAAAATGCCTTTAAAAAGAAACAATGTAAAACAATAATAACAATATAAAACAATGATACAATACAATTTTATTTATATAGCACATTTAAAACCAGGGGTACACCAAAGTGCTTCACAGTAAGGAATAACGGTAAATGAAAATAACACAGTAAATGACACTGAACAGTAAGTCATTAAAACAAGGTAAAATAGAGAAACAAACCAAAGCATTAGTAAGTAGAGATAGGGAGAAATCATGATTATCCAGAGAAATGAGTAGCGATACAGCAATTAATGAGCAAGTCGGAAAAGCCATTTAATCCTCTAAAGGATTAAATAGAGTCAGAGGCACGAATGGTAGCAGGAAGACTAGGGATGGGTACCGGTATCCGGTGCCATGATGGCACATAAACGGTAGTAACCAGACCGAAAAGCAGCGCACATTTCGGTGCTTTATTTCCGTGCTTTTTTTTTCCTGAGCTGTGATACACTTTAGATTCTAGCCAATCATTTTACGTTTCCGAGGATAGTAGGCGGGTCCAGGTACGTACGTTCTTTTAGAGCAGAGCTACAGATTAAAAATGCCCAAGGCGAAGCGGTCAAAAGTATGGCTGTACTTCACAGCAAAAGATGCAAACTCAGCAGCCTGCAACAAGTGCTTTAAGCTGATACTGTGATACTGTCAAAGGAGGTAACACCTCAAATCCGATGAAACACCTGCCGACGCATAGCGTTTTTTTTAAAAGCCGAGAAATGCGCCGTATTTGATAGCTTGCTGCGAGACCTCACACCGTGCACATCTACTATGGGTGTGGTGCCTGTTATCGGACCCGGAGTTAGCAACATCCCCCAAAAACCCGAAGAGTAGAATCCTGGCCCCTAGCCCTGCCAGTGTAGCAGAAATGATGATGGATGATGATGGCAGCAGCAGCAGCAGCCGTTCTTCTCTGAGTGAGTAGCTAAATGTTGTTTGTGTGTAATTTACGTTGAGTAGGCTAACCACGTTATTGCATTAATGCATGTAAGGTGAACTAGCAAACATCATCATAGTTACATGCGGCTGTCTTCTTGTTTGATGGCAGATACTCCCTTCACCCTGGCCAAAAAGGCTAAAATGACCAAAGAAAAAGTGGAAAACAGTTAAACATGAGAGGTTTTTGGACAAAATTTGTGTTTTTCCATTGTTTAAGCACTGCTTCCATCCAAGAGTGATACCATATATGCCCCATAGCTGCAGAAAAGGCTAACATTGTTATCTTTTTACAAAAAACCAGCTGAATATGAGGTTTTTGGACTAATTTTGTGTTCTCCATTCTTTAAGCACCGGTTTGAGCACCGTTTAAGCACCGGCACCGTTTCAAAAGTACCGGTTTGGCACCGGTATCGGATAAAACCTAGACGATACCCATCCCTAAGGAAGACTATTCCAGAGGTTTGATGCTACAGAGGCAAAAGCACGATCACCCCTAGTTAGGGCTGGGCAATATGGCCTAAAATTCATATCGCGATATAATTTGAAGCACGTGCGGTAACGATATATATTGCGATATATTCTTTTCTTCTGTATAACATATTTTCCACACTATAAGGCACACTTAAAATCCTTTAATTTTCTCAAAAATCGAGAGTGTGCCTTATGTATGAATTCTGGTTGTGCTTACTGGCACTTCCGAGCCTTTTCCTATCGAACGCCAGATCCATCACCCACAAACTTGACGAATTGGAGCTACAGATAGCCAACACAAGCTTTGCACGTAACTGCAGCATTATTCTTATTACGGAGACGTGGCTTCACCCGCTGATTCCCGACGCTGCAGTCGAGTTAGCAGGCCGCACGCTACACCGGCATGACAGAAACAGCAACTCAGGTAAAAGCAGAGGAGGGGGGCTATGTGTTTACGTGCATAACGAGTGGTGTTGTAACAGCAGGATCATTCACACACACTGTTCTCCTGATTTGGAGGTTCTGGCAGTCTCGTGCAGACCTTTTTACATCCCGAGGGAGTTTACAGTAGTTATTGTGATAGCTGTTTATATACCGCCGGATGCTAACGTTAGCACGGCTCTCAGCCTCTTGCTCAACACCATAAACAAACAACAGCTTGCCCACCCCGATGGGGTTTTTATTGTCGCCGGCGACTTTAACAAAGCGTGCCTAAAGACTGTGCTTCCTAAATTTGTCCAGTTCGTGGACTTTGCTACGAGAGGAGAACACACTTTGGACCATGTCTATTCAAACATCAGGCATGCTTTCAGAGCGACACCCCTCCCCCACCTGGCTGGATCTGACCACCTCTGCATGTCCCTCACCCCCACCTACACCCCCCTGCTGAGAAAAACAAAGCCCCAGACAAAGACAATAAAAACCTGGCCTGAAGGAGCCCTTTCTCAACTGCAGGACTGCTTCTCAACAACTGTATGGGATTTATTCTCCAGCCACAACCTCCAGGAGTACACGGACACTGTACTCTCGTACATCAGGAACTGTGTTGACAATGTCACCGTCAACAAAAGGGTCAGGGTGTTTCCAAATCAAAAACCCTGGATGAATAGCGAAGTGCAATCCCTCCTAAAAAGCCGCAACACTGCCTTCAAGTCAGGGGACAGGGCTGCGTATAGGGCGGCCAGGGCAGACCTGAGTAGAGGCATCAGGAAAGCTAAGGCTGCCTATAGGAGGAGGATTGAAGATCACTTTGCTGACAACGACCCCAGAAAAATGTGGCAGGGGATCAATCACATTACCAACTACAGAAGCAATAACCAGGCAACATCTAGGACTGATGCCTCACTGGCTGAGGATCTAAACCGTTTCTTCGCCCGCTTTGAGACGACCAAGCCCTCAGCTGCCACACCACTTCCACCCGCCCCCAGCACTGGCACACTAACACTTAGGGAGCACCAAGTGAGGTGTGTTCCAAGGTCAGTGAATCCCAGGAAGGCGGCAGGTCCTGATGGAATACATGGAAAGGTTCTCAGAGCATGTGCTGACGAACTGACCGGAGTCTTCACTAAAATCTTCAACCTTTCCTTGTCATCAAACACCGTCCCGCCCTGCCTCAAAACCTCCACCATCATCCCCATCGCCAAGAAGACAGCTGTGGCCAGCCCAAATGACTACAGGCCTGTTGCACTTACGCCTGTAGTGATGAAGTGCTTTGAGAGACTGGTCTGTCAGCACATCAGGGCCGGTCTGCCTCCCACTCTGGACCCCCACCAATTTGCCTACAGGACAAATCGTTCCACCGAGGACGCTATCACCATAGCGCTCCACACTGCGCTGAGTCACCTGGAGCACCGAGGAAGCTATGTGAGAATGCTCTTTCTGGACTTCAGCTCAGCATTCAATCATATCATCCCGGAGACCCTGGTCCAGAAACTGTCTCACCTGGGACTCTCCACCCCCATCTGCCTCTGGATCAAGGACTTCCTGACAAATAGACCACAGTCTGTCAGACTCGGCCCCCACCGGTCCAGCACCATCACACTCAGCACCGGGTCTCCACAAGGATGTGTTTTGAGTCCCCTCCTGTTTACGCTCTACACATCCGACTGCTCCCCTACCCATCTCTCAAACACCATCATAAAGTTCGCGGATGACACCACAGTGGTTGGACTCATCTCAAGGGGGGATGAGTCGGACTACAGAGATGAGGTCAACAGACTGACTGAGTGGTGTTCAGTTAACAACCTCCAACTGAACACCACGAAAACTAAAGAACTTATCTTGGACTTCAGGAAGGGCAGAGCAGACCCGGCCCCACTTTACATTCACGGGAGCTGTGTGGAGAGGGTACACTCCATGAGGTTTCTGGGCGTGCAGATATCTGATGACCTCTCCTGGACTGCAAATACTACAGCGGTGGTTAAAAAGGCCCAGCAGCGTCTCCACTTTCTGAGAGTGCTCAGGAGGAACAACCTGGAGGAGAGGCTGCTGGTGACATTTTACAGAGCCACCATAGAGAGCATCATAACGTACGGCATAACAACATGGTATGCAGGGTGCTCAGCTGCAGACAGGAAAGTACTGCAGAGGGTCATCAACACAGCCCAGAAGATCACTGGCTGCTCTCTGCCCAGCCTGGAGGTCACTGCAAACTCTCGGTACCTCAGCAGAGCTGGCAATATCATCAAGGACCACTCTCACCCCAGCAACCAACTGTTTGAACTATTACCGTCAGGCCGACGGTACAGGTCACATAAAACCAGGACAAACAGATTCAGGGATAGCTTCTTTCCCAGAGCTATCACCGTAGTAAATAAGCACAAAAACAATTGAACCTATTCCATACCGTCACTGTCATTATATTATGCTGCTATCCTGTATATATTGTACATACTATTGTTTGAGTACTTACGATTACGACAAATGCAATCACATAGCAGGATGCTATACACGGGCCAAACTTCAGTCAGGAGAACAACTGAGCTCATTCATCCACAATACAAGGTTAGTTATTAATATACTGCAACATAGAGCAGCTGCGAGAGAATTCAACATTAATGAATCAATGTTACGGAAGTGGAGGAAGCGCAGTTTTTGGCTTTTCCCATATTTCAAAAGTGCTTCATCTCTTTGCTATGACTGTCGCCCGGCATAATTTGCAGATGATGATTGTTGTAGCCACTGCGATGCTTTCGACCAAAACAGGCGCAGCTTGATGACATCATCAACATGCGCTATCGCTATAGAGCGGTATAGTCAAAATCTCTATTGTTGGCCAAATTTATATCGTTTCTATCGTATATCGTTTATATCGCCCACCCCTACCCCTAGTCTTCAGATGGTGCCTGCGCTGGGCCAGAAGTAACTGACCAGATGATCATAAAGAACGGCTGGGAGTATAGACACTTTGACCTTGGAAATTTGGCGCAACTGGAAAAGGCCAGATTTAACCATTGAGGAAACCTGTTTATCCAGCTTAAATGAACTATCCAGGCAAACACCTAGATTACTTACAGTATCTGTAAGAAAGCAAGCAAAGGGACCAAATCGTGCAGCTAGCTGGTCTCATGGAGTGTGACTTTCAAACACCATAAGCTCAGCTTTCTTCTCATTTAAAATGAGAGAATTAGCTGACAGCCACTCTGTAACCTCTTTCAAGCAGTCAGGCTCAATGAAGCTGGCAGGTCATCAGACAATTGGAAACAGATTTGAATGTCGTCAGGATAATTGGACGTTATTGGACTCATCTCGGACGGGGATGAGTCTGCCTACAGGAGGGAGGTTGAACGTCTGGTGTCCTGGTGCAGCCACAACAACCTGGTGCTGAATGCCCAGAAGACAGTGGAGATTATTGTGGACTTCAGGAAGCACACAGCCCCACTCCCCCCCCCCATCATCCTGACTGACACCCCCATCACCTCTGTGGACTCATTCCGCTTCCTGGGTACCACCATCACCCAGGACCTGAAGTGGGAGCCCACCATCACCTCCGTCATCAAGAAAGCCCAGCAGAGAATGTACTTCCTGAGGCAGCTGAAGAAATTCAACCTGCCAACACGGACGATGATGCAATTCTACACTGCAATCATCGAGTCCATCCTCACCTCCTCCATCACCGTGTGGTACGCTGGAGCCACTATCAGGGACAAACAGAGACTGCAGCGTGTTGTGCGCTCTGCTGAGAAGGTGATTGGCTGCAGACTCCATCTCTGCAGGACCTGTACACCTCCAGGACACTGGGGCGTGCAGCTCGGATCTCAGCTGACCCTTCTCACCCTGGACACAGTCTGTTTGACCTGCTCCCCCCAGGCAGGAGGCTCCGGTCCATTCGCACCAGAACCTCTCGCCATAAGAACAGTTTCTTCCCCTCTGCTGTTGGACACATGAACAATAACCGTATGACTGTTCCCACCACTAACACATGACCCTACGCTGTGTTCACTGCATCATTCCATGTTTGGCACTGATCACCACCTGCACTCATGTACATATCTATCTACTTAGCACTTTTAATTCTTATTCTTATTTATTTATTTATTTATTTATTTATTTTTTCATGTCTATTTAAGCGTAATTTATGACAGTATGTTTGCACTGAAGCACCACAGCAATTTCCTAATGTTGTAAACCTGCTCAACATTTGGCAATAAAACCCTTTCTGATTCTGATTCTAACAGTGGTAGGAGATCTGATATTTGTCAAAGATAGAACCCAGGGGTAGCATGTACAAGGCAAACATTAGCGGGCCCAGCACAGACCTCTGTGGTACTCCACAGTAAACTGGGGCAGCGGCGGACGAGTAGCAGCCCATCATGACAGAGAAAGTCCTACCCGAAAGGTAGGATTTAAACCAATTAAGGGCAGAATCCTTGATGCCTATAACATGTTCCAGTCTCTCTGTATGGACATATTGCAAATCAATTTCTCATCGGGGAAAATAAAAGTTACCGTACCATTGACAACATATATTTAGGATTTATATTTGTTGCTGTTAAACTTATTTTGTGTAATGTTGAAATCTCCCAATTCTTTGAATCTTTAGGCTGAAGGAAGGACAATACTCGGTGTATTTATGCTCAATCAACAATCATTTATTTCCATACAATTCAACACTTAAGAGCATAAGGACCATCATGATGGGGAGACATGCCTGAAGAGGGTCACAGCAAGTCTCAAAATGGTGACGGGTTGCTCAGCTTTTTATAGTCTCTAGTGGCCCCCATCTAGTCGTAAAAGCCAAAACATCACATTCTTTCTCTGTTACAGCGCCTAAGTTATGACCTCGGCAGTTGTTTCTCTGCTTTCTGTAAGGTGGGGGTATGGAATGTGGTCTGTCTATCTCCCCTGTCTTAGACACAGAGTCTCCTGCTTACAAGCTTCTCTTCATGATTCAACAATTAAGCATGTAATACATTCACAGCAGATCAAGGATACAGAGTGATGCACATTTATCTAATGAACTAATATGTGAATATGTTCCGTTAACTCAAAAGTATAACGAGAACTAAACTACATACAGCTCACACACTCTATATTAAAGGGTATAATATGATCTACAGCAGTATCATACTTCAACTACTTTGATTACATATATAAGGTAACATATAATAACAGAATAATCTAATAATTCCCCCTTTTGATCTCTTAAAAGAGATCACTTATAACATGCACTCCAGCATTGCAAGGTCCAGTTCTTCTTGATCCTGAGGCCCTCTGTCCCCCTTTAACGGGTGGACCATATGGGGGATGACCTCTGTGTTCACGCAGTTCAGATGCAAGCAAAGTTAGACTTACGACCATAACAGCAGTTACAGATGACACTCCCATCACTCCCCAATTCTCCCACAGCTTTATTTTGGTGCTCCAGTTTTCCCTCCTTTTTAATGCCACCTTATACCTTTCAAACGTACTTAGACTAGAACCTCTGTCTAAGGAGCTTTTAACCTTTATTTTTATTGCTGCAGCTACCAGTGTCTTCCAGTTGGGTGATTCTCAGCTTCTTTCTTCGACCTCCGGGGTTAGACCACCCTTTAGTCATTGCACAGTTCTGGGGATTATTCTGCCCCGATTTCAAACAAGGATCTGTGTGTTTTGGGGTCACCGCCGTGTCCCCGTCTGGTGTCTGTTCCTTTCTCTGCAAGAGACAGAAAATCAAAACACCTCTCTCCCTAGCCTTGATAATCTAATATTGTTATCCATTGTTGTTCTAATGATTCAAATTTGGTTTAAAATATTATGTTCAGGACCTATTCTAATCATAATCTATGTGTGTGTAAAAGAAATCAAAAATTAGTGAACCCTTTCTAAGTCTAACACATTATAAGCTTAAGTTTTACCATAGCTAAATTATTAAACACTCAAATTACATCATAAGATGTTCATAAAACCATTGTTTGATGTTCGGACTCAACTCCCCCTTTTTGACACACTCCCATGTGTCAATTCATTGGAGCTAGACAATAAAAAGAGAAGGTTAGTGACATCATATCTCAGAAAGTATCAGAAATTCTTCTCTCGAGTGCCGTTGCTCCAGCCTTGTCATCCCAGAGGATCCTCAATCCCGGAAATTTCCCTTCTCCTCATGTAATAAAGTCTGTCGTCCTTCCATGCCCTGGTAACTGGTCCATCCAGAGCTGTAACATTTTGAAATGTACATACAACAAGCCAAACCACACCTTGGTCACACCAACCCTTTTCTCCCCTGAAGATGTCCAACGCCATCTTAGTCTGGACCAGGGTTGTAATAGTTTTGCAATTTTCATTAGTTTTTATTTTTATTTAGCTTCGACTTCAGATTTTCAATTTTATATCAGTTTTAATCAGTTTTTACCAATTGTTTGCTAGTTTAGTTTAGTTATGATTAGTTTCAGTTATAGTTTTAGTTGTGTCTGCAATAATTAAGTGTAGCAAAATCCCAGTCCCATCATATCAGTCATGCTCTTGTGCTTATCCTTGGGTATTGTGACTATTAACTCTTGCAGCACCGGGTGCTCCTAATTTTGGTTCAAGTGAATTTATAAACTTTGTGAAGGGAATTGACTCCTCTGCACACTGGAATAAACATAATCAACATGATTCACATTTTACTGCGTGTTATTCCACCATCTTATTGATTCAAATGCTCCATCCTTATGTGGTTTGCGACATTATGTTTATCCACTCTGTCTCTAAATGTTTGAAGAATTTTCAAGTTTGGGGTCAAATTTTGAGAATTTGACCATAAGTGAAAGTTATGGTGTTATCACCCCCTTCGGGGCTTACCTTTCCCAGTTTTGATGATATTCCTCCCTATTCTTTGCAAATACCCCCTGTTGGTGGCGAGAAACTGTTGGTGTGGTCAAGTGGGTGCTATAAAAACAAAAGCTCAGGACAGAACAGTTATCAGTCATGTACTTCATACAAATTTTGCATATGTTTTATTTCATATTGATCCTCTGAGTGTAATGGTACATTTTAAGTTGAATTCATCCAAACTAAACACAATAGGTTTTTCTTTTCTCTACTTTGCTCTTGTTCTTTTGCAGTACCACATCCTATCAAATGTCCCTGTCAATTATATTCTACATTTAATAACTTACTATTTCAAGTGAGAACCTAAATCACGTGGACCAATGTTTATTATTGCATGTCTCTATTCTGAATGTGGCAAGTCATTCATAGGTATTGTTAAAGTTTTGGCGATTTTCCTCTATAAAATTTAATTGACTTTTTACAGTGGCCTGCTATGGTTAATAGTAACATATTCCAGTCATGAGTGATCTCAATAGTTTTCTCCACTGTAGCATTTGGCATTCCCAATAATATAACACAATACCTTAATCCAAACACAGCTACTATAGCACAGTTTTCTTAATGCAAACAACAGTAACTCAGCATTACCAACCCAAGAGTTAAGTCTGCAGTTCCACACTCTCATGTGAAGCCACAGTCTCCTCCTCCAGTCTCTCTTATCCTCCTGCTCCTGAAAAAACAAAACAAAGCGAAGCATCCACCCTTCTCTTGCCGGCTGGGTGAATTGTTTATTGGCATTTACTAATCCTAAAGTGGGTGCAGTCATTGTCTCAGTATCAAGTCAGTCAAAACTTTTAGTCGTCAGTCCATCACAGTCCATTCACATGCATACCTCCACACACATTCATACCAGATGTTGCTGATAATGGAGTCTCCCGCGCAACCTATTCGAGCCTCCATCACCAGCAAGATGACGTCATCATTTTAAAAGGAAAACAATTCTTTGTTCTTTTATTCTGGATTGACCCGCTGCAATCCTTTTTAGACTAAGGACTTCTCATGTGATCAGTGTCCCATATAAGTGAATTTCTCCCAAGCCAATTACAATCATGGAGAAACACACTTTGCAACTGTTTTTGTAAGAATATTTCATAGCGCTTTAAATTTCAATCTTTCAGGCCTGGTTTAAAGAGCTGATTGTTAAATCATGAACTCACAAAATATCAACATATCACCACCGGTGGATCACACCTCTCAGATTTTCTTATCTCAGTGCACTGTAACAAAAACGAAAACAGACATAACCAACAAAATACTACTAAAATAACACAAACTAGGGCCCGTTGCAGACATGTCCAAGCATAAAACTATCCCTCTCTCGCTTACGAGAAAGCACACAAGCCAAAGCTCACTGATAACATCAAGCTAGCGCTAAGCTAAAACCAAACAATCAACCAGAAATTCACAGGAACATTTTGCTTCCTGCCGGGACAATATTGTGTGGGAATGAGAACCTCAGGTGCCGTAACACCTTTTGTTCCTCCTTGAATTAATCTCAATCACAGAAAATGCCGTACTCCGACCTAAAACTTACACTATTAATTCATCATTTTCACTCTGTGCCACTGTTCCTCATCAGGGCTGTGTGAAGCACAGCAAAGAATTCAGTCAAGGCCTTGAGCCATAAACAGACATCACGCACAGACATTGTTTTCATAACCAAACCGTTTTAGACCTTATTCCTAAAATCTACATAAATGCCCTCTGGGTGACATATAACACATTCTAAGTAATCAATGGTAATCAATGGCTCCTCATAAAAATTATGCATTGGGATGTTTGTGTGCAGCATTTTGCATATCAGCATAAGCAAAGCATTCTTCATTGCATCAGCGTGTGTGTGTGTGTGTGTGTGTGTGTGTCATTTCTCACTCACTCAACGAGTGCACGTGTATTCATGTGTGTATTTCACTTCATTCTGAATCTGTGTGTGTGTGTGTGTGTGTGTGTGTGTGTGTGTGTGTGTGTGTGTGTGTGTGTGTGTGTGTGTTCGTTCATCACTTTCCTGTTCTGATGTTCTGGGTAAACCACGGCCTGAAGCATGCCCTGGGGTCCTGCCCTCCTCCTTTTCAGTCTGTTTGCGACCATTGCTGCTGCTGCTCGAAGTTCTGTCCATCCTGGTTCTGACCCCAATTGGGGCAGTCCTTTCTCCAGTGTCCATGCTCACCGCAGGTGAAACCTGCATCTTCTCCTGTGTTTTTTGTCCATTCTGAGGTGCCTTCTGACCTCAGTTACTCCTCCTGTCCCGGTCACGCCCTTTTTGCTGCCCGATCCTCCGTGTTGGTCCATCACTGTCCTGCACAGTGTAAATGCAGAGTTATCAAGGTCAGCATTCTTTTGCTCGGCCTTACTTTTCCTTCGGGCTTGGCGGGCGTCTCGTCACAGCTCTGTCAGCTGACTCAGTCTGGGAATTTCCCCGTGTAGTGAAACGGGCCTTAGGTTTAGTGCTCTCCGTCTCGGCTGCATGAGATCACATTCCTGCAGGTCTGTTGACATTTTCAGGTCGTTGTTGTGGGTCCAGCTGTTACAGCATTTGGTCAGTGTCACGTATAGGGGAGAGCAGGAGTCCAGTCAGCCTCGGCTTTCAGGGCCGGCAAAGCAGCCTGTAATTAAATATATATAGAGAAAAACAAAAACAAAACAAAAACAGACAAAAACAAAAGCAAACGAACAGGAAAATGATGTTGTGTTGGCTGTGTTATTCAGAGAGGGGAGAAACAACGGGGCAGGCCCTGTGTCAGCCTTCTCTCCCCCCTTTTGTGTTTTTTTTTTTTCTCACCATATAATCCACTCATGACCCACCAAGCTGACAGGACAACACAGGTACATATTAAAATTCTTAAGATCATGTTTAAAAGCCCAAAAATGGAATTTTCTTTCATTCAGTAATCACTTGTATCAACCAATCAGCAGAAAACATGTCACAATTTGAATCTTTTAACCCCTAAATTTGTCATGTCTTCACTGGTTGGTCAGACCAGTGTCTTTTTCTTTGAAGTTAAATTGTTGTCCTGCAACCCAGAGAGTTTATTTGTCAGTAATGTATTTATCCTTTAACAACAGGTGTATGTTAAGTTTCGCTGCTTTAGCCTTGCTGGAAAATCTTCACGTGTTCATGAGTGTAAGCTGTTTCTTCATTGCGTGTGTGTGCATTTGTAGGCAGGCAGGTTAATTTTATCTTTTCTCAAACTAGGCGTTACCTTAAAAGGAGCCTTTCTCTCAGATTTCTCTGCTTGTGTGTTTTTGTTTCACCTTTTGTTGTGATGCTCCGGACGCCTTCCCAACCTCCACAAGTCCGTTGGCCCCAATTTTATGTGTTAAAAACTTCTCTTAATTCCTCCTCTAATTCTCTCCTTGCTGCTGTCTGTTTCACAGCTGCTGATTCGTGCTGGGTGTGGTTCCCATTACCTATAATTTTGCTTCGGCCGCTGTGCTTGTGGGGGCAGTTGGTCCAGGTCCGCAGCTTCCTGTATTAACACACTAAGAGATTTATTTAATTTCATTTTCATCACTGTTAAACAGATAAGCAGGCAACACGCCTACCTTGACAGCGTCATAATTCTCCACTACACACCTCTTACTATTTCTCTTTTTAATTTTTTAATTTTTATTACACCATAGAGTAATACACCCAATTATGCCCGTCTATCTCTATGTGGCTCCAAATTCCCTCTTTATTTAATTTCACACTCGTCAGGGGACAGGCACACAACAATTTCAACCACTGAAACGAGGAATTCAACCTTTTTATATTTCTTTACTAATCTAGACTCAACCTTTGTTCGCAAAATGTGTCTTGTTCTAGTCCGGAATAAATGTGAACCCGTGATTACACGGCCGTTCCAGTGTTATTTCCGTAGCTAATGCGGGAGTCCTCAGTTCCCAAGTCGCCACCTCGGCACTTAACCTGCCTGCACGTCTACAGACAGGGGGGTTGCCAAACCATGAACAAAATTAGTTTCCACAGGTACACTAGGCATCAACCTTTGATCCTAAAATGTGTCTTTGCTCTAGCGTCCTCCTAATCAAACACATCAACCGTCACTGTGTTCACGCTTCACACTCACAAAAAACACACTCAGAGCGCGCCTCACTCACACTCAAAACAACACCTAGAGCGCGCTTTACACACAAGACAGCACCCAGAGCGCGCTTCGCAGCTTCGCACACACTCACTCAGAGCGCGCCTTCACACACACACACACAACACTTTTCCTCAGCGGGAATTTTACACAGAAACCTCTGAGCTCAACTATTAGATCTTCTTAAAGCACACTGCACCATAGACCAAAATACCCCTTTCTCTGCGCTTATGACCGCCACAACGGGGCAAAGTCGCATCATAAAAGTGATGCTTGCATCCCCGAAGTTATACCTGACATCATAAACCAGGTTTTGCTCTATGTACTTCTTGGCAAGTAAAATTTTACTTTGTTTTATGACCGCAGCCCTTAAAACTCGACTGACGCCACAAACCACCATCAAACCTCTATCCAATGTACTAAAACTAGCACCAACCACTACTGCACTTCACGGCCGCACCACCGGAACACGGCCGTATCATAAACCAAACCTACGGACGTGTTTCGCTCTCGCGTTGCCAGCGTTCAACTGCACCGTGAGCCAGCATCTGCTTTTCCTTAAATCAACTTCTATTTCATAGCCGGCAAGAGCCAGGACGTAACTGACACCATAAACAAACTTCAAACCTCGACTTCAATGTACTGAACTAATGGCCGCGTCTTCAGAAGAAATTTTAATGTACTATTGCTACAGAGGCCAGTATTAGACAAAATTAAATGTGGAAGGTAAAGTGGCTGCAAGTAGCTCAACGTAGTATCTTATTAGTTTCTCGGTAGAAGCAGTTTATTTAACACACTGGAATTCAGCCTCAACTTATGTTGTTAGTATCTCGCGCCAAAAACCAGACACCGACAAATTTACTGTGAAAATACATGTAACTCAGTGAACAGATTAATTTGGAAAGCCCAATATGCACATTTGGTATTTATAATACAACAGGCTGTGCTTACCTTTTTATATTTGGACCGGTCCTCTGTTCACCTCGCCTCACGATCTCACCAAAGGCCAAATCTGCACCTCCTCAGCACACCAAAGATCCGGGTCACACGGCACCAAGTTGTTGAAATCTCCCAATTCTTTGAATCTTTGGGCTGAAGGAAGGACAATACTCGGTGTATTTATGCTCAATCAACAATAATTTATTTCCATACAATTCAACACTTAAGAGCATAAGGACCATCATGATGGGGAGACATGCCTGAAGAGGGTCACAGCAAGTCTCAAAATGGTGACGGGTTGCTCAGCTTTTTATAGTCTCTAGTGGCCCCCATCTAGTCGTAAAAGCCAAAACATCACATTCTTTCTCTGTTACAGCGCCTAAGTTATGACCTCGGCAGTTGTTTCTCTGCTTTCTGTAAGGTGGGGGTATGGAATGTGGTCTGTCTATCTCCCCTGTCTTAGACACAGAGTCTCCTGCTTACAAGCTTCTCTTCATGATTCAACAATTAAGCATGTAATACATTCACAGCAGATCAAGGATACAGAGTGATGCACACTTATCTAATAAACTAATATGTGAATATGTTCTGTTAACTCAAAAGTATAACGAGAACTATACTACATACAGCTCACACACTCTATATTAAAGGGTATAATATGATCTACAGCAGTATCATACTTCAACTACTTTGATTACATATATAAGGTAACATATAATAACAGAATAATCTAATAGTAATTAGTAATTTAATAAGTACATTCATGCTTATAGTTGAACTAAAATTATTTTATTGCATTCGTGTTGGCTTGGTTAACTAAAACTGAATCCCTGTGCCTTAAAGGCTCGGTTTACGGTTAAAATCCCAGCATCAGGAATTTATGCAAATGAGTGCATGCGGTGCAGGTGGGGGGAGAGTTTTACTACGGTTTTCCTACCGTAGTAAGTTTACCGTAGAATAAGTTAAACCTGATCACTCCAGTAAGAAGATTTGCAAGCTGTGGAATAAATGGCTTAAAATATGGAAAATGTTTACAATTTTTAAATAAGTGCTTGTTTTGTGTAGCACACAAGTCTGGATTATAAATGATGTATCAATATTTTTCCTCATAAATAAGAGGTTTAAAAAATCCCTTTATTACTTTATAACTTAGCACTTAGTTCCTCCTACGCCGAGCGGCGCATCGGGCAGCTAGTGATCTCCATCGATGTCGGTCAGCAGTGACTGCTTCAGCTTCGTCCCAGGCAATGTCGACAGTTCTCAGATTGTCCATAAATGTTCGACGCCATGTGGTCTTTGGTCGGCCTTGCTTTCGCTTGCCAGTGCGTGGACGCCATGTCATGGCAATCTTAGCTGGGCGATGAGGGGGTAGGCGTAAAATATGTCCCGCAAAGCGAAAGCGCCTTTCTGCAACAACATCGGCTAATGGGCGGGTGCCTGCTCTTCGTAGGACCTCCTCATTTGTTATTCGGTCCCGGTAGGAAATTCTCAGGATTCGCCGCAAGCCACGTTGTTGAAGCACGTTCAGGTGTTGAATAATTGCACTTGTTGAGCGCTAGGTTTCACTAGCGTAAAGTGCAGTACTTTATAAATATTACTTTATTTATTTTTATATGCCAGTTCAATTCATTGCCATAACATAAGTGCTCATTCTTTCAGAAAAGAAAAATTGGGCCAGAAGAACCTCAGACCTGCAGCTGAAGCTCAAACGGTTAACATGAAAGATCTACCACATCTCCCACCTGAAGTTTTGATGTTGGTGTTGAGTTACCTGAACACAAAAGAAAAACATTTAGTCTGCCTCTGCTTCAACGACCTCAAAAACTCATCGACCAACCATCTCTATGGAAGGACTACACAGTGGTGTTCTTCAGACGGCCAACACCTCCTCCCAGCCCCCCTGCCCCGATGGCCAGCAGAGAACAGGGGTGTGTGAAGACCCCCAAACCTCCCTCCTCTCGCTCATGTGTAGTGTTGCTGCGTGTTGTTCTAAGGTGCATTTAAAACACAGGGGAACATGGTGCTGCTGCCAGAGAGCAGCAGGTGTTAGCATGGCCCCTCCCGAGAACCCTCAATGTCATTTGGCGTTTCTAACCTCAATCAATTTTGTTTGCACGTCACCATTCTTCCAGTCAAAGTATGATTGGAAATATTTTCCCCGTTCCATGGTTACTTGAGTCTGAGAAATGCTTTTATTGTTATTATTATTATCATTATATTTATTTTTAGCAACACACTAGTGTAATCCATGGATCTGTAGCTATTGTGATGCTTCATAGTATGAAATGTCAGTGCACCTTCTGCTGCAGAACAACAGCATCCTCGTTTTTCCCAGGTGTAACAAAGAACTCAGTCAACTTACTAGATTAATTTTTGCCTTGCACAACCTTTTATGTTTTTCTGTGTCCATGTAAGCAACAAGATCTCCGGCACCTTTGTTAGACACGCAAACGTTATGTGCCAGCTGTGCACACAGTGCACTACGCCTCCCATTTATTCCGACCGGGATGGTACGAGGGAAATTTATTTTGCAGTTTGTCTGAAAAGATGCACTTGCGCTTTGGCATCGTTTCAGTGCGCCGTTCCGCGCTCTGTCCCGTGTGTGAACGCGGAACAACCACTTTGGGGATGACGTTGCACATATGGGTCCTCTGTACGCCTGTAGGAAAACCCGGACATTTTCATCCATCTCGAAAATCCCCCCAGACAGAACGTGAAAAGTGGACATGTCCAGCGAAAAGAGGACGGTTGGTCACCCTAGACTAGGAGTTTATTTCAGTGCCCAAGATGACTACTTCAGTGTACTAAAATGTAACACGAGGAAATGGCAGAAAATCCTCTTGAGGTCAAGTGCACTGGTATATTGTGTGGATCTCTGTAATGGTTTATATTGACATCAGCAAATAAGACATTTTAGGCGCTCTTAACCTGTTATCACATTAATGTTGCTCTGACGGAATATTTATGGGGCATAGATATGCCCCCTCCTATGCAAACTTATACATGAGTCAGTGGGAACATGAGGCCCTTGCAAAATGCCCTCAGAAACTAATATTCTACTTTTTTTGGATGACATCATAGGGGCTTGGTCTCACGGTGAGGAAAAGTTTTCTGAATTTATTGACATCCTAAATAACCATCACTCCTCTATCAAGGTCAAATATGAGTTGCATCCTGCACAGGTGAACTTTCTGGACACAGTGTTTTTGGAACAACTGGATCCAAATTTGAAAAAGGTTTCTACTAAGGTTTATTTTAAACCCACAGATTCTCATGCCCTTTTACATAGAAGTAGTTATCATCCAAAACTCACTTTTAAAGGTATCATAAAATCGCAAATTATTAGATTCTACAGAATCTCCTCAAAGGATTCAGACCTTCAGGATTCAATCGGTACATTATTTCGGAGTCTGAGAAACAGGGGTTATTCCAGAAGGTTTCTTGGAGCAATTAAAAGCAGTACTCTTGCAGGGCTTAACTCTAACACGACGAATGCAGGTGGAGCCTTAGATGATTCAGGGGAAAACTTGACTCAGAATCAGGCCCAATTGGGGGAACCGAGCAGATTCATGCCATTGGTAACTACTTATTCATGCCCCTATTTACCGTTACACCATCAATTTAAAACAAACTTTAAGGAGTATACCTCCGGTTTGATACAATTTCAAAATTACAGGGTAATTTCAGCTCATAGGAGAAACAAGAACCTAAGGGACATGCTTGTTAGAGCTAAATTACCGGAACAGATAGGGAGAATAGGATCAGTGAAATCTGACCATTGGGCCTTCAAACCAAGACAGTTTATGTACAATCCTCATGGACAGACAGGGGCACCCATTCTGCAGAGAACGACCTTGAACATGAAAAACATCATTTACTGTATCTCGTGTGAAAAATGCCATCGTCTCTATGTGGCTCCATGCAGATTTTGGGCTGCTGAAAATAACTTGTGCTAAAAACAGATTTTTAAAGTTTAAAGTTTGCAGGCCTCTGAGTTAGCAGATATACAGTGATGGACTGCAGATAAGATCTGTGTAACTCTGATGAGATTACAAACCCTTTGGTGCTGTAGAATATTCAGTTATTACAAGCTTGAAATAAACTCTTTTAAATGAAACTTTTAGTGTTAACTTTTTAGGGTATGAGTCTTCCTCTGCCACTTTTCAGTCTGGGGTCCCGCAGGGCTCAATTTTAGGGCCTCTGCTTTTTTCATTATATTTACAGCCCCTGGGAACCATCCTCAGAAGGCATGGAATATCCTTCCACTGCTATGCTGACGACTGTCAGATCTATCTGCCTCTGAAGCAGAACGATGCCTTCTCTATTAAGCCACTTTTAGCATGTCTAGAAGACATTAAATCTTGGATGTCCCTAAACTTTCTAAGATGCAATTCCAGCAAAACTGAGGTCATTCTGTTTGGTCCTAGTGGACCTTGTGAACCCTCCGCTATTGATTTGGGACCCCTGGCAGAGTATTTTAAATCTGTTGTTACAAACCTGGGTTTTAAGATGGACAGTGATTTTAAATTAGATAGTCAAATTAGGGGTACTGTCAAGTCCAGTTTTTATCATCTAAGGCGCTTGGCAAAGATAAGACCTATTTTATCTCAGCCGCATCTTGAAACGGTAATCCATGCTTTTATTTCATGTCGTTTAGATTACTGTAATGCACTATATTGTGGAGTTAGTCAGCATCTTCTCTCTCGTCTGCAGCTGGTCCAAAATTCTGCTGCACGACTTTTAACCAGAACTCGTAAAAGAGAGCACATAACTCCCGTCCTGGCTTCACTCCATTGGCTGCCTGTATATCTTAGAGTTCACTTTAAAATTCTCATGTTTGTGTTTAAATGTTTAAATGGTCTTGCCCCAACTTACCTCTCTGAGCTTTTGCATCCTTACTCACCCCCCAGGTCTCTCAGGTCAGCTGACAAGCTGCTCCTGGAGGTACCCAGGTCCAAGAGGAAGCTCAGAGGGGACAGGGCCTTCTCTATTGCTGCTCCTAATCTGTGGAACAATCTTTCCCAGCACATTAGAGAGGCCCCTTCACTGTCCACTTTTAAAACACGTCTTAAAACTCATTTTTACTCTTTGGCTTATGACACAGTCTGACCCTGATTTTATTGTTTTAATCTAATGTGCTGATTTTATTGTTTTAAATGTGTTTATATATATATTACTTATCTTATATTATTATTACTATTTTTCTCATTTTTTTTAACATGCTCAATGTATCATGTTTGGCATGTCAAGTGTACAGCACTTTGTGTTCAGCTCGTGGCTGATCTGAAAGCGCTATATAAATAAATTGCTTGCTTGCTTGCTTGAAACATTGAAAATATTCTTTACTTTGATTTCTATTTAGGTAAGAAAAATTGACAAAAATGGCTGGCTCAGTGTGACTGGTGTTGTTTACTAAGTCTGTTTAGTCGTTTTACACAGGAATTCTTCATGAACACAGTGGACATATTGCAGCAAAAGCAATATGTCATGGTGGACTTTCAGATGCAGCCAACAGTTACGTATAAGAAAGAGAAAGGACATGAAACAGTGAGTGGGGTGTGGAGACATGTAAGTGATGTGATCAAGCAGTCTGGAACACAACAATGGAGTGATGAGCTTCAGCTTCAACTTCATCGACAGTTGTTGACACACCCCACTTGACTGATGATGTCAACAGCAGACAAATAAGAGGATATACAGGGATTATTTTATTGACAAAGTCATATGTTAATTAAGTACCAGCAAGCTTTTAAAGGGTCACAGACCAGGGATGGTCACTTTGCTTTGGCCCTGTGTGTGTGCAGGCTGGAAGAGCTTCTTCATCTGCTTCTTACTGGATTTGAACTTTTCAGAAACTCCTGCAAGGTAAGGATTATTCTCTGCCACAAACTATAATTTGCTGTGTAGTTCAAGTTTACCTGTTGTAGCATCTCTGCTGGTTAGATGTACTGCAATGCTGTTTTCGTCAAGTTAAGCATTTAAAGTATGGATAGATCTTTACTGACCTGTTTTAAGTAATTTTGGGAGTGAAAGTGGTTTTTCTGTTAAAACACATCTCAGATTATCCTTCATTTGTTTCTTTTTGGCTGGCTGTAGGGAATTAATGTGTGCATGAAATGCTTTGTGAAAATAATCTAGGATTGTAATAATGACTTTTTATATCCACGTTTCATGAAGCCAGACTGAGTCAGAGATTAATTTATTTGTTTGGAGATGAATACAAGGAGGCCTTGTTTTCAGTGACTCACAGGCACAAGCAAATTTCACCTCAACAAGCTTCTTTAAATTCACATGGCAACCCACAAGGACGTTGGGATAGTTATTTCATATTACAGTCTTGATGGAGGTGTGAGGCTTGCCTGAATAGTTTGGGGCAAAAATAAACACCTTTTACATAAAAAAAGAGCTTAAGTGAGGTCTTGGTCATTTTTTGTTTAGTCTGGATTGTAAATTGTTGTTGTTCCCTTTCCAGGTGCTCCTACATTTCAGCGAATCAGTGTGATTACTCAGGGACAAAGGACTATTAATTGTAGGTCTGCTGCCTCTGCATTGGTTGAATTTGTGTAAGGAATTGAGGTGCAATGGCTCAAACAGTCAACATGAAGGTCCAGGAGCTACCATATCTGCCACCTGAAGTTTGGGTTTTGGTGTTCGGCTACTTGAACACTGAGGAAAAGCACACAGCCCGCCTCTGCTGCAGACACTTCAGAGATCTCATCGACCACCCGTCCCTGTGGAAGGATTATACAGCAGGACTCTCCAACTTTCCCCGCTACACATCTGGATTCTGGGACACCGTGCAGTGCCGTGGGGTCAGCCGTGCCACAGTGCGACATTTAGGATCCAAAGATTGGAAAATCCTCAGCAAGTCCCTCCCATCGCTCAACACCATTGTCTGTGTGAGGGAACGGCGATATTACAAGATGAAATACTTAGACAACCTGTGTGAATTCCCCAACCTGACGAGTCTTGGGGTACGAAACGCCACCTGGGTTGAGCCGTTACTGGTGCAGTGTCAGAGTCAGCAACTAGTCGAGCGGTTGACTCACCTCAGCGTCTGCGACATTCAGATGTCCTGCGACGACAGTGTGGCGTTCATCAATTGCGTGTCACGCTTGGTCAACCTGGAGTACTTGCTGTTCCACCAGCAGGAAAGTGAAAGGCTTGAGAGGATGAGGCCAGTGCCCTCTTGCATCTTCCACAACCTGCTGCTAAGCCTGAAGAAACTCAAACACTTATCCTGGGGAATGAAAGGGGAGCCACCAGTGCCACTGCCCAACAACTACTTCTACCCACTGGACCCAGAAAACCCAGGTAAGCCAGTCTCCTGATTATATTTTACACTTGCAAGCATCAGAACCAATACAGTCACTTTTTACACCTTTGACAAGAGCTTTTCATCAAGAAAATACAATGATTTCTTGACATTATGCCTTAATATTGGAACAAAACCCATCATATTGAAGTCAGTTGAGCTGCACACATGCTGAATTATTATATATATTTCACCTCTGTAATATTCTTGATGTTTATAATTGAGCGATTTGTATATATTAGTGCTATTTCTTAAATTTTGGAAACTGTATTGTACTTGTAATATATTGTATTATTTAATTAGTTTAGTCTATTACTGTTACTATCTTGGACCAACTGTAACCCACATAATTTCCTTAGGAATTATTATTCTGATTACATTCATAAATACATATTGTTCTGATTAGTATTGTGAGCACACAGCCTGTTGTGCAGTATTGTGTGACTATGCTAAACTTAACTGACAGAGACTAAATGTTTAGCTAACCACTTCTTTTATCCTGTAGGAGAGTACGGCGGCCCAGAACTGATCTCTTTGGAGTTAGTCAATTACACAGAAATCATCCTGTCGGAGGACGCGCTGTGGGGTCTGACTTCACTCAAGTCGCTTGCTGTCCACTACAGGTACCCCTGGGATGGTCTGCAGTGCAACCTCTATTCCTGGCTCAGTTATCTGCAACAGCTGGAATCACTCTCAATCATTGGTGAGTCAAAACATGCATTTAATCTTTGTAATGTGTGTAAGTGTGTGTAGTAAGCAAAAATCTGTTGTCTTGCATGCATCCTTTTTTTTTGTTTGTTTTTTAAGTGAAGCTGTGTGAAGCTCCAGGCCAAAACTGTTTTCTGTAACTTCTGTCCTGTCGTTTCTTTCCTTATAGGAGGGACTTTTCTTTCCTCTTATACGGAAGACCTTCCACGCCAGATGACCAGTCTGACACTGCGAACATCCACATGCATGTGCCAGATGAGCTCCATTGCATCTCAACTCCAGCGAGTTGAACATCTGGACATAGATCAGAACCGCTATGATGATTGTCTCTGCAAACAGCTTCCTACACTGTTTCCTCAACTCAAGACTCTCAGAATACGGTATGCCCAGCAGATTTTTATTTATATTACTATTACAAAGTAAAAGTTCCATTTCAAATTCAAATTTTATTTGTCACACACACACACACACAACCATACACAGTATGACATGGGGGTGAAATGCTTGTAGCTGTACAATGCCTGACCATTAAATGACAGAAAAAAAGTTTTACAGTATTTACAATTTACAGGTTACTACAAAATTTACAAATTAACTTAGAAATTTACAGTAAAAAATGTGCAAATAGCAGAGGAGATTATAAAGATTATAAATTATAGGAAATGTGTGGTGGTGCGTGTTGTGATGTGTGTGAGAGTCCAGTCTTATAGCGATGTGTGTGGGAGAGTCCAGTCCTACACCTGGTTCAGGGCCCGAATAGCCTGGGGGAAGAAGCTCCTCCTCATTCTCTCTGTTTTGGCCTTAAGGGAGCGGAAGCCCTTCCCAGACCTCAACAGTGAGAAGAGTCCATTGTTGGGATGGGAGAGGTCCATCATAATCTTCCTAGCTTTGGTCTTGCACCGCTTGGTGTAGATGGACAGCAGGTCAGGGAGCTCTGATTGAATGATGCGTTCGGCTGAGCGCACCACTCTTTGCAGATCTCGTCTGTCCTGCTTGGTGCTGTTCCCAAACCAGGTGCAGATGTTTGCCGTCAGGACGCTCTCGATGGTGCAGGAGTAAAAGTTCTTGAGCACCTTCAGTGGCAGATGGAAGTCTTTAAGTCTTTTGAGGAAGAAGAGACGCTGACGGGCTTTCTTAACCAGGGTGTTGACATAAACCATTTGATGGTTTATGTGTGACCTGCAGCATCAAATCATCTCACTTGAGAAACTGACATAATTTACATTTTGCTGCAAATGAAGCTTTTCTCTGTCTTGATTTCTTAAGTACAACTGAAACACTACAGAAAATCGTCTCAACAATTTCCCATTATGGACCTATCGTTGCCAACACGCAACTAGAGCTGACGTTTTTTTCCCTGTCTTGTCTTCTGTAGCTTCCACCGTGAGGAACCAACAAGAGACCTGCTGTTCCTCAACAAGCTGCGACACCTGGAGCGACTGGAGCTGATCAAGAGACAGACATACATTCTTATAAGTGACGAAAACAAAACTTGGCCGAGTCCATCTGTGGAGGGACTGATCAAGGAGCTGCGGGAGATCTCCGGGAACAGGTTCAGCATCATGACCACAATGCCCGAAAGGGACGTTTTGCAAGAATGCGACTGCATTTGGGAAAGAGTGGAAACACGATTCTAATCCTGAGGAGTGCAAAGTGAACAATACAAACAAAAATTATATTATTATACAGTTTTCCTCCAGTGCCTCATGTGACTAACTGACTGGACTTTCATGTAGATGCAGCAGGTCCTCAGTTCTGTAACTGTCAGTAACCCAAGGACTCACAATGCGTGCAACACTACCTGTCACTACCAAATAAATGAAGGTCAGAGCAAGAAGCTGCTGCTTTGTTGCTGCAGAGAACTTTACACATAGTTAAAATGATGTGATGAAATATTCTACTGGTTTTTTTTAAAAGGTTTGGTTCAACCATGTTACGATGAGAAATTCTCTGGTTCTGTGAGTGTTTATGATGTTTTTTTTTCGATCAAATAAAAACTACTTTTCATGAAGAACTGTATTATTGTTTTTCTGTGAATTTAGTTATTATTTCATTCAACAGCTTTCAAATCAAAATACAGACCTCCAAGTGATTGTATAGAAAGCCTCCCTCCTCAGAAGGACATTATCAGTGCCACGCTCATGGCTAGCTGTGGAAATTCAGTTCACTTCACTTTTTTCAGCAAAAAAGACAGTAATAAAAAGAAACCCAATCACAACGACCCTGTCATGGTCCGGGTGAGTGCTGGTTTTTCCCATTGTACCAGTGTTTCCACCTTGTCTACTTGGATTGGCAACACCTGTGTCTATGGGGATTTAAGACCAGGGCCCTATTTCAGGAAGCCGGTTTAGTGCAAAGTCTGACTAAGTATACCCTGAGTTAACGAAAACTCTGGTTTTTCGGTTTCACAAAGCGAGTTCAGCTGAAGCCTGAGTGAGTCACTATGACGACACACTCCGTGAAGCTAACCTGCCCCCTAGCAGGTTTACTACAACTAACCCTGACTGACCCCGCCTCTTTGTCGGAAACCTGACAGTAGGAAGTGTCAGACATGGCGTGTCCCTTCCTTGAAGAGCCAGTAGATCTTGAAGCCCAAATACTCCGCAGAGCTCTCCGCCGGGAGAGAGTGATCAGAGCGCGTATGGACATTTTATCATTACCTGATGATTTCCTGTGCGAACGTTACCGTTTCTCAGCACAATCAATAAGTTATTTGGATAATATCCTCAGGCCATATATTGCGCATGTGACACATCGCTCAGTCCATTACATATTCTTTGTACCGCACTCCGTTTCTTTGCAAACGGGAGCTTTCTGTACAATATTGGTGACGCTGAGCACGTTTCCAAGGCTACCGTCTGTCGGGCAGTCAGGAATGTTACAGTAGCACTGAAACGTCTCCTGCACTCGTTTGTGGTGTTCCCCGGTCACAGACCCACAAGATTCATCAAAGAGGGATTCCACAAAATTGCAGGTATCAGGATGAACAAAACTCAATGCATGATGTGGTGATACGTGAACTACCACTCAAATGGTACATAAATTTCCAGGGTTCCCAGGCGTGATTGGCTGTATAGATGGCACCCACATTCCAATCATTGCACCCTCAGCAAATGAAGGAGACTATGTGAACAGGAAGTCCTTCCACAGCATTAATGTACAGGTACATAATTCCCTGTAGCATTTCACACCAACAAGTGATGGCATCATGGTAATGGATGCCAATATGTGTTCTCTGCACTGTGTAGATCATATGTGATGCTGCCAACATCATCACAAATGTGGAAGCCAAGTGGCCAGGCTCTGTACATGACTCACGAATCTTCCGGGAATGTACACTGAGCACCAAATTTGGACATGGTGGGTCGAAGTAACTGTGAAATATACAGAGACCAATTGCCACAGGGACGTTTGCACTGACATGTATTCTTCTGTCCTAGGAGAGTTCACTGGCCACCTGCTTGGTGATAGGGGGTACCCATGTCTACCCTATTTGCTCACCCCTTACCCTGCCCCTGAACCGGGCCCACAGCAGCGTTATAATCTGGCCCATTGCAGGACACGGGCCAGAGTTGAAATGACCATCGGAATGCTCAAGGCCCGGTTCCAGTGCCTTCGTAGACTCAGGGTCACCCCAGAAAGGGCATGTGACATCATTGTGGCATGTGTGATCCTACACAACATTGCCACGATTAGAGGTGAACACTGTCCAGCTGAACCAGACATCAGCAGTGATCCACACGATGAACATCCTGACCCACCCACGAACGTACAGGATGGAAGAGCAGTCAGAGACACCATATGCCACAACCATTTCCTGTGACCCGTCACCCCAACATGTTACATGACAAATACACAGATACTGTGGTCAACTGGCTTTATTGGTCACCCTGTATGTCCTGTACACAAAGTATAAATGCGTATATTAGTATGTTGTACAAACACTGACATGATTCGTCCATCTATGATCACTCCACCCACCCTTAACTGTTGTTCCAGCAGTACAATCTCCAGCTTCGACTTTTGGATCTGCAGCTGGAGGTGCACCATTTCCATGTCGCACTTTCTTATCTTCCTGGCCAGATATGTCTTATACAGCTGCTTCACAGGGAGCTATTGCAACAAAGGACATAGCATTGGCATCCATAGTACATGCCTACTTAGGTTGGTTGTAAATCAGTGCTGGACAACCCACTGTGGTAAGGTTTGTTGTAGGAGTGGCTGGACCCTCTTCCTCTTCATTTCCAGCATCACTCTGCCAGGGACATAGTAAGTCCATGGTGTCATCATAGTACCACATTGTAGTCAGTTGTTATATTTTCCACTGTACGCTGTATACCTCATAGTGTGGCTCTGTTGCGGCCTCCTCTGTAGCAGCTGTCACTGTTTCGTCATCATATGCCTGTGGTGGAGACATTTAACAACATTGCTGTTCTACTGTTGACACATGTAGTCTGTGGAGTATTACGAGTACTCACGACTGCATGTCAGTCTGGCTCAACAGGGGGCTGCACCAGATGCAGTACACCATCACCATCAACTGGAAGTATATGGGGTTCATACAGGTCACTCATGACTTATGTGGGCGCAAATGGCAATTACCAGACATACCAATCACCATACACCTCATTGTCAGTATGCTCTCAGAGACAACCGACACTGAGGGAAGGCAAAATCAGTAGGTGTCAGGGTGGAAACGCTTTTATGGGCTTTATGTTGCATTAAGGTTCATATGTTACACTTATTGGGAAAGGTACGGAATGTACTACTCGCTCTGTCTCTGGGAACAGGGAGCTCACCCTGTGAGAGGTTAACACACACACACACACATGTATGCAAAATTAAAGGACACTGCTATGCTCTTCATAAAGACGTACCACTGCAGCTCGGTGTGTGTGAGTCTCTCCCTGGGCCCTCACCCGTGCAGCACGTTAACAGTTTCCAAGTGTCTCAGTGTTGTTTATTCACCTAACTGTTTGATAACTGTCTTTCTCTGACAGTAGGACAATAACTTCACTACGACATAGTTCATTTTGGTCAAGGTGACTGTGCAGAATGGATGTATGCACGCCATGTATTGTTTTGGATTTACCCCTTATGTAGGCACTTGTGTCTTGTGGGGTTATTGCCACAGAGGATGTCCCCGCAGAGATGCCTTCAGCCACAGGGCGCCCACTGTTTTGGCTGAGGGCCAACTGCTCAGCCTCTGTGAGTGGTGGTGGTGGAGGACCCCCACCTGTTTGTCGGGCCTCCGCTTTTTTTCTGTTGGCTGTGACGGCACACATTTGGGCATGAGTAGGCAAATGTGTACTTGTGATGTGCTCAGATAAATGTGTACTTGTGATGTGCTCAGATAATTTCAATATGTGCTTACAGGAGGTATATTACTGTAGCCTCTAACCAGGGGCGGAGCGTGGGGGTGGCTTACGGGGCTTAAGCCCGGGTTGTTTTGTCAGAAGCCCGGGGTATTTTGGAGTGTAATTTTTTCATAGTTAGATGCCTGGCTGACAACTGTATAAAACAAAAAGTACACACAATATTCGAAGCACATAGTGCACACTGTGGGAATTTACGACTGTGCGTGAATCCCCCCCTGATATTGGTATGATCCAAGCTCAGGCACTAAGCGACTGAGCGAGGGGGCGGGGGGAGCTGCTGCCCGTGAGTGCGCTGTTGGAGAGACGGAGCCAGCCATACTAAGGAGAGCTTAAGTTTGAGCAGGTACCAAAGCAAATCATTCGTACCGTACAAATAATGTAAATATGACGGTGCATCACGAAAGATTGATATGAAACTGATCACTTGACCAATATTATTTTACTTGCTCTTCAAGTGAATCAACAAATGGCGAAATGAAAAGCCGAACAAATGCTATTTTTTAGAGAGTCTTAGCTTACGTGTGTTTATTTCATATTTTCAGTTCTTACCCTCCCCGACTAATTCGGTTTCAGTTATGTACTGAAATATAAGAATGGACATTAGAGGGTTCTTTCAAAGAAAAAACTCAGGTAAATGTTATTTTATATATTATGCTTTGTATGTTGTTCAGTATATTTCTATGCAAAACAAGAGGGATTTCAGTACACAGCAGGATATTCACATTTGTAACCAGATATTTACATACACTTTAGGGAGAAAACATAAAACATTTTACTGTACAACATCAATTTAGAGTAAACTTTTGTTTTAGATAAATATTGAAATATATTTTGAATTAGTTAAATGTCAGAATAAAGAGAGACAGAGCTTCTATTTTTTATCACTTTCATTAAATTTAGGAGCACATATACACTAAGTTTATTGTTAATTAATAAGAAAAACTCCAGACGATTCCATTCTGAGCTGAAGAAGCTTCTGATAGGTTAGTAGAGTCCATGTGAGTAAATTGGTGGCACAGCTGTGGATGCATATAAGGCAAAACACAGAGCCTGTTTCTGTGACATGGGAACATCAAGAGATGTCAACCAAAACACCAGGAAAAGAATCGTGGAGCTCCATAAGTGTGGCTCAATTTTGAATACAATTTGGTGCCATTTGCAATTAAAAAACACAGACAGTTTCTCTCTTTACTCTTAAAGTTAACAAATATGTTTTTATATTTATCAATCTAAAAAAATAAACATTTAGTCTGATTTGATGTTACAATTAAAAAAGTGTTTGTGTTTTGATCTGAAGAGTTTGTAAATATCTGGTTTCAACTGTATATTTGATGATTGTCAGCACAAAGAGGGAGAGAGAGGAGCAGAGATTGAGATGGAGAATGAGGACAGAACAGAGATGAACAAGAGCAGGTGAGACACACATGTTAGTCAAATGGTTGCTTACTAAAAGTATCACTGTATCATAGGTACTCATGTATCTCGTACCTAGTGTTTCTTTTTAGGTTTGCTATTTTTCAAATTCTATATTTATTAAGTTCTGCAGGCTTGTTCGCACAACAAGGCTAAATAATTATATAAACTTTTCTCAATCTAAATATTGTACTTTGGTAGAATTAAATAAATAAGTGTAGTGCAGGTCTATGATGATTTTTAGTGCTACTATCATCTAGTTCTGATTGTGGTTATGTCTTGGTTAAGTCCTCAGTAATCCTGCTTTTGAACTGTTGTAGTCCTGTTTTAATTCTGGATCAGTTCTGGGTCTGGTTGAATTGGGGTTTAGTCCCTGTGTCTTGATACAGCCCCGACTTCGTTCTGTCTTGCTGCTCAATTAAAAAACTAGTTTAAGGTGTCCTGCATGTGTGATATATATATTTCCCTATATGAAGTCATTCTTTTTTGAACAAAACTCAAAACAGAGCCTATTAATCTTTCAGTCATTTCTACACCCCCCCCCTCAAAAAAAAAAAAAAAAATCCCACATGCATACTACCCTTTAGGGCTAAGCCCCGGGTGTTTCAAATGTCTGGCTCCTCCTCTGCCTCTAACTGCAATTGATTTACATTGGACACACAGACCAAGCACTATGGCTCATAATACAATTGCACCTTACCTGTTTGGACTATGTTTTTATACTTCATTTTTACTTGCTGCCAGGAACGTTTGGGGCCTGTTGGGTTGCACCTGCGCTCACATCACATCACAACATAAAATGTATGACATAGGCAATGAAATGACATATACTGAGATGACGTGTTAAATGGGTGGTGATCCCTAGATCAATGTTTAGATTAACACTCACGCATTGACTCTGTTGGTTATGTTTTGCCATGCATGCTCCCTTTCCTTTGCAGCTGCGGCTGTGTTACTTTTTTTCTGCATGATGTGCATGCTGTCGGCATATGCTGCCATCAGAATTTCCGCCTCGAGCGCTGTGAAATACGTCGACCGCGCCTTCTTTCCCTCCGTCTCCATGGTGACTCGCTTAATCTGTGCTCCACTAATCGGGGCTTTATGTATCCTCGTGCGCGCGCTTGACTTGGGGTTGTAGCAACTCCGCGTTGATTGAACTAATTGTTATCAGCCTTTCTGAAACCGAATATTCCGAGTTGGACAGTTTGGGGTTACTCAACCGTGAGTATCGTTTTTCACTCGGGGTTTTCTAAACCGGCTTCCTGAAATAGGGCCCAGGGGTCTGTTTCAGAAAGCGGGTTTAGAAAACTCAGAGTTTTCGTTAACTCAGGGTATACTTACTCAGAGTTTGCACTAAACCGGCTTTCTGAAATAGGGCCCAGGCCTCAAGTGCCGGTGTCCTGCAGGTTTCAGATGTGTGTTGATCCAACACAGCTGATTTAAATGGCTAAATCACCACCTCAACATGTCCTGATGTCCTCCAGATGCCTGGTAATGAACTAATCATTTGATTCAGGTGTGTTGACCCAGGGTGATATCTAAAACCTGCAGGGCACCAGCACCTGAGGCCTGGAGTTGCCTACCCCCGTTCTAATGTCATATAAGCAAAACAGTCTTATATACCAATGATAAACCCTTCAATGTATATTAAGCTTTTTAAGCTTAGTGTTTGCTTTTTCTATTTTGTGTGTGTGTGTGTGTGTGTGTGCACGCATGCGCGCGCCAAGGTGGTTTGTAAGGACATTTTGCAAGAAGACATCAGCCGATGTCCTCAAATTCATTGAAAGAAAAATTGATTGGAGGGTGCTTATACTTATATAGTTGTCAAAAGCCTAAATTCTAAGTTTCAGTGAAAACAAAAAAAAGTCCTTACTATTCACAATTACTCAACTTTTGTGTATAATCTGTGTAGGATTAGGTACCCATTGTTATAGTTTTTGTTAAAAATTGTGTGTTTCACAACATGACCATAGATAAATCCTTACAACTCCTTAAAACACCACTTTCAGTGATACTAAGATGACTAAACTACTTGATCAAGCACTTAATAGATACTGTAGTTATGGTTTATTCACTCTTGACTGTTTGATGGTTAATTTTTAAACATTTATTTTATAATATTTTGCTCTTAGAATCCTTTATATTATAAACATTGTCGTGATTGTGTGTTTTTGTGTACTGTTTGATTATCTCCACTCTCTGGAGAGCATTCCTTTGTTAAAGAGGCAGTCTAAATTATTATAACTCATGGAACAATGCACCTGTGATTAATCTATTCATCAGTGAGGACTTCTTAAGAGTTGGCTTCCTCCTCTCTGGTACCAGAATGTCTTCTTAGACTGCAATATTTCACAACCGCATGTTTAGTTTCTCATAAGTGTAGAATAATAAGTATCTAGTATTACTTAGATGCTCTTTGCTTTAGCGTGTAGCTTGCAGCCTTCCTCTTCATGTGCTAGAAACATATTTGCCCCTCTATCCAGTGCTCCCTTGTGACCTTTCCCAATGCCTCCCATGCTATCCCATATGGAAAAGAAATAGAAAAAACTTATAAAAGACTTGCATCAGATGTGGCCTACTTCATATAGTGAATCATATAAGGCTTATATGATTTACCCATGAAAGTGGCCACTTTCATATATTGTTTTAGTAAGTATCCAAAACATACAAGTTTCATTTATATAATTTTTCAAGGGATCTTATATCTGTTTTCACTCTTGTATGCTTTTCATACAAGTTTCACACAAGACAGATACAAGCTGTATAAGATTTATATATATCTTTTCCATATGGGATGGCTTTTTGACACTGTTTTACTCACAGGAGATTACAGTCATGTGAAAGAGAAAATAGAAAGTGAGCCATTGGAGTCACTATCCATGGTGTAAGTACAAAGATCCATCTGTCATGGCCCTGGGTCTTTTGACCTAATGTTTTGGGTTTTGTGCGTTTTTGGCATTCTGTATTATGCTACGTCCACCTGTTATTCCAAAGGTTTATTCTATGGTCCCTGGGTTATTCTGTTTAGTTTTGTTTATTGGATTCTGTATAGCCGTGAGACCAGTTTTCCCGTGCTTCACTCGTGTACGTTAGTTTGAAGAGGAAAAAGAACTCCACGGGACTCCGATGTTAGAAGATGTAACAAAAAATTTATTCCACAGTTTGCTGATCTTACAGGAGTGGTCAGGTTTAACTTATCCTCAACAAAAAAAACCTACTACGGTAGGAAAACCTCTTTTTCTCTCTCTCCCCCCACCCGCACGCGCTCATTTGCATAATAATAATAATAATGGATACTTTATTGATCCCCATGGGGAAATTACTTGTTTTTCTCTGCATTTGACCCATTCACTCAGTGAAGCAGTGGGCAGCCCACTAAGCAGGCGCCCAGGGAGCAGTGTGTAGGGACGGTACCTTGCTCAGGGGTACCTCAGGGTAGCCGTTAAGTGGATTCGAACCGCCGACCTTCCGATCATGGGGCGACCACTTTACCTACTGAGCTATCCCTGCCCCAAATAAATCTGTGATGCCCGGATTTTAACTATAAACACAAGCCTTTAAGGCACATGTATTCACGGTACTACATAACCAAGCCAACACAGCAATAAAATAATTTTAGTTCCACCATAAACATGCATTTACTTGTTAAATTGTTATTTACACAAACAAGTTTAACAACAGCAAATATAAATACTAAAATATATGAACTATATTAACTCTGCTCCCACAGATTCCCTTCTTGGGTCTTGGCTCTTCCCCATGTCTGCTCTCTCCCTTGTGTTGCCTCGCTCCCTCTCATCCGTCTCTCCTCCACTCCCTTATCATGTTTCCTGTTTTATTGTGAAGGTCCTGTGTTTCCATGTTCATTCTGTTCAGTTTTGCTCCGCCTGTCTCGTTATGGTTATTCGTGTCAACTGTGTTCTAGTGATGGGTCGGTCGCGAACGAAATGGCTCTTAGAGCTGGTTCTTTGAAGTAAACGATGCGTTCTTATTGACAAAACAAAGGCAGAGTGTAGAGTCTACAAGAAAAGGATATCATATAGAGCCGGCTCCACAAACAGCATGCACAGGCACCTAAGAACTGTCCCCTCTTAACCCTTTAGAGCCGATCGGAGCGGGAACGCTCTGTTATGTGTAACTATTTTTAAATCCCAGTAGCACTGCAACCACGTAAGCTAGCGCAAAAATTTTTTTTGCATATGGAACCGGAGGAGTTGTACTTACATCTGATGCCATCAGCTTGTCCTAGGTCACGGTTTCCTTCCACATATAGCTTTGCAAAAACTGCATAAAAAGCGCTTGCAGGAACAAAAACATAATATTCCAGAAACACGCTTTACCGATCCGATCAGCTGTCCATAACACTTCCTACGTTGGAATAGACGTCAGCGCGAACTTTTGCATTTCCGCCATTACCTGGCCGAAACCGGAAGTGACGTCATTTTCGCGGAAATGTAGTCTTTTTTGCGATCAGGGCCTCAGGGCCTATACTGCTCTTTTTAAAAGTTATCTTTGACTTTATGACTTTCTGTGTCGTTTCTGGGATGCTTAGGACTCATATTGCACTGCTGGAAATAGTTTATTTTGATGCATATGCTGCTTTTTTGCAAATTTGCAGTATAATATTTATTTTCGTTTTTCCTGCAGTGTATAAAAATTGGTGTATTTCAAAAATAAAACTATGAAGACACTCAAAATAAATTTCCTGTGGTGGAAAACTATTTTGTGCAACTTTTTTGTATTTACAGTTTTGAGGGATAAGCCTCTTAAATTTCTCTAACTACAAATATATGTTAAAAAATCAAAAACGATTTTCAATTTTTTTGTAGTTTATTGCACTTTTTTGCAATTTATGTAATTACTATGCACTTAATGAATACATATTATTAAAATCTGGGCTATAATGGTTGTATTGATGTATAGCAACTTGAAATGCTCCCAAAAATGGCTCCACAGCATGTAAAAATATAATATAAGCTCTGGCGGACTTGGTTCTATGGTAGGTCTTAAAGGGTTAAGTGCAATGGGAAGATAAAACGCAGTCAGTTGAGTGTGATATGAATATTTCTAAATTCCAACCTTTACCTTAATTAAAGATCTGGGCGTTCTTTTCCCCCCCTTTTTTTCCCCATATTTTATTGTGCTGTGATTTGCAGTGTTTTGTGTTGTTTCACTTTAAATTTGTTTAAAAGGAAAAAGCTGAAAATTTAAAAGTTGAAATGTATGAAATGTGAACAGTTGGTTTTTGTATTTTATAATTTATGTATTACATTTTATGTGGAGTGAATAAATAAAACTATATTTACAGTGGCCCCTAGAGACAAAGCACGTACAAACTCCAAAACACAACGGAAGTGCTCCAGGATGCTAGGGGCCGTGTTGGCTTTTGTTACCTAGTGGCTACACAAGCCAGGAAGGACCAACAATCGGGTTGGGTGTGTGGTAGTAGGTAGTAACAGGTAAATTTATATATATATATATATATATATATATATATTTATTTATTTATATTCCTCCTGAGACCCAGGAAAAAAAAAGTATTTTGATTTTTTTTAATATAAATCAAGTATTGGTTTGGTAAAAAAACACATTGCAAAAACAATTTTGTTTTTAACAGATTTTATTTAAATTTTACAACATGTGCACTCCAGTGCACGAGGGGAGTTCATTGATCACGAATGTGAAACTAACAAAATTCAAGAGCTGATTAAAAAAAATTAAATGCTGCACTGAAATCTTTGTAAGCAGGATTTTAAAACATATTTACATAAAAACATCACAAAACAGTAGATCATGGGTCAACTTAGAAGTCACTGACATTTCACTGGCTGTAGGCCATTCGTCTAGGAACAACTGATTGCACTGTTTTGTTTTTTTTTTAATTTCACAAACGTCCATTCATTTATGATATCTAAGAAAGCACTGTGATTTTTTGGATACACAGAGGAACATTTGGTACTTCACACATCTCACATATGTTTTACTGTTGCACCCAAGCATTCTGCACCTGAAAGGCCTTGGGCTGTTAACCATTTCAGGCAAGTGGAGTGCACCATATTTTCTTACACTCTCATCTGGTTGGGGCTTCCTTTTCTTGATTTCTGGAGAGAACTCTTCATCACTGGTATTATCCAGGTCTTGTTCCCATGTTTGTCCCTTGTTTATCAGTTCTTCGGCCAAGAGGAGCTTGAACTCCAGGTACTGTGTATTCTTTTCAGCTTGTTCCATGGCCTTGCTGTCTTGTCGATATTGAAGCCATGAGTTGGTGATGGCCAGATCAATGAAATGAAGTATGGTGCGAACAGTCCACTTCTTGGTCTGGCTAGATCTTCTGTAGAACCTGAGCATGCAATCACATAGGTCAACCCCTCCCATGTTGATATTATATTCTGCAACCACTGCAGGTCTTGGGACTTGGATTTGTCTCTGTTCTTTCTTTGACCATCTGGAACAGGTATCCTGGGGCTCAATTCCATGAGCAGTTGATGCCATGACAACAGGCTTGTTGTCCATCCACTTGGTGACTGCTATTTCATCAGGTCTCCATACAATCATTTCTGACGAACCTCTTGGTTTTGAGCTCAGGATGTTGTCAGCAGTGAAGTGGCACTCTTTTGGGATTCGATTCTTTTGAATTGTTCCTGTACCTAGAAGGCCCCTTTCTTTAAGAGCATCCAGAAGACTGATGGTGGTAAAATACCGGTCAAAGTAGACTAGTGATCCTCTAGGAAGTGTCTCTGTTAAACGCAGGACTGCATTTCCACTTATCCCCATCTGTTGGACTTGAGTGAAGGTGTTCTTTCCCATGTAGGTTTCAAAATCAAGCACTAAACCACCTGGACTTGCAAGAACAAACACTTTTAACCCTGTTGGATTTGGCTTCCCAGGTACAAACTGACGAACTGGACAACGGCCAGTGAATGGAACAATCAGTTCATCAATACAGACCTTTGTTGGCCTGGGCAGATTGAGGCAACCTTGGAGGACCCTCTTTAGAACTGGTCTGACTTTCCACAGGGGATCCTTTTTCTTTTCGCTTTCTGGCACACTGAGATCGTCAACCACTTTCAGCGAGGACCTGATCTTGTAGAAACGATCACGTGTCATGGAATCAGCTATAATTGCGACTCTTGTTTTGGCAGCCCAGTACATTCTAATTCTCTGATATCCAAGGCATGCCATGTACACAGAGATTCCTAAAAAGGTATTGATCTCCTCTGGTGTTGTGTTTAAACTACACCCTGAATCCCGTACCATACGCTGGTTGGTGAAGAAGGACAAGTCCTGAATTAGTTTTTTATCAATGTACTGCTGGAAATACTGCTGTGGGCTCCAATCATTACGTGTCATTAGTGTGCCATCATCTCGAATTCTGCATTCTTCCAACACAGGCATGAACCTAAGATAAAGAAAAATTACTTAGCAAAACAAAAGTCAGAAAAATTATTTATACTCAAATATCCGATATAGTTCACTTAAAACACTTTTACACTATCTTTACAAGTTAAATTAATTTACTGTAAAGCATTTCTGTATGTTACTGGTACTTTTGTACTCAAAATCAAAAATTCCAGATTCTCCTACATGTTGGTTTTGGACCAGATAGGACGACGGCAGATTTCAGCTGGCCCTGTGTCTTTCTCCATTACATCTGGCCCTGCATCTTGGTCATCTTTGTCTGGTCCCTCATCTGCGTTCTCACCCTCTCCTGTCTGGCTCACATGACTCTCATCTTCTGAAAGATCTGTCTGAATTTCCCTCAATGATTCTGTTAAGAATTCTCTCTGCCTCTGTCAAAGAGCTGTCTACTAGAAAAATGTGAAATAAATATAAGTACAAAGTCCCGACGTGCACTAGAGTACACATTAATAAATTAGTCATTTGCTCTGTGAAATTAAATAAGCTTAGTTCTGAAAACTTCCTCAAATTACTTACTAGATGTTTATTTTTGGAAATTTATAAAAATATGAGTTGCAAAAATACTTTAAATGTAAATATCATGCTTACCTTTCCTTCTTCCATAAAATGTGCTTGTAGGGATGCCAGCCATTTTGAAAAGGAGCGAAAAGGATAGTTGGCAAGGCCACACCCCCACACATGTGACATCATTTTAAAGGTACACTTGTCCTCTCTAAGAAACAACAGGACTTAGCAGAGTGGCATGTAGAGTATGAGAGATACAAGCCAAAACTAAATGTGTACTACAGTGCACAAAAATGAACTGCTGGGTCTCAGGAGGATATATATATATATATATATATATATATATATATATATATATATATATATATATATATATATATATATATATATATATACACACATACATACATACATACATACATATACATACATACACACACACACACATATACATACATACACACACACACGTATACACACACACACACGTATACACACACACACACACACACACACACACACACACATACACGTATACACACACACACACACACACACACACGTATACACACACGTATACACACACACACACACACACACAGAGCCCCGTCCACCAGGGCATGAAGCAGGTATGGAGGAGATCAAAACTCCAGACATCCAGAGGCCCCCAGAACACAAGAGACCAAGGAAGACCAACAGAGGGGCAGCTGCGCCACTGTCCCAGAAAGAGCTGACGAGAGTCCCAGATGAGGGGTCACTCAGCAGCCGCGGAGCAGAAGCCAGGGGGAGTTGCAGTGATGTGCCCATGAGCATCGCCGGCAGCCAGCTGTGCCAGAGTGACCGAAGTGGCCCGAGCGAGCTCCAGGCTCCGATAAGCAGCCACCAAGGAGTGAGCCGGTGTGTACCTGGACGCCCAACCCCAGACACAAAGAACCGCACTGAGGGCGTCTGCCACTGGTAGGGGAAGTGGTGGGGGAGATAGGCCTCCATACCTTGGAGGACCTGGGATGTTCCCAGAGAGGTGGCGTCTGATACCCGACCTGACATATGGACACAGACAAACAGGCACACACATATACAAACATCCATTCCCACCCTCATGCTCTCATATGCAATTACTCAACACTCACCCAACGTGGAGACAGACATAGAGAGACACTGTACACACAATCACACTCCCCAAGCGTGCTCTAAGCCCCGGGTCTAGGTATCCTTGCCCCTGGAGGGGGAAACTGCACCCAGACCCAGGTGGTGTTACCCTTTTCCCTGGGGTGGGGAGAAACAGACCTCCCCGACTCCACAGCAGCAGGGAGGCCCCGCATTCCAGACCCCAGTCGGACGGCCAACTTCTTCTTCTAGCCCCCCCGCTCTGCCCCTCTTGTTAAATCATCAATTAACAGTTTCTGTAAAGCTGAGTTCAGTTTCACTAGCCACACTCAGACCTGATTATTACAGACCTGCTGAATGAAGAAATCCCTTAAACAGAACCTGTCTGACAAAGTGAAGTAGGCTAAAAAATTTCAAAAAGCCAACGCATCACTTCACAATCTAAAGAAACAATATGAGAAACAAAGTCATTGACATCTGTCCATTTGGGAAAGGTTACAAAGACATTTCCATTGCTTTGGGACTGCAGAGAGTCATTATCCACAAATGGAGAAGACTTAAAACAGTGCTGAACCTTCCCAGGAGCAGCCTGCCTACCAAAATTACTCTGAGAGCGCACTGCAGACTCATCCAGGAGGTCACAAGAGATGCAGCCAGAACAGCATCTAAAGAACTGCAGGCCTCACTTGTCTCAGTTAAGATCAGAGTTCATGATTCAACAATAAGAAAAAGACTGGGCAAAAATGGCATCCATGGGAGAGGTCCAAGGAAAAAACTACTATTGACCAAAAAGCACACATTTGCCAAAAAACATCTTAATGATCCCGAAGACTTTTGGGAAAATATTCTGTTGACTGACAAGACAAAAGATGAACATTTTGGAAGGTTTGAATCCAGTTACATCTGGTATCAAACTAACACAACATTTCATAAAAAGAACATTATAGCAACAGTCACACATGGTGGTGGTATGTGATGATCTGGAACTGCTTTGCTTCACGACGCCTTGCTGTAATTGATGACTTCTGTTCTCTACCAGAAAATCCTGAAGGAGAATGGCCGGCAATCAGTTCATGTCCTGAAGTGGACATGAACTGAACATGAACTCATGAAGTTCAAGAGCACTTGGGTTATACAACAGGATAATGATCTGAAACACATCAGCAAGTCCACCTTTGACTGGTTAAAAACCCTCAAAATGAAACCAAAATAAAGGTTTTGGATGGGCAGGTGACACTACCATCATTCATTGCATTTCAGATGGAGACGAGTCTGTTTACAGAGCAGAGGTGAGAGCCCTGACATGGTGTCAGGAAAACAACCTACTGCTCAATATCTTCAAGACCAAAAAGCTCATCATGGGCTACAGAAGACTGCAGAATGGAGGGCACACCCCTATTCACATTGAGGGGACAGAGGTGGAGAGAGTATGTTGCTTCAGGTTCCTCGGGATCAACATCAGTGATCTGAACTGGTCAATCGCGTGCATGTGACATTAGCTCTTCATTCCTTAGTGGCTGAGGAAATTCAGCATGGACTCTAGAATACTCACCAACTTCTACCAATGAACTATCAAGAGTATTCTGTCTGGCTGTATCACAACCTGATATGGCAGTTGTAATGCTCTTGACTGCAAAGCTCTAAAGAGAGTGGTCAGATCAATCACAAGATATTGCCATGTCTTAACTGCAAACCATCCAGGACCTCTACAGACAGCACTGTAGATCAACAGGTCCCCTCTGATCCCAGCTATACACTCTTCATGCTTCTGCCGTTGAATAGGCAGTACAGGAGCATTCAGACTCACATGAGCAGATTCAGTGTCAGTTTCTACCCGCAAGCCATCAGGCTACGAGTAAGTGCAGTTTTCCTCACTGTCCTCTACTTCAGATTCCTGCATGGCAGATAATGAAGATGCTGCAGACGCACCTAAATGTTCTTGGTTGAGCCTCCGGTTAGTTGTCACCAGCTACAGGTCAACAGCTGGCTTTGGGTCAAATGTCTCTGTGGTCTACCTTGACAGATGAATGTGCATCATGGTTGAGAGTTGAGCATTTGTCAGACGAGATCTGTGTGCAAATGTGCACAAGGGAGTCTGACTGGAGCAAGTTGCCGGACTTTTGGTACAACGCCATTGTACATAACCACATTGGCAGCAACCCCGTCTGTGCACACAGTGACCAACTTTGTTGTCCAGTCATCCAGTCCTGTGTTCTCGAAAAGCCTCACAAGTCTGTCTGTTATGGCCTGCGCAGTTCGGTCAGCACCCAGTTCAATCAGTCCAAGAAAGTCCGATGTAAACTCTCTGTTGCTAGACACAGACACAATGTAAACAATTTCCTGCTTAGCTTTTGTGATGCCCTCAGATCCATCAAAAAGCATCCCCCAAAATTCGGCAGACTGTACTTTGGCTCGTAACTCCCCACTGGTGGTGTGAGCGATGCTCTGCATGATCTGTGTGCCCCCTTCATGTGAATTAGACGCACATCCGACATTTACTCCTAGCCGCTTCAATAATGGAGTATCCTCGGAATATGAAGACATAGGGCGTGCATGCTTAGCTTTATGGAAGGTGAGGAGAAAAATATTAAACAGAGCTTGCCGCTGTTCTTCATTTTTTTTTTTCTTGTCTTGCTGTCTGTTAAGTGGGCGACTGGACATTTCTTCACAGCTAGCTTGTTTATTAGCAATGACTTGTGCCACATTCACATGTTCCTTATGTCATGGCGAATGGGGTGTGGAGGAATTAAATGAGGATCAAGCACAGGCACTTGTAGATGTGAAGGAGGTTTATTGAAAAAATAAAGCACAAGGTGGAAATGGCAAAATGGAATCAAAACTAATCTATATTGGGACCAACTAAATTACTGAACAGCAAACATAAACACGAACATGAAGGAAGGTGAGCAGATGAACCTGAAGGCAGCTGGGCGGCAGACTGAACTGCGGAGATGATTGTGGTGGAGGTGTAACAGGTGGTGGAGTGGCTGACCGAACAGAGGGTTGTGACGGAAAAATAAGTTCAGAAACAACTGTTTCAGTGAGGTTTCCCTCTTTCCCTGAATGAACCAATGCAGGGGAAGAAACAGGCAACAGAGTGAACACAATTGCTAACACTTAGTGTGGGCTCAGAAGTGACAGTCTTTGAGGCGATGGTCATGGGTGATGCAGAAAATCCATCATTATTCTTAGTGGAAACATAAAAAAATAGCCCCAGAATAAACAATTACAGAGCCAGAAGAAACAGAAAATGTGTCCTTTTCACTCACCACAGCTGGCTGCTTTAACATCCTCAAATCTGGCTGTGGGGTGACGCGAACGTCGCTTCCTCCTTGGAGATGGCTCCGACGGGCCGGTTAACTCCACGTCCCGCAGTTCAGACCGCACATCCTCCTTTGAGGCAAGCGGTAGCGGCGGGGGGTGGAGAAGATGAAGTTCGTGGAGAATGAAATCCTGAACGAGCGGGTGCAGTGAGTCCAATAGTCAGGAGTGACTGGAAATGAGTTGCTGTAGCCTGGCTTCCACAGCGCTGAGAAATCCCTCTCCCTCATGCTCCAGCCATAGGTTGACCAACCGTGAAGCAGAGTCAATTATGACCTCCTGAAGCTCCTTGGGTGGGGCGAATGCTGCTGGATCCATAATGTGGCTGGTCTGTACTGTCATGGCGAATGGGATGAGACATGTGGAGGAATTAAATGATCCAAGCGCAGGCACTCGTAGATGTGAAGGAGGTTTATTGAAAAAAAATAAAGCACAAGGTGGAAATGGCAAAACGGAACCAAAACGAATCTATACTGTTAGCATGGTGATTGAGGACTCCCAACCATTTAGCATTGTGGAGGACAAAGGATTCAAAAGATTTGTTAAATCATTCAATCCTAGCTATGTTCTCCCCACTAAAAAGGTCATAAAAGCAGTGAAAATTTAGTTTTTACAGAATAAAATGTGAACAGGCAGGACTGTGTAGCTACCCTACACACTGCTTCACAGCCACGTCGTACTTTTAAACAAAATATTTTTTCTTACCTTTAGGCCCTGAAAGTCATGGTGGAGGCCAGGTACCAGAAGATGAAGGAGAAAGCTAAGGCTAGCATTGAGAAGGCAGCAGCTGTGAGTCTGACATCAGATATGTGGACCTCCATCAACACAGAGGCCTATCTTGCAGTCACCTGCCATTTTGTTGATGAGTCCAACACATTAAACACCGTTGTTTTAGGAGTGCAATATTTTCCTAATGCACACACACTGCAGAAAATATTGCACAAGTGAAAGGCTCACTCATGACAGAATGGGCAATTACTGACAAAGTTACAAGCCTAGTAACAGATGGGGCTGCCAATATGGGGGCTTGTGCAAGGGAGCTACGACTCAAACATGCCATATGCATAGCTCACACCCTGAACTTAGTGGTGAAGAAGGCCCTTGACCAGACCCCTGAGCTCTCTGACATCTGAGCCAAGTCCAGGAAGATCGTGGGATATTTCAGGAGCAGTACCACTGCAAAGGTAAGTTCTTAAGTGGCTTAATTACAGTTTCTTTAATGCTACTCAAGTGTATAGTTCTGCTCCCTTGACAATCTAATGTATGCTTTTTTAATTGTATTTTGTAAGGAGAGGCTTTCAGTGGTGCAGGAACAACTAAGGAAGCCTCAACTCAAACTAATACAGGAGGTGGAAACCCGCTGGAACAGCACTTGTAATATGCTGCAAAGACTGTTCGAGCAAAGGGAGCCAGTGGGTGCTGCTTTGGCAAGTCTCACAACAGACATCCCACCTATTTCATCTGAGGAATTTGGTATAATTTCAGAGTGAATAGAATAATCCTTTAATTGTCCCACAAGGGGAGATTTGGGTATAACAGCAGCAAGAAAACACATATACAAACAAACAGTACACAAGACACAGAACATACACAATTTTTACATATTTACATGAAGGACAATGGTTACCAAAAACTGAGTACCATACTGTTGTTAAATTAAATAAAATTAAATACAGATAAGAGGCAACCCTGGTTATAGTGTGAATCGGTTGATAAAATAGTGCAAGATACAGCGCTGATGTAAACATCTGTTTGTTGGGAGCAGTTCTGATTGTACAGTCTGACAGCTGCAGGGAGGTAGGACCTGCGGAAACGCGTGTCTGGTTGTCCTAGCACCATTTAACGATGCAACCACTGAGCTCTCTCAGGAAGGAAAAAAAAAAAAAAAAAAAAAAAAAAAGAGTGTCTGGGTCAAAGGTCATACCTTTACTCACTATGCTTGTTCATTGCCTCAATGAACAAATGGAGAAATCACCATCCATTGGGTCTTCTCTGGCTCAGAAGCTGAGGATGCTATTGAGAGAGAAGCTGGATAAAATACAAACCATGAGCATTATGTTCCTTGCAACACTGCTGGACCCAAGGTTCAGAAAACTCAGCCCTGCAAGAGCTAGCGAAGCAGAAAAAAGACTGAAAGCCGAATGTTCTTCCGTAATGAGGGCCTCCACCACCTCCTCTTCCTCCGCACTACCACCACAGCCATCAACGTCACAAACTGTTGAGGCTGTTTCCCACGGTACTATTGTTATTGCATTTGAGTTGCATTTATATAAACTGATTGTTGGGTTTTCCTCTGTATCTATTATTGTACGATCTACTGTACAATATAAAGCGCCTTGAGGCTACTGCTGTTGTGATTTGGCGCTATATAAATAACAATTAATTGAAAATTGAATTGTTAGTATCACATAAAAACTCTCCTTATTGTTTAGGTAACAACCTGTGCCGTCGCCTGGATGAAAGTGTCAGGCAGACACAGACACAAAATGTAACAGCAGATGCGAATATTGAGGTCCAACGGTACATGATGGAGCCAAATATTGGAAGGCTGGAGGACCCCTTAAATACTGGGAGAGACAAAAATATGTCTATCCTCACTTATATAAGTTAGCACTGACATACCTGTGTACCCCTGCCTCATCTGTGCCCTGTGAGCAAATGTTTTCAAAAGCAGGGGAAATATTGTCCAAAAAAAAGAAATCGCCTACAACCTGCCACAGTGGATAAACTGTTGTTTTTAAATAAAAACCAATGATGTGTCCCCTAAACACTAATCACTGTCAATACCTCAACGTTACAAAAGCACAACCACTGTCCATACCTCAACCACACCTCACAGTAAATGATCATTTCCATTTTAAGCATTTCCAAATAATCTCCACCTGGAGATTACACACAGGTGGGGAACACAGCTGGAAGTAATTGACGAGATGAGACAAGAGAAGCTAAACTGAATACACTCACATAAGACACGGACCTTCACAATAAAACAGGAAACAAGAAGCATCTACACAAAGACCCAGACTAGACACTATACTAAACCTACAGGAATCACGAGGGCACCAGAACGAAACCTACATTAAACATGAGACACAAAACCTAAAAACAAATCCCTTAACAAGAATAAACAGAAACATAGAATTCTACTAATAATCAACAAAGCACAAGAATCAGAATACAATCCAAAATGAAACCAAAACATAAGAACTCAAAATGCTGGGTCAAAATGACCCAGAACCGTGACACCTTACTTTTTTCATGTTTGTCAAATAAAGGATGGTTAAAATTCTTTGAGCCTTTAAAAAACACACCTGCTAGATGTGGATGGGTGTGGCAAATCTTGCACCACATTTCAGTGTGCTCATTGTTAGCTTCAAGCCACGGCACATCTTGGAGCCACTTTTCTCTGGCTCCAGTTGGTGTTTCTTAGCTAGTGGCGGCACACCAAAGAAGCTGCTTAATGTCTGTTGTTTTTTGGACATTTAGCTGGTGACAAGCAACACATGTAAGGTTAAATGAGACAGTCAAGTACGCAAAGTGTCACTACGCATTCCTAATTTTTGTCACGCATGCGTACCTGCGTACCAGTCATATGCACCCCTGTCTATAACACACAGCCAAACAACTACTCACTCAATAACCACTATCAAATTATCATATCTATTCAACCTAACATACATGGTTTAGGTCATTGGGAGGAAGCTGGAGTACCTGGAGAAAACACACACATGCGCAGTTAACCCTTGTGTGGTGTTTGTATTTTTGTTAGTCAGCCAGTGTTCATGGGTCTGGTGGACCCGCTAGAGTTTTGGCTTTCCAAATTAACACTATCAAACAATTTTATGTTAAATTACTCAACAGATGTTTACTTCATCCCAATTACAAGACATATGAACAGCAAACATGGTTAATTTTTTCCCTTTACCTTTGTTAGATCACATTTATGAATTAATGTGCTTCTCGTTTTTCTTTTATATAAAATGTTATAAATAAATCAGTTATAATCAAGTGGAGTGAGTGGAAAGACACAACACATTTACACGTGAAAAAATAATTAATTGTTTAATTTTTCTTTTGAAAAAAACTGAACACGGGTCTCACAGACCCGAACACCATACAAGGGTTAAAAATGCAAACTCAGCCAAGGCTTTAAACCAGAACCCTTCTGGCTGTGAGACAACAGTTCAAACCACCACACTACTGTGCCACCCATGGTAACTCATATTATAATTGATAATATAGGGACAGAAGTATGTCCTGGAATACAAATAACATATTCCACAATCTGTACTTACTTACCTAATTCTCTCCCTAACAATCAACAATACAAATTCTCCCAGCCCCCAGAAAAACTGGGTTATCATTTCCACACTGGTTAGCATTTACTCTGTCAAGTTTGTCGTTATAACTAATAACTATCCATCCATCCCATCCATCCAAGTTTGTACAGTTCTATACTGTAAACAGAGCCAATTTTACACTGTATAATTTCCATAGGATTTATTAGTTTCAGATTTTTTTAGTCATATCATATGATCTGATTTATTCTGTACTGCTAAACGAAACAATGTTTGGTTTCTCAAACTGTCCATAATTGCTAGTGATAAATTCATTGGTTTCAGGATGCACCTTCTGCATCTTCAAACAAAAAATCAGAACAAAAGTATAATAATTAAATACATTTTTCAGAAGAAAGCTACATCTTGATACATGCTTGATTACCGGCCAGTTGCACTGACCTCGGTAGTAATGAAGGTGTTTGAGAGGCTGCTGAAGAACATCATCTCCTCCTCCATCCCAGACACCACAGATTCGCTGCAGTTCGCCTACAGATCCAACAGATCTACACACCACTCTCAGCCATGTGGACAAGAAACAGGGTAACTATGTGCGAATGCTGTTTGTTGATTACAGTTCAGCGTTTAACACAATAGTGCCCTGCAGACTGTTCACAAAGCTGAGGGATCTGGGACTTAACAGCCGTCTGTGTGCATGGGTGTTGGACTTCCTCACTGGCAGAACTCAGGTGGTGAGGGTGGGCAGGTGCTTCTCCAACAGCATCACCATCAACACAGGAGCACCTCAGGGATGTGTCCTCTCGCCACTGCTCTACTCTCTCTACACTTCAGACTGTGTGGCCACCCATGGCTCCAACACCATTGTGAAGTTTGCTGACGACACAGTGGTGTTGGGTGCCATCTCCAACAACGATGAGGCGGCCTACATGGATGAAGTGAAGAATCTGGCATCGTGGTGCCAGGACAACCACCTCCAGCTGAACGTCAGCAAGACCAAGGAGCTGGTGGTGGACTTCAGAAGGGGTCAGCACAGAGACTACAAGCCCATTATCATCAATGGAGCTCCAGTGGAGAGGGTGCAGTCCTTCAAGTATCTTGGTGTCCACATCTCCTCAGACCTGACATGGGCTGCCCACATTCAGGTCCAGACCAAAAAGGCTAGGTAGCGCCTGTATCACCTACGACAACTGAGGAAGTTCAGGGTCTCTCCAAAGATCCTCAGGATTTTCTATACAGGCGCTGTGGAGAGCATCCTCACACAGAACATGACATCGTGGTTTGGGAACAGCTGTGTGAAGGACCAAAAAGCTCTCCAGAGAGTGATCCGTACAGCAGAACGCTGCTGCAGGATTGCTCTCCCCCCGCTTCAGGACACCTACACCAGGAGATGCCGGACTAGAGCAGCGCAGATACTGAAGGACCCGTCCCATCCTGGCAACAAACTGTTCCAACTTCTGCAATCTGGTAGAAGGTTCCGCATCTTCCGGGCAAGGACAGAGAGACTCAAGAGGAGCTTCTATCCCCAAGCCATCCGTGCTCTAAACACACACACCCGCCCTCTCACATCATCTATAATTGACTGAGTCAGGACTCTTCCAGACACTAAACCAAGGCACAATGTACATTTCAATTCCTTTAATTTTAAATATGTTTATATTGTCTATCCTGTAAAATAGTCAGATGTCTATTCATATTAATGTACAGAATTCACCTGCTTGCTGCTACTACTGCACATTCACCCAATGTGTGTATATATATATATATATATATATATATATATATATATATATATATATATATATATATATATATATATATATATATAATGTTTTTCCTCTACACCCCCCCCCCCCCCCCCCCCAATTTTTTTGCACATGTCGAGGAGCGTGTCAGGCTACATTTCACTGTGTGTTATACTTGTATAACTATGCATGTGACAAATAAAGAAACTTGAAACTTGAAATGCTGGTTTAACATAAGGATCTAAAATATGTCACACTATGCTGTTGGTTGAATCTCAGATTTGTTTAACCTATGCAGATGTAAGTGTAAAACCATTGCTTCAGTGGTGGACCTTGGCTGGTGGTGTGTGAGGAAACATGTTTTGCCTTATAGTGTACCTTTTCTTCAAATAAATAACTAAATACTTTTTAAAAGAGGAATTTCCTATAAACAAACAAATGTAATAAAACTCAGTCCTTCGTCACTGTAAATGTTTCACTGAAATTCCATCAAAAAAAAGTCAGAACTCTCATCACCTGACCACTTTTTATCCAATGAGCTGTTTTTCACCCCTCCCCCCTCACTTCCTGACTTCGAGTTGAGGAGTAGCAACACTTTGCTGGTGTGGAGAAGCCAACAGGTAGCTTTAAACTTTCAAATTTTGCCAGCTTTGTAGCCCAGCAACCAGTCAGATTTAGTTTTCTTGAGGTTTTTCTTTGGTGTATATTCCTTGATTAAGTTTTGTATTTCAGTGTAATTCTCATGCTAAAGCTAGCCTTTTTTGATGACACGTGTATTTAATTAGTCAAGGTTAAATACCTAGTCTAACGCACACCTTTTTAGTTAAACTGTAACATTTGAAAATACTCAGATGTTATTATTTATTCATCCCACTGTCTCCAGATTTTAAGCAATGCTGAAATATAGGTGACACGTTATTAATGAGACATTTCAGATAAGATAAGCTAACATTTAACTCTCTGGAGTGCAGATTATATGGCCAATTTACGGTGTATCAGAAACATGCGTATATAATAGTTTTTTAAAATGTGTTGATAGGCCAAGTAAAACCAGAGTTATGATACATAATTTAAGCTTTTTCCTGAAAACTGTTTTTACGTTTAGTGCAGGAAAATATAAAAACGGTATTTTCTATACATTATTGCCTCTCCTTTCCTATTGTGGTGGATAAATGAACATGAGCCGATCAAACAATTAAATCAAAAGTAGTCAAAAACAGCCAATTATACCCTTGGCTCCAGAGGGTTAAGAACACCTGTACGAGATCAGTTTTCACTGTAAACTATTTTCCTGAAATATTACATAAATTGTACTTTTTTTTTCTTTTTCTGAGACAGTGAATTGCAATGCAGCCCCCGAGAGCAAAAAGTAAACCGAAAGATGAAGCAGTAAAATTTGCATCTTTGGGGCAGGACAAAGATGGATTTGAAGTGAAATGCATAAATTCAGTAAAAGGTGAGGTACTAGGATACTTGTTGAGGATTTTTGGCACAGTCATAAGTTTAACCATTGCAGTAGACCAATGTTGAAATTTTCTATTTTCTTTGTAAGGTTGAGGAGTGTTTACTAGGTGCAACTATAACAAAGGAGACGTTGTAACCCAGAAGGAATATGAAAACAGAACAAGATTGTACCATGACGCCTTAAAGGTTTTTCTTTTTGAATTCCCGGTACAATGGAAAACAATTATGGTATGTAAATTAGAATAATTAATTTTTCAGCCTACTTTTTGCAAAAAGTTATGACGACCACATTAAGACAAACTGCTAGTTTGTTACAAATCCATATAATTAAAAATGTAATCAAATTGTTCAGCCTTTTTATAAAGCTTGTGTAATTTTGTGTCTTACATTTTTTGTTGTTTCAGCATTGATGCAGCCAGAGGGGATGGCTCCTTGGGCAGACTGGTGAATGACGATCACGTGAGCCCAAACAGCAAAATGAGGACAATCACAGTAAATGGAGAGCCTCATCTATGTTTATTTGCCATAAAGGACATCAAGCTGGGGGAAGAAACAACATACAACTACAGTGACTCTGACTGGCCATGGAGAGTAAAGGTACATATTTATATTTACATTTATCGTAGTGTAGCTACGTAACTGTATTGTATAGTCTCAACGTATCTGTGTTGAATGGATGTTAATGTACTTTTGTGTTTGCTTGCACAAGGTTTCAGAGCACCCTGACTGTCCTCAAGCTGATGTGCCCATGGCATCGTCGTCCCTTAAAGATGATGAGCAGGTGACTAATTTTCTGCTGTTGTTATTATTGCAACAAGAACACAGCAGAGTTGTTTGGATGTTGAGTGAGGGTGTTAGACACAAGTCCTATAGTGTTGGTTAATGTAAGATACCTACATTATGAGGACTGTGTGTGTTTTGGATGTGTAAGTCTACTGAAAGATGATCTCTTCCACAAAATTTTCCTGATGTTTTCCTTTTTCTTCTTCTTTTTTTTCTTTTTTTTCTGTAGAGGAGGCAAGGGGCGTGAGACTTTTATCTCTTTCTATCTTAAGACACATTACAGGGTTTTGTAATTGGAAACTGGGTTTTTTGTATGGTTGGTCTGGAAATTTTGTTTGATACTTTGTGGTGCTTGCATGGTCCTTGAGACATGGTGCTTGTAAAGTCCCTCTATAATCTGCACAAGGGACTGGAAATGTAAATGCAGTGTATGTGTTAGCATAGCATATTAATACATGTAGTGTTCTCTTTGTGTTTTTACAGATGACCTCGAGAAGCAACCCCAGAGCAGAACAATATTGAAATTGTTTTTTGGACTGTTGGGCGGATATATTATTGCCATAACTGGTCACCGAAAGGGAGTGATCATCAACATGACTATTGAGGAGGTTGAAATGGCAGAAAAAACTAAGCAGGGTGCCCGCATCATCCGTGTATGTACTAAAACTATATAAATCTAAGTATACATAGACATTTTTTTATTCAGTTGAATAAACATGTCTTTTCATGTATTAAGTTAAACAGCACAAAACTCAAAGATACCATGGGCAAGCAGCTGTCCCCCTGTACAAGAATGAGTATACCTGGTTGCAGCATTACAATCATATCAGAGAGTATGTTGAAGGCTGTTCAGAGGAACCGACTTTTTTCCACAGTTCTAGTGGAGGTGTTCTTCATAGACTACCAGTATTTTTCAAGGCAGCCTGGGAGATGATGAATCTGGGGATTGCCCCCCACCTTCAACATGCTACGTTCCTCCACTTACGTGAGAAAACCTTTCATTTTTATTTTTTGACACCCAATGAAGTAGGTTAAAGTGTCATGGGTTTTATTCATGTGGTTTCTTTTTAAAACATTATTCTTTCAGGCCAAGCGACAGTTGGGACGTAAATTTTACGACAGAGTGGCAACATTTATGTGCCATGATGCCATCACAGCCAAAAGATTTTATCAAGGTTATTTAAATAAGCTAAAGTGAAGTCATATATTTATCTATACACTTACATTTATTCATATTTAGTAATATTGCTTTGCACAGCTGAGGACCCTGCAGAGGACACACTCCAGAGCCGAGCACTGACCACCAATGCAATTGCAACATATGCAGCAAGGAAAAGGAAAAGGAGAGAGGACAGAGGATCTGTGCAGGACGAGGACAGTGAAGGATCTGAAAAGGAAGAGCAGCAGTCATCAGGAACAGAGGAGCTTTTAGACAGAACGCTCTTCCAGTGTAGCAGTAACAAGGTATGTGTGCCCTGATTCCCTTGGTAAGAGTTTTGATTGGTTGCACTTCTTTCATATATAATCATTTACTCCATCATGAACAAAACATATTTAATTTGTACCATAAACAGATGGTGAGCCCAGGTCAGGGTGAGGGTGCCGGTAGTGCCGGAGCCACAATAAACGAAACTAAACAGGATTTGAAAAAGGGGGTGGAGCATCTACAAAAAGTGACATACCAGTTGCGCAAGAGAAAAGTATGTAATGTATGTTCTTGTACTTGTTTTTAGTGTTTTCACTGATTACTAATCTTTTAGCTTTTTACTTTTACTTTTCTAAAATCAGATGGTGGTCTTTTACAAAAATGATAGGACAGATGTGGGGAAACTCACACAAGAAGACAATCCAGAAGAGGAGGAGGAGGATGAAGCGAGGGAATGGGTTCCTAAGGTGGGCAGGAAAAATCCAGCAGAGTTTCTTCTCCTGCAGTTAAAGATGTAAGTGTTTTGTTTCCAAACATCCATGAAAATGAGTAAAATATATATTTTTCTGCTCTAAAAGCAGTCTGTTAGCTCATCTGAAGATGATGGGACAGATGACTGGAAACCCACACAGGATGAATCTGAAGGCTATTCAGAAGAGGAGGAAGAACAAGAACGTAAAAGGATTCCTAAGGTAGCCATGAAAAACAAAACTGGGTGTCCTATGCCACAAAGAGAGGTGAAATTCATCCTCAGTTTCGGTGCTTCCACAATCAATCCATCAAAAATGAGCCAAACATATTGTTGTCTTCTCTGAAAACAGATGGCGGCAGCATCTGAAGAGGATGGGACACATGATAGCAGACCCACACAGGATGAATCTAAAGATGAAGCAGAACATTTGGGACAAATGATTCACAAAGTGGCCATGGAAAAGGTAAAAATTGTCCTCTGTTTCAATGCATTCAACAAAATATGTCTTTGTATTCTTTGACGTCAGATGGTCAGCTCATATGAAATATGCAAGGAGTAAAGGTATTGAAGGTACATGAGTTTAAATACCTGGAGTCAAGCATCCAAAGCAACAAGCAGTGCAAAAGGCCAGGCAGGGGATGGCAGGGCTCAAGATGCTAAGATTTTGTTTGGGAGTGACCAGAATGGAGAAGATTAGAAATGAGTGCATCAGAGAAACAGCTCATGTTGTATGGTTTGGACACAAAGTTAGAGAGGCAAAGCTGACATGATTTGGACATATGTAGAATAGGCATAGTGAATATATTGTTCCATATGGAGCTGCCAGGCAGGAGGGAAAGAGCAAGCCCTTAGAGGGAGTTCAAGGATATAGTGATGGAGGATATAGATAGGGTTGGTATGAACGAGGAGGCGGCTATGGATAGGATAAGATGGAGGCAGATGATCCACTGTAGTGACCCCTAAAGGGAGGAACCAGAAGAAGAAGAACTCAGCTTATTCGAAGAGGATGGAACATGATGGGAAACCTTCACCAGATAAATTCAAAGACAATTCAGAAAAGATGTGTTTGAGGAAGAGGTGAGTTAGCTGCAGTCCATTTTTAGTGAGGTCATGAGGAGGAGTAGAAAGCTGCAGTAAATCTAATGATCGTGCTGGTGTATGTACAATACCAGCAGTGAGTTCTGAGGACTTGGACGGTCCAAAAACTATTTGCTAACAAATCAGCACAGGCACTTATAGTGGTGCACTATTACAAAATGATTTTACTCACAAATAGGGGGCTAAAGTTCATTCCTTGCAGTTTGATTTGTTTCTAAAACCATCAATACCATGTTACGTTTCGGTGTGTCAGTGTTTTGTTTTTGCATGACTTATGTATTTCCTGCTTTACTTTGAAAGTCTGTGTTATCTTAGTGTGTTCACTTTACATTTTCCCTGTCTCGTCAGTTCTAATTTGCCCCAGCTGTGTTTCCCTCCTGTGGTCCATTTCCTGATTGCTCCCTCTATGTATTTAAACCCTGTGTTTCAGTGTGTCATGGTCGCGATCTCCCCCGTGTTGTAAATAGTTTGGTGTTTTGTTGTAAATAAATAGTCTGTTGTAAATAGTTGTGAATGGGTTTGTCAATACTTTCGTCATGGGATATTTTCGTTTTGGGGATTTTGGTGGAGAGCCTTCGTGGTTTTATTTTCCTTATCTTTGTTTTTCTACGTTGCACCCCGGTTGCCTAGGCCGGGGTGTAACAACCAACATGAAACTGGTTTATAATTTTTTTTCTTCTTCTTGCATTTCTGTGTGTTATATGTACAGGACAGGGAAACGGCGATGAGCTCATTACGATTACAACACCAAATTCCAGTTGTTACATAACAAATCTGAACATTACATCTAGATGAGCTAAAGTAACCTTGTTTTTCTTTGTCGATCATCATTTTTCAGATGCAGCAGGCCTATGTAAGCCAAGACACAGCAATGACTGTGAATAAGAGTTCAGAAAGAAGGGTGATTCACCAAACCAGATGCTTGAAGAGGCTCACTTTTCATCAGTCAACTCTCTTTGAAGACACGATACCAAGATCTGGTAACTGGAAACCAGCAGCTGTAGTAAAAATACACATTTCCTGATGTTTTCCAATGTTTTAAATGAACAGCTAAGCCACTTGATTTGAATTTAACTGAGACTGCAACTTAAAGTCAATGAGCAGTGGTTACACAGATGCTCTTTTACTCAAAAAGTATAGTCAGCCTATCAGAAAATATGCTTAAATCATGATGGGGAAACCCTGAAATGTTGGATCTTACTGTATGTATTCATGTCACATGGTCGCAGCAAATGAGTGAAGTTTCTGCATGGCATCAAAGAATTGAAAATGAATGGTATAAACTCAAGGAACTTTGTTTTTCAACAGAACTGCAAACATGATGTGGTGTATTCGTCAGAGAAGATGTTGAAAAAATGTGCCTTTTGTAATGCACATTTTCCTGCTTTCAAGTTGATTTGCGTGAAATGTAAAGGTGAGTATTCTTGTCCTTTTATTTTAGATGATTGTCAAGATATTACTCTATTAACAAGAGGAAGTTATTACCTGTAATATTTAATTTATTGTTTCTGCTGGCACATTATTTATTCACTTATCTTATGTTTTTTAAGTTACTGGCTCTGCTCTACACTACACACCAGCTTTCTTACATTTGTCTGTTTTAATTCTGTCATCTGCCAGTGTATAATAACTTGGGGTACGGTGTGTGAATTCTGCTTAACAGAATGTGAACACATTCATGAGCAAAACATTGTCAGGCTGGCAGCTTTCTAATTCTTATGGAAATATTCAACTCATTTCAATTTTAATCTGATTCTTGTGTCAAATATTAATGACACAAGTTATTCAGTAACCAGTGAAGACATACAAACAGGTTTTAGAAGTAAACTTTTAAGTTCTGCTTTCCTGACTACATCAAGCAGCATTCTGCTTTTAGTATTACCAGCTATTACAGGCCTTTTAATGGAGTAATACCAGTTTGCCAAACTACGGCAAAATAAAACTCCATCTAACCTTCAGTCATTGACTAAAAAAAATGCAACGTGGTCATTATTAGTGGACCATTAAAATCAATTTATGTAAAATAAATATTGTGACACCATTTGTTCCACTACTTTGATACTTTAGTACCAACTCGTCTCGAACATGTACAAGTTAATTACCAATTCTCAAAAACCATCCCTAAACAAATGTCTTTTGTATGATATGTAATTTTTGCTTTTGTTCTGGGAACCTAAAATCATTAAGCTGCATGGAAGTACTGGAATATCTTTTGTAATGTAAATACATAAACACGTTCTGTTTTTCATCTGTCTCGTGTAATCTTGTATCTGGCACAAGTCCTGTTACATCAAAAGCACAAGGTTTGGACTTGAACTGGTAGGTTATTGTAAGATTTTATATTGTTAAATTTTAGTACTTAAAATACATGATGTAGACTTATTTTTCATATTTTTTTTTTTCAAGATTAGTGAAGAAACTAGTTCAAGTGAAGAGATGTCAGGGGAAGAATATATACCGCATTCTAGCAGTTACTCAGACAGTTCAGCTGAAATTACCCCCCTACGTTCAAAACCTTTAAATATGCTCATAGTCGAGGATTGCAGTGAACTTTCGCCAGAAATTCAAAAAATCAGAGACAGCACAGAAATTGTCTTGGTTGAAGGGTCAGTGTCTAAAGGTGCAGATACTACAGAGAAGCAGGTGAAAACTTGCTTGCAACTTGCAATCCAAAAAATTATTGTTTCATCTGTGACAAACCACAGTCAAAATTGGCCCGACACTTGAAGACCCATGAGAAGACGAATGCTGAAGTTGCTCAAATTTTAGCACTCCCAAAAAAAACCTCAAAATATCGTAAAAAGATGCTTGAAAAAAATGAGGAATAAGGGTAACTTTAAACACAACACAGATGTTTTAACAAGTAGTAGTGGACTATTAAAACTAAAACGTACATCCAAGAAAAACTATGATGTGAAACAGTATGTGCACTAGTGATGTGCGGATTGATCCTGAAATATTGATTCCTCCGATACCAATCATTCACGTTCTAGAATCCATTCTCACATTGAAATATCGATATTTTAGTAATTTAGAGTAAATTTGTAGTTTATCATTAACAGGAACACAGTGGAAAGAAACTATAACATTGGATTGTCTACATTCAAAGGAACTACTTCCTCTTCCGCCTTTCATAGTCATGTGCGAAATACGGCTGTATAAATGTCTCGCAGCCCCTTGGCGTGCGCACTCACAACAATGGCTGAGCGTAATCGGAGTCATGTGCGGACTTATTTTACCTCCACAAACAGCTGAGACGTGGTTTGCAATACATGTGGCAAAAAAGTGCTCCAAGAGTGAGGTGTTGTGGCCATACGCTCACCGGACCTGGAGTACCTGATGATCAAGTGCCGGCCATTCTGGCTACCGACCGAATTTACAGCAGTGATTATTACGGCTGCTTACATTCCCCCACAAGCCGACACTGACCGAGCACTCATGGAACTGTACAGCGCGATCAGCAGTGAGGAAACCGCACACCCAGAGGCGACGTTTATCACAGCCGGAGAGTTTAACCCTTTAACACTTACATCACCACGGACTGCCATTTGGCTTTTTCTACCTTTAAAACCCGGAGAGCAGCCAAATGGCTTTTAGCTAAGCTTTAGCTTCAGCCAAGTGGAAGCTAAATTGGCTAGTCATTCATATGTATATTAGGTCGTTAGCTGGGAATTCTGGAGGGAGGGGAGTGGGGGTGTGTGGATGAGGGGGTGGGGGAGCTGCTAAAAGCTGTGAACTTCCTTTTGTGTTTCATCTTGATGCATTCTCAATCATCCAGGGAAATAAATCTCCAAAAGTCACCAACTTGGAGTGTTTCAGTTTGCCGTCTTAGGGAGAAATCAACACACATGGGTGTAGGTCCTTTGTTGCTGAGATTTATTGATAAAAACAGTACAAAAAACCAACCATTTGTACACATATTTATAAATAATAATAAAAAGTGAGTGAGTACATTTCAACATTATACCAGTGGTCTGATTGATGCCACAATGGAGCAAATCGAGCAAAGACTGATAAGTTCGCTGCAATTTCCAGTGTGTGGGGATCATTGGTCACCAACTGCATCACGTGCTACAACCCTGGTCTACATATCACCGTTGATGAACAGCTTTTCCCATCAAAGACTCGGTGCTGTTTCCTGCAGTATATTGCAAGTAAACCTGACAAGTTTGGGATCAAGTTTTGGGTGGCTTGCGACCTAAAATCCAAGTACATTTGCAATGTCTTCCCATATCTTGGCAAGGACCCCAATCGTCCCACTGGGGAGAGACTTTCTGAAAATGTAGTAATGAGGCTGATGGAACCATTCCTAGACAAGGGCAGAAATGTTACCACGGACATTTTTTTCACATCGCTTTCACTTGCGCAAAAACTTCTTAGACTGAAAACCACCATCCTCGGCACAGTCAACAAGATTCGCAGGGAAATTCCTCAATCCACTAGTGGATTGGCTAGTCATTCATATGTAAATGTGGTGGAGCTTGCAAGAGAGTTAGCTCATGTAGCTGAGAAGAAGGCAAGAAAAGAACAGTTGCTTCGGACACAACCCTCCACACTAGTGATGGGATTTCCGGCTCTTTTTAGAGATCCGGCTCTTTCGGTTCGGCTCACTAAAAAGAGCCGGCTCTTTCGGCTCTTCAGGTTGTTTTGTTGCTTTAATTAATTTATTATTAACAATAATATAAAATTATGCACAAAAGGAATTACTAACATAAAAACAAGTGGTTTTATTTATATATGTTTATATATAAATATATGCGGTGGCCCCTAGAGACAAAACACGTACAAACTCCAAAACACATTTCTAGCATGAACTGAACTTCCAAAGCAGAGCTACTAGATCACTTAAATTACACAATTGAAAGCATGTGTGTATTGTTTGTGTATTTATACACAGGCACTCATATATATTCAAATAATTTTAAAAAAAGTTCATTTACCTGTTATTACCACACACCAAATCCGGTCGTTGGTACTTGCTGGCTTGTGTAGCCACAAGATAACAAAGGCTCAACACTGCGCCCAGCATCCTGGAGCACTTCTGTTGTCTTTTGTACGTGTTTTGAGTTTTTATGTGCTTCTGAGTTTTTATATGCTTCTGAGTTTTTACGTGCTTCGGAGTTTGTACGTGTTTTGGAGTTTGTACGTGTTTTTACGTGTTTTGGAGTTTGTACATGCTTCAGAGTTCGTGCGTGATTTGAAGTTTGTATGTGCTTTGTCTCTAGGAGCCACCGTAAATATACTTTTATTTATTCACTCCACATAAAATGTAATAAATCATATAATACAAAAATCAACTATTCACATTTCAAGTTTTAACTATTTAAATTTTCAGCTTTTTCCTTTCACAAATTTAAAGTGAAAAGAACACAAAACACTGCAAACCACAACACAATTAAATATAAATTATAATATGAAAACTAAAAGAACATGCACATTCTCTGTCATATGGACCTGCATGAATAAACTTTCTCAATCCTTTATCATCTGCAACCGAAAATAGTTGTGGATGATTACTATACCTTTCTAATGTTGTTGTCCCTGCCTCTCTTTCTCTCTCTCTGGCTCTGTTCCTGTGCTACTGAGTGTAACTACCGCCCCTCCCCCCTCTGCCCAGCGTAAAGCACAAGGTTCGCGTGCAGAGTGAAGCGGGGGAAAAAAGTGCGAGAGAGAGGCTGAGAGAAAGAAAAAAAAAAAACCCCACGTGACGGCTCGCGATAAGGAGCCGGCTCGCGTCGTTCACGTCAAAGAGCCGGCTCTAAGAGCCATTTCGTTCGCGAACGACCCATCACTACTCCACACCTAGTCCTGGAAAAAGAGCCATGTGTCAGGTCAAACACAAATGCAAGAACAATCATGCCACTGTGCGATGTGTTCACTGCTACAGATACACATGTGGTAAATGCAGACTACAGATACCATGGCAGTGCCAGGATTGTGAGTGATTGCTGAAAATGTTGAAATGTACTCACTCACTTTTTATTATTATTTATAAATATGTGTACAAATGGTTGGTTTTTTGTACTGTTTTTATCAATAAATCTCAGCAACAAAGGACCTACACCCATGTGTGTTGATTTCTCCCTAAGATGGCAAACTGAAACACTCCAAGTTGGTGACTTTTGGAGATTTATTTCCCTGGATGATTGAGAATGCATCAAGATGAAACACAAAAGGAAGTTCACAGCTTTTAGCAGCTCCCCCACCCCCTCATCCACACACCCCCACTCCCCTCCCTCCAGAATTCCCAGCTAACAACCTAATTTACATATGAATGACTAGCCAATTTAGCTTCCACTTGGCTGAAGCTAAAGCCTAGCTAAAAGCCTACCAGCCATTTGGCTGGTGGTGGGTTTTAAAGGTAGAAAGGTAGAAGCCTGGGACTCCTAGTGTTAAAGCCAGTCGGAGCGGAGACGCTCCCTTTTGCGTAACTATTTTTAAATCCCGGTAGCTCTGCAACCACATAAGCTAGCGCAATAATTTTTTTTGCATATGAAACCGGAGGAGTTGTACTTACATCTTATGCCATCAGCTTGTCCTGGTCACAGTTTCCTTCCACATATAGCTTTGCAAAAACTGCATAAAAAGCACTTGCAGCAACAAAAACATAATATTCCAGAAACATGCTTTGCCGATCCGATCAGCTGTTTGTAACACTTCCTATGTCCATCAGCACGAACTATCGCATGTCCGCCATGTCCTGCCCGAAACCGGAAGTGACGTCATTTTGCGGAAATGTAGTTTTTTACCATCAGGGCCTCATGAGCCTATACTGGTGTTTTTAAAACTTATGTTTGACATTATGACTTTCTGTGTTGTTTCTGGGATGCTTAGGACTCATATTGCACTGCTGGAAATAGTTTATTTTGATGCATATGCTGTTTTTTTTTTTTGGAAATTTGCCTTATAATATTTATTTTCGTTTTTCCTGCAGTATATAAAAATTGGTGTATTTCAAAAATAAAACTATGAAGACACTCAGAATAAATTTCCTGTGGTGGGAAACTATTTTGTGCAACTTTTTTTATATTTACAGTTTTGAGGGATAAGCCTCTTAAATGTCTCTAACTAGAAATGTATGTTAAATAAACAAAAACGATTTTAATTTTTTTTGTAGTTTATTGCACTTTTTTGCAATTTATGTAATTACTATGCACTTAATGCAGACATGTTATTAAAATTTGGGCTATAATGGTTGTATTGATGTATATCAACTTGAAATGCTCCCAAAAATGGCTCTACAACATGTAAAAATATAATATAAGCTCTGGCGGACTTGGTTCTATGGTAGGTCTTAAAGGGTTAATAAGGGAAGAAAGTTTCACCAAAACTCCACCAACACATCCATTTCAACACTCATGGAGACCGGCTACTTGACCACTGCTACACCTTGTTACGATTTGGGGTTGGCAGTGTATTGTTTTAGGCGTTTTGTTTTGGCGTGACTGTTATGTGTTTCCTGTTTTACTTTGAAAGTCTGTGTTATCTTAGTGTGTTCAGTTTACGTTTCCCTGTCTCGTCAGTTCTGAGTTGCCCCAGCTGTGTTTCCCTCTTGTTGTCCATTTCCTGATTGCCCCCTCTAGGTATTTAAACCCTGTGTTTCAGTGTGTCATGGTCGCGACCTTCCCCCCGTTGTAAATAGTTTGGTGTTTTGATGTAAATAAATATCATATTTTGCTTAAAAGAAAATAGTTGTCGATACTTTAGTTTGGGATTTTTTTTTTTTTTTTTGTGGAAGCCCGTATTAGTCTTTTTTATGGGTTCGCCCTCCTTAAGAGCAGTGAGCTTGGGGGCCTTTTTCCCTTATTTTGTATTTTTCCTGTGTTGCACGGCGGTTGCCTAGGCCGGGGTGTAACAACCTCTTTCCGGGATGCGTACAAAACCCTCCCCCGCGCCATCCTGCTCCTGCCCGCCTACAGGCAGAAGCTGAAACAGGAAGCTCCAACCATGAGGGCGGTGCACTGTTGGACGGACCAATCTGAGTCTACGCTGCGGGACTGTTTTGATCACGCGGACTGGGAAATGTTTCACGTGGCTGCTAATGGCATTGATGAGTACACAGACTTACTCTGCGGATTCATCAGGAAATGCGTGGAAGATGTCGTCCCATCCAGAACAGTTAAATCCTTCCCAAATCAACTGGTGGCACGGAGCACCGCTTTTGCCTCCGCGAACACATCGGACTACAAACAAGCACATTTCCAACTCCGGAAGACGATCAAAGCAGCCAAACATGAGTACAGGGACAGGGTGGAGCAACAGTTTGACAATCCTCGGAGTATGTGGCAGGGACTAAACACAATCACAGACTTTAGAGGGAAAACCAGCACACCGCAGACCACGGCCTCTCTGTGTGAGGATCTAAACGTATTCTACACTGGATTCGACACAGCAAACACCATGAGACCGGACAGTGTGCGCACCGCGGATGACTTCAGTGCGCACACTGTGTCTGAGGAGGATGTGTGGAGGTGCTTCAGGAAGGTGAACGTGCGCAAAGCTACTGGTCCGGACGGGATTCCCGGCCGAGTCCTTAAGTCATGCGCGGCTCAGCTGGCTAGAGTGTTTACACACCTCTTCAACCTTTCTCTCTCTCTGTTTGTAGTCCCAGCCTGCTTCAAAATGGCCACCATCGTCCCTGTACCCAAATCCTCCACCATCTCCTCATTAAACGACTGGCGACCTGTAGCCTTGACCCCCATCGTAAGCAAATGCTTCGAGAAGCTTGTCAGGGACTTCATCTGCTCTGCACTACCCAACTCACTGGACCCTCTACAGTTCGCATACCGCCACAACAGGTCCACTGATGGTGCCATAGCCCTGACACTACATACTGCCCTGTCACACCTGCAACTCAACACCTCAAAGACTAAGGAACTGGTTGTGGACTTCGGGAGGTCCAGAGAAGGTCCACTGCCGGTTCAGATAGAGGGGGAGGAGGTGGAGGTGGTCAACAAGTACAAGTACCTCGGGCTGTGGGTGGACAATAAACTGGACTGGTCATGCAACACAGAGCACCTGTATAAAAAAGCCCAAAGCCGACTGTACTTCCTCAGGAGGCTGAGGTCTTTTAACATCTGCAGGAAGCTCCTGAGGATGTTTTACCAGTCAGTGGTTGCTGGAGTACTTTTCTATGCTGTGGTGTGCTGGGGGAGCAGCACAGCAAAGAAGGACTCATGCAGGCTAGAGAAACTGATCAGGAAGGCTAGCTCTGTGGTCGGCATGAAGCTGGACACTCTGGTGACAGTGGCAGAGAAAAGGACACTAAAAAAGCTGCTGGACATTATGAACAATGCTGGGCATCCTCTGCACACGGCCATTAACAACCAGAAGAGTCTGTTCAGTGACAGGTTGCTTCTCCCCAAGACAAGAACTAACAGACTTAAAAACTCCTTTGTCCCACACGCCATCAGACTGTTTAACTCCTCTCTGGAGGGGAGAGGGAGGGGAAACAGGAGGACAAAGGAGGGGGGAACAACTAAGCTGTAGTGCCTCTTCACCTCACTGTACAATACCTTGTGCAATACTTTTTTGTAAATAGTCAATGGTGCAATAGACCTCAATACTTGAAATGTGCAATTCACTTGTATTTCTATTTTTTATTCCTATTTATCCCCTTTGTATATTTTATTTATATTTGTCTCTGTATTTATGTGTGTGTGTGTGTGTGTGTGTGTGTGTGTGTGTGTGTATATATAATATTCTGTAACTGTAACTTCTGTCGGTGCTGTGCTTTTTGGAAATCGAATTTCCCAGAGGAACCCACCCGAGGGATTAATAAAGTTCTATCTTATCTTATCTTATATATTGTACATATATTTATTAGTCTCAGGTTTAGCCATTCTCATATTTTGCTTGTTTTACGTTATTTTATTTTTGCACAACTCTTTTGCTTGTGAAGCTCGTACACAAGAATTTCACTCACATGTACTGTACCAGTATACCTGCACATGTGATGTGACAATAAAAGTGATTTGATTTGAATTATTAGGGAGACATTCAAAAGGGCTGTTGGGGGGGGGTAAATACATTTTACAGGGTTTATTTATCGGATAAAATACGTTAAATGTCACCGTTATTATTGGCCGGCCTGGAAACAGCGGGGGTGTCCAAATTCAGAGGCTGCTTCCACCTGAGGACCCGGCCTTCACGGTCTAAAGAAAGCCGGGTAGTACGTCACGAGCTCCCTTGGTGGAGTGAAACTCTGCTGTCTGCTCCTTGCTATCTAAAATATAACCGGGCACTGACGTAAACTCTTCTGTTTAATCATTTTCTGTTTGACGTTTATTCAGCTGTGTGAAAACCCCAGAGGAACCCTCCCGAGGGATTAATAAAGATAAATTTAATTTAATCTAATCTAATAACTTTAATCTGAGCCAAGCCGATTTACTCACGAACAAATAAAACACTGAAAAAGCCAAACAATAAAAATTTTAAGTTATCAAAGTGACTTATACATGATGTTTAACCCGAGTAGCGAAAGACCGCGGGGGTTTGAAAACGATGTGTCGGTCGGCTCAGATATTTGAAGTTTACACAGCTACATTCTCACCTAAAAATATGTTAAAAGTTTTTTTGCGACCCAGAAAGAGAAATAAAACTAAGTCGCTACCGCCATTGTTGGAAACTGGAATTGGCTGGAAACTCGCAGAAACTGGAATTCTGCGATATGGTTTTTCAATTTTGTTGTCCAGGTGGAAAATCGGGAGAAATTCGGGAGAATGGTGGCTCCGGGAGATTTTCGGGAGGGGCACTAAAATTCAGGATTCTCCCAGAAAAATCGGGAGGGTTGGCATGTATGGTTGTGGCAATATCACTAACCTTGTCAAACACCTTAGAGTAAATCATATCACAGAATATGACGAGTGTATGTTGAGGCGAACTGAAGAGGAGGAGAGGGACAGGTGCTGCTAGGGCGAGACAGACATCTCTCACGGAGTCCTTTAGTGCTGCTGGCAGGCAAGGTGTTCAAATAGCGCACAGTTTTTTTATTTCTATATGATGAACCCTACATTATTAAGTGATAAGAACAAGTAATCTGATGTCCTGTAATCATTATGATGCTATGATTTGAGATACAATGAATAAAATAACTTTTTGTACAAAGTATCGGTATCGGATCAGTATCGTCGATACCACCCTGAATATTACTTGGTATCGGATTGGAAAGAAAATCAGTGGCATCGCACATCACTAATGTGCACTGCATGTATTGTCAAGGAATGTACCTTCGGAGAGACCTCGTAAATGTCTCTCAAAACGATGGAGGCTGATGAAAAGGCAGGAAGAAAAAGTCTTGTCCTTGTCCATGATGGTGGACTCAACACTGTGTCAACAAATATCCCAAGGTGTATGGAAGCTTTTAACTGTGATGAAAGATGATGAAGTTTCTGCTGCTGTGCGAAGTGACTTTTACATTCTTCTCAAGGAAGATTCGATATACAACCTTGAGGATGGGATCAGACCTGCAAATTTTCATAAACTTATCCAAGCTGTCAAGGAGGTGGCTGGGTTTGATGAAGACAGGCTCTCCTATACAACTCCAAGTCTTGCTCTAAAGTTGGGTCACTCATTGCACAAGATATTTAACATCATACAGTGTAGGGCTCTGACAGCAGAAGACAATGAGCTGGAAAAGTCAACCCAGACTTTAAAAAAAACTGTACGCATCAAAATGGTCTGAGCTTATCCTTCACAGAGCTTTAACAACTCTGAGTGACAAGCACTTTAACAAGCCATCCACACTCCCTTTCACTGAGGATGTGCAGCGTCTTCACCAATAGCTTGAAAAGATGGCAAATTCAGCATCAGAGAAATTGAAAAATAATCCATCACCACAAGCCTATGGGGAACTTTGCAGAATAACTCTGTCAAAAATTATTTTATTCAATCGAAGAAGAGGAGGAGAGGTTTCAAAGATGCAGCTGGAAGCGTTTCTTCAAAGGGACACAGCTGCCCTACATAAGGATGTTGCAGTTGGCCTCTCTAAGTTTGAGCAACAACTGTGTGCACATTTCAATCGTGTTGAAATTAAGGGTAAAAGAGGCCGAAAGGTTGCTGTACTGTTATCACCAGACATGTTTGAAGCCCTAACGCAGCTCATAAGCAGAAGACTAGAGTGTGGAGTCCCGGAAGAAAACCCCTTCCTCTTTGCAAGACCCAACTGTTTGACTCCTTACAGAGGACAGGACTGTCTCAGGATTTATGCAAATGACTGTGGTGCACAAAGTCCTGAACTCCTTAGGTCAACACAGCTACGCAAACATGTTGCAACTTTGTCTGTGTCCGAATTCAGGGGAAGGATGCTTAAAATGCCATATTTGGATGCAATGAGGTCACAGCGACTTGGCGAAAGCTGTCCGAATTCAAAGAGCACTCAAAATGTGGCGACAAATGCGTCCTACCTCTCTGCGAATTTGAAGGTTAGTCGTGTCTGAAACCAGGGAAAGGATACGCCAATGCCACATTTGGAGGCAATGACGTCACAGCGACGTGACGAAGGCTGTCCGAATCCAAAGAGTACTCAAAATGTGGCGACAAATGCGTCCTACTTTGCCCTGAATTCTAAGGATGGGTCCGATGTATCCTTCATTTCCTACTATATCCCAGGAGTCATTGCGGGCCACCTGCCGCATAAATTCCGAACCAGTAGAAGGATTTTGGATCGGAACAATGGCGGGCGAACCGGGCGTGACAGTGGGAGAGGAATCCGCATTCAAATGTAAGTACTTGAAAATCTGGTGTTACAAAAGTGAAAACCCCATAGCGGTTCTGTTGGTAGTCTCTGGGCATATGCCTGTGTTTAGCTTATAATCCATAGAATCCCCGTGATAGATTACACGTGAACTAGTATGGTGGCCCCAGCAGTTTGTCATGCATTGCCACTCACATACAGCTACGTTATATCTTGCTAATTAATCGGTCTGTGATACGTTGCAGGGAACAAAGAGCAAACAACTCTCCTCATCAGATTGCAACCACCTCTTCACTGGGGTGAAGAATACTGCCACTGTTGCATGGAGGTACAAGAACAAATCAATTCACACCCATATATGAGTGTAATTTCATGAACCCTCATGCTGCACAGAACCTGTGATGTCCATTCGGTATCACTCTGGCGTGCTGATGTGCAAACATTCGGATGTGGGGATCAACATAGTTGCAAAGGTTTCTGTCTGCTCTTATTTTTCAGGTGTGATCAGGACTATACTGGAGAAGATGGGCTTGCAGGGGACAGTCACCCCCTTGCAGGCAGGGAAAAAGTGGGATAACCTCAAGACAAAATACAAAGTATGTTCTTCTCAAGCAGATAAGTCACGAGGACACAAGTTAGTAAATGTACACCTGCTAAGAAGTGTTGTGGTGTTATCATGTGTTAACTGTCGTGTTTTTATTTCCCCTGCCTTTAGGACTGCAAGTATCCAGGGTCAGGCGAGGGTGTAAGTGGGAAGCCCACTGCTGCCACTTGGCCCTGGTATGCGCTCATGGACGAAGTAATAGGATAGAGGCCGTCCATCAGGCCCCCTTTCCTACTGTCCACTCTCCCTGAGGACACTCCAGGGCCAAGTTCAGCAGTGGGTGACCAGAACGTAGCAGAATCTGACACTGATGAGGGAGACAGTCAGCCACGGACAACAGCAAGGAAGAGGAAATGGGATCGGGATGACGAGCTGCTCAACCTCATCAGGGAGGACATGCAGCAACAAAGGGAGGCAGAGGAGAGAAGGGCGCAGGAGAGCAAGGAGCGAAGGGACAGACTTTTTTCAATCCTGGAACGTCTGATCCCAAAATGACTGCTGCGCCCCTCTAATTTTCTTTGACAGTTCTGTGACATTTGTGTGTTGAGATGATTTTCCAGGCACCAGACACCTTCTATTTCCTGCATTGCAGACACTTTCCTTTAAATCATTTGGTGACATTGTGCCCTTTGTGTTGGACGTTACAAGTCTTATTTTCGCAATAAATGGAATCAAACAGTAATAGTCACTGAATCCATTTAATCAACAGGTATTGACATGATGCCAAGTCATAATTACAAATAAAGAGAGTACATATCAGCAACAACAAAAACAACAACAAAAACAAATGTGCAATGCATAAGCAGCATTTGAAGACTACAATGTTTGCAGCTATGTACATGTGTCCACACGAGATTAACCTGAGTATCCTGTTCCCGGACCATTTCTGTCACAACTCCAATACATGCCAGGAAGTCCCTGGCAGTGTTGCTGGATCTGCTGAAGATAGATCAGACATGGATGGGGTGCTGCAACTGTGTCCTGCGGTTTGTCTCATCTAGTCGGCAAGTGGAGAATCACATAGGGTGGTCTGCAAAGAGAGCTTAAGGATGCATCCTCCCACTGTCCACTGCAACGTCCATCCACAGGTTTGCAGGGCTGGCTCTATCGACGGCTGCTGCACCACTAAGATGTCAGAGATATGCAAGCAGGAGTGCCATGAAGTGTACTTCATAAACACTGAAAGGTGGTGGATTGGCCAGATGCTGGGAGGTGTGTAAAAATAACTCAATTGCTTGCTAATGTTACTGAATCCAGAGATTCAGTAACATTAGCAAGTGGTGGAGGCCAGCAGATGTAACACGCTGGCAGGTGGATGACGGAAAGGCAGGAGGAGCAGAGACCCGAGGCGGTGAACTGAACTTCAGGTAAGAAGTTATGACCTGCAGTCTATCTGGGTCAGATATAAACCAAGTTTAGGTGGAGTTTATTTTCGTTATGCTGACTTTTTACAGTCAGTTACAATAACTCGTACTGTGTACTAGCTAGCATGACGGAGTTTCTTTTTTTTTTTCTCTCTCTTTTTTTTTTTCTTCATTTCATTCTAATTCCATTCTTTTTATTGAAATTCCGTTGTTTTCATTCAAATGATTTTGTTTTCATTCTAATTCTACTCTTTTTATTCAAATTCTGTTGTTTTCGTTCAAATTCTGTTGTTTTCATTCAAATTCCGTTGTTTTCATTCTAATTCCATTGTTTTCATTCAAACTCTGTTCTGTACATTCTAATTATGTTGTTTTCATTCTAATTCTGTTGTTTGTTTTAAACTTCCATTGTTTTCATTCAAATTCTGTTGCTTTCGTTCAACTTCCATTGTTTTCATTCATATTCTGTTCTGTTCATTCTAATTCCGTTGTTTTCATTCAAATTATTTTCATTTCATTCTTTTTTTCTTTCTTTTTTTTTTTGGCCTGTCCCGTTTGGCTCTTTTGCCATCAGAATTGTTGTCTAAAGGCAAAGAAAGATGCCCAACGGATTTACTTTACCAAATTGACCATCCCAGCCTTGCCGTAATGGTCCATTTGATTTACCTTTTATTGTTTATTTTATTTTCACTTACTGAATACAGGACAGACCTGACTCGGGGAAAGAAGGGGAGAAAGAAAGAGGGAAAGAGAAACAGCTGAGAAGAGGGACGGGGGAGAAGGGCAAAAGACAAAAACCAACAGAACGGGCAGAGAAAAACAAAAAAGAAAAAAAAATGCATATATCGATCACCTGGATCACCTGTTGAGAAAGAAAAAAGAAAACAAGCAGAAGAGAACAAGAGTAATAGAATAAACAACATCACAATGATATATGGGAATATGACAGTAAATACTAAATATTAAACATTATTGTGCAGCACATAAGATCAACAGCACACAGTGTGCTTTGAGGTAGGAGCCAAAAAGGGTGTAGTTTGTGGGTGTGATCACCTGTGTGTACACCTGTGAGCATGGACGTGCTTGTTTTTTTAAAAGGTACCTTCATGTAATGATCTGCTAGAGGATGGGGGGGGGGGCACAGCCCCGTCCTCCAGGGCATGAAGCAGGTATGGAGGAGATCAAAACTCCAGACATCCAGAGGCCCCCAGAACACAAGAGACCAAGGAAGACTAACAGAGGGGCAGCCGCGCCACTGTCCCAGAAAGAGCTGAGGAGAGTCCCAGATGAGGGCTCACCCAGCAGCCGCGGAGCAGAAGCCAGGGGGAGTTGCAGTGACGTGCCCATGGGCTCCGCCGGCAGCCAGCTGTGCCTGAGTGACCGAGCCCCAGGCCAAGAGGCCGGGGGCACCCCACCTCCGAATGACGGAGCATGACGGAGTTTCTATATTGCTGGGCGGGTGCTATGATATTATTGATGTTGAACTTGTTTTATCTTATTTTATTTGTAAGGTTAGTTATTAGAGTTTCCAACCATCCGGTAAAAAAAGGGACTCGTCTCGTATTCAGAGAAAATATTGCGCATTTTGTATTGAGGTGAAAAGGAACGCAGTTTGTCCCGGACTTCAGCTACAATGAAAAAGACAAAGTTGGAGTTATTCTGTCTTTGCTGCACAGCTGCCTCTTCTTCTCTCATTCTCTCCCCCTCCCTCCTGTTTCTACTTCAATCATGAAACTGAGCAATGATCAGCTGATCGGCTTTTCTCTCTTGTTTGTTTATCAGCGGAGAAAACTCAGAGTGAAAAACGATACTCAGGGTTGAGTAACCCCGAACTGTCCAACTCGGAATATTCGGTTTCAGAAAGGCTGATAACAATTAGTTCAATCAACGCGGAGTTGCTTTAACCCCAAATTAAGCACGCGCACGAGGATACATAAAGGATACATGGAGACGGAGGGAAAAAAGGCGCGGTCAATGTATTTTACAGCGCTTGAGGCCGAAATTCTGATGGCAGCATATGCCGATAACATGCAAATTTTGCGGAAAAAAAGTAACACAGCCTCAGCTGCAAAAGAAAGGGAGCATGCATGGCAAAACATAGCCGACAGAGTCAATGCGTGAGTGTTAATTTAAACATTGATCTAGGGATTTCCACCCATTTAACACGTTATTTTATTATATTTTATTTTGTTTTGTATTTTATACATTTTATTTTGTGATGTGATGTGAGCGCAGGTGCAACCCAACAGGCCCCAAACGTTCCTGGCAGCAAGTAAAAATGAAATATAAAAATATAGTCCAAACAGGTAAGGTGTAATTGTATTATGAGCCATAGTGCTTGGTCTGTTTGTCCGATGTAAATCAATTGCAGTTAGAGGCTACATTAATTTTCTTTCTGTAAGCACTTATTGAAATTATCTGAGCACATTACAAGTACATATTTGCTTACTCTGTATGCTCAAATGTGACCCGTTATAGCCAACAGAAAAAAAAGCGGAGGCCCGAAAAACAGGTGGGGGTCCTCCACCACCACCACTCACAGAGGCTGAGCAGTTGGCTTCCACATTTGTGATAATGTTGGCAGCATCACATATGATCTTCACAGTGCAGAGAACACAAATTAGCATCCATTACTATAATGAAATGATTTGTTAGTTTGAAATGCTACAGGGAACTATGTACCTGTACATGAATGCTGTGGAAAGACTTCCTGTTCACATAGTGTCAGAGTATTTTTGTTTTTAAAGGTTTTATTATTCATATAATAATCAACTAAGAGTGTTTATATTTCTCTTCTGTACTCAACCAGCTGTATATTTTAATTGCTTGCTCCCTACTTTATAACGGAAACTGTTTGCTTTCACATAATCACTCTTTTGCCTTCACATTGTCACTGTTTGCCTTCACACTAGCAGGAAACCGCCACCCACGAGTAAGAAACAACCTTGTAGAAAATAGTGATGGGTCGTTCGCGAACGAAATGGCTCTTAGAGCCGGCTCTTTGACGTGAACGACGCGATCCGTCACGTGGTTTTTTTTTGTTTTTGTTTTTTTTCCTTTCTCTCAGCCTCTCTCTCGCACTTTTTTTCCGCTTCACTCTGCACGCGAGCCTTGTGCTTTACGCTGGGCAGAGGGGGGAGGGGCGGTAGTTACACTCAGTAGCACAGGAACAGAGCCAGAGAGAGAGAAAGAGAGGCAGGGACAACAACATTAGAAAGGTATAGTAATCATCCACAACTATTTTCGGTTGCAGATGATAAAGGATTGAGAAAGTTTATTTATGCAGGTCCATATGACAGAGAATATGCATGTTCTTTTAGTTTTCATATTATAATTTATATTTAATTGTGTTGTGGTTTGCAGTGTTTTGTGTTCTTTTCACTTTAAATTTGTGAAAGGAAAAAGCTGAAAATGTAAATAGTTAAAACTTGAAATGTGAATAGTTGATTTTTGTATTAGATGATTTATTTATTACATTTTATGTGGAGTGAATAAATAAAAGTATATTTACGGTGGCCCCTAGAAACAAAGCACATACAAACTTCAAATCACGTACGAACTCTGAAGCATGTACAAACTCCAAAACACGTAAAAACACGTACAAACTCCAAAACACGTAAAAACACGTACAAACTCCGAAGCACGTAAAAACTCAGAAGCATATAAAAACTCAGAAGCACATAAAAACTCAAAACACGTACAAAAGAACAACAGAAGTGCTCCAGGATGCTGGGCGCAGTGTTGAGCCTTTGTTATCTTGTGGCTACACAAGCCAGCAAGTACCAATGACCGGATTTGGTGTGTGGTAATAACAGGTAAATGAACTTTTTTTTTTAAATTATTTGAATATATATATATATATATATATATATATATATATATATATATATATATATATATATATATATATATATATGAGTGCCTGTGTATAAATACACAAACAATACACACATGCTTTCAATTGTGTCATTTAAGTGATCTAGTAGCTCTGCTTTGGAAGTTCAGTTCATGCTAGAAATGTGTTTTGGAGTTTGTACGTGTTTTGTCTCTAGGGGCCACCGCATATATTTATATATAAACATATATAAATAAAACCACTTGTTTTTACGTTAGTAATTCCTTTTGTGCATAATTTTATATTATTGTTAATAATAAATTAATTAAAGCAACAAAACAACCTGAAGAGCCGGTTCGGAGCCGAAAGAGCCGGCTCTTTTTAGTGAGCCGAACCGAAAGAGCCGGTTCTCTAAAAAGAGCCGGAAATCCCATCACTAGTAGAAAACACAAAGTTTTTGAGAAACCACACCTGCGTTCTTGACAAGATAAGGATGATATTTCCTTTTTTGTATGCTTCATGATGTGTATAAATAAAGCCAGACTGCACCAAGGAGGTGTGTGAGTCTCTCCCTGAGTCTCTCACCCGTGCACGTTTAAAACTGCTCTAAGTGTCTGAGTGATATTTCATTGCATCTGAGTACTTGTTAAAATAGAATATCTTTAACACATAGTCTCCTTCATTTACTGAAGGAGCAATGATTGGAATGTGAGTGCCATCTATACAGACAATCACGCCTGGGAACCGTGAACATAAATGTAAAATTTAAGTAGTAGTTCAAATATCACCACATCATGAATTAAGTTTCGTTCATCCTGATACTTGCAATTTTGTGGCATCCCTCTTTGATGAATCTTGTGGGTCTATGACCGGGGAACACCACAAACGAGTACAGGAGACGTTTCAGTGCAACTGTAACATTCCTGACTGCCCGACAGACGGAAACAGCCTTGGAAACGTGCTCAGCGTCACCAATATTATACAGAAAGCTCCCGTTTGCAAAAAACCGAAGTGCAATACAAATAATATGTACAGAACTGAGAGAATGTCCGCGATGTGTCACATGAGCAGTATTAGGCCTGAGGAGGTTATTCAAATAAATTATAGATTGTGCTGAAAAACGGTAACGTTCACACAGGAAATCATCAGGAAATGATAAAATGTCCGAACGCGCTCTAATCACTCTCTCCCGGCGGAGAGCTCTGCGGAGAATTTGGGCTTCAACATCTACTGGCTCTTCAAGGAAGGGGCAGGCCATGTCTGACACTTCCTACAGTCAGGTTTCCGACAAAGAGGCGGAGAAGGTCAGGGTTAGTTGAAGTAAACCTGCTAGGGGGTAGGTTAGCTTCACGGAGTGTGTCGTCATAGTAACTCACTCAGAATTAATCTAAACTCGCTTTGTGAAACCGAAAACCCAGAGTTTTCGTTAACTCAGGGTATACTTACTCAGAGTTTGCACTAAACCGGCTTCCTGAAATAGGGCCCAGGAGATGTCCTTACTGAATCATCAGAGCTGAACAGGTGATGGAGAAACAGGTTTACCTTTTAGGTGACATGAATGAGTTGAAGGGAAGTTATAAACTGTTTCTGAGAGAGAAATAACACCAGGATCCTTTTCTAGGTAGCTGACAGCTGGTAACTGTGCAGGGGCAGATCTAGCAAAGTTTTGCCAGGGGGGCAGGTAGGGCATTAACAGGGAGAGGGGAACACAAAGATATACTTTTCTTTCTTATTCTCATGTCTCGCTTTTAACAAATAGTTATCTGAATCTTACAGCAAACGTTTTCATCTGATGTAAAATGTATAGAAATCCATTACTGTACATAGTAATTTTTTTTAGGGTCCCATCATATTTTCTTCAGAAGTAGCTAAGTACTGTATATGATGCCAGTATTTTCCCACATTTTCTAGATACTGTACCAGTACTGTGTGTAAAATGCCATCAAAAAGTCAATTAAGTTGTATTCTTTCTCACCTGTCTTTCTGTCTCCTTTCACTTTTTAAAGGTTGCCATGTTAGAAAAAATATTTTGCCCTGCCATACTGTTTATTGATGTGGCAAATGAATGGTTTATGAAAATATATCTAAATCTGTCATCAGTAATGATCACGTCTCACCTCTAGTCTTCTCTGTCTTAATTTCAGGTTTTCACCCTGTGTTGTAGATAGTTCAGGAGGTTAACTCGACCAAGCAGTCTACTTTCGGGTACTGTTTAGGATGGTGTAGGTTTAAGTTTATTAGATTGATACATATATACCAACAAGACAGTGTACATCACTGTGACAACAGCGTTTGTTTTCATTCAAAGGCTTTATGGTTTTTCCTATAGTACCTGGTGGGCTGGTCTCTAGTCTAAATGCCCGGGCCGATTTTTGGCCCAGTCCAGCCCTGAATACATCTAACTTAGAACATGAATTTATTTTAGGTCTTTGTAGTTATTGGCCTACTTGGTGAAAACCCTGCACAATACTTTATTATTATTATTATTATTATTTAATTTGAAGATTTATCTGACCTATTCACCATGGTCATGAAGTCCTGTTAACTTGTGGAAAAACAAACTGAGCATTTAAACCGAACTGATTTTCTAATATATATTGGAAGAAAATTGGAGAGGGATAAATATGCCCCAGCACTGATAAGTGAAATTTCAATAGCAAGTTGTTGTTAATGAAAAGGAGAGAGAGAGAGAGAGAGAGAGAGAGAGAGAGAGAGAGAGAGAGAGAGAGAGAGAGAGAGAGAGGATAAAAAGCCGTTCAGGGTGCTGGATAGTTTCTGACCTCCAGGCATTTTTATGACAAGCCTGATAAAGATATTAATTGCTCTGACAATGTATGTGCAACATTTTCTTTAGATTGGTTCATTTGGTCTTTATCTCACCGTTCTTGACTTGCCCACCCTAACGTAACGTAATATAATGATTGGACACTGGGAAAATAACCTGTTAGAAAACAGCGGAATCTTGCAGGATGTTAAACTTAAAGCAGACTTGCATGTAAAACATTGATTTTAGCCACATCACAAAAAACTCAAAGCCTGTTATTGCATTACATTCTGTTAGGTTCAGAAATTAAATCTAAAAAAAAAAACTGTTAGTGTGACACTCTGTTGTTTATGTAAGAAGTCTCTTTGTGTGTCTGTTTCCTTTGTTTCCCTCTTTTATGGTTTTTCTGCTCCACCCTCATTAGTGTGACAACTACAGGTGACACTAATGAGGGTCGAGCTGTTGAAGGTGTTAAAGGTTGTTAACGATTGTTTTCACCTTTCACGGTTGTTTTCATGTGTCCAATCACTGGTGCATATGGTCTCCACCTTATCATTTATCACTCTGTTCTCCTTGTGCATGTTTACCCATGTTTTTATTTTTATCAACTCTTTGCATTTTGTATATTTTTTCAAGTTACTTTCGTCACTAAATACTTTATTTGCATTGCTTAGGAATTCTTACAATACACAAGAATGAAAGTTTTTAGGAGTCTTTAGAAAAACTAATTGGAAAGGAAATCGAAGAGTTGCATTTTCTGGTATTTATGTGTCCATTGCAGAGAGTAAGTCCACATAATGACCAGCTTTTCTCTCCTGGCTTGTCTCACAGCTGATTCACATTCTAAAAATCAGCAGTGTCTACTCTCATGTTGATGTACAGTAACACAGTGATATGAGGACAGCTTACCTCACTGTTACGCTTCTTGGCCAGCTTCACTTCTTCAGCTTAAAATAGATCCGACGGAGCTCAGCTGCACTCAAACAAAATGAATAAAAATGACCAAACTAGAGTTAAAGTGTTGATTTTTGATTATGCTGATGCAAACTGCTCATCACTTCTTTGATAAAACAACAAAAAACAAAGTTTTTACAAACATTACATATTCACTTTTAAAAAGTTGATATGACTTATCATCAATGATTGATTCAACATTATGCACGAGTTTATTCTTTGTGTTTCAAAGTCTTTGGGCATCTTCATGTGACAAATCTATTTTGGTGCATTGAGCCAGTAGAGATTTGAATTAAGCTAAATTTATGCTGTAAGATTTTTTCATATAGAATATATTTTTTGTTGCCCCCAAAAACATTTTAACAAACTGACTGTGATTAAGATTTTAATAATAAAAGATAATATTACAATTATTTTAACCATTTTGTTTCATTTAAACTAAAATTTGTTTTCAGGTATTTTTTCAGGTAACTGATTAATTTTCTAGTAGACCGATCATTCACGCTTAAGAGGATAGAATTGCCCATAAATACTGATTCTGAGCCACAAGTGATTTTTATTAAATAACACTTAAATACATTTGATTTTTTTCTGACTCTGGTGCTGCTTCTTTAATAGTTTCCTTTAAGTGGCACCTATGTTTTCCCATAGTTTTTCCCACTCTCACATGCACTTCTGTCCTTTAATGTGTAGAACAGTGTGTAGCTTTTTTGCATGTCTGAAAACGGCTGACTGGTTTAGACCAGGCATGAACTTTAACCCCTCTTTTGAGGTCTTTAGCTACAGAGAGCTGTTGAGACTCGTTGACCCAGCCAGCCCTGAGACGAATACATGTAGATTGCAAACAGCAGATAAAGGTTATGCAGGTTTTGTTTAATTCACAGTTGTACGACGCCCTCTCGTCCCTGCTTTCTCTGTTTCTTTGTTATGCTAGTGCATCATTAAAAAGATGTTTGCAGTGGTTTTGGTGGGAGAAAGTGGTCGATACTTCTGTTAAAACCATCTCACATTCTCCCGTCATTTACTTTTTTCTAACTGGCTCTGCGGGGGAGAATCAGTTTTCAGTTAGATGTGTGTTATAATGTTAAACTGTTATTTTGTTATTATCTTATTTGTAATACTTTTGTATGGTTTCATGGGGGAAATTAATTAGAGAGCATTAAGCTTGTTATCGTATTTCTATTTAGAACTTTTATTCACTGTTGAATGAAAATCCTCCAGACCTGTACAAAATGATCACAGAGTCCCCTCAGCTGAAATTTACTGACATACTCTACATAAAATATTTGGCACAAATTTTATGCATGTATTAACTGTGATAGGAAACGTGAAGATCTTTATTGCCATTCTTCAGTCTGTAGAAACGATCCTCTAGCTCTGTAGTAGGTTATTTGTTTATGCACTTTAACTGTATCAAAAACAGTCAAATCAAAGTAAGAACTGATCTAATCTTTAGATGATGATGATGATAAATTTCTTCCAAATCCATTTGTAGCAGCTAGAGCGGGGATGTTCAACTAGATTCCCCGAGAGCTACTGTCCTGCAGCTTTTAGACGCATCCCTACTCCAACACAGCTGAATCAGATGTGCTTCAGCGTGCCATCAAGTTTGGCAAAGGCTTGATAACAAGCTAGCATTTGATTCAGGTGTGTAGCTCTCGAGGACTGGAGTTGAACACCCCCGCTCTAGCTGCTCCAAAAGGATTTGGAAGAAATTAATCATCATCTAAAGATTAGATCAGTTTTTTTTTTTTTTTGGCCTGTCCCGTTTGGCTCTTTTGCCATCAGAATTGTTGTCTAAAGGCAAAGAAAGATGCCCAACAGATTTACTTTACCAAACTGACCATCCCAGCCTTGCCGTAATGGTCCATTTGATTCACCTTTTATTGTTTATTTTATTTTCACTTACTGAATACGGGACAGACTTGACTGGGGGAAAGAAGGGGAGAAAGAAAGAGGGAAAGAGAAACAGCTGAGAAGAGGGACGGGGGAGAAGGGCACAAGACAAAAACCAACAGAACGGGCAGAGAAAAAAATGCATATATCAATCACCTGGATCACCTGCTGAGAAAGAAAAAAGAAAGCAAGCAGAAGAGAACAAGAGTAATAGAATAAACAACATCACAATGATATATGGGAATATGACAGTAAATACTAAATGTTAAACATTATTGTGCAGCACATAAGATCAACAGAACACAGTGTGCTTTGAGGTAGGAGCCAAAAAGGGTGTAGTTTGTGGGTGTGATCACCCGTGTGTACACCTGTGAGCATGGACGCGCTTGTTTTTTGTTTTTTTAAAAGGTTCCTTCATGTAATAATCTGCTAGAGGGTGTGGGGGGGCCACAGCCCCGTCCTCCAGGGCGTGAAGCAGGTGTGGAGGAGATCAAAACTCCAGACATCCAGAGGCCCCCAGAACACAAGAGACCAAGGAAGACCAACAGAGGGCCAGCTGCGCCACTGTCCCGGAAAGAGCTGAGGAGAGTCCCAGATGAGGGCTCACTCAGCAGCCGCGGAGCAGAAGCCAGGGGGAGTTGCAGTGACGCGCCCGTGAGCTCCGCCGGCAGCCAGCTGCGCCTGAGTGACCGAGCCCCAGGCCGAGAGGCCGGGGGCACCCCACCTCCGAAGTGGCCCGAGCGAGCCCCAGGCTCCAGGCCCCGATAAGCGGCCGCCAAGGAGTGAGCCGGTGTGTACCCGGACGCCCATCCCCGGACACAAAGAACCACCAACGCACCGATTAGATCAGTTCTTACTTTAATTGGACTGTTTTTGTAAGTGATCATGGATAAAGTTAAAGTGCATAAAAAAAATAACCTACTACAGAGTAGTCACACGTTTATGTGGCTCCATGCAGATTTTGGGCTGCTGAAAATAACATGCTAAAAACAGATTTTTGCTGGCCTCTGAGTTAGCTGATATACAGTGATGGACTGCAGATAAGATCTGTGTAACTCTGATGTGATTACAAAACCTTTGGTGCTGTAGAACATTCAGTTATTACAAGCTTGAAATAAACTCTTTTAAATGAAACATTGAAAATATTCTTTACTTTGATTTACATTTAGCTAAGAAAAAGGGACAAAAATGGGTGGCGCAGTGTGACTGGTGTTGTTTTCTAAGTGTGCTAGTTTAGACGTTTTACACAGGAATTCTGCATGAACACATGCAACAGCAATATGTCATGGTGAGCTTTCAGATGCATATGAGAAAGAGAAGGGACATGAAATTAGTGGGTGTAAGTGATGTGATCAAGCAGTCTGGAACACAACAATGGAGTGATGAGCTTCAGCCTCAAGTAAATGGTAAATGGCCTGCATTTGTATAGCGCTTTTCTAGTCCTTAAGGACCCCAAAGCGCTTTACACTACATTCAGTCATTCACCCATTCACACACACATTCACACACTGGCGATAGCAAGCTACATTGTAGCCACAGCTGTCCTGAGGCGCACTGACAGAGGCGAGGCTGCTGGACACAGGCGCCACCGGGCCCTCTGACCACCACCAGTGGTCTGTATCAAAAACATGGGGTTAGTATCTTCCCAAGGATATTTGGCATGCAGCCAGGAGGCAGCCTGGGATCGAACAACCGACCTTCTGATTAGTGGCTGACCTGCTCTGCCACCTGAGCTCAAGCACCTTTGATTGACCTATCGAGAGTTTTTGAGGTGTAAAAGGAGTCGTTGACACACCCCACTTGACTGATGTCAACAGCAGACAAATAGGAGGATATACAGGGATTATTTTATTGACAAAGTCATATGTTAATTAAGTACCAGCAAGCTTTTTAAGGGTCACAGACCAGGGATGGTCACTCTGCTTTGGCCCAGTGTGTGTGCAGGCTGGAAGAGCTTCTTCATCACTTTTCAGAAACTCCTGCAAGGTAAGGATTATTCTCTGCCACAAACTATAATTTGCTGTGTAGTTCAAGTTTACCTGTTGTAGCATCTCTGCTGGTTAGATGTACTGCAATGCTGTTTTCGTCAAGTTAAGCATTTAAAGTATGGATAGATCTTTACTGACCTGTTTTAAGTAATTTTGGGAGTGAAAGTGGTTTTTCTGTTAAAACACATCTCAGATTATCCTTCATTTGTTTCTTTTTGGCTGGCTGTAGGGAATTAACGTGTGCATGAAATGCTTTGTGAAAATAATCTAGGATTGTAATAATAATATGACTTTTTATATCCACGTTTCATGAAGCCAGACTGAGTCAGAGATTAATTTATTTGTTTGGAGATGAATACAAGGAGGCCTTGTTTTCAGTGACTCACAGGCACAAGCAAATTTCACCTCAACAAGCTTCTTTAAATTCACATTTCAGCGAATCAGTGTGATTACTCAGGGACAAAGGACTATTAATTGTAGGTCTGCTGCCTCTGCATTGGTTGAATTTGTGTAAGGAATTGAAGTGCAATGGCTCAAACAGTCAACATGAAGGTCCAGGAGCTACCATATCTGCCACCTGAAGTTTGGGTTTTGGTGTTCGGCTACTTGAACACTGAGGAAAAGCACACAGCCCGCCTCTGCTGCAGACACTTCAGAGATCTCATCGACCACCCGTCCCTGTGGAAGGATTATACAGCAGGACTCTCCAACTTTCCCCGCTACACATCTGGATTCTGGGACACCGTGCAGTGCCGTGGGGTCAGCCGTGCCACAGTGCGACATTTACGACCCAAAGATTGGAAAATCCTCAGCAAGTCCCTCCCATCGCTCAACACCATTGTCTGTGTGAGGGAACGGCGATATTACAAGATGAAATACTTAGACAACCTGTGTGAATTCCCCAACCTGACGAGTCTTGGGGTACGAAACGCCACCTGGGTTGGGCCGTTCGTGGTGCAGTGTCAGAGTCAGCAACTAGTCGAGCGGTTGACTCACCTCAGCGTCTGCAACATTCAGATGTCCTGCGACGACACTGTGGCGTTCATCAATAGCGTGTCACACTTGGTTAACCTGGAGTACTTGCTGTTCCACCAGCAGGAAAGTGAAAGGCTTGAGAGGATGAGGCCAGTGCCCTCTTGCATCTTCCACAACCTGCTGCTAAGCCTGAAGAAACTCAAACACTTATCCTGGGGAATGAAAGGGGAGCCACCAGTGCCACTGCCCAACAACTACTTCTACCCACTGGACCCAGAAAACCCAGGTAAGCCAGTCTCCTGATTATATTTTACACTTGCAAGCATCAGAACCAATACAGTCACTTTTTACACCTTTGACAAGAGCTTTTCATCAAGAAAATACAATATTTTCTTGACATTATGCCTTAATATTGGAACAAAACCCATCATATTGAAGTCAGTTGAGCTGCACACATGCTGCATTATTATATATATTTCACCTCTGTAATATTCTTGATGTTTATAATTGAGCGATTTGTATATATTAGTGCTATTTCTTGTAATATATTGTATTATTTAATTGGTTTAGTCTATTACTGTTACTATCTTGGACCAACTGTCTAAGCCACATAATTTCCTTAGGAATTATTATTCTGATTACATTCATAAATACATATTATTCTGATTAGTATTGTGAGCACACAGCCTGTTGTGCAGTATTGTGTGACTATGCTAAACTTAACTGACAGAGACTAAATGTTTAACTAACCACCTCTTTTATCCTGTAGGAGAGTACGGCGGCCCAGAACTGATCTCTTTGGAGTTAGTCAATTACACAGAAATCATCCTGTCGGAGGATGCGCTGAGGGGTCTGACTTCACTCAAGTCGCTTGCTGTCCACTACAGGTACCCCTGGGATGGTCTCCAGTGCAACCTCTATTCCTGGCTCAGTCATCTGCAACAGCTGGAATCACTCTCAATCATTGGTGAGTCAAAACATGCATTTAATCTTTGTATTGTGTGTGTAAGTGTGTGTAGTAAGCAAAAATCTGTTGTCTTGCATGCATCCTTTTGTTTGTTTGTTTGTTTTTTTAAGTGAAGCTGTGTGAAGCTCCAGGCCAAAACTGTTTTCTGTAACTTCTGTCCTGTCGTTTCTTTCCTTATAGGAGGGAATTTTCTTGCCTCTTATACGGAAGACCTTCCATCCCAGGTGACCAGTCTGACACTGCGAACATCCATATGCGCATGCCAGATGAGCTCCATTGCATCTCAACTCCAGCGACTTGAGCATCTGGACATAGATAAGAACCGCTTTGCTGACAGTCTCTGCAAACGGCTTCCTACACTGTTTCCTCAACTCAAGACTCTTAGGATACGGTATGCCCAGCAGATTTTTATTTTTTATTACTATTACAAAGTAAAAGTTCCATTTGATGGTTTATGTGTGACCTGCAGCATCAAATCATCTCACTTGAAAAAAGTGTCGTCATTTACATTTTGCTGCAAATGAAGCTTTTCTCTGTCTTGATTTCTTAAGTACAACTGAAACACTACAGAAAATCGTCTCAACAATTTCCCATTATGGGTCTATCGTTGCCAACACGCAACTAGAGCTGACGTTTTTTCCTGTCTTGTCTTCTGTAGCTTCCACCGTGAGGAACCAACAAGAGACCTGCTGTTCCTCAACAAGCTGCGACACCTGGAGCGACTGGAGCTGATCAAGAGACAGACATACATTCTTATAAGTGACGAAAACAAAACTTGGCCCAGTCCATCTGTGGAGGGACTGATCAAGGAGCTGCAGGAGATCTCCAGGAACAGGTTCAGCATCATGACCACAATGCCCGAAAGGGACGTTTTGCAAGAATGCGACTGCATTTGGGAAAGAGTGGAAACACGATTCTAACCCTGAGCAGTGCAAAGTGAACTATACAAACAAAAATTATATTATTATACAGTTTTCCTCCAGTGCCTCATGTGACTTTCATGTAGATGCAGCAGGTCCTCAGTTCTGTAACTGTCAGTAACCCAAGGACTCACAATGCATGCAACACCACCTTTAAAATAAATGAAGGTCAGAGCAAGAAGTTTTGTTGCTGCAGAGAACTTTACACATAGTTAAAATGATGTGATGAAATATTCTACTGTTTTGTTTTGTTTTTTTAAAGGTTTGGTTCAACAATATTACGATGAGAAATTCTCTGGTTCTTTATGATTGTTTGAGTGTTTATGTTTGGTTTTTTTCGATCAAATAAACTAGTTTTCATAAAGAACTGTATTATTGTTTTTCTGTGAATTTAGTTTATTATTTCATTTAACAGCTTTCAAATCAAATACAGACCTTCAACTGATTGTATAGAAAGCCTCCCTTCTAAGAAGGATATTATCAGTGTCACGCTCATGTCTAGCTGTGGAAATTCAGTTCAGTTCAAAAAAAATTTTTTTCAGCAAAAAAAGACAGTAATACAGAGAAACCCAATCACAACAACCCTGTCATGTTCCAGGTGAGTGCTGTTTTTTTCCATTGTACCAGTGTTTCCACCTTGGGAAGAAGGCGTGTTGTCTACTCGGATTGGCAACACCTGTGTGTAATCAATGTCTACAGGGATTTAAGACCAGAGCTCACTTGAACACTTCAGAAGGTGGAAAGAGGCAGTGGCGGGCAACAGGGGAAGGTTGATACAAACCAAGGAAATTACAGACCTATAGCTTTAACATCGAGTATCTGTAAAATGATGGAGCAAATGATAAATCAAAGTGGGTTCAGAAGAGGGAGAAATTCAAGGGATCCGGTGTTGTGTTTGGAACACAAAGTCAGGAAAGCACAAATAAAGAGGGTCGTGGCAGTTTTTTTTTTTTTTTTTTTTTTTTTTTGGATATAGAAAAAGCCTATGACATGATGTGGAGAGAAGGCCTACTAATTAAAATCAGTTAATTGAGTGTGATGGGGTCAGGCAGAGATAAAGAGTATGTTCTCCCTGTCACAGTTTGATTTAGTTCTCTTTCGTTAAAGTTTTTATTGCACGGTCCTAGGGGCCGCTGGATCATCCAGATTTCTTCTTTGAGACTCCTGTTCAACTTCTCTGCTCCTCTTCTCCTTCCCTCGATGGTCCTCTTTGGAATATACTGTAGTCGATCCCTTATGACTGACTGGTTCTTGTATTAAATGATTGTGAAAATATTCAGCTTCTGAGCTAACGGGAAGAGTGGTAGATATAATAAAATATAAATTCTAATAAATTAACTAAAAACACTATATTAAAACAAGAAAGGCAGACAGATTCCTGCATTAAATTGTGGAGGGGATTTAGCCTCCACAAGACACTGAGTGCTTTTGTGCAGTAATCAACATAACCACACAATTCTTTGTAAACAAATTGTGTTTTATAAAAACTAACAATCTCTAAAGTGTACATGCAATATCAGTGCCAGAGGAAACTGTCTAGTCCATCTGATATCAATATTTCTTTTATTAGAGAGAGGGAGAGAGACTCTGTACCCACTTCTGGTGGTGAAAAAAAATTGTTTTCCTTGGTCTCTGGACTTAGGTTCAGAGAGCGGTGGCACCTTTGCCTTAATAAGAAAATCACCCAGGTTCCTGTTCCTCCTAAAGGCTGCGATTATTCTGTGGTCAGTCAAGATTTGGTTTCTTTGAAGAAGATTTTTGAAAATGGGTCCTAATCGTTCCAACCAATTTGCACAACGCAGGGGAATATGTCACCCATACTGGGAGCATGGGGGGGACACATCAATTGGTTTGGTTTGGTTATTAGAAATGATTTAAGGCACTTTCTTAAGAAAGAGCGACTATACCCTCTAGTGGCGAGTGCCGCAAATAGGATTCTGGTGGCCTGTTTAAAATCACATTGCTGCGTGCAGATTCTGTGAAAACGGAGTAATTGTGATTTAATAAGCCCAGCAAATGTATGTTTTGGGTGAAAACTGGTTTTAAACAGTAGGGCATGTGTATCCGTGGGTTTAAAGAACACTTTTACATCCAATCTGTGGTCAGTTAGAAAATTTGGGCCCTTGAATGTTGTCGTGTCCAGAAAATCAATCTTGGTTTTATGAAATGTGGATTTAAGCTTTATTGAGGCATTATGGCCATTTAGGGTATTCAGGAACCCTTCAAAATCTTGCTCAGAGTGATGCCATATTCCCCAAATGTCGTCCAGGAACCTGTAATAATATAGTGGCTTTTTAACACACTTGCTTAAGGCTTCAGACTCCCATTCAGCCATGAAAATATTGGCGTAAGCTGGAGCGAATTTTTTACCCATGGCTGTACCCTTTACCTGTAAATAGAAATCCCCGTTGAATTTGAAATCATTTCTTGTAAGGTTGATTTCTAACAATTGTATTAATTCTTTGTCCGGTCTCTTTTTTTGTCCAGATATTTTTGGAAAATTCGTCTGAGTTAATTCCTTCCTGGATGTCAATGTTTGTGTACAGACTGTCAATATCAATAGAAAACAAGAAGGCTTCATCAGGGATTTCTATTTGTAACTTATTCAAAGACGGAGGATAAATGTCATTTGATACATTCTTAAGATGATGGATCGCTTTAATGAGTCTGTGAATTATACGGACCTTGGCAGAAAAATCTGGGTCATCTGATTGTATTCTATCTTCAGGCGGCCCAGCTCGCTCCGAACGAGTGGGTTTTAAATAGCGATTATCTTGGGTTGGTCTCTGCTGAAAGTTCCCTCCCCGGTGTCGGGTCACAAAGTGATTCACAGCCGGCCGTTCCCTTCTCGAATTTCGGTCCCGTGTTTGGAAAGGGCGATAATCATTGTTTTGTCCCCGTCCTCTAACAACTGACGCGTAGGTCCTCGGGCTGTTGCGGCTGGGGTAGCTGGTGTGTCGGGCCGTCCTTTGTCTACTCATATCGGCCGACCAGTAGCGATCCTCATTCCGGCCTCTTCTCCGGCGAAACACGGTCCAGTTGTCCTCTGTCTCCCATGTGGACATGATTGGAACAATGCCTCTAAACTTTGTTTAGCTGCGTTGCTGCTAAAATTCAAAACAAGCAGCGTCAAGCCGTTCTCTTCTAATGGATGAGACAAACTGCGACTGAGTAGATAACTGAGTGCTTTATTTTAGCGTAACTCAAAATTACAAAAGTCAAATATACTTGCAAGCCAAAACGCGACGTTTCGGTTACAATGAACCTTCTTCAGGCTGGCTTGCAAAAAAAATAAAGTCCGGTACAGCAATCATGATGTCCGTACGTGATCCGTACAAATGAACAAGATAGATACATGGTTAGACACCATGTATCTATGTGCCAAATGGCACAACAACTTTTCTGGAGGTGTTCTAACCCTACCTTCTAGTTTCGCCCTCACCAAAATGTCCCCAAGACTGGGATTCTTCCTGGGAGCTCTAATTACCCGCGCCTGACTGGGTACCTCCCAGCCCGGTTGCATTACTCTAAAATGCTCTTGTATGCCACTTAAAAACGGTGTAATCTCGATGGAAGGTACAGACAAAAGGGAGGAGTAACTTCTCTTCCACCATATCCTCTGCCCCTAATTCTGTAGGAGGTCGGGTCTCAGTCTCAAACAGCCGCTGCCCTGTCCCCACGTTCGATCGACTCATACCTTTAGTTTGGGAAAGGCGAGTGGGAGAAGGGAGGAGAGAAGCTAATGTCTCCCTGCGTACTCTCCTTAAAAAGGAGCGCAAGTAACCCCGCCTCCTCAGGCTCCTAAATAGTACTGTTATCACCTCATGCAAGTCTGTTTCTTTTCAATAAATCTGGTGAAATCTGAGGATTTGGGATTTTAATTATGCCACGAAATGTATGAGGCGGGTGGTAACTGGTACGATGCATGAGTACGTGCGTATCCGTGGGTTTGAAATACACCTTCGTTCTCATTCTTTTCTGACCATTCACTGTTTCAAAAAACACTGTCTAGGAAATTAATTTGTGAATGATTTGTCTCATGTTTGAATGATGGTGTGTATTCAAGACCTGCACAAACACTTTAAAACTCTCCTCTCCATGGGCCCACGCGCCTATAATATCATCCAAAACCCGGAGATAGAATATGGGTTGCAGTGCGCATTTGGCCAACGCTTCCCTCTCCCACTCGCTCATATAAATAGTAGCATATGACAGTGCATATCTCTGCCCCATGGCCGTGCCCTCAACCTGTAAGTAATAATTATTGTCAAATTGAAAATCGTTATTGGTAAGACAGAGTTTCAGCAGTTGGAGAATCTCCGTATCTGGGCGCTTAGCGTCCGGGTATCTCAGAAAGATGTTTTTTACTGCCGCTAGACCCATCTGTGTATTGATATTAGTATGTAAACTATCAATGTCTATAGTGAATAGAAAGGCTTGTTCAGGCATGACCCTGGGACGTATCGTCTGCAAAGAGTGATAAGTGTCCTTAAGATAACTGGGGTGCCAGTTGGAGAGAGGTCCCAAAAAGAGGTCTGTGTATTGCGATATGTTGTAGGTGGAGCTACTGCAGTCAGAAACAATCGGTCTCCCAGGTGGAATCTCATAAGGGACCATCCAAGTGTCTGGTTGTTTATGTATTTTTGGTAACAAATAAAACTGCCTAGGCCTTTGATCATCGCACGTCCGACCCTACGGCTCGTAGAACTGAGCATACCTAAAGTCAATGTCCAGCAAGAGACTCTTTATTGGCTCAAGCTTTTGCTCCAGATTTTGCAGCTTGATCAGCTCCTGACACTAGCGGTACTATTATCACCGCTGTTATGTTCATTCAGGTCCAGGTTACAGTTAAAATTAGGATGGAGGGGATCAGAGCGGGCAAGCGAGACTCTACTCCTCTTTTTCCCGTTGTTCTATCGTCATTTCCCCCACCTCATTCATATATATATACACACACACACACACACACACACACACACACACACACACACACACACACACACACACACACACACACACACACACACACGTACGTGTGTGTGTGTGTGTGTGTGTGTGTGTGTGTGAGAAAAATTTTTTTTTTTTTTTTTTTTTTTAAATTCGGAGCTGGTTAGCTGCAGGCCGGTAAAGCTCGCTAGGTGGACGCCGGGAGCGCGGAGGGGCTGAATGAGGCGTCGTCAATATAGGAGGCGCCGGTGACCGGGCGAAATCCACCCCTGCCCCTGAGTGTGCCAAAAAGGAAGCAGAGGGAGATGCAGGTAACTCCTCAATCCCTGTATTCAAATCTACAGCCACATTAGAGCAAACCATCTTATTGGGATGAATCAGACCCTCCCTCCCCACTGTCCTCCTCCCTCCCTCCTTAGCCTTCAACTTCGCCTTAAAACTAAACTCCCCACCCTCCCCAAGCGAGGTGCGGGCATTCCCCTCCCCATATTTCTTTACTTCTTGTATCTACTCCATTAGCGTTCTCCATTCGCCTAGAGAAAGCGTGTGGGTTTTGTTTGTTTGTTTTGTTTTTTTAGCAAAATTCAATTTTATGGGTGCCTGAGTCGGCAACGCTGGAAATTGCTCCTCATCATTTAAATCTATTCCTAGTGCTTCAACCGCTATCCCCTCTCCTCCCTCTCCATTTTCTGCCTGTGGATGCCCGCCCTCCAACTGTTTCCCACGCTCGTCGTCTCTCAAAACCAAAAGTGATTCCACAATTGTAAAAGTGGAGGCCTTCAACCGGGCCCCATATCTCTTCCCTGCCCACCCTTTTGCAATATCGAGTGACACCTTGTTCATTTTCACATATTTCAAAGACTGTATCACAACTTCATAATTTGCATACAGAATGTTCATGTTGTTCTTCGTCCAGGAGTCTGTGTTATCCGCTAGTTGCGCTTTAACCTTATCATTCGGTGCTGCTGGTTTAATAAAATCAGAAAGTCTGGTGGCCTGCTTTACCATGGCCCGTGGGTAAATGCCCGTTTCCAATGCTTCCTTTACCACATTTTTATGATGTACAGCTTGAATTAGGTTGAAGGTGTCTTTTGCGCACTGTCTGGTGTTAATATCGGGTGCATGGTTTATTCTAGCAGGTGGCACATCGGCTCTCCGACTCCTAAACCGTTTCACCACAGGCTTGTCTGGCCTCACCAGTACTTCAATTTGTCCCGTCCCTCCCAGCCCCACCTTGCGCGTTCCCGGACCAGTCTGCACTGGGCTTTCCCTCTGACCCAATTCATTATAGGATCTAACTAAATTACCGGTGAGCTCACCTGTGATGTCCTGCGCGTGCCAGCCCGATCCCAACCTGTCGGGTGGGTTCTCCCGTCCTCGCAGCTTTCTCCGGCGTTGTGGGAACAAAGCGTCATGTTCCACCTCCTGTCATTGCTCCTCTGCCGATGCTGCATAGCATGCTGCCATCCCGGGCGGTGGTTCTCCTGTTCCTTTCACACAGAGTCTGTTTGTAACGAGGCTCAGCAAAAACAATTAATCCACATATGTCACAATGAGGATATACACAGAAATATTTTAAATGGAGTTCCAAATGCCGTTTCTCGGGTATACCTGAGTTTTGGATCAGAGAGAGCGCTATGTCCTGTCTGAGCCTGGTAACCCCCTCCTCGTCAACAGGGTAGAGTATATTGGTCCCCGAAAGTATTTGTTCTGCAAGCTGAACATTGTCTACTCATTAGAATCTGTCCATTCATTTCATTCATTCCTTTCATTTATTTATTCATTTTCAGGCACAACAAATACCTATATTGAACATAAAATACACAAAACAAAAAACAAAACTTGCCTGAAAAAGGAGTGGGACGAAGAAAACTTATTAAATCCCACCCCTATTCAGGGGTGTATTGTATTCAGGTACAATACACCATGAGCACTTTACTTACCTTGCATACAAAGACGCCACAGGATGTTAGGTCCTGCTGTTATGGATGGGCAACAGTTGAGCACATCCATTTGCCGATGGCTGGACATTTTCTCCTAACAAGAGCTCTGGAAAGGGAAAAAAAAAAAAAAAAAAAAAACACAAAACAAAAAAAAAAAAACCACAGGTACTGAATGTTATTCAGTGCAGCAGCCTTATATAATTCACATGTACAAGTTAGAAAAATGACTGCTGTGGTTAACATTAGCCTTTTTTGCTTACCTTGTTATATCCCTGCACTTATCCATTTGTGCTTGTGTTGCCCCAAATGGGTCAACAAACGCAACCCGCATCTGTTAGATACATTATCTTGAAAAACAAATGGAGATCATGTTAAACCTAGTAATTTCACTTCAAATTCTCATGGTTGTGTGATGTCTTACAATGAGTGTCCAGTGTCTGTTGTCACAGACTGCTCCAGCTGCCACGTCATAATTCAGCAGATCTAGCTACAAAGTGAAGTGGAAATTTGGAATTCAATCATGAATAGTCTTAAATGAGGATGTTTAAATGTCAAAGCCAACTCACCTTTCTGAAACAGTTTGTGGACCCCTGCCAAACTGATGTCATGAAATAGGAGTCCATAATCAATGCAGCGTGTTGTCGCCCCACCAGTGTCAAATAGGCATTTATGATCTAGGAGCACAAACGGTACATTGTCATTTCCTTCCAATGAGGCGACCACTCATGTGGAAAACATTTACATACCTCACTTTCCAACTCTTTCCCAGGGGCCAAATCGGCAATGTTTTCCGAAAATAGCTTGTAAGGCCCAATTTTGGACCACAGCACCTTTCCCCTCGCATGGAGGAGGTGACACCGGTGGCGCCGATGGCCCCTCGCAGGGAGGCGGTGACACTGGTGGTGCCGATGGGCCCTCGCAGGAAGCAGACAAGTTCTTCAGTTTTGCTGGGACCCTCTCCTCAGGCTGGAAGTAGTGTGTCAGTTGGTCGATGTTGACCTTCAGAGTCCTCTTGCCCTTCTCTGACACCAAGTCAGCACTTTTGCCATCCAGCATCACAATCTTCAAGGGTCCCAGCATATCAGCATCCAGTTTGCCACCTTTTCTCTGTTCTTGCCTCACATTTTTGCAAAAAACCAGGTCTCTCACCTGAAAGCCATCTTCCTCTCCCCTTTTTGTCTTTCCCCTGCGGATTTTGTCTTGGGTGGTTTTAACATTTTTGGTTACTTCAGCGTATACCACCTCCTGGGATTGTAGGCCCTCACACACGTCTTCATTTGAAATGATTTTAGTGACCATGTCTTCTGTGATCTGCCAAAATAGAATGACTGAGTAACTGGATTAGGATTGAGACATTTTCTTTCTTGTAAATTACATCATTTTACCCTGTATTCCTTTGGGATCTCCGATGGATACCTTGCCTCTGCCGAACATGAGGAAATATGGGCTGTATTTTGTCGTCAGCTGCTTTTTTGTCCTCAGTCCAAACATGGTGGACTGCAGAAATTTGTCCCAGTTCTTGGGCTTGTCACTCACCAGTTTGAGGGATCTGAAAGGTGAATGCATAAGAACAATATACTTAATAGCCAGCGTTGTGACATAGTTACAGCACAAAACATAAATGACAGTATTGTATCTCTGGATTGTGCCATTTAATCTCTCCACCATTGGTTTGGGGATGGTATGGTGAGCAGAGGCTTCTTTGGATGCCCAGGGTTTTACACAAGCCATAGTTGACCTTGAAAGGGGGATCACATTAGTCATCCAAGCTTACATTACATATTTGCTTGAGCTATTAATACCTTACCTTGTTGCAGAACTCTGAGCCCTGGTTAGCAGTCTTTTAGGTGCACCAAATTTGTTGAAAAAAATCCAGAATACAACTGGTGACCTCATCTGCAGTTTTGTTTTTCAGTGGGTAGGCCTCTGCCCATTTGGTGAAATAGTCAACCATTACACAAATGTACTGATTACCACCATCCGTTAAGGTCAGTTTACCCACAAGACCCATTCTAACGAGCTCAAAGGGCTCTGTGACCTGTGAGGGGGGGAAGAACATGTTACATTTGATTTGTACAGTATCAAATATTCTGTCTGTGTTACTGTACCTTGATTGGAATGTATCCTTTCTCTTCCTTAATATTGGCCCGCTTACACTGGCATTGTGGGCACTGAGCAACCTATTGACAAATGAAGTAACGTTACATGCTAATAATCAGCAAAATGCCTTAGAGCTGTAGGTGATATGGGTTAGTCAGGAGCAACAAAGTACAAACAAAAGACAAAAACAAACAACAGAAAAACAAACAAGGGGGGGGGGGGGGAGTTTTGGGGTTTTCAAAATGAGTTTGAGGCTCATTCAGACAAAATGTGCTCACCCATTTTTTTTAATGTTCCCCTCCATGCCAGGCCAGTAATAGCGTGCCATGATAGCACTGTGGGTCTTCTCCCATCCACAGTGTCCGCCAAAGTGGCTGGAATGAAATTCCTCAAAAATGTCATTTGCCTCTTTGGCAGAGCAGACCACTTTTGCCAGGTTCTCAGTTTTGTTCTTCTTCTGCCTGCATACATAATACAGGTCTCCAGCTACATTAAGCATGTAAGGCAAGACAAGAACAAACAGAAAAAAAAAGAAATGGTCACATTACAGCACAATACTACACTCTGATGGTTTACATGACATTATCCATTGTACTCACCATTTATCCTGAAGGTCTCAGCTCTTCTCTTGATTGTATATCTTTCCCTGCTGGTTGATCCTTCAGGATAGCGATTGTGGAGTTTGAACTCCAGAAGCTCCCTCACAATTTTGGGATCCATTTCCCTCACCTACACCTGTCCACCTATCTACCCACTCCACTGTACCACAAACACAGACTCAAAGACACACCACACAAACCTACTAGCACACCTCAGTCACTCACTTTCAGAAGTCTACTCTCCCACAAGATCTTCTCAACCACACTGGCTATAGTTGCCTTCTAATCACTGTCTAACTGCTGTAAATTCACTAACTGCTATCGCCTCACAAAACCCGCAAATGTTGGTTGTACTCACTATGCTTATATAGACTGCATATAACTACCAATTCTCTCCAGCTGTGCTGCTTAATTACCTATATTGGCTACCAGTGTTCCTAGCAAACACCACATGATTGCACAATTGAAAGATACAAAATCACAGTAAAGAAATAGACAGACTACTCTGACAAGGTGTGTTGTGAGCACACTAATGACATATTTCTGTAATCTATGTGTGAAGTACATATTTTTGTTGTGTAAGAACATAAACAAAAGGAGTTGTGATGTCTAAAACTTCATGTATATGATGAGATGTAAATGGATACACAATTGTGTTTCATGTGGTTGCATGGTTTATGGGACAGAAAAGAGAACATTGACAATCACAAATGTATTGTGATACCGATACCGGTGCCAAATCGGTACTTTTGAAACGGTGCCAGTGCTCAAACCGGTGCTTAAAGAATGAAGAACACAAAATTGGTCCAAAAATCTCTCATGTTCAGCTGTTTTTTTTTGTAAAAAGATAACAATGTTAGCCTTTTCTGCAGCTATGGGGCATATATGGTATCACTCTTGGCTGGAAGCAGTGCTTAAACAATGGAAAAGACACAAACTCTGTCCAAAACCTCTCATGTTTAACTGTTTTCCACTTTTTCTTTGGTCATTTTAGCCTTTTTGGCCAGGGTGAAGGGAGTATCTGCCATCAAACAAGAGGACAGCCGCATGTAGCTATGATAATGTTTGCTAGTTCACCTTACATGCATTAATTTAATAACGTGGTTAGCCTACTCAACATAAATTACACACGAACAACATTAAGCTACTCACGCAGAGAAGAACGGCTGCTGCTGCCATCATCATCCGTCATCATTTCTGCTACACTGGCAGGGCTAGGGGCCAGGACTCTCCTCTTCGTGTTTTGGGGGATGTTGCTAACTCCGGGTCCGATAACAGGCACCACACCCGCAGTAGATGTGCTCTGTGTGAGGTCTCGCAGCAAGCTATCAAATACGGTGCATTTCTCGGCTTTTTAAAAAAACCCGCTATGCGTCGCCAGGTGTTTCATCGGATTCGAGGTGTTACCTCCTTTGACAGTATCACAGTATCAGCTTAAAGCACTTGTTGCAGGCTGCTGAGTTTGCATATTTTGCTGTGAAGTACAGCCAGACTTTTGACCGCTTCGCCTTGGACATTTTTAATCTGTAGCTCTGCTCTAAAAGAACGTACGTACCTGGACCCGCCTACTATCCTCGGAAACGTAAAATGATTGGCTAGAAGTGTATCACAGCTCAGGAAAAAAAAGCACCGGTCTGGTTACTACCGTTTATGTCAGAACACACCGGTACCCATCCCTAGTCACAAGTTAATCTAGTAGTAGGCTATGGTACTTGGCCACAGGTGGCAGCAGTGGACTGACCTGCATTGGAGACTGGTCCAGCTGCTATGTGGTAGTCAGTAGATGGGTTCCAAATTGAGGATTATATCCAAGTTTTGGAGACTGTTTATTACTGATCACTGTGTAACTGCTGTACATTCAGCGTAACTGCCATCTCCTTATGGATTGTTATTAGATTGACCACACCTATACAGACTGTATATAACAAGCAACTCTAAAATGTTCATTTGCAGAGAAAAGACACACGCAGACTATGCTAACGACATGTGAAATTACAACACTGGTGAAATATTAGTGTGTCATATATTTGTTCACGACATTTTTCTTATGGGCAAAAGTATTGATATCATGATGAACAAGGGTGGTGATTCTTATGACTTTGTGTACATAATTTGGCATTTTGTACAAATGTAGGCTGATATTACATACATGATATCATTTCATTCATTTCAAAGGTTTATTTGCATGATGCACAGACAGACACAATTGAAAGGTGCAAATGTATTGTGCATGAAACGAATTCAAACGTGGTGCAGATTTGTGTCACAAGTTGATCTGGCTGTAGGTTGTGGCACTTGGCCAGAGGTGGCGCTGGTTGATTCAAGTACATGTTAGTGCACAAAGTAAACTGCACGCTGTAGTTGTGCAGCAAAAACGCTGAAACCGGAGAAATAAAACGTGCGAGGGGGGATGATAACGATGACAAGAGTCTCCCGATCATTGAGGATATCACCAGGTAAACTCGCGACATTTTTAAACATTTTGTTGTTCAACAGCATCAAGACTGACGGAGTGTGTTTGAGATAACCTTACAAGTGTCACAGAGACTGGTTTGTCGGTAGCAGCTCCTGAAACGCAAGTCTGCCACACATCTGTTCGACCAACGCCAGTAGATCTAAACGCCAGTAGATCTGGAACACCGGCCGCACAGGAAAAAACGGTCCAGAGCAATCCAGAGAATTGCGAGAGAATTTGTAAGTTTGTCTGATGTTGACTTACTAATTTTGGTCCTGAAGCCAGTCATTTCATCAAGTTTGGGCTCCCGACACTTTTTGTTGGTACTCGAACTGCTAGCGCTAACAGCTCCCACAGTTTCTGCGCTCACTGCAACATGTTTTACATTTAGATGGTACTGTAAGGTTCAAGTGCTTCAGTGGTATGTAAACTCCTTTTTGCACAATTTGCACAAAACAATGCTTTTATCAAGGCTTCCGTTGGGTAGTCTTTTGAAATAAAATTTGCCTCCGATTAGTCCTAGCAACGTGCTTTCTTCTGATTCTTTGTAAAGTGAAAGGTGTTCATCAGTGCAATCGGTAAACCAGGAAATCGTGCATTGACAAACGTTCCCCTTTACTTTGAATGCAAAGTGAGACAGGGCTCTAGAGTGTGACCAATTTGGTCGCAAATGTGACCAAATTTTTCAGTGGTACGACTAAAAAAAAAAAAAATTTGGTTGCACCTGTGCGACCAAATGTTCGGGTAGCAAAAAAAAAAAAAAAAAAAAAAAAAAAAAAAAAAAAAAAAATCTGCAACCTTCCCTGTGGTCAACAACAGACACGCATTTTGCCCCTATCGTGGACTAAACCAATCAGAGATAGTCAGGGGCGGGACCTCTCTGATTGGCCGTGGTCCAGTTGAAAGTGCAGGTGGAAGTGGGAGGTGAGTAGCTTGAATAAAGCGATATCAATTCATTAAATCCTGAATCAACTTTTAAATATAACTGTTTTGCCAGAAACGCCAGATTCTCAGATTAAAGCTCACAAAACCATTTCAACAACAACCAAACAGCAAATGAGAGCAGGTACACGGATTCCACACAAACACGTAAACACAGAGCGGACCGACGCATCAGAATCAACTTTCTTTCTCAGCTTTCTCACCCGACGGCCCGTAGACGGACATGCTGTCGGAGCTTAGGGATTCTGATGCGTCCAGTACGCGTTGTGTTTACATCTTTTTGCGCTGATTCTGAGCTGCAGGTTTTGTCTCTCTCCAACCAAAATTCACCGAGCCAGCAGCAAAAGAAGCAGCAAACTGCGCTTCACATTTGATCAATGTCGTTATGAATTTTGCTGTTTTGCTTCCACAACTATTAAAATCACACTTCATGCACAGCTAGCTCTCTCTCTATCTCTCTCTGTACTTCAAGAACAGTTTCCCGTCTCCAATCTCTGTTTTCTGTATTATTCATTCGCTTATTACCCACCAGTCTACTGTTGTTTACAGCGCTGTTGGCTGCTGTCTTTTTCTTTTTCTTTTCTTTTTTTCACTTAAATGACCTCGGACAAGAAAGCCTATTTTTTCTGTTGTTCAATACTGAAGAAATTCAAACTTTATATGCAGAACATTGTAGAATATTTTTAAGGTTATCTGCTATAAAAAGCCAGACCAGGAAAATCTCCTTCATGTTTTTCTGTTTTATTCTCAGTTACTTTCACACAAAGGCATCTGCTGTGATGTTCACAATTCTGATGAAGTCACTGATAAATGATGAGAATTATAATATTTCTGACTGTCTGAGGCTAAGTTGAATCGAATCCGGACTTTGAAAACCGGAATCGAATGGATTATAGAAATCAGTGATGATACCCAGCCCTAGTGAGCAGCCTAGGCATGACAGAAGTGGATGTAGCTGTAATAGGAAAAGAACTATTGCTAACTTTTCTGTTAAGGCCTGATCCTTCAGAAATTCATAGCCAGTGCTCTGACACGGTGTCATCAATCTTTGAATGCTGAAAAAGCACAGTGTATCCAGAAAAACACATTATATTATATAAATTATTATAAAATTTGTGTGCGCCTAACTTTTATGCCGGTACGCCTAACTTTTTAAAGTTAGGCGTACCGGTATGCCCATGGCAAAAAGTTAGTCTAGAGCCCTGTGAGACACGTATTTTTTTTAAAATTTGGTTGTTTTTTTTTTCAAATCATTAATCGCAATTAACGCGATAACTTCTGTGAAATTAAGTATTTACGAATTTTTATTTTTTACGTATTTTTATCAAATCATTATTTTCATGCATATACAGCGGGGAAAATAAGTATTTGACACATCAGCATTTTTATCAGTAAGGGGATTTCCAAGTGGACTATTGACACAACATTTCCACCAGATGTTGCCATCAAGCCAAATATTGAAGTCATACAATCAAATCAGAACATATAAGTATACAAGTTAAACCATAATAAATAAAGTGAAATGACACAGGGAATAAGTATTGAACACACTTTATTCAATACTTTGTAGAAAAGCCTTTGTTGGTGATTACAGCTTCTAGACGCCTCTTGTATGGATAGACCAGTCGTCTGCATTGCTCAGGAGTGATTCTGGCCCATTCTTCCACACAAACGGTCTTTAAATCTTGAAGGTTCCTTGGGCCTCTTTTATGAACTTTAATCTTCAGTTCTCTCCATAGATTTTCTATGGGATTTAGGTCAGGTGATTGACTGGGCCATTCAAGCAACTTGATTTTCTTTCTTTGAAACCACTTCATTGTTTCCTTGGCCTTGTGTTTGGGATCATTGTCTTGCTGAAATGTCCACCCTCTTTTCATTTTTAGCTTCCTGGTAGATGGCAGCAGATTTTTATCCAGAATGTCCCGGTACATCTCTCCATTCATCCTGCCTTCAATAATATGAAGTCTGCCAGTACCCCTTGCTGAAAAGCAGCCCCAAACCATGATGCTTCCACCCCCAAACTTGACTGTTGGTATGGTGTTCTTGGGGTGGTGAGCAGTGCCATTTCTTCTCCAAACATGGTGTGTAGAATGACTGCCAAAAAGTTCAATTTTGCTTTCATCTGACCATACTATAGTCGTCCAATAATCCACAGGCTTCTCCAAATGCTGTTGCGCAAATTTTAACCGAGCCTTGACATGCTTTTTGTTCAGCAATGGAGTCTTGCGTGGTGAGCGTGCATGGATGCCATGGCGGTTCAGTGCATTGCTTATAGTTTTCTTTGAAACAACAGTACCTGCTGATGCAAGGTCTTCCTGAAGTTCTGTCCGAGTGGTTCTTGGCTCTTGGAGAACCCTCCTGATTATTCTTTGGACTCCTCGGACAGGGATCTTGCGTGGAGCACCTGATCGTGGCAGGTTTATGGTGAACTGATGCACTTTCCATTTCCGGATAATGGCCCCCACAGTGCTCACAGGAACATTCAGCATTCTGGAAATGCACCTATAACCATTCCCATCAAAATGCTTTTCAACGATAAGATTACGAAGATCTTGAGAGAGTTCTTTGCTTTTACCCATCATGAAGTCTTTCCTGTGTGCCTTCTGGGTAATGAGGAGCCTTTATAGGCCATCAATTAGGACTAAAGCAGCTGATATCAATTAGTACTGATAGGGGACAGGATTTCTCTATCAATACTGACAGATTTCAGGTGATCTCCTGGCTTTCTATGTCATTTTGCCCCTTGTTATCTCCATGTATTCAATACTTATTCCCTGTGTCATTTCACTTTATTTATTGTGGTTTAACTTGTATACTTATATGTTCTGATTTGTTTGTATGACGTCAATATTTGGCTTGATGGCAACATCTGGTGGAAATGTTGTGTCAATGGTCCACTTGGAAATCCCCTTACTGATAAAAATGCTGATGTGTCAAATACTTATTTTCCCCGCTGTATGTATAACTGGTGCTTTAATGTTATTCTTGGTCAAGCCACAATTTGTCTAGATCAGGTGTCTGAAACTCACGCCCTGGGGGCCACTTGCGGCCCACCTCACCCCTACTTGCGGCTCATATATTTACGTGAAGAAATAAAATGCAATATGGCCCTTGAAGTTACTTTTCTTGTTGGGGAGGATTTGTTTGTTGTTGAGTGCAATGTTAAAATAAGTTCTTTAAAAAGCAAAAAATGATTTAATATGAAGGCATTATGAGCAGAGCAACAGCAAACATGTTGAGGGATTGGCTGTCTTAGGCTACGTTCACACTGCAGGCAAAAGCGCATCAAATACGATTTTTTTTTTTTGACCCTATGCGACCCATATCCAATCATGCTATGACAGTGTGAACGGCACAAATCCGATATTTTCAAATCTGATCTGGGTCACTTTTGTATGTGGTACTGAATCCAATACATACCCGATGTTTTAGAAAGCGACTGCTGTGTGAATAATCAAGTCGCATTAAATCCGTCTTTTACGTCACTGACACAAGACAGACGCCAATTATCAGCGCCCGATAAGACATCCGAACGCTTCCTGGCCATCCAGTGAAACTGTTGGGAAGACAACGTTGGAGAAACATGACGTTTTATTTATACTGTGTAATCTGCAGATTCTGACAGAAATCTGCAACTATCCTTTGAAGCACCGCTCCTCTAAAACAGCAATAAGGATAATTATTAGGTTACATTATTATGTAAATAACAAAATAACTTAAAGCAAAAATTGGGAAACGTAAAGTCCGAAGTCTTTATATTAAGGGCCATCAGTCAAACAATATTGTTTGCTCTGGGTCTAAACAGCACGTTGTGTGTGACGTCTTCTTTTGCGCATGCGGGCCGCTTTGAGGGTTCACACTAGAGCGCGTTTGCTGTCGCATTTTATTTGTAGTGTGAACAAGCAGAAAAAAAAGATTTGATCAAAAAATCGGAATTGAGCATTAAGACCTGCAGTGTGAACGTAGCCTTAGTCCAGTGAGAGAAGTATTTATAATGAAAACAATTTTCACTAGCAGTCAAAAACTACTGTGTACACTTATGTCTGCATTTTTATTTTGTTAAATACGAACCGTTAAAAGTGAGAAAAAAAATTGTGTTCACATTCACAGTTTTGTTATACTTGTTATATAGCTGGCACTGTCATCTAATGTGAGAGCCACGTAATTTTGAGATCCCTGATCTACCGTATATTCTGCACTATAAGGGACACTTAACCCTTGTGCTCCCCTTCGGGGCAGCCCCGGACCCCTGGGGTCCCAGAGTACCCCACCCTCAGTAGAGACAGGTGAATGAGGAGGCTGAAGAGCCGCATGCGGCTCCGGAGCTGCAGGTTGCCGACCCCTGGCGTAGATGTACATGAAGAAATTACTCAAAAATAAATTATCAGCATTTATTAAATAATCATGCTCCATAAATAAAAGAAAACAATGTTTTTGTGCATAACAAAAAGCACAATTGTGCAGTCAAAATGTAAACTAAAAGACGCTGAGCATAATAACAAAGAGACAGATTTCACAGCTGCTCTATTCCCAAGTGCGTCATCTACTGCGTGACTGACAGCCTTGAGTTTGAAATCCTCTTTGAAACTATGTCTCTGAACAGGTGCCATTTATGGCCCTTATACACACACAATATGGTAATATTACATTGAAGCACAGTATGTATCGCTCCAGACTACGGTAGCCGTAATGCTCCAACAGTCCATCAAGCGGTGCAGCCCTGTAGCCTACCAAAGTTGTACTAAAACATTTTTTGACAGATTGCTGAGCGCCGTGTACCACATAAAATCGGTTCGCGGTCAGTAAGCACAACCAGAATTCATACAAAAGGCGCACTGTCAATTTTTGAGAAAATCAAAGGATTTTAGACCGTGCAGCCCCTGTGGGCTGCATGTTGTTAGCGCGGTTAGCTCGTTAGCGCGGTTAGCTCGCTAACGTGTTGCCGCCGTGCAGCCCCACGCACGGGGCGATCCGCGGTAACTCGCTAACGGAGATTTGCCGCGTTCATCTTGTCATTGCCTGCAGGTGAAGCTATGGGGGAGGAGGAGTTGTGTTCAGTGAAGGAGAGCCAAGGCCGAGTAACGTTGCGTAGAGACAAAAGTGGACGAAAGAGAGGCAAACCTGCGGCTCCACAAGTATAATTATAACGTAACATATACTATATCGATATAAACGATATTGTATCTTATATCTCGTATGAAAATATATCGATATTTAAAAAAAAAAAACCTCGATATATCGCCCAGCCCTATGAAGACATTTTATGTAAAAATGTATTGATAAAAAAACAAAATTCTTAGTACAAAGACTACGCCTACAAAATTATGAACATGGTAATAAATCCGGTCAATTTCTAGCAAACCAGCTAAAAATAAATAAAGAAAAAACAACTATATGTGCTGTTCAAGATTCATCTGGGAACACAATATATGATCCGATACAAATAAACAACATTTTCAGGGATTTCTATAAAACGTTGTATTCACCACAAATAAACCCATCTAAAAAAGAAATTGATCAGTTTTTGGACAACATAACTCTTCCAAAATTATTGGACACTCAAGCAATGGCACTGGATTCACCAGTGACACCAGGTGAACTCCAGGAAGCTCTGATAAGTATGCCCAATAATAAGGCTCCAGGTCCAGACGGCTTTCCTGCAGAATTCTACAAAGAATTCTGGTCGATTCTAGCACCAGTTTTCTACAGAACGTTGTTGGAAATTAAAGAAAAGGGCAGACTTCCATCAAATATGAATTCTGCAAACATTAATCTCCTGCTAAAACCAGGCAAAGACCCTGTATATCCCTCAAGCTATCGTCCAATATCCCTTATAAACGTAGACCTTAAAATAATCTGCAAAGCTCTCTCAAAGAGACTGGAGAAAATAACCCCCCTCTTAATTCATCCTGACCAAACTGGTTTCATAAAAGGTAGGCACTCATCAACAAATACACGGAGATTACTTAATTTGATAGACTACTCATACAGTAAAAACCTAGAAACTACAATATTCTCTTTAGACGCAGAAAAAGCATTCGACAGAGTTAACTGGAAATTTCTATTTGCAACTTTACACAAATTTGGTTTTGGATCCTCTTTCATAAACTGGTTAAAAATATTATATAATTCCCCAACAGCTTGTGTTAGAACAAATGACCAGACATCCTCCAGCTTCTGTCTCTTGAGGGGCACCAGGCAGGGATGCCCACTCTCCCCTTCACTGTTTGCAATTTTTATTGAACCACTAGCAGCAGCAATTAGACAGAATTCAGTAATTAAGGGCATAAAATGCAAGAACGTGGAACATAAAATCAGCCTTTATGCGGATGATGTGTTACTCTTTCTCCAAAATTCACAAACTAATATCTCTGGGGTGATTGAATTGATAAACTCTTTTGCAAGAATATCAGATTACTCAATTAACTGGTCAAAATCTACAGTTCTACCGATTAATTGCTCCCTCCATAATTCCTCTTCTACACCACTGCAATCGGGAAATATAAAATATTTAGGTATTAATGTTTCTCCCAAGCTTGCAGATCTAACTAAATTAAACCATATCCCACTTTTAAAGAAGGTAGAAGATGATCTGGCTAGATGGAAATATCTACCCATATCACTCATGGGAAGGGTTGCCGCTATAAAAATGATGGTCTTACCAAAAATAAATTATTTATTCTCAATGATCCCAACTAAACCGCCACAAGATTGGTTCAGATCTCTAGATTCATGTATGTCCAAATTCCTTTGGAAAAATAAACCCCCACGTATAAGCTTAAAAACACTACAAAAGACCAAGGATAAAGGAGGACTAGAACTGCCTAACTTTCAGCACTACTTCTTAGCCAACAGGCTTCAGTTTATCTCAGGATGGCTAAAACACACCCTCTTAGATGAACCTTGGCTAGATGTAGAACAAGCACTTTGCAATAATCTAGAGATCTCAGACCTACCATTTATCAGCTCAAACATCCAACGACATGAATGCTTTAAAAGCATCAACATCAGCGCTTCTCTGACAGCATGGTGGGAGTTTCTAAAATTGACAGCGTCTTCATTAATCCCATGCAAACGTACACCTATCTGGAACAACCCTGACATATTACAAAACAATAATATGATAAACTTTTCAGATTGGAGTGGTAAAGGAATCAAATATTTAGAACATATACTAGAAGGAACAGAATTTATTTCATTTGACGGACTAGTTACACAATATGGGATCAACAAGAAAAGATTTTTAGAATATCAACAAATTAAATCCATAGTAAAAAAGAAATTTAAACCGGGTCAAGTTGAACTACAAACACCACCAAGTGTGGTTCAATTTCTTACTCTTAAAACCCCCAAATTACTATCCAAAATATACAGAATGCTTTCTAAAACAGATGAATCAATATCACTTCCTATTGCAAAATGGGAAGCGGATTTATCAGTTAACTTAGACCTAAACTTCTGGTCTCAGATTTGCTTAAAAACCTTTCATCTAATTAGAAATCCCAGTCTTCAATTAATTCAATACAAAATATTACATAGAGTGCACTATACAGGTCATCGGATGTTCAAGATGGGCTTTACGTCTACCAACAACTGCTCACACTGCCAAACTAATTCACCGGACAATTATATCCACGCTCTTTGGTTCTGTCCACCAGTTCAGAAGTTTTGGCGCGAGATATGTGAAGACTTATCGAAGTGTCTGAAATGTAACATTCCAACTTCCCCCTTAGTGTGTTTGTTGGGCAGCTTAGATAATGTCACTTCAGAAAAGAATATCGCCCATATGGTCTTCACTGCCCTATGCATAGCCAAGAAAACAGTCATGAACTGGAAAAATAAAAATAATCTTAATTCTAACCAATATAGAAATTATCTATTAGATTACATTAGTCTTGATACAGCCTCTGCCACCACATCAGATCAATTGCTCTGGACTGCTTTGATCAGCTCCATCACCTAGTGGGGGTGGGGGGTCATAGTTTGGTCCCGCCTTCACTGTTGTGATTGGTGTGGGGGTAGGGACAGGCTTAGGGCATCGGGGGGTTCCCCGGAGGCATTTTCCTTTGGGGGCTCAACCCGGGGTAGCGGTCATGTCCGGTTAGGGGCTCTGTTGGCTCTCAGGTGACTGTTTCCTCGCGGCTGCGTGCAGCGGGACTAGGGGAGGGTCTGTGCTGACGGACGTGGGTTACTGACCTGGTAGCCTGGCTGCCCCTGGGTGGGTCCGGGATGGGCGTGAGGTTCTGGGGGCGCTCCGTCTCTGGGCTGGGCCCGGGCCGGGCCTCGGGGGCTTGGGTCCTGGTTGATGTGTTGCCGGGGTTGTGGGCGGGTGGGTGCATGGGGGCCCAGCCCTGGAGCAGGGTGCCGCCGGTGCATCGAGCCACCTGGGGGGCTCTTCAACTGGTGGGGAAGATTGTCACATCTTGCAGGAGCTTTCCTCTCCTCAGGGGCTCTCTCTACAGGAGGGGGAGATACAGGAGAGGTGGAGGAAGATCTCAGCCTGGGTGTTTATTGTCTTATGTAGTCTGGAAGAAGAGTGGATGGTGGGGTGGGTGCAGTTTTCTCTGTGGTGGGGTTGGGTGGACTGTCCTGGGTTCTGTGGGGCCGGGAGGCGCTGCTGCGCTGGGCCCCGGTCTGGATGGACCTGGGCCCCCTTTCCCTGGTGGGTCGCGGAGTGTGGGGGTGCCTACTGGGGTCAGCGGGGGAGCTGGCCCCAGGGAGGGGTCACTTGCCCCTCCCTTCCATCTCCAGCTGCCTCCCTCTTCCCGCTCCACCACAACCACCCACACATGCAGGACCTTGGAGTAGGGGTATGTCACCAGGGTGCAGAGGAGGCCCCCCCCCCGTCCCCTTTCTGGCTGCCTCTGCCTCAATTTTATCCCACAACTTAGACATTCACATTACTCACACTCTCATTACACATACATATAGGATCTTGGGGGTGGGCACGATACACGGAATCCAAAGTACCAGCAGGGTGTACCCCCCACCCCTGGCGTCATTGCCCACCTCTCAATGTTAAATACACGTAGACATTGAGGGCCAGCAGGAGGGACCATGCGCTTACCTGCTGCTCTCTGGCAGGTAGCTCCATGCCCTCCTGGGTTTTAAATGCACCTTAGAACACACATGCATCAACACTACAATGAGCGGGTGGAGGGAGGTTTGGAGTCTTCTCTCACCCCCATTCTCTGCGACCTGCTGGAGCGGGGGGGCTAGGAGGAGGAGTTGGCCGTCCGACTGCGGTCTGGAGTGTGGGGCCTCCCTGCTGCTGCGGAGTCGGGGCGGTCTGCCTCCCCCCCACCGCAGGGAAAAAGGGTAACACCACCTGGGTCTGGGTGCAGTTCCCCCCCTCCAGGGGCAAGGGTACCTAGACCCGGGGCTTAGAGTACGCTTGGGGAGTGTGATCGTGTGTACAGTGTCTCTTTATGTCTGTCTCCACGTTGGTTGAGTGTGGAGTAAGTGTATATGAGAGCATGAGGGTGGGAATGGATGTTTGTATATGTGTGTGCCTGTATTTCTGTGTCTATATGTCAGGTTGGGTGTCAGGCGCCACCTCTCTGGGGACATCTTAGGCCCTCCAAGGTATGGAGGCCTATCTCCCCCTACCACCACTTCCCCTGCCAGTGGCGGACTCCCTCAGACATCGGTGCGTTGGTGGTTCTTTGTGTCCGTGGATGGGCGTCCAGGTACACACCGGCTCACTCCTTGGCGGCCGCTTATCAGGGCCTGGAGCCTGGGGCTTGCTCGGGCCACTTCGGAGGTGGGGTGCCCCCGGCCTCTCGGCCTGGGGCTCGGTCACTCAGGCACGGCTGGCTGCCGGCGGAGCTCACGGGCGCGTCACTGCAACTCCCCCTGGCTTCTGCTCCGCGGCTGCTGAGTGAGCCCTCATCTGGGACTCTCCTCAGCTCTTTCTGGGACAGTGGCGCAGCTGCCCCTCTGTTGGTCTTCCTTGGTCTCTTGTGTTCTGGGGGCCTCTGGATCTCTGGAGTTTTGATCTCCTCCATACCTGCTTCATGCCCTGGAGGACGGGGCTGTGGCCCCCCCACACCCTCTAGCAGATCATTACATGAAGGTACCTTTTAAAAAACAAACGCGTCCATGCTCACAGGTGTACACACGGGTGATCACACCCACAAACTACACCCTTTTTGGCTCCTACCTCAAAGCACACTGTGTGCTGTTGATCTTATGTGCTGCACAATAATGTTTAACATTTAGTATTTACTGTCATATTCCCATATATCATTGTGATGTTGTTTATTCTATTACTCTTGTTCTCTTCTGCTTGCTTTCTTTTTTCTTTCTCAGCAGGTGATCCAGGTGATTGATATATGCATTTTTTTTTTCTCTGCCCGTTCTGTTGGTTTTTGTCTTGTGCCCTTCTCCCCCGTCCCTCTTCTCAGCTGTTTCTCTTTCCCTCTTTCTTTCTCCCCTTCTTTCCCCCAGTCAAGTCTGTCCCATATTCAGTAAGTGAAAATAAAATAAACAATAAAGGGTGAATCAAATGGGGAAAAAAAAAAAAGACATTTTATGTAATGCTAGAATCATGAACTCATATGATGTAGAGATGATTTGAAAAAGGCAGCTGTACTCACATAGACCCATTGTTCCACTCAGGGTGAGGAACTGTGTTGGACTGTGTCTTAAACAGAAGTGTGAGCATCAGCTGTTATTTCCTGGATAATGAAACTGAATGGGCGTCACTGGGTCTGTGAAGTAAATAAACGTCCTTTTATTTACGTTAGGTTTTTGGGTGTTTTACCCCTTTTTGTGATTTTTAAGTTTCCCCCTTTGGCTCGTTTAGTGAGGTCAGTTTGTTTGAGGTATCAGTATTGGTTGCTGTTAACTTTGAGTAGAGTTCTGTTATTTTGACCTCTTTTATGGGCCCAAGATTTTGATTTTTTTGTATAATTTAACCAACTATGTTGTTGGGTTAAATAAAAAACAACTTTTTTTGGGACTGCACTGCGGTGGCCCTGAGAGGCTAAACGGACTGCAACTTAAGAAAACACCAGCAATAAGAAAAGCCCTACAAAAGCACACAAAACACAACGGAAATAGGAAAAATGACAACAGAAATAGGAGAAACAAAGCAGAAATAGGAAAAAACATTTCCAAAAGCACAAGGGAAGTGTTTCTGGGGAGACAATAATCCGACGGACCAGTTGCAGGAACCAAAATATGCTAAGAATTGCGCTGGTAGACACTTAAAAGAAGTGGAGGATCTATCAGTTTTGGAAAGAAACAGAGGAGAGGTAAGTGTGTTAGCCTAACTATTAGCCTAAAAATCCGTCATCATATGAATGATGATAAAACACGCCTACCATCATCATCATTAAAATACTGAAACCATCATAACATTTTGACTTTGTAGTAACAAAAACATTTAATACCTGCTTACCGGTTCCACTTGCATTTTAGCTACAACCAGCTGATTTCAGGCACCAGGGGAGGAAAATGGTAGTGCAGTATACAGCCTGGATATTGAAATTACTTTTTTGTATTGCACAAAAGGACAAGAGAGATTTCTTTCATTTGCAACCACAGCATTTTTTTTTTATCATGTAGAGAAAACTGAGACATACTGTTGAAATTGCACTTCTTTTTCAAATATTGAGATAGCTCAGAAATGAAATGTGCAGTTATACTACTTTACACGGGAGATTTTCACTGGTGGCATGTATGTAGCCCTCGATGTAAAAATCAGTTTAACATCTGTGGCTTAAACAGTGTAAAGACAGTGTATGGGATGGAAATCATGAAACATCTGTGTACATCTTGTTGGATTCAGATGTGTAAATCCACAAAAAGCAGTAAACCTCAGGCCAAGATCAGCTGATCACAGACTGTATACAGGTTTCAGTTCAAGAAGACAGATTATTGTAAGTAGCCTCTTAACAGCTTAGTATTGACATATGTTTCTCTCTCTAAATTACATTGGAAATACAGTAAAGGCTCACAGTCAGTGTGACAGGAAACAGAGGCACAGAGTTTTAGAAACCTGTGCAATGTGAAAGCCCTTTTTTCTGACAGTTGGAGCTACCCTATGAGCAAGCACTTGGGGATGGTGGGATGGAAAAAAAACCTTTTTAAGAAACCTTTGGCAGAATGAGGCTCAAGGACGAGCAACGGGTTAGGGATGACAGAAAAGACAAAATAAGAAACAAATCAAGAGCATATGAGGACAGGACAAAACACATGATGGGAGGAAGAGGACCAACGTTACTGACACGCAGTAGTGATATATTAACACACAGAGTAAAAGACAGAAGTGCTCAGTGTATGATGGGAAGTTAATCAGCAGTTGTGGCCTATAACAGCATAACTAAAGGATGGGACAGGGTCAGCTGATCCAGCTGTAGTTTTAAGATTGATCAAAACGGAAAGTTATGAGTTTAATGTTAAAAGACGAGAGCGTTTCTGGTTAAACAGGACAGGGACAGGAAAGCTGAAGGCTCAGCCTCACATTAGACTCATTAGACCTCACCAGAGTGAACAACTTTCTCTGCAGCAACACAACTCACAACTTTTATTCACACCTTGTCCTGATACTTCTATTTCATCTGCTATAAACAATAACCATACACTATTATTGCAATCTGGACTACAGCTCAAAAGTTTGTAGAGAATTAGAAGTGTCTTATTTCTGACAACAGTAAAAATCTTTTTGATGTTTTACTAAATTATTCAGAAGCGTAAAGAAATATAAATAATTAATGGTAACATTTATCATAAATCACAAATGAGATTTAGTGGAATATCTACCAAGTGTTGTTGAGACAACGTTGGTCTCTCCGATTCTTTTTGTCTTGGTAGAGATCACGCAGAGATGTTTCCAAATTTCACACAATCATTTTATTACCCATTTTCCTTACAGATGCATCTGGAGATTAGCACACTGCATCCTGTGCAGTCCTACTCTAAAGGCTGATCTGAAGACTTTCACACAACAGTTAAAGTTATAGTCTCTGGTCTTCAATTTCTACAGTAAACCCCCCACATTGGAAAAACACTGGTAAAGTGGCCAGGGGTGCTGACACCCTGACCCCCATCTCCTTTTAAATCAAATCAAATCACTTTTATTGTCACATCACATGTGGAGGTTCACTGGTACAATACATGCGAGTGAAATTCTTGTGTGCGAGCTTCACAAGGAACAGAGGTGTGCAAAAATACAATACCATAAGAACAAGCAAAATATAAGAATGGCTAAATCTGAGAGTTATATGAATAAATATATGTACAATATAAGAGTGTATGCATTACTGAATGTGTATACTAAATGTGTTTTTCTACGTGTGTGTGTGTGTGTGTGTGTGTGTGTGTGTGTGTGTGTGTGTGTGTGTGTGTGTACATATTTTACAAATTAAATAGAGTAAACAATAAAATATATAAAATATACAGAGGTTGGTAGTTGGACATGTGCAAAACAAGTGGCATTTATATACAGTGTGGAGTGCATAATGTTGAAGTTCCAGTAGTGAAGCTGAGGTGTCTATGAAGTGTTCAGCAGTCTGATGGCCTGGTGGAAAAGGCTGTCTCTCAGTCTGCTGGTACGGGACCGGATACTGCAGAACCTCCTTCCTAGTGGAAGTAGTCTGAACAGTTTATGGCTGGGGTGACTGGAGTCCTTGATGATCCTCCCCGCTTTCCTCAGGCACCGCTTCCTGTAGATGTCCTGGAGGGAGGGAAGCTCACCTCCAATTATCCGTTCAGAGCACCGCACTACTCTCTGGAGAGCTTTGCGGTTGCAAGCAGTGCTGTTGCCATACATCCAGTGAGGATGCTCTCAATGGCACAGCAATAGAAGGTTCTGAGGATGCGGGGGCTCATGCCAAATCTTTTCAGTCTCCTGACAAAGAAGAGGCGCTGCTGCGCCGCCTTCACTGTTTTGTTTGTGTGTACTGACCACGTAAGATCCTCAGCCAGATGTACACCAAGGAACCGGAAGCTACTCACTCTCTCCACAGCAGCGCCATTGATGGTGATGGAGATCTGTACTTCTCTGCACCTCCGGAAGTCCACTATCAACTCCTTTGGCTTTGCGACGTTGAGGGTGAGATGGTTGTCTTGACACCAGTGGGTCAGGGTGCTGACCTCCTCCCTGTAAGCCGTCTCATCACTTTTGGTGATAAGACCCACCACTGTAGTGTCATCCGCAAAGGGTCCAGTGAGTCGGGTAGTGCAGAGCAAACGAAGTCCCTGATCAACTTCTCGAAGCATTTGCTCACAATGGGGGTCAGGGCTACAGGTCGCCAGTCGTTCAATGAGGAGATGGTGGCGGATTTGCACAGGTCTGCACAGAAACAGAGAGTGAGCAAAAGCAAGAACTGATGGAAAATGTGACAAGACTGTGGCATGATCCGTTACCTTGGTAATGCAATGATCTGGTTGTTTAGAAGCCAGCATGAAGACCTCGTGAGGAACAGGCGAGTAATCAGCTGATTGTTCACAAGTGACTGAGCGACAGGAAGGTGGAGGAGCATCCCCTAAAAAAGACAAGCACACAGACAACAACACAGGCATACACCAAAAGAGGAGAGAGAGAAAGAAGCAGGCCAGCAAAAGAGGGCAAGGGAACCATGACATCTACAGAAGCCCATTTTCATTTGGTACATCGTGTTACCAGATGTCAGTTTGTAATGTTAGATCTCAACTTGTCAGTCAAGAAACCTTTTTCCAAAGATATCAGCACAAACCGAAATCATTGTGCGGATTAAAAACAGTAAATTGTCGAAGTTTGTGATGGATGATGTTTGTAATCTGATTAAATCAGATGTGTTCCTGGTTTAGAACCATGTGATCTGTCAACATAGGAGTGATTGTTACTAGAAATGGGCCCATGTATAACTGTGTAGACATTTCCTAATATCATGGGTGATTTAACATGAATGATTCATTAAACACACATCTGTGAAAACATTTCTGATAACCTTTTTGTTATATTATGTTAAAGTAAATGTAAATTATTAATAAAAGGAGAATGTTTGAATTTGACCACAAAATTTTGAGCAGTAGTGTGTGTTGTATGCATGTGTCTGTCTGTATCTGATCAGGATTATGTCATCAGTGTCAACAAAACGCTCATTTTTTTTAGCTGTCTCTATCACCAAAATTGAGTTGGAGTGTTTTAACTCTGACAGCGAACTCTCCCTAACAAGTCCACTTTATTGCGTGCTCACTGACTTAAATTAAAGAAAAAATAAATGTGTCTGGATCATCCCAGGTTTTGTTTTTAACCTCATTAAACCAAGTTTACATTTTCCTCTAAAGGGGCTACAACACCCAGCTGCACAAAACCTTCACTTTTTTAACACTTTCACTCTTTGAATATTTTTCATTTCTTACCATCAGAATTCTCCAAAAGATTTTTAAAAGAAGATTATTTTCTTTCATGCATCACCAACTGAACCTTTTATGTAAACGTCTCAAGTTCCAACCTAACCTCATTTAATTTTGCTTAGCAAAGTACTTGTAACTCTAATAATTAGTAAGAGTATATTTCTTATCATCTATTGGTCATCTGACCTGATAAACTTCAATTAACATTATAACACAGGAGTGATTGTCTCTAAAAATGGGCTCCTGCACACTTGCATATCATTGTGATGTTGTTTATTCTATTACTCTTGTTCTCTTCTGCTTGCTTTCTTTTTTCTTTCTCAGCAGGTGATCCAGGTGATTGATATATGCATTTTTTTTTCTCTGCCCGTTCTGTTGGTTTTTGTCTTTTGCCCTTCTCCCCCGTCCCTCTTCTCAGCTGTTTCTCTTTCCCTCTTTCTTTCTCCCCTTCTTTCCCCCAGTCAAGTCTGTCCCGTATTCAGTAAGTGAAAATAAAATAAACAATAAAAGGTGAATCAAATGGACCATTACGGCAAGGCTGGGATGGTCAGTTTGGTAAAGTAAATCCGTTGGGCATCTTTCTTTGCCTTTAGACAACAATTCTGATGGCAAAAGAGCCAAACGGGACAGGCCAAAAAAAAAAAAAAACTTCAATTAACATTATAACACAGGAGTGATTGTCTCTAAAAATGGGCTCCTGCACACTTGCAGACATTTTTCCATCACAACTTATGGATGATGAATGATTTGATTAAAGCTGTGAAAACATTACTGATAAACTTCATGTGATATTACATTAAAGCCAATTTTCTCTTAAAATCAGGGACTTTTGAGCAGTAGTGTGTACTGTATGTTTGTATGTAACTATCTGACCTGGATTTTATCACCAGTTTCAAATAAGAATTTTCTTCAAAGTCTGTCTTTAAATACAAATGAAGTTCAACTTTAGCAAGGCTGATGGTAAACTGGCCCTAACAAGTCCACTTTATTGCGTGCTCATTGACTTTCTCCTATCAGAGCTGTTTAACCCTTGTGCTCCCCTTCGGGGCAGCCCCAGACCCCGGGGGTCCCAGAGTACCCCTGGGTCGCATTTCACAGGCCGCGCATCAGGGTTGGCTCCCGCGCCCCGTACACCCACGTTTCCCTCCCTGAATGCCACTCCCGTTTCAAAGTTTCAGGCAGGCTCTATCACGTTCGTCCATGGGAGGCCGCTGTTAAGCCTTCCCACAGAACATAATCTGTGTAACGATTACATGATTTGGGTTTGTTTTTAGATAACAGCCCCCTGAGACTTAATAAAATTAACTACTTTACAGAACTAAAATCAAGAAGCTCTACTGACAGTGTAGGAAGCTGATTTTGGAGGCCAGGGCAGTGGAGGGAGAAAGAGTTGGGCATCCCATTTTGGCTCTGCAGGTTTATAAGTATCCATCCGTGTCTTGGTGTCTCGAAAACTAAAATCTGTCTTAGACCTGATCTTCACTAGGAGAAATAATATTAATCAACAGAAAAGAGGCTTTTGATGTTGTCACAAATCAATTTGTTTCACTAAATGTTGCTGCCTAAATAGAAAAGTAAGATAAAGCTGCAAATCAAACTCAAGAAAACTACTCACAAGTGTCCAAATGCTTAAATTTTAACTTCAAGTTGCCAGGATCTCTCTCATGTGCAGTTATCATATTTGGAAGCTCCTCATCAAGCTGAAATCAGCGATTTAAAGCAAAAATTCCATTTTTGGAGGGACTGATCAAGGAGCTGCAGGAGATCTCCAAGAACAGGTTCAGCATCATGACTACGCAGGGACATTTTTCAAGAATGTGACTGCATTTGGGAAAGAGAGGAAACACAATTCTAATCCTGAGCAGTGAAAAGTGAACAATACAGTAAAATGATGTTATTACACAGTTTTTTTTTTTCTCTCCAGTGCCTCAGTGATATGGACTCATGTAGATGCAGCAGGTACTCAGTTCAGTAGTGGTTACCATGAGGAACCATAGCAGCTTTAAACATCTGTATCACCCCAAGGACTCACAATGGGTGCAACACTATCTTTAAAATAAATGAAGGTCAAAGAAAGAAGCTGCTGCTTTGTTGCTGCAGAGAAATTTTACACATGGATAAAACGATGTGATGCTGAAATATTCCAGTATTATTTTTGAATGCATTGCTACAAGCATGTTACAATGAGAAATTCTCTGGTTGTGTGAGCATTTATAAATTTTTATTTTGTTTTTTGATCAAATAAAAACTAGTTTCATAAAGAACTGCATTATTGTTTTTCACTTTATTTCAGTTTAAATTTAGTTTATAATTTCATGTAACAATTTGCAAATCAAAATACAGACCTTAAAGTCGCTGTATAGAAAGCTTCACTCAGGCTCAGTAAGACATTATCAGTGTGACGCTCACGTCTAACTGTGGAAAAATGTTCAAATTATTTCAGTTCAATTTTTTGCGGCAAATCACAACAAAAGTCGCCTCAGACAGGTGACGTTTGTTGTGAGGCTAATTACATCAGACAGTAATACAGAGGAACCCAAACAATCACAAGGATGCCCATGAGCAAGCACTTAACTTGGCAACAGGGGGAAGGAAAAACTCCCTCTTTACATGAAGAAACCTCTGGCAGAACTAGGCTCTGGAAGGGGTAGCCATCTGCCGTGACTGGTTGGGGTGAGGGCAGGGGGATAACATGTGGAAGAGAGCCAGAGATAAGCAATAAGGCAGAGTGGTGTGTAAACACACAGTGAGTGAAAAAGGGTGAGAGAAGGTTAAAGACTCAGTGCATCATGGGAAGCCCCCAGCAGCCGAAGTCTATTGCAGCATGACCGAGGGAGGATTTAGAGAAAGAAGCAAATGTGTTGAAACCTGTGAAGCCTAAACCATGAAATCATTGCAAGAAAATTCAAACTTTTTGAAACTGGTTTGTTTATTCAAATGTTTATTAAACCTTCTGATAAGTAAATAGGAAAACATAACATTTGCTACATCTGGCTTTTGTGTGTAGTTAATTGCTTAAAAATGTATTGTAAAAAGTAAAATCACACTGATGATGTAGAAGTCTCAAAACCTCAGAGCTACAGGGCTAAAGGACGACAGAGAGTCACAGTTTATTTTTCCAGGTTCTCCCAAGTTTCTCTTCCACACGGTCGAGGAAAGCACTGTACGCTTCTCTTCTTTGTTTGTGTCTCTGTGAATGAAGAGAAGAAGCAATAATAAAGATGGAACTTTACACCCTCTAAACTGTTGCAAGAAATAAAATCTTTCATACATTTGATCAACTTTGACACAGCGTTTTTGTGAATGTAACACAAGAAATAAAAATAGTTTAATCAAGAGAAAGAGTCAACATGAAATTATAAATTCCCCCAACATGTTAAAAATTAAAAATTACGTATTTTTATCAAATCATTATTTTAATGCATCTATGTGTTTTAATGTTATTGTTAGTCAAGCCACCATTTGTCTAGATCAGGTGTCTCAAACTCACGGCCCAGGGGCCACTTGCAGCCCACCTCACCCCTACTTGCAGCCCGTACATTGATATGAAGAAATATAATATGATTTGGCCCTTGAAGTTACTTTTCTTGTTGAGGAGGATTTGTTTGTTTTTGAGTTCAATGTTAAAATAAGTTCTTTAAAAAGCAAAAAATAATTTAATATGAAGGCAATATGAGCAGAGAGCACAAACATGTTGAGGGATTGGCTGTCTTAGTTCAGTGAGAGAAGTATTTAGAAAGAAAACAAGTTTTACTAGAAGTCAAAAACTACTGTGTACACTTATGTCTGCATTTTTATTTTGTTAAATAAGAACAAAATTAAACCAGATGTGGTCCCACGTGTCTGGCCAGCAAGAGAGGACCAATTTGTTTGTTTGGTAGTTCAATGAAAGGCTTCAGTTAGTTAAAAGTGAGGGAAAAATTGCATTCACGTTTGCAGTTTTGGCTTGTTATACAATATTTGAAATAAAAAGAAACAAAACACTACATTTTAGTAAATATTTGTGGGTGTTTTCTTGTTTGTTTGTGCTGCTTGAACACTAAAGTGACCTTCACATGAGATGACAGTGCCCACAGATCATTTAAGTTTGAGACCCCTGATCGAGTTTAAACTTCTCCTGCAGAGGGCTGTAATCTAAAGAAAAATTGTATTTTCATACTTTGTTGCACTCACATGGCCTTTAAGCCTTCCCACAGAACATAATCTGTGTAACGATTACATGATTTGGGTTTGTTTTTAGATAACAGCCCCCTGAGACTTAATAAAATTAACTACTTTACAGAACTAAAATCAAGAAACTCTACTGACAGTGTAGGAAGCTGATTTTGGAGGCCAGGGCAGTGGAGGGAGAAACAGTTGGGCATCCCATTTTGGTTCTGCAGGTTTATAGGTATCCATCCGTGTCTTGGTGTCTCGTAAACTAAAATCTGTCTCAGACCTGATCTTCACTAGAAGAGAAATAATATTAATCAAGAGAAAAGAGGCTTTTGATGTTGTCACAAATCAATTTGTTTCACTAAATGTTGCTGCCTAAATAGAAAAGCAAGATAACGCTGCAAATCAAGCTCATAGAAAAAAACTCACAAGTGTCCAAATGCTTTAATTTTAACTTCAAGTTGCCAGGATCTCTCTCATGTGCAGTTATCATGTCTGGAAGCTCCTCATCAAGCTGAAATCAGTGATTTAAAGCAAGTCCAGTGATCATGTTAATGTTTTGTCTGCATCTTCCTCCTGTGTTTAAACCAGATATTGTGCTCTAAAACACACTGTATTGTCTGCAGTTTGCATGTGTCTGTGTTTCAAAAAGGTACTAAATCCATGGACTGTTTGGGGACACTTACTGGTCTGAAGTCATGAGGTTTGTGGTTCTTGTACGTCCCAGAATGATACTTTCCAATCTTGACAAACATCAGTTCAGTCTCCAGAGCATCAGGAGGCCTGTGTGAAGTGATGAACTTTGGAGGTTCTTTTCTCTTTGGACACGAGGACAGAGAATTTGGTAGAAACGTCTGATATCTCCTCTTCATTTCTTTGGGCTGAGGTGCAACTATCTTTATATTTTTCTTTCTTTCCCTTATTTCTGAAGTAGACAGACTGCTGTACAGTTTCACTGAGAAATCTGGTGGCCCGATGCTCTGCACATCACACTTCCTGTCTGTGTTTCTAAGCCTAAAATATTTGTTTCTTGCAAAGGAGAGATCTTGACACGCAGCAAATTGTGTTTGTCTTTCAAAAGAAACTGAGGACAATGGCTGTAACAACTTGGTTGGAATCATTTTTATTTGCTGATGTCCAAATAATAATGGAGGTGCTTACCCTGAATTTCAGGAAGATTTCTCATTGCAGACCTAAAATATGAATCCTCTGAGTTTGAATGTAATGTCCTTGTGCCGGTTGTGCAGATGTCCAGAACCCAGTTTTAGCCTAAGAAGAAGGAAACAGAAAGGCTAACTGCAGACACATAAAACAAGCTGCTTGGTAACCAGTGGCCTTAGCCTTCTTAACAAAAAGAACTGGGCTGAGCTCAGCAGGACATTCAACAAAACAGAAAACAGGAACTTGGCAACGCTGCAAACAATGTGGCCTCTGGATTACAGAGACCATGGCACCCTGCAGTCCATTTTATTTGTTTTCTATAATGCAGTAAACCTTCAGTTTTACATTGTCAAATACAGTATTTTTTTTTTCCCATATATTTTTATTGAAATTTTTTATAGTACAATACAAACAAATGTTGAACACCCTCACATTCACACATCCATCCATACATCAAACCTGCCTACATCACATTCAAATGTAGAAATGAGCATAGTTCTCACAGCAATACAAAAATACAATGGGTTTGGATAGACAAGATTCTCCCCTCCTTTCCTTCTTCTTTTCCTTTTTGTTCATAAATGTCCTTCACCTCCACTCCCTAAAATAGTCATATATGGCTTCCACATATTCACAAAGTCCCATTGTTTGCCCTTGGCAATATATGTCAGTCTTTCCAGGCCTAGAGAGATTGCAATTTCCTTCTTCCAGAGTCCCATGGAGGGAGCATCCATACTCTTCCAACATAGCGCAATGGCTCTTCTGGCTTGAAGTAGTCCGTAGTCCAGTAATTTAGTTTTTTCCCCCGATTGCTTAAATTCCCTTGGATATATTCCAAGTACACAGAGTTTTCCTATTAAAGGGATTTTTACCTTAAACACTTCAGACAGATATTTGATAACATCTTTCCAAAAGTCCTGGATTTTAGGACACTCCCATAGACAATGAAGAAGAGTTCCTTTTTCAACTAGACATTTAGTACAGATGTCCGGAATATCATTGGACATATGATGAAGCTTGACAGGTGTTATATAGGTTCTCATGAGCCATTTATATTGCAGTAGTTTAAAGCGTGTGTTTATTGTTTGTTTTTGTGCTTTTAAGCAAGCCTGGTTCCAGTCATTTTCATCTATGTCCTCTTGGATCTCCCTTCTCCAAGCATCCAGTTTATCTGCTGCTGAGTCTTTGGAGGAAAGCACCAGTAAATTATAATATATAGAGAGAAAACCTTTCCCTTTTGTATTCTTAACACATACCTCCTCTATTTTTGTCAATGGTGGAAGTTCAGCAATCCTTTGCAGTTTTGATGACAAATAGTTTTTCAATTGTAAATATTTAAAAAAATGCTTTGGGGGTATTAAATATTTTTTACACAACTGATCAAATGTGAGCAGTATGCCATCTGCATATAGGTCTTTAATTTTTTGAATGCCTTTATTTTTCCATATTTTAAATCCCCCATCACTTTTACCAGGCGTGAACTTTTCATTTCCCCAAATAGGGGTAAATTGCGAAAGCGATGGAGGATCGCCCACATATTTATGAGCTGCATGCCAAATTATAATTGTATTTTTCAAGAAAGGGTTCCTTGTAGTTTTTTTTAATATCTTAGTGTCTGAAGAATATAGAAAAGTGTGTAAGGGAAGATCTGGAACAGATTTTTGCTCGATGTCAACCCAGGCTGGAGGTGTTGTTGGGCAGAAATAATGGGTGGCTGATGTTAGTTGGGCAGCCATATAATACCATCTGAGGTTGGGGACTTGGAGACCTCCTCTTTCATAGGGCAAGTAAAGTAGTTGTAAGCGGAGCCTTGCCTTCTTATTATTCCAAATAAATTGGTTAAATAGTTTGTTTAAACTGTCAAAAAATGAAGTTGGTAGAGGCAACGGAAGTGTTTGGAAGTAATATAAAAATTTGGGTAAAATTGTCATTTTTAGGATATTTATCCGGCCTATCATAGATACAGGCAGGTTTGTCCAACGGTTTAGCATTTCCGTGACCTCTCCTACAAGGGGATCATAATTTATTGAGGTTATGTCCTTGAGGCTTGGAGTGATCCTAATGCCTAAATATTTAAAGCCTGTTGTAGTTGTCTTAAATGGGGTGGCCACCACAGGGCTTCTTCTTTCTTCCTCATTAAGAAACATTAATTCTGATTTAGAATTGTTAATTTTGTATCCTGAAAATTCTCCAAATGTTTTTATTAATGTTACTAAATTAGGGATACTATCTTTCAGATTAGTCAAAAAAAAATATAATATCATCTGCAAATAAAGAAATTAGATGGTCTCTTCCTCCAATTCTTGTCCCTGATATTCCTGCATTTGCTCTCACAGCTATGGCCAGAGGTTCTATTGCTAACACAAAGAGAATTGGTGACAGAGGGCAGCCCTGCCTGGTTGATCGCTGTAAATTAAAGGGTTTTGATACGTTATTATTAGTTAAAACTTGTGCTGTTGGATGTGTATACAATAATCGGATCCATTTCAGGAATGTTTCACCTAGTCCATATCTGGGGAGCACTTGTAAGAGATAATTCCATTCTATTCTATCGAAGGCTTTGCACGCATCTAGTGATAGCAGCGCAGTGTCCTCCCTATTGTTTTTCTCATAAAGTACATTGAGGACACGTCTTATATTATGATAGCCTTGTCTCGTTTTAACAAAACCTTGTTGATCGTCTGTTATCAAATTAGGCACACATTTATCTAGTCTTCTAGAGAGTGCTTTACACAAAATCTTCGTATCACATCCCATAAGACTAATTCCCCTATAAGAGGAGCATTCAGTCGGAGGCTTATTTGGCTTCAATAAAAGGGTTATTGTAGCTAATCTCAGTGAGTCTGGGAGTATTCCGGACTTATATGACTCCTCATACATGTTAAGAAGTGGCAGTATTAATTTATTTTTAAATGTTTTATAGAATTCCATTGGAAGTCCATCAGGACCAGGCGTTTTACCGCTATTCAGGTCGTCTATGGCTTCTGACAGGTCTTTTATTGTTAAATGACTATCAAGGGCTGTTTTATCCTCTTCTGAGAGGGTTTGAAATTTTAACTGATCAAGAAATGCATCTTGTGTTTCTCTGTTTCCCGTATATTCAGATTGGTATAAAGATTGATAAAACTCTCTGAAATTTTCATTTATTTTTAAAGGGTCTGTTGTTATAATACCCGATTTGGACTTTATGTGGGTGATGGCCTTTTCTGCTTGCATCTTTTTTATCCTCCAGGCCAATAATTTTCCTGCCTTCTCTCCTTGGTCATAAAATAATTGTTTGGTCCACATTAAACTTTTTGCCACTTTCTCTGCTGTTAATTTATCATACCTGGCTCTTAGAATAGTCAGATTGTTTAGTTTAGTGGGATCATTGCTCTGGTAAAATTCTGTTTCATTAGATTTAATTTGCCTTTCTAATGATTTTAATTCTTGGTTATATTGCTTACTCTTGTTGCTACTGTAGCTTATAATTTCCCCTCTTATGTAAGCTTTAAATGCTTCCCACCTAATACTAGCTGTGGTTTCATCTTTATTTATTTGAAAATATTGATCAATGCAAGTTTCTATAAATTTGACAAATGATGGGTCCTTTAACAAAAATGTTTGCATCCTCCATCGCTTTACACCTTGATCAACTTCGCCCAATCTAACTGATAGACATACTGCTGCGTGATCACTAATCACAATACTGTTATACCAACAGTTCTCAACACAAGGTAATAACTCTGTAGAGATAAGAAAGTAGTCTATCCGCGAATGACTTTGATACGAACTAGAATAACATGAAAATTCCCTGTTATTTGGATTCCTTGTTCTCCAGACCTCATTTAATCTCAAATCTTTCATATAGTTAAAAAGTATTTTTCTAGTCTGGGTATGAGTAGTGTCAGTTTGAGACGACCTATCCAGGTTAGGGTCCAGGGCGCAATTGAAGTCCCCTCCTATGATATAAAGGCCCTCCAAGGTTGATATTGTGAGAAATAGATTTTCATAGAAGGATGGGTTATCCTCGTTGGGGCCATAGATATTTATCAGGTTTATTTCTAACATGGAGATACGGCCCTGCACAATTACATATCTCCCGTTTGGATCTGTAATCACCCTCGTAGTTTGAAATGGGATTGACTTATGTATAAGAGTAATGACTCCTCTGGCATGTCTAGTAAAAGAAGAGAAATATACCTGACCCTGCCATCTTTTGGTTAATAAATGTATCTCTGATGCAGTAAGATGAGATTCCTGTAGGAAAATAATCCTAGAGTTAAAATGTTTTAGTCGGTTTAATACTTGTTTCAGTTTAGCTAACTTCCGTATCCCCCTAACGTTCCAGGTCGTAATGTTAACCTTCAAAATGTTCTCTTTAGTTGTCCTCTCCATAAAATATTGTCAGACTGTTCACTTAAATAAACAAAGTAAAGGGAAAATTGAAGAAGCAGGTTTGCACATACATTCACACACTCACACATACCAGATAAAGAACTTGTAAACAATTTCTGATTGAACATTTGCATTTCCTTGTTAGAAATGTCTCCCCCCTCCCTTGAACAAATTATTTGGAGGGCGTTAATCCACATCACTGAGGAGTAACTAGTCAACGCGACCTCTCCAAAACCCCATAAATCAGACAGTGTACACTAACCATACAATGATACTGATTCTTCCCCCACAATAAAGCAAAGTTTACCCTTGGTAGGACAAAACAAAACAAAACAAAAAAGACTTAGGTGAGGTTCAGCTGTTAATCTACAACCCAAAAACGATTGCAATCAAACTTAGAACGAATATGCGCTTAAAAACGCCCAGTTATGGTAACATAAGTCCCACATAAATTCGAGCTCAAAATTTTATCTGTCTCTTATCAGTGACTCAATTACTGGTCGGTTATGTTGAAGCAGAGGCAGTCTTATGGAGTGTCTTAATGGTTAACCTGTTGTTTAACCAACTCACTGGTGATGAGCATCCTCTGCTGTTTCCTTCGGCAGATTCTTGTAGAATTTTTCGGCTTCTTGAGGTGTTGAGAAGAGGTGGATCTTCCCACCGTACAGGATTCTGAGTCTGCATGGGTTGTGCTGGAATCCACGGAAGGCATTGATATCAATAAACAGTTTGACAACCGGGTGAAATCCCCGTCGGATCCGAACCGTCTCCGCAGACAGATCCTGTGCAAATGTGATCTTGGCCCCATCATGTGTAATTTGTTGTTTTCTTGCTTCCCGATATACCAGTTCCTTCTCTTGGAATTTTAAGAAACGAATAAGCACCGCTCTGCTCTGGTTTGGTTTCCCGGAGGCAAGCGTGCGATGCACTCGCTCCAGTGTGAATGACTTGTCGGGCGCTAGCCCCAGCCACTTAGGTAGCATGATGTTAATAAAGTCGAAGAGTGATTGTTGCCCCTCTGCTCCCTCTTTTATGCCGAAGATGCGCAGGTTCTTTCGTCGTCCGCGGTTTTCCAAATCATCTGTTTTGGCTTCAAGAAGTGCGATTCGTTTGATAGCCGAGTTCAGTGACGTTTCTGTTTTCTCAAGTGTGCTTTCAACTTCGGCAATGCGGGCTTCGGCCTCTTCGATATGAGCCCCCTGGTTCAATATGTCTTGCTTTACCTCCGAGACTTTACCCTCCAGTGCAGTCACTGCGCTCGCCATCCCAGTCAGTCTTATATCGATGCTGTTCAACTTGGCTCCAAAATCCGACCGGAGTGATTTGAGTTCATCCAAAACCTCGGCTATGCTAGCCATGTTAGCATCTGTGTCGGACGTTGATGGTATAGCGCCTGTCTTGCGTCTTCGGGTAAAGATGTCACACTGTTTCACAGATGAAGCTTTTGACATGTCAGTGCCGTATATTCCAGACCACACTAACAGCATATGCAAGGGTTTTTTATAGAAAGTTTGTACACTGTCCTGAGAGCGACCTCGCTAAGCTGCCATCTTAATGCTTGGCCACGTGACCCCCCCTCAAATACAGTATTTTAAAGTCAAATTCAACTTTGTCAATTTTGTAAAATGTAGAGGACATAAAGGTGCATGAAAACCAAGAGTACTTGATTGCAGATTATTATTATTTATTATTACTTTAAGCTCACTTCAACTAACCAGGAATTAAAAATCACATTATTTTACAATTTGAAACTGTTACTATATAAAGAGTTTAAAGCACAGATATTCTTATATTTCTCAAAAAGTCCTACCACAAATAATGGTGTGTGATATCTGAGTGACCGCTAGATGGCAGCAGATATTGTCATCCTGCAGCCGAGAAGCAGAGAACAACTGAAGTTCACAGGTATGACATGCTTTCTCATTCTTCTATTAGGAGCAAACTCTTCATCCCTATCTTTCATTTCCTGTCCTGAAGTACTAAAGTTCATCCTCAGAGAAACTCAGAGATGTGAACACAAACCAATGTGGTATAAACCGTTCAGATGGCTTAGAGCACATACAGAGTTAGAGGAAAGCCAGGATGTGACAAACAGTGATGCATCTTCCAGATTCAAGGTGCAGTCAGTCTGTTAGAGAATACTGCTTGAAAGTTTACAGCTGCTACACAGCAGATTTTTATTGACTGAACCACACAGTGGAAAGGAAGCCCACTCTTTTTCCTTCATGCCAGACGTTTAGTTTATTAGAACCATAACACCAGACTTCCCAAAGTGACCACATCTCAGTACATAAAAATAATATTAGATTAAATTATTGCTTTCATTTTTGTTGTTTTTTCTTTATTCAAAAGGTTTTGAATATAATTCTTATCAAAATGTCTGTTTCATTATTATTATTATTATTATTATTATTTTGATGTTTTTGTTGTTATTACGTTTCATGTTTAATCTTTCAATATTTATTTGACCAAGAAGTGAAAATAAGTGTAATTGAGGATCTTTTCTGAAGGAAAATGAAACGTGAGACTGGATGTGAAAAAGAAAAAAAACATTCTATTAAACTCAAACTATACTTTAAAAAATAAACTTCTTGAAACAGTATTGTATATCTATAGATTTCACTAAGATAAAATAAAAATGTTTTAAAAAATAGTTAGATTTGGAGGGTAATCATCAGGGAAAGATTTAATGTGTTAGAAGAAGCAAACCAAGATGACAAAGTTAAAAGGACTATGATTATCAGCGAACTAATAAAAACTGAACTGAAAAAAGCAAATCCAGATCCATCCAAAAACATCTAAAACTAAAGCAAATGGTTTTTTTTTTTTAATTTTATTTTTTAAAAATAAATGGAAAATTTCATACTACTGTGTAATAATAGTGGTAAGAGATACCAAAAACAAAAATCTACTTTTGTGGCTCTAAAATATTTGAAAACTTACTCCAACATATATGTTTATAACTTTAGGCAAGGCAAGGCAAGATGATCCAGATGACCTGAGGGATCTGGAAGGTTCATACTGGGTCAGGAGGTCACTGATGTATTTTGGTCCTAAAGCATTCAGAGCTTTATAGACCAGCATCAGAACTTTAAAGTCTATCCTCTGACGGACAGGCAGCCAGTGTAAAGACCTCAGAGCTGGACTGATGTGGTCCACTTTTTTGGTCTTAGTGAGGACTCGAGCAGCAGAGTTCTGAATGAGCTGTAGTTGTCTGACTGATTTTTTTAGGTAGACCTGTAAAGATGCTGTTACAGTAATCAAGTCTACTAAAGATGAATGCATGGACTAGTTTTTCCAGGTCCTGTTGAAACATCAGATCTTTTATCCTTGATATATTCTTGAGGTGATAGTAAGCTGATTTTGTTATTGTCTTAATGTGTTTTTCTAAGTTTTGTCACGGCCTGGGGGTTCAGCTGGTCGCTGATCAGCTCTCTCTCTCTCTCTCTCTCTCTCTCTCTCGCCAGGGCTGAACTCATTATGGGTTCACGCCCTTGGTCCACGCCCTCGGAGGAAGAAACACCTGTGCCTCATCAGTGTGGTATTTAAGACAGGAAGCAACGGCTGTTCTTCGCTGGATCGTTGTGAGAATCGCGTCAGTGAAAGTCGAGCGTCCCAGCAAGTATTTTCCCCTGCAGTGTGTGTTTAGCATCTAACAAGCGTTTCTTTGTGTACAGATTCCCTGGACTGTTTCCCTGGTGTGCGAGTGGATTCGTGTTTGGATTGTGTGGAGAGAGACGAGCATGTTCCCCTGGATTTTCCCCGGAGCCCTGCCCCCCTCACCTTTTGTACATAGCACTGTTGTTTAGCTGGAGAAAATTGTGGCACAACCAGTCATTAATTTCCTCAATGCATTTACCAAGAGCCTGTACAGGGTCTCGGTCTCCTGGTGACATTGTGATATATATCTGTGTGTCATCTGCTGTGATAGTTTATTTTGTTCTTCTTTATAATCTGTGCCAGTGGGAGCATGTAAATGTTAAACAGAAGGGGTCCCAAGATGGAACCTTGGGGAACTCCACATGTGATACTTGTCTGCTCAGATGTGAAGTTACCTATTGATACAAAGTATTTCCTGTTTTCTAAGTATGTTTTGAACCAGTTTAGTACAGTTCCTGAAAGACCTGCCCAGTTCTCCAGTCGTTTCAGTAATATGTTGTGGTCAACTGTATCAAATGCTGCACTGAGATCCAGTAAAACTAAGACTGACATTTTTCCACTGTCTGTGGTCAGAGCGGTTTCCATGCTGTGGTTCTGTCTAAAACCTGACTGGAAGGCATCATAGCAGTTATTCTGTTTTAAGAAGCAATTGAACTGTTGAGAAACTGCTTTTTCAATGATCTTACTTAAAAATGGGAGATTTGAGATCGGCCTGTAGTCAAGATTGTCCTTTTTCAGTATAGGTTTGATTACAGCAGTTTTTAGTGGTTCTGGAAACACACCTGACATTAAAGAAAAGTTGATCTGTAACAGGTTTGACTCCAAAGTCTTTGAGACCTTTTTGAAAAAACTTGTTGGCAGGACATCTAAACAGCAAGAGGAGGAGTTTAGTTGACCTAAGATGTCCTCCAGGTCTTTGCCGTTAATAGGGTGAAACTGTTTGATGGTGTTTAAACAGTTTAAACAGTTTTTCGGTGGACACAGTACATATCCTGGATCTGCTGTTGATGTACCAATTGCTTGTCTAATCTTTTGGATTTTGTCTGTGAAGAATTTGGCAAAGTCATTGCAGGCCATGGTCGAATGAAGTTCAGCTGCCACTGACACAGGAGGGTTTGTTAGCCTGTCAACTGTAGAAAATAAGACCCGAGCATTATGGCTGTTTTTAGTGATGATGTCAGAGAAGTAGGACCTTCTTGCACTCCTCAGTTGTAAATTATAATTGTGAAGTTTCTCTTTATAGATGTCATAGTGAACCTGGAGGTTTGTTTTTCTCCATCTGCGCTCAGCTTTACTACACTCTCTTTTTTCATTTTTCACTAGTGTGGAGTTTCTCCATGGAGACTTTTTCCTTCCAGAGATAACCTTCACCTTAATGGGAGCAATAGTGTCCATGAGATTTAACATTTTAGCATTGAAGCTATTGACGAGCTCATTGACTGAACCTCAGGACAGGTCAGGTGTTAATGGGAAGACCTGGTTAAAGATCTCACTACTGTATTCAGTTATACACCGTTTTGTGATCACTGCTGTTGATATATTTGTGTGGGCTGAAATTTTACTTTCAAAGAAAACACAGTAATGATCACACAGGCCCACATCAGACACAGTAACCTTTGAAATGCTCTGGCCCTTGGAGATCAGTAGGTCAAGAGTGTGTCCTCTATTATGTGTGGCCTCTGTTATATGCTGAGTCAGCCCAAAGTTGCCCAGAGTGTTACTCAGGTCTTTAGTCCCTTTGTCCTGAGGGATGTCCACATGGATGTTAAAATCCCCCAAAATAATTATTGTTTAAACCCAAAACCTGAAAGATTTTTTTTTCCCCATATTTCAAAATTAACTCATCATAACAATAAAATACCCATTTTATTTTATTTTCACAATAACAAAAAAGAAAAAATAACATCTGTTGTGTTTTAGAAGAGGCTGACAGTAAGTAGAAGCGATCCCGTCGTGTAAACACTGATCTGTATGCAGCACCACAGTTGTTGCAGCAGTCACTTTGTTTGTAGCTTGGACAGCTGACATCAGACAGCAAAGGCAACAGGAAACCCGAGCTGAGACCAAACAGCGCCTGTGAAGGAAACTGACCTCACTGAGCCTGTAAAATCAGGAGCTGCCACCTTCAAAGGCTCCGGTCGACCTGCAGGCCCTCAGTCCTGTTTCTGAACAGCCCGACCACTGAACCGAGTAACATTTCACCTGTCAGGTAATCAGGAGTTCCAAAGAAACACTTACAGGATCCGGTGGTCAGACATGACACCCTTTATCTCCAAGTCACTCAGACAATATGGCTTCGTTGTTTTAACACCAAGAGAAGATGTAGCACAGATAAATTCAGAGAGAGAAGCCTGCAGATGACAGATGTGTAATTGCTTTTAAGGAAAATACTGATGTAACATGGAGTTTCTCATGTTCCCATCCCAACGTCTGACTGACCTTCAGGGCCTCCATCTGTTTTTATGCTTGTTCGAGCACTGCAGCTGAAGCAGGAGTTTAACCCTTGTGTGGTGTTCGTATTTTTGTTACTCAGCCAGTGTTCATGGGTCTGGTGGACCCGCTAGAGTTTTGGCTTTCCAAATTAACACTATCAAACAATTTTATGTTAAATTACTCAACAGATGTTTACTTCATCCCAATTACAAGACATATGAACAGCAAACATGGTTAATTTTTTCCCTTTACCTTTGTTAGATCACATTTATGAATTAATGTGCTTCTCGTTTTTCTTTTATATAAAATGTTATAAATAAATCAGTTATAATCAGGTGGAGTGAGTGGAAAGACACAACACATTTACACGTGAAAAAATAATTAATTGTTTAATTTTTCTTTTGAAAAAAACTGAACACGGGTCTCACAGACCCGAACACCATACAAGGGTTAAGGTTACATTGCTGCTTGTCCCATATGATCAGTCTCTCTTCCCTCCTTTTCTTGTTTGTGTTTATCTTTGTTCACATAGAATAATAGGGTGAGGAGTGTGTTAATGTGGAGGCAAATCAGTGAATAAAAAATGTCAAATTAAATACAATCAGTCAGAAAATTAGAAAAGGTTTGAATTTATGAATGATAATGTGGAGGTCGAAAGGAGCAAAATCCTGTATTTATGGCCATGTAATGTTTGTTTATCAGTTCAAAAGGTGGGCTCACACACAAAAAAATATATAAATATCTTGTTTTATAGATATTATTGATTGTTTATGTATGTTTAGCATTTTAGGCTCCTATATCAACTGGTCTTAACTTACAGCATGTTTGTCCATGATGGGATTTAGGATTCTGATTAGCTGGATCAGAGACTACACATATAGTTAGGGCCCGAGCACCGAGAGTGCGAAGGCCCTATTGTATCTGCTCCGTTTCTTATTATTAGGGCCCGAGCACTGAGAGTGCGAAGGCCCTATTGTATCTGCTCCGTTTCTTATTATTATTATTATTAGGGCCCGAGCACTGACAGTGCGAAGGCCCTATTGTAATTGCTCTGTTTATTATTATTAGGGCCCGAGCACTGACAGTGCGAAGGCCCTATTGTAATTGCTCTGTTTATTATTAGGGCCCGAGCACTGACAGTGCGAAGGCCCTATTGTAATTGCTCTGTTTATTAGGGCCCGAGCACTGACAGTGCGAAGGCCCTATTGTAATTGCTCTGTTTATTAGGGCCCGAGCACTGATAGTGCGAAGGCCCTATTGTAATTGCTCTGTTTATTATTATTATTATTATTATTATTATTATTATTCCGGCAAATGAATTGGCCGTTTGAGGGCCTAAACATGCTCGAAAACTCATGAAATTTTGCACACGCGTCAGGTCTGGTGAAAATTTACGTATTTTAATGTTCTCAGACATGGCCAGGGAAAATTAGCTCAGTAGCGCCACCTAGAAAAATGAAAAACGCGAGCCCCCGGTATGGGTATGACCTACATGTTTGAAAGTCGGTACACCTATATAACTTTCAGAGTCGAACAAAAAAGTCTATTATGGCAATGTCCTAAACCCAACAGGAAGTCCGCCATTTTGGATTGAAGGTGACATTTTGGCTCTGATTTTACCGTTTCCATGCCTCGAACTTTAACGAACTCCTCCTTGGGATTTGGTCCTATAAGCTTCAAATTTGGACAGTGTCAACTACACCCTTGTGCCATGTTAAATTGCGGAGCTTTTGAGTTTTCACAATACTATGAGGCCGTGGCGCCATGGCGAATTTCGATGACTCGCCATGAAAATCTTATTGCCTCTCATTTTGTCATACATTTTCTGACCTTGACCAAAGTGAACACATATGATAAGGCTCCACCCCTGAACATATTTCAACTGCCATATTTGACACCAGGGACAGCGCCACCTAGTGGGAACAGGAAATGTCATGTTTTACACTTTGGGGTACAGTATAGTGATGGGTGACATCTGCAGCCTCAAATTTCTCCAGAAAAGCCTTAAGGAGTTGGTCTTGGGTTACAGTGAAAACTGTGACTTTTCGCAAAAGGGTGTGACCCCAGCGGCGTGGCGAACTTTAATGTCACGCCATGAAGAAACAAATTAGTATAACTCAATGAAATCCAGTCTGATCAGTACCAGACTTTACAGGCATGATGTCAGACCCGCCCTGAACAGATTGATGTGCCCATTGTCGGAAATACGGACAGCGCCACCTAGTGGCAACAGGAAATGTCATGGCTTTAATTTTGTTGTACTGATTTTCACAGATTCATCTTGGCCACCTCAAAAGCGGTGAATATCACCATCAGTCCCTCGTGATGCTTCAGTGCAAAAATTGTGACTTTAAACTGAACGGCGCACCCTGGTGGCAACGCGGTTCACCATGAAAGATGAAGTGGCTTTTGAGGGGCTTGGAAAGTTTATAGAGGCTGGAAATTTGGCACACACCTCCAAATGGATGTAGGCTTTGTTGTCATGTGATCATTTTCATTGAATAGCGCGAAATTGCTCCACAGCGCCCCCTACAAAATTTCAAAACATCAGCCCCAGCTCTGTGTTTCATCTATGAGTCTGAAACCTGGTAAGCTTATGGAAAATATCAAGATGTACAAAAAAGTCTCTTGGAGCAATATCCCAAATCCAACAGGAAGTCAGCCATTTTAAAATTAATGTGTAATTTTGGCGACATTTTCCCCTCTTTTCAGGCTTCATACTTTGACGAACTCCTCCAAGGGATTTCATCATATTGAACCATTCTCCAGTGTGTGGAATCTAAAGACCTTTGTGATGTTAAATTGCGAAGCTTTTTACGTCCAGGGAAACGGGGTGGTTATGGTGGCACTTAGAGTTTGAATCACTCGCCAAAAAGCAGTAATCTGCTGTCACTCAAAAACACAATGTCCAATCTCTCCCAAACGTCTCAGGTGTGATGAGACTCGAGCTTGGAAGTGTTTGTTATGCCATTTGTACATAATGGTTAGAGCGCCACCTAGTGGAACGACTAACTAATCATGAATGAATGAGTTGAATTGTTAGCTGGTGGTTAAATGCATGAATTCCATCAATGTGACATCACATCGGACGTGCTGGTTTTAGGTGTTGGGCGTGGCTCGACACGCCGGGGTGCGAGGGCCCTCATAACGCTGCTTGCAGCTTTAATTATTATTATTATTATTATTTCGGCAAATGAATTGGCCGTTTGAGGGCCTAAACATGCTCGAAAACTCATGAAATTTTGCACACGCGTCAGGTCTGGTGAAAATTTACGTATTTTAATGTTCTCAGACATGGCCAGGGAAAATTAGCTCAGTAGCGCCACCTAGAAAAATGAAAAACGCGAGCCCCCGGTATGGGTATGACCTACATGTTTGAAAGTCGGTACACCTATATAATGTTCAGAGTCGAACAAAAAAGTCTATTATGGCAATGTCCTAAACCCAACAGGAAGTCCGCCATTTTGGATTGAAGGTGACATTTTGGCTCTGATTTTACCGTTTCCATGCCTTGTACTTTAACGAACTCCTCCTTGGGATTTGGTCCTATAAACTTCAAATTTGGACAGTGTCAACTACACCCTTGTGCCATGTTAAATTGCGGAGCTTTTGAGTTTTCACAATACTATGAGGCCGTGGCGCCATGGCGAATTTCGATGACTCGCCATCAAAATCTTATTGCCTCTCATTTTGTCATACATTTTCTGACCTTGACCAAAGTGAACACATATGATAAGGCTCCACCCCTGAACATATTTCAACTGCCATATTTGACATGAAGGACAGCGCCACCTAGTGGGAACAGGAAATGTCATGTTTTACACTTTGGGGTACAGTATAGTGATGGGTGACATCTGCAGCCTCAAATTTCTCCAGAAAAGCCTTAAGGAGTTGGTCTTGGGTTACAGTGAAAACTGTGAGTTTTCGCGAAAGGGTGTGACCCCAGCAGCATGGCGAACTTTGATGTCACGCCATGAAGAAACAAATGAGTATAACTCAATGAAATCCAGTCTGATCAGTACCAGACTTTACAGGCATGATGTCAGACCCGCCCTGAACAGATTGATGTGCCCATTGTCGGAAATACGGACAGCGCCACCTAGTGGCAACAGGAAATGTCATGGCTTTAACTTTGTTGTACTGATTTTCACAGGTTGATCGTGGCCACCTCAAAAGCGGTGAATATCACCATCAGTCCCTCGTGATGCTTCAGTGCAAAAATTGTGACTTTAAACTGAATGGCGCACCCTGGTGGCAACGCGGTTCATCATGAAAGATGAAGTGGCTTTTGAGGGGCTTGGAAAGTTTATAGAGGCTTGAAATTTGGCACACACCTCCAAATGGATGAAGGCCTTGTTGTTATGTAACCATTTTCCTTGAATAGCGCGAAATGGCTCCACAGCGCCCCCTACAAAATTTCAAAACCACAGCCCCAGCTCTGTGTTTTATGTATGAGTCTGAAACCTGGTAAGCTTATAGGAGATATCAAGATGTACAAAAAAGTCTCTTGGAGCAATATCCAAAATCCAACAGGAAGTCAGCCATTTTAAAATTAATGTGCAATTTTGGCGACATTTTCCCCTCTTTTCAGGCTTCATACTTTGACGAACTCCTCCAAGGGATTTCATCATATTGAACCATTCTCCAGTGTGTGGAATCTAAAGACCTTTGTGATGTTAAATTGCGAAGCTTTTTACGTTCAAGGAAACGGGGTGGTCATGGCGGCACGTGGAGTTTCAATCACTCGCCAAAAAGCAGTAATCTGCTGTCACTCAAAGACACAAAGTCCAATCTCTCCCAAAGGTCGCAGGCGTGATGAGACTCGAGCTCGGAAATGTTTGTTATGCCATTTGTGCATAAGGGTTAGAGCGCCACCTAGTGGAACGACTAACAAATCATGAATGAATGAGTTGAAATGTTAGCTGGTGGTTAAATGCATGAATTCCATCAATGTGACATCACATCGGACGTGCTGGTTTTAGGTGTTGGGCGTGGCTCGACACGCCGGGGGTGCGAGGGCCCTCATAACGCTGCTTGCAGCTTTAATTATTATTATTATTATTATTTCGGCAAATGAATTGGCCGTTTGAGGGCCTAAACATGCTCGAAAACTCATGAAATTTTGCACACATGCCAGGTCTGGTGAAAAATTTTGTATTTTAATGGTTTTACATATGAGCACTGGGAAATGGCTCTACAGCGCCACCTATGCCTTGTTAAATGCAGCCCTACGACCACATCGTTTCAGCTACATGTATGAAATTTGGCACACATGTGTATCATGCCGAGTCGAACAAAAAAGTCTGTGGGCCCATTGATGCAAACCCAACAGGAAGTCCGCCATTTGGAAGAGAAGGTGACATTTTGGCTCTAATTTTGCCATTTCCATGCCTCGAACTTTTGCGAACTCCTCCTTGGGATTTGGTTGTATAAGCTTCATCTTTGGTCAGTGTCAACTACACACCTGGGCCATGTTAAATTGCGGAGCTTTTGAGTTTTCACAATACTATGAGGCCGTGGCGCCATGGCGAATTTCGATGACTCGCCATGAAAATCTTATTGCCTCTCATTTTGTCATACATTTTCTGACCTTGACCAAAGTGAACACATATGATAAGGCTCCACCCCTGAACATATTTCAACTGCCATATTTGACACCAGGGACAGCGCCACCTAGTGGGAACAGGAAATGTCATGTTTTACACTTTGGGGTACAGTATTGTGATGGGTGACACCTGCAGCCTCAAATTTCTCCAGGAAAGCCTTAAGGAGTTGGTCTTGGGTTACAGTGAAAACTGTGACTTTTCGCAAAAGGGTGTGACCCCAGCAGCATGGCGAACTTTAATGTCACGCCATGAAGAAACAAATTAGTATAACTCAATGAAATCCAGTCTGTTCAGTACCAGACTTTACAGGCATGATGTCAGACCTGCCCTGAACAGATTGATGTGCCCATTGTCGGGAATACGTACAGCGCCACCTAGTGGCAACAGGAAATGTCATGGCTTTAATTTTGTTGTACTGATTTTCACAGGTTCATCGTGGCCACCTCAAAAGCGGTGAATATCAACATCAGTCCCTCGTGATGCTTCAGTGCAAAAATTGTGACTTTAAACTGAACGGCGCACCCTGGTGGCAACGCGGTCCACCATGAAAGATGAAGTGGCTTTTGAGGGGCTTGGAAAGTATATAGAGGCTTTAAATTTAGCACACCCCTCCAAATGGATGAAGGCTTTGTTGTCATGTGATCATTTTTATTGAATAGCGCGAAATGGCTCCACAGCGCCCCCTACAAAATTTCAAAACCACAGCCCCAGCTCTGTGTTTTATGTATGAGTCTGAAACCTGGTAAGCTTATAGGAGATATCAAGATGTACAAAAGTCTCTTGGAGCAATATCCAAAATCCAACAGGAAGTCAGCCATTTTAAAATTAATGTGCAATTTTGGCGACATTTTCCCCTCTTTTCAGGCTTCATACTTTGACGAACTCCTCCAAGGGATTTCATCATATTGAACCATTCTCCAGTGTGTGGAATCTAAAGACCTTTGTGATGTTAAATTGCGAAGCTTTTTACGTTCAAGGAAACGGGGTGGTCATGGCGGCACGTGGAGTTTCAATCACTCGCCAAAAAGCAGTAATCTGCTGTCACTCAAAGACACAAAGTCCAATCTCTCCCAAAGGTCGCAGGCGTGATGAGACTCGAGCTCGGAAATGTTTGTTATGCCATTTGTGCATAAGGGTTAGAGCGCCACCTAGTGGAACGACTAACAAATCATGAATGAATGAGTTGAAATGTTAGCTGGTGGTTAAATGCATGAATTCCATCAATGTGACATCACATCGGATGTGCTGGTTTTAGGTGTTGGGCGTGGCTCGACACGCCGGGGGTGCGAGGGCCCTCATAACGCTGCTTGCAGCTTTAATTAGGGCCCGAGCACTGACAGTGCGAAGGCCCTATTGTAATTGCTCTGTTTATTAGGGCCCGAGCACTGATAGTGCGAAGGCCCTATTGTAATTGCTCTGTTTATTATTATTATTATTATTATTATTATTATTATTTCGGCAAATGAATTGGCCGTTTGAGGGCCTAAACATGCTCGAAAACTCATGAAATTTTGCACACGCGTCAGGTCTGGTGAAAATTTACGTATTTTAATGTTCTCAGACATGGCCAGGGAAAATTAGCTCAGTAGCGCCACCTAGAAAAATGAAAAACGCGAGCCCCCGGTATGGGTATGGCCTACAAGTTTGAAAGTCGGTACACCTATATAATGTTCAGAGTCGAACAAAAAAGTCTATTATGGCAATGTCCTAAACCCAACAGGAAGTCCGCCATTTTGGATTGAAGGTGACATTTTGGCTCTGATTTTACCATTTCCATGCCTCGAACTTTGACGAACTCCTCCTTGGGGTTTGATTTCATAACCTTCATATTTGGTCAGTGCCAACTACACCCTTGTGCCATGTTAAATTGCGGAGCTTTTGAGTTTTCACAATACTATGAGGCCGTGGCGCCATGGCGAATTTCGATGACTCGCCATGAAAATCTTATTGCCTCTCATTTTGTCATACATTTTCTGACCTTGACCAAAGTGAACACATATGATAAGGCTCCACCCCTGAACATATTTCAACTGCCATATTTGACACCAGGGACAGCGCCACCTAGTGGGAACAGGAAATGTCATGTTTTACACTTTGGGGTACAGTATAGTGATGGGTGACACCTGCAGCCTCAAATTTCTCCAGGAAAGGCGTAAGGAGTTGGTCTTGGGTTACAGTGAAAACTGTGACTTTTCGCAAAAGGGTGTGACCCCAGCAGCATGGCGAACTTTGATGTCACGCCATGAAGAAACAAATTAGTATAACTCAATGAAATCCAGTCTGTTCAGTACCAGACTTTACAGGCATGATGTCAGACCCGCCCTGAACAGATTGATGTGCCCATTGTCGGGAATACGTACAGCGCCACCTAGTGGCAACAGGAAATGTCATGGCTTTAATTTTGTTGTACTGATTTTCACAGGTTCATCGTGGCCACCTCAAAAGCGGTGAATATCAACATCAGTCCCTCGTGATGCTTCAGTGCAAAAATTGTGACTTTAAACTGAACGGCGCACCCTGGTGGCAACGCTGTTCAACATGAAAGATGAAGTGGCTTTTGAGGGGCTTGCAAGTTTATAGAGGCTTGAAATTTGGCCCACACCTCCAAATGGATGAAGGCTTTGTTGTCATGTGATCATTTTCATTGAATAGCGCGAAATTGCTCCACAGCGCCCCCTACAAAATTTCAAAACAACAGCCCCTGCTCTGTGTTTCATCTATGAGTCTGAAACCTGGTAAGCTTATGGAAAATATCAAGATGTACAAAAAAGTCTCTTGGTGCAATATCCCAAATCCAACAGGAAGTCAGCCATTTTAAAATTAATGTGCAATTTTGGCGACATTTTCCCCTCTTTTCAGGCTTCATACTTTGACGAACTCCTCCAAGGGATTTCATCATATTGAACCATTCTCCAGTGTGTGGAATCTAAAGACCTTTGTGATGTTAAATTGCGAAGCTTTTTACGTTCAAGGAAACGGGGTGGTCATGGCGGCACGTGGAGTTTCAATCACTGGCCAAAAAGCAGTAATCTGCTGTCACTCAAAGACACAAAGTCCAATCTCTCCCAAAGGTCGCAGGCGTGATGAGACTCGAGCTCGGAAATGTTTGTTATGCCCTTTGTCTATAATGGTTAGAGCGCCACCTAGTGGGACGACTATACTCATGGTTGAACCAAATGAAATGTTAGCTGGTGGTTAAATGCATGAATTCCATCAATGTGACATGAGATCGGACGTGCTGGTTTTAGGTGTTGGGCGTGGCTCGACACGCCAGGGTGCGAGGGCCCTCATAACGCTGCTTGCAGCTTTAATTAGGGCCCGAGCACTGACAGTGCGAAGGCCCTATTGTAATTGCTCTGTTTATTATTATTATTATTATTATTTCGGCAAATGAATCGGCCTTTTGAGGGCCTAAACATGCTCGAAAACTCTGGAAATTTTGCGCACGCGTCAGGTCTGGTGAAAATTTACGTATTTTAATGGTTTTACATATGAGCACTGGGAAATGGCTCTAGAGCGCCACCTATGCCTTGTTAAATGCAGCCCTACGACCACATCGTTTCAGCTACATGTATGAAATTTGGCACACATGTGTATCATGCCAAGACGAACAAAAAAGTCTGTGGGCCCATTGACGCAAACCCAACAGGAAGTCCGCCATTTTGGATTGAAGGTGACATTTTGGCTCTGATTTTACCGTTTCCATGCCTTGTACTTTAACGAACTCCTCCTTGGGATTTGGTCGTATAAGCTTCAAATTTGGACAGTGTCAACTACACCCTTGTGCCATGTTAAATTGCGGAGCTTTTGAGTTTTCACAATACTATGAGGCCGTGGCGCCATGGCGAATTTCGATGACTCGCCATGAAAATCTTATTGCCTCTCATTCTGTCATACATGTTCCAATCTGGACCAAAGAGCACACATATGATAAGGCTCCACCCCTGAACATATTTCAACTGCCATATTTGACCTCAAGGACAGCGCCACCTAGTGGGAACAGGAAATGTCATGTTTTACACTTTGGGGTACAGTATAGTGAAGGGTGACATCTGCAGCCTCAAATTTCTCCAGGAAAGCCTTAAGGAGTTGGTCTTGGGTTACAGTGAAAACTGTGAGTTTTCGCGAAAGGGTGTGACCCCAGCAGCATGGCGAACTTTGATGTCACGCCATGAAGAAACAAATTAGTATAACTCAATGAAATCCAGTCTGATCAGTACCAGACTTTACAGGCATGATGTCAGACCCGCCCTGAACAGATTGATGTGCCCATTGTCGGAAATACGGACAGCGCCACCTAGTGGCAACAGGAAATGTCATGGCTTTAATTTTGTTGTACTGATTTTCACAGGTTCATCTTGGCCACCTCAAAAGCGGTGAATATCACCATCAGTCCCTCGTGATGCTTCAGTGCAAAAATTGTGAGTTTAAACTGAACGGCGCACCCTGGTGGCAACGCTGTTCAACATGAAAGATGAAGTGGCTTTTGAGGGTCTTGGCAAGTTTATAGAGGCTTGAAATTTGGCACACACCTCCAAATGGATGAAGGCTTTGTTGGCATGTGATCATTTTCATTGAATAGCGCGAAATTGCTCCACAGCGCCCCCTACAAAATTTCAAAACCACAGCCCCTGCTCTGTGTTTTATGTATGAATCTGAAACCTGGTAGGCTTATAGGAGATATCAAGATGTACAAAAAAGTCTCTTGGAGCAATATCCCAAATCCAACAGGAAGTCAGCCATTTTAAAATTAATGTGTAATTTTGGCAACATTTTCCCCTCTTTTCAGGCTTCATACTTTGACGAACTCCTCCAAGGGATTTCATCATATTGAACCATTCTCCAGTGTGTGGAATCTAAAGACCTTTGTGATGTTAAATTGCGAAGCTTTTTACGTTCAAGGAAACGGGGTGGTCATGGCGGCACGTGGAGTTTCAATCACTCGCCAAAAAGCAGTAATATGCTGTCACTCAAAGACACAAAGTCCAATCTCTCCCAAAGGTCACAGGCGTGATGAGACTCGAGCTCGGAAATGTTTGTTATGCCCTTTGTCTATAATGGTTAGAGAGCCACCTAGTGGGACGACTATACTCATGGTTGAACCAAATGAAATGTTAACTGGTGGTTAAATGCATGAATTCCATCAATGTGACATCAGATCGGACATGCTGGTTTCAGGTGTTGGGCATGGCTCGACACGCCGGGGGTGCGAGGGCCCTCATAACGCTGCTTGCAGCTTTAATTATTATTATTATTATTATTTCGGCAAATGAATTGGCCGTTTGAGGGCCTAAACATGCTCGAAAACTCATGAAATTTTGCACACGCGTCAGGTCTGGTGAAAATTTACGTATTTTAATGTTCTCAGACATGGCCAGGGAAAATTAGCTCAGTAGCGCCACCTAGAAAAATGAAAAACGCGAGCCCCCGGTATGGGTATGACCTATAAGTTTGAAAGTCGGTACACCTATATAACGTTCAGAGTCGAACAAAAAAGTCTATTATGGCAATGTCCTAAACCCAACAGGAAGTCCGCCATTTTGGAGTGAAGGTGACATTTTGGCTCTGATTTTACCGTTTCCATGCCTTGTACTTTAACGAACTCCTCCTTGGGATTTGGTCGTATAAGCTTCAAATTTGGACAGTGTCAACTATACCCTTGTGCCATGTTAAATTGCGGAGCTTTTGAGTTTTCACAATACTATGAGGCCGTGGCGCCATGGCGAATTTCGATGACTCGCCATGAAAATCTTATTGCCTCTCATTTTGTCATACATTTTCTGACCTTGACCAAAGTGAACACATATGATAAGGCTCCACCCCTGAACATATTTCAACTGCCATATTTGACACCAGGGACAGCGCCACCTAGTGGGAACAGGAAATGTCATGTTTTACACTTTGGGGTACAGTATAGTGATGGGTGACACTTGCAGCCTCAAATTTCTCCAGGAAAGCCTTAAGGAGTTGGTCTTGGGTTACAGTGAAAACTGTGACTTTTCGCAAAAGGGTGTGACCCCAGCAGCATGGCGAACTTTGATGTCACGCCATGAAGAAACAAATTAGTATAACTCAATGAAATCCAGTCTGTTCAGTACCAGACTTTACAGGCATGATGTCAGACCCGCCCTGAACAGATTGATGTGCCCATTGTCGGGAATACGTACAGCGCCACCTAGTGGCAACAGGAAATGTCATGGCTTTAATTTTGTTGTACTGATTTTCACAGGTTCATCGTGGCCACCTCAAAAGCGGTGAATATCACCATCAGTCCCTCATGATGCTTCAGTGCAGAAATTGTGACTTTAAACTGAACGGCGCACCCTGGTGGCAACGCGGTCCACCATGAAAGATGAAGTGGCTTTTGAGGGGCTTGGAAAGTTTATAGAGGCTTGAAATTTGGCACACACCTCCAATGTGATGAAGACTTTGTTGTCATGTCATCATTTTCATTGAATAGCGCAAAATGGCTCCACAGCGCCCCCTAAAATATTTCAAAATATCAGCCCCTGCTCTGTGGTTTATGTATGAATCTGAAACCTGGTAGGCTTATAGGAGATATCAAGATGTACAAAAAAGTCTCTTGGAGCAATATCCCAAATCCAACAGGAAGTCAGCCATTTTAAAATTAATGTGCAATTTTGGCGACATTTTCCCCTCTTTTCAGGCTTCATACTTTGACAAACTCCTCCAAGGGATTTCATCATATTGAACCATTCTCCAGTGTGTGGAATCTAAAGACCTTTGTGATGTTAAATTGCGAAGCTTTTTACGTCCAGGGAAACGGGGTGGTTATGGCGGCACTTAGAGTTTGAATCACTCGCCAAAAAGCAGTAATCTGCTGTCACTCAAAAACACAATGTCCAATCTCTCCCAAACGTCTCAGGTGTGATTAGACTCGAGCTCGGAAGTGTTTGTTATGCCATTTGTACATAATGGTTAGAGCGCCACCTAGTGGAACGACTAACTAATCATGAATGAATGAGTTGAAATGTTAGCTGGTGGTTAAATGCATGAATTCCATCAATGTGACATCAGATCGGACGTGCTGGTTTTAGGTGTTGGGCGTGGCTCGACGCGCCGGGGGTGCGAGGGCCCTCATAACGCTGCTTGCAGCTTTAATTATTATTATTATTATTATTTCGGCAAATGAATTGGCCGTTTGAGGGCCTAAACATGCTCGAAAACTCATGAAATTTTGCACACGCGTCAGGTCTGGTGAAAATTTACGTATTTTAATGTTCTCAGACATGGCCAGGGAAAATTAGCTCAGTAGCGCCACCTAGAAAAATGAAAAACGCGAGCCCCCGATATGGGTATGACCTACATGTTTGAAAGTCGGTACACCTATATAACGTTCAGAGTCGAACAAAAAAGTCTATTATGGCAATGTCCTAAACCCAACAGGAAGTCCGCCATTTTGGATTGAAGGTGACATTTTGGCTCTGATTTTACCGTTTCCATGCCTCGAACTTTAACGAACTCCTCCTTGGGGTTTGATTTCATAACCTTCATATTTGGTCAGTGCCAACTACACCCTTGTGCCATGTTAAATTGCGGAGCTTTTGAGTTTTCACAATACCATGAGGCCGTGGCGCCACGGCGAATTTCGATGACTCGCCATGAAAATCTTATTGCCTCTCATTTTGTCATACATTTTCTGACCTTGACCAAAGTGAACACATATGATAAGGCTCCACCCCTGAACATATTTCAACTGCCATATTTGACATCAAGGACAGCGCCACCTAGTGGGAACAGGAAATGTCATGTTTTACACTTTGGGGTACAGTATAGTGATGGGTGACATCTGCAGCCTCAAATTTCTCCAGGAAAGCCTTAAGGAGTTGGTCTTGGGTTACAGTGAAAACTGTGGCTTTTCACGAAAGGGTGTGACCTCAGCAGCATGGCGAACTTTGATATCTCGCCATGAAGAAACAAATTAGTATAACTCCATGAAATCCAGTCTGATTAGTACCAGACTTTACAGGCATGATGTCACACCCGCCCTGAACAGATTGATGTGCCCATTGTCAGGAATATGAAGAGCGCCACCTAGTGGGAACAGGAAATGTCATGTCTTACACTTTGTTGTACAGATTTTCACAGGTTCATAGTGGCCACCTCAAAAGCGGTGAATATCACCATCAGTCCTTGATGATGCTTTAGTGCAAAAATTGTGAGTTTAAACTGAACGGCGCACCCTGGTGGCAACGCTGTTCACCATGAAAAATGAAGTGGCTTTTGAGGGGCTTGGAAAGTTTATAGAGGCTTGAAATTTGGCGCACACCTCCATTGTGTTTAAGGCTTTGTTGTTATGTGATCATTTTCATTGAATAGCGCAAAATGGCTCCACAGCGCCCCCTACAAAATTTCAAAACCACAGCCCCAGCTCTGTGTTTTATGTATGAGTCTGAAACCTGGTAAGCTTATAGGAGATATCAAGATGTACAAAAAAGTCTCTTGGAGCAATATCCCAAATCCAACAGGAAGTCAGCCATTTTAAAGTTAATGTGTAATTTTGGCAACATTTTCCCCTCTTTCCAGGCACCGTTCTTTGACGAACTCCTCCAAGGGATTTCATCATATTGAACCAATCTCCAGTGTGTGGAATCTAAAGACCTTTGTGATGTTAAATTGCGAAGGTTTTTACGTTCAGGGAAACGGGGTGGTCATGGCGGCATGTGGAGTTTCAGTCACTCGCCAAAAAGCAGTAATCTGCTGTCACTCAAAATCAAAATGTCCAATATGTCCCAAAGGTCGCAGGCGTGATGAGACTCGAGCTCGGAAATGTTTGTTATGCCATTTGTCAGTAATGGTTAGAGCGCCACCTAGTGGGACGACTATAATCATGATTGAATGAGATGAAATGTTAGCTGGTGGTTGAATGCATGAATGTCATTAATGTGACATCAGATCGGAGGTGCTGGTTGTAGGTGTTGGGCGTAGCTCGACGCGATGGGGTGCGAGGGCCCTCATAACGCTGCTTGCAGCTTTAATTAGGGCCCGAGCACTGACAGTGCGAAGGCCCTATTGTAATTGCTCTGTTTATTATTATTATTATTATTATTATTTCGGCAAATGAATTGGCCGTTTGAGGGCCTAAACATGCTCGAAAACTCATGAAATTTTGCACACGCGTCAGGTCTGGTGAAAATTTACGTATTTTAATGTTCCCAGACATGGCCAGGGAAAATTAGCTCAGTAGCGCCACCTAGAAAAATGAAAAACGCGAGCCCCCGGTATGGGTATGACCTACACGTTTGAAAGTCGGTACACCTATATAACGTTCAGAGTCGAACAAAAAAGTCTATTATGGCAATGTCCTAAACCCAACAGGAAGTCCGCCATTTTGGATTGAAGGTGACATTTTGGCTCTGATTTTACCGTTTCCATGCCTCGAACTTTAACGAACTCCTCCTTGGGGTTTGATTTCATAACCTTCATATTTGGTCAGTGCCAACTACACCCTTGTGCCATGTTAAATTGCGGAGCTTTTGAGTTTTCACAATACCATGAGGCCGTGGCGCCACGGCGAATTTCGATGACTCGCCATGAAAATCTTATTGCCTCTCATTTTGTCATACATTTTCTGACCTTGACCAAAGTGAACACATATGATAAGGCTCCACCCCTGAACATATTTCAACTGCCATATTTGACATCAAGGACAGCGCCACCTAGTGGGAACAGGAAATGTCATGTTTTACACTTTGGGGTACAGTATAGTGATGGGTGACATCTGCAGCCTCAAATTTCTCCAGGAAAGCCTTAAGGAGTTGGTCTTGGGGTACAGTGAAAACTGTGGCTTTTCACGAAAGGGTGTGACCTCAGCAGCATGGCGAACTTTGATATCTTGCCATGAAGAAACAAATTAGTATAACTCCATGAAATCCAGTCTGATTAGTACCAGACTTTACAGGCATGATGTCACACCCGCCCTGAACAGATTGATGTGCCCATTGTCAGGAATATGAAGAGCGCCACCTAGTGGGAACAGGAAATGTCATGTCTTACACTTTGTTGTACTGATTTTCACAGGTTCATAGTGGCCACCTCAAAAGCGGTGAAAATCACCATCAGTCCTTGATGATGCTTTAGTGCAAAAATTGTGACTTTAAACTGAACGGCGCACCCTGGTGGCAACGCTGTTCACCGTGAAAAATGAAGTGGCTTTTGAGGGGCTTGGAAAGTTTATAGAGGCTTGAAATTTGGCGCACACCTCCATTGTGCTTAACGCTTTGTTGTTATGTGATCATTTTCATTGAATAGCGCAAAATGGCTCCACAGCGCCCCCTACAAAATTTCAAAACATCAGCCCCAGCTCTGTGTTTTATGTATGAGTCTGAAACCTGGTAAGCTTATAGGAGATATCAAGATGTACAAAAAAGTCTCTTGGAGCAATATCCCAAATCTAACAGGAAGTCAGCCATTTTAAAATTAATGTGTAATTTTTGTGACATTTTCCCCTCTTTCCAGGCACCGTTCTTTGACGAACTCCTCCAAGGGATTTCATCATATTGAACCAATCTCCAGTGTGTGGAATCTAAAGACCTTTGTGATGTTAAATTGCGAAGCTTTTTACGTCCAGGGAAACGGGGTGGTTATGGCGGCACTTAGAGTTTGAATCACTCGCCAAAAAGCAGTAATCTGCTGTCACTCAAAAACACAATGTCCAATCTCTCCCAAACGTCTCAGGTGTGATGAGACTCGAGCTCGGAAATGTTTGTTATGCCATTTGTACATAATGGTTAGAGCGCCACCTAGTGGAACGACTAACTAATCATGAATGAATGACTTGAAATGTTAGCTGGTGGTTAAATGCATGAATTCCATCAATGTGACATCAGATCGGACGTGCTGGTTTTAGGTGTTGGGCGTGGCTCGACGCGCCGGGGGTGCGAGGGCCCTCATAACGCTGCTTGCAGCTTTAATTAGGGCCCGAGCACTGACAGTGCGAAGGCCCTATTGTAATTGCTCTGTTTATTATTATTATTATTATTATTTCGGCAAATGAATTGGCCGTTTGAGGGCCTAAACATGCTCGAAAACTCATGAAATTTTGCACACATGCCAGGTCTGGTGAAAAATTTTGTATTTTAATGGTTTTACATATGAGCACTGGGAAATGGCTCTACAGCGCCACCTATGCCTTGTTAAATGCAGCCCTACGACCACATCGTTTCAGCTACATGTATGAAATTTGGCACACATGTGTATCATGCCGAGTCGAACAAAAAAGTCTGTGGGCCCATTGATGCAAACCCAACAGGAAGTCCGCCATTTGGAAGAGAAGGTGACATTTTGGCTCTAATTTTGCCATTTCCATGCCTCGAACTTTTGCGAACTCCTCCTTGGGATTTGGTTGTATAAGCTTCATCTTTGGTCAGTGTCAACTACACACCTGGGCCATGTTAAATTGCGGAGCTTTTGAGTTTTCACAATACTATGAGGCCGTGGCGCCATGGCGAATTTCGATGACTCGCCATGAAAATCTTATTGCCTCTCATTTTGTCATACATTTTCTGACCTTGACCAAAGTGAACACATATGATAAGGCTCCACCCCTGAACATATTTCAACTGCCATATTTGACACCAGGGACAGCGCCACCTAGTGGGAACAGGAAATGTCATGTTTTACACTTTGGGGTACAGTATTGTGATGGGTGACACCTGCAGCCTCAAATTTCTCCAGGAAAGCCTTAAGGAGTTGGTCTTGGGTTACAGTGAAAACTGTGACTTTTCGCAAAAGGGTGTGACCCCAGCAGCATGGCGAACTTTAATGTCACGCCATGAAGAAACAAATTAGTATAACTCAATGAAATCCAGTCTGTTCAGTACCAGACTTTACAGGCATGATGTCAGACCTGCCCTGAACAGATTGATGTGCCCATTGTCGGGAATACGTACAGCGCCACCTAGTGGCAACAGGAAATGTCATGGCTTTAATTTTGTTGTACTGATTTTCACAGGTTCATCGTGGCCACCTCAAAAGCGGTGAATATCAACATCAGTCCCTCGTGATGCTTCAGTGCAAAAATTGTGACTTTAAACTGAACGGCGCACCCTGGTGGCAACGCGGTCCACCATGAAAGATGAAGTGGCTTTTGAGGGGCTTGGAAAGTATATAGAGGCTTTAAATTTAGCACACCCCTCCAAATGGATGAAGGCTTTGTTGTCATGTGATCATTTTTATTGAATAGCGCGAAATGGCTCCACAGCGCCCCCTACAAAATTTCAAAACCACAGCCCCAGCTCTGTGTTTTATGTATGAGTCTGAAACCTGGTAAGCTTATAGGAGATATCAAGATGTACAAAAAAGTCTCTTGGAGCAATATCCAAAATCCAACAGGAAGTCAGCCATTTTAAAATTAATGTGCAATTTTGGCGACATTTTCCCCTCTTTTCAGGCTTCATACTTTGACGAACTCCTCCAAGGGATTTCATCATATTGAACCATTCTCCAGTGTGTGGAATCTAAAGACCTTTGTGATGTTAAATTGCGAAGCTTTTTACGTTCAAGGAAACGGGGTGGTCATGGCGGCACGTGGAGTTTCAATCACTCGCCAAAAAGCAGTAATCTGCTGTCACTCAAAGACACAAAGTCCAATCTCTCCCAAAGGTCGCAGGCGTGATGAGACTCGAGCTCGGAAATGTTTGTTATGCCATTTGTGCATAAGGGTTAGAGCGCCACCTAGTGGAACGACTAACAAATCATGAATGAATGAGTTGAAATGTTAGCTGGTGGTTAAATGCATGAATTCCATCAATGTGACATCACATCGGATGTGCTGGTTTTAGGTGTTGGGCGTGGCTCGACACGCCGGGGGTGCGAGGGCCCTCATAACGCTGCTTGCAGCTTTAATTATTATTATTATTATTATTTCGGCAAATGAATTGGCCGTTTGAGGGCCTAAACATGCTCGAAAACTCATGAAATTTTGCACACGCGTCAGGTCTGGTGAAAATTTACGTATTTTAATGTTCTCAGACATGGCCAGGGAAAATTAGCTCAGTAGCGCCACCTAGAAAAATGAAAAACGCGAGCCCCCGGTATGGGTATGACCTACATGTTTGAAAGTTGGTACACCTATATAACGTTCAGAGTCGAACAAAAAAGTCTATTATGGCAATGTCCTAAACCCAACAGGAAGTCAGCCATTTTGGATTGAAGGTGACATTTTGGGTCTGATTTTACCGTTTCCATGCCTTGTACTTTAACGAACTCCTCCTTGGGATTTGGTCCTATAAACTTCAAATTTGGACAGTGTCAACTACACCCTTGTGCCATGTTAAATTGCGGAGCTTTTGAGTTTTCACAATACTATGAGGCCGTGGCGCCATGGCGAATTTTGATGACTCGCCATGAAAATCTTATTGCCTCTCATTCTGTCATACATGTTCCGATCTGGACCAAAGAGCACACATATGATAAGGCTCCACCCCTGAACATATTTCAACTGCCATATTTGACATCAAGGACAGCGCCACCTAGTGGGAACAGGAAATGTCATGTTTTACACTTTGGGGTACAGTATAGTGATGGGTGACATCTGCAGCCTCAAATTTCTCCAGGAAAGCCTTAAGGAGTTGGTCTTGGGTTACAGTGAAAACTGTGACTTTTCGCAAAAGGGTGTGACCCCAGCAGCATGGCGAACTTTGATGTCACGCCATGAAGAAACAAATTAGTATAACTCAATGAAATCCAGTCTGATCAGTACCAGACTTTACAGGCATGATGTCAGACCCGCCCTGAACAGATTGATGTGCCCATTGTCGGGAATACGGACAGCGCCACCTAGTGGCAACAGGAAATGTCATGGCTTTAATTTTGTTGTACTGATTTTCACAGGTTCATCGTGGCCACCTCAAAAGCGGTGAATATCACCATCAGTCCCTCGTGATGCTTCAGTGCAAAAATTGTGACTTTAAACTGAACGGCGCACCCTGGTGGCAACGCTGTTCACCATGAAAGATGAAGTGGCTTTTGAGGGTCTTGGCAAGTTTATAGAGGCTTGAAATTTGGCACACACCTCCAAATGGATGAAGGCTTTGTTGGCATGTGATCATTTTCATTGAATAGCGCGAAATGGCTCCACAGCGCCCCCTACAAAATTTCAAAACCACAGCCCCTGCTCTGTGTTCTATGTATGATTCTGAAACCTGGTAAGCTTATAGGAGATATCAAGATGTACAAAAAAGTCTCTTGGTGCAATATCCCAAATCCAACAGGAAGTCAGCCATTTTAAAATGAATGTGCAATTTTGGCAACATCTTCCCCTCTTTCCAGGCACCGTTCTTTGACGAACTCCTCCAAGGGATTTCATTATATTGAACCAATCTCCAGTGTGTGGAATCTAAAGACCTTTGTGATGTTAAATTGCGAACGTTTTTACGTTCAGGGAAACGGGTGGTCATGGCGGCACGTGGAGTTTCAGTCACTCGCCAAAAAGCAGTAATCTGCTGTCACTCAAAATCAAAATGTCCAATATGTCCCAAAGGTCGCAGGCGTGATGAGACTCGAGCTGGGAAATGTTTGTTATGCCATTTGTCAGTAATGGTTAGAGCGCCACCTAGTGGGACGACTATAATCATGATTGAATGAGATGAAATGTTAGCTGGTGGTTGAATGCATGAATTTCATCAATGTGACATCAGATCGGACGTGCTGGTTGTAGGTGTTGGGCGTAGCTCGACGCGATGGGGTGCGAGGGCCCTCATAACGCTGCTTGCAGCTTTAATTATTATTATTATTAGGGCCCGAGCACTGACAGTGCGAAGGCCCTATTGTAATTGCTCTGTTTATTATTATTAGGGCCCGAGCACTGACAGTGCGAAGGCCCTATTGTAATTGCTCTGTTTATTATTATTATTATTATTATTTCGGCAAATGAATTGGCCGTTTGAGGGCCTAAACATGCTCGAAAACTCATGAAATTTTGCACACGCGTCAGGTCTGGTGAAAATTTACGTATTTTAATGTTCTCAGACATGGCCAGGGAAAATTAGCTCAGTAGCGCCACCTAGAAAAATGAAAAACGCGAGCCCCCGGTATGGGTATGACCTACATGTTTGAAAGTCGGTACACCTATATAATGTTCAGAGTCGAACAAAAAAGTCTATTATGGCAATGTCCTAAACCCAACAGGAAGTCCGCCATTTTGGATTGAAGGTGACATTTTGGCTCTGATTTTACCATTTCCATGCCTCGAACTTTGACGAACTCCTCCTTGGGGTTTGATTTCATAACCTTCATATTTGGTCAGTGCCAACTACACCCTTGTGCCATGTTAAATTGCGGAGCTTTTGAGTTTTCACAATACTATGAGGCCGTGGCGCCATGGCGAATTTCGATGACTCGCCATGAAAATCTTATTGCCTCTCATTTTGTCATACATGTTCCGATCTGGACCAAAGAGCACACATATGATAAGGCTCCACCCCTGAACATATTTCAACTGCCATATTTGACATCAAGGACAGCGCCACCTAGTGGGAACAGGAAATGTCATGTTTTACACTTTGGGGTACAGTATAGTGATGGGTGACATCTGCAGCCTCAAATTTCTCCAGGAAAGCCTTAAGGAGTTGGTCTTGGGTTACAGTGAAAACTGTGACTTTTCGCAAAAGGGTGTGACCCCAGCAGCATGGCGAACTTTGATGTCACGCCATGAATAAACAAATTAGTATAACTCAATGAAATCCAGTCTGATCAGTACCAGACTTTACAGGCATGATGGCAGACCCGCCCTGAACAGATTGATGTGCCCATTGTCGGAAATACGGACAGCGCCACCTAATGGCAACAGGAAATGTCATGGCTTTAATTTTGTTGTACTGATTTTCACAGGTTGATCGTGGCCACCTCAAAAGCGGTGAATATCAACATCAGTCCCTCGTGATGCTTCAGTGCAAAAATTGTGACTTTAAACTGAACGGCGCACCCTGGTGGCAACGCGGTTCACCATGAAAGATGAAGTGGCTTTTGAGGGGCTTGGAAAGTTTATAGAGGCTTGAAATTTGGCACACACCTCCAAATGGATGAAGGCATTGTTGTTATGTAACCATTTTCCTTGAATAGCGCAAAATGGCTCCACAGCGCCCCCTACAATATTTCAAAACATCAGCCCCTGCTCTGTGTTTCATCTATGAGTCTGACACTTGGTAAGCTTGTGTAAGATATCAAGATGTACAAAAAAGTCTCTTGGAGCAATATCCCAAATCCAACAGGAAGTCAGCCATTTTAAAATTAATGTGTAATTTTGATGACATTTTCCCCCCTTTTCAGGCCTCATACTTTGACGAACTCCTCCAAGGGATTTCATCATATTGAAGCATTCTTCAGTGTGTAGAATCTAAAGACCTTTGTGATGTTAAATTGCGAAGCTTTTTCCGTTCAGGGAAACGGGGTGGTCATGGCGGCACGTAGAGTTTCAATCACTCGCAAAAAGCAGTAATCTGCTGTCACTAAAAAACACAATGTCCAATCTCTCCCAAAGGTCGCAGGTGTGATGAGACTCGAGCTTGGAAATGTTTGTTATGCTATTTGTCAATAATGGTTAGAGCGCCACCTAGTGGCATGACTATAATCCTGGTTGAATAAGATGAAATGTTAGCTGGTGATTAAAAGCATGAATTCCATCAATGTGACATCACATCGGACGTGCCGGTTTGAGGTGTTGGCAGTGGCTCGACGTGCCGGGGGTGCGAGGGCCCTCATAACGCTGCTTGCAGCTTTAATTAGGGCCCGAGCACTGAGAGTGCGAAGGCCCTATTGTATCTGCTCCGTTTCTTATTATTATTATTATTATTCAGGCAAAACAAGGGCCTTTTTGAGGGCCTAAACATGCTCAAAAACTCATGAAATTTTGCACACATGCCAGGTCTGGTGAAAAATTTTGTATTTTAATGGTTTTACATATGAGCACTGGGAAATGGCTCTACAGCGCCACCTATGCCTTGTTAAATGCAGCCCTACGACCACATCGTTTGAGCTACATGTATGAAATTTGGCACACATGTGTATCATGCCAAGACGAACAAAAAAGTCTGTGGGCCCATTGACGCAAACCCAACAGGAAGTCCGCCATTTGGAAGAGAAGGTGACATTTTGGCTCTAATTTTGCCATTTCCATGCCTCGAACTTTTGCGAACTCCTCCTTGGGATTTGGTCCTATAAACTTCAAATTTGGACAGTGTCAACTACACCCTTGTGCCATGTTAAATTGCGGAGCTTTTGAGTTTTCACAATACTATGAGGCCGTGGCGCCATGGCGAATTTCGATGACTCGCCATGAAAATCTTATTGCCTCTCATTTTGTCATACATTTTCTGACCTTGACCAAAGTGAACACATATGATAAGGCTCCACCCCTGAACATATTTCAACTGCCATATTTGACATCAAGGACAGCGCCACCTAGTGGGAACAGGAAATGTCATGTTTTACACTTTGGGGTACAGTATAGTGATGGGTGACATCTGCAGCCTCAAATTTCTCCAGGAAAGCCTTAAGGAGTTGGTCTTGGGTTACAGTGAAAACTGTGAGTTTTCGCGAAAGGGTGTGACCCCAGCAGCATGGCGAACTTTGATGTCACGCCATGAAGAAACAAATTAGTATAACTCAATGAAATCCAGTCTGATCAGTACCAGACTTTACAGGCATGATGTCAGACCCGCCCTGAACAGATTGATGTGCCCATTGTCGGAAATACGGACAGCGCCACCTAGTGGGAACAGGAAATGTCATGGCTTTCATTTTGTTGTACTGATTTTCACAGGTTCATCGTGGCCACCTGAAAAGCGGTGAATATCACCATCAGTCCCTCGTGATGCTTCAGTGCAAAAATTGTGACTTTAAACTGAACGGCGCACCCTGGTGGCAACGCTGTTCAACATGAAAGATGAAGTGGCTTTTGAGGGGCTTGGAAAGTCTATAAAGGCTTGAAATTTGGCACACACCTCCAATGTGACGAAGGCTTTGATGTCATGTGATCATTTTCATTGAATAGCGAGAAATGGCTCCACAGCGCCCCCTACAAACTTTCAAAATATCAGCCCCAGCTCTGTGTTTTATGTATGAGTCTGAAACCTGGTAAGCTTATAGGAGATATCAAGATGTACAAAAAAGTCTCTTGGAGCAATATCCCAAATCACACAGGAAGTCAGCCATTTTAAAATTAATGTGTAATTTTGGCGACATTTTCCCCTCTTTTCAGGCTTCATACTTTGACGAACTCCTCCAAGGGATTTCATCATATTGAACCATTCTCCAGTGTGTGGAATCTAAAGACCTTTGTGATGTTAAATTGCGAAGCTTTTTACGTTCAAGGAAACGGGGTGGTCATGGCGGCACGTGGAGTTTCAATCACTGGCCAAAAAGCAGTAATCTGCTGTCACTCAAAATCAAAATATTCAATCTCTCCCAAAGGTCGCAGGCGTGATGAAACTCCAGCTCGGAAATATTTGTTATGCCATTTGTACATAATGGTTAGAGCGCCACCTAGTGGAACGACTAACTAATCATGAATGAATGAGTTGAAATGTTAGCTGGTGGTTAAATGCATGAATTCCATCAATGTGACATCAGATCGGACGTGCTGGTTTCAGGTGTTGGGCGTGGCTCGACACGCCGGGGGTGCGAGGGCCCTCATAACGCTGCTTGCAGCTTTAATTATTATTATTATTATTATTTCGGCAAATGAATTGGCCGTTTGAGGGCCTAAACATGCTCGAAAACTCATGAAATTTTGCACACGCGTCAGGTCTGGTGAAAATTTACGTATTTTAATGTTCTCAGACATGGCCAGGGAAAATTAGCTCAGTAGCGCCACCTAGAAAAATGAAAAACGCGAGCCCCCGGTATGGGTATGACCTACATGTTTGAAAGTCGGTACACCTATATAATGTTCAGAGTCGAACAAAAAAGTCTATTATGGCAATGTCCTAAACCCAACAGGAAGTCCGCCATTTTGGATTGAAGGTGACATTTTGGCTCTGATTTTACCATTTCCATGCCTCGAACTTTGACGAACTCCTCCTTGGGGTTTGATTTCATAACCTTCATATTTGGTCAGTGCCAACTACACCCTTATGCCATGTTAAATTGCGGAGCTTTTGAGTTTTCACAATACCATGAGGCCGTGGCGCCACGGCGAATTTCGATGACTCGCCATGAAAATCTTATTGCCTCTCATTCTGTCATAGATTTTCTGACCTTGACCAAAGTGAACACATATAATAAGGCTCCATCCCTGAACATATTTCAACTGCCATATTTTACATCAGGGACAGCGCCACCTAGTGGGAACAGGAAATGTCATGTTTTACACTTTGGGGTACAGTATTGTGATGGGTGACATCTGCAGCCTCAAATTTCTCCAGGAAAGCCTTAAGGAGTTGGTCTTGGGTTACAGTGAAAACTGTGACTTTTCGCAAAAGGGTGTGACACCAGCGGCATGGCGAACTTTGATGTCACGCCATGAAGAAACAAATTAGTATAACTCAATGAAATCCAGTCTGATCAGTACCAGACTTTACAGGCATGATGTCAGACCCGCCCTGAACAGATTGATGTGCCCATTGTCGGGAATACGGACAGCGCCACCTAGTGGCAACAGGAAATGTCATGGCTTTAATTTTGTTGTACTGATTTTCACAGGTTCATCGTGGCCACCTCAAAAGCGGAGAATATCACCATCAGTCCCTCATGATGCTTCAGTGCAAAAATTGTGACTTTAAACTGAACGGCGCACCCTGGTGGCAACGCGGTCCACCATGAAAGATGAAGTGGCTTTTGAGGGGCTTGGAAAGTTTATAGAGGCTTGAAATTTGGCACACACCTCCAATGTGATGAAGGCTTTGTTGTTATGTGATCATTTTCATTGAATAGCTCGAAATGGCTCCACAGCGCCCCCTACAATATTTCAAAATATCAGCCCCTGCTCTGTGTTTTATGTATGATTCTGAAACCTGGTAAGCTTATAGGAGATATCAAGATGTACAAAAAAGTCTCTTGGAGCAATATCCCAAATCCAACAGGAAGTCAGCCATTTTAAAATTAATGTGCAATTTTGGCAACATTTTCCCCTCTTTTCAGGCTCCCTTCTTTGACGAACTCCTCCAAGGGATTTCATCAGATTGATGCGATCTCCTGTGTGTGGAATCTAAAGACCTTTGTGATGTTAAATTGTGAAGCTTTTTACATTCAGGGAAACGGGGTGGTCATGGCGGCACGTAGAGTTTCAATCACTCGCCAAAAAGCAGTAATCTGCTGTCACTCAAAGACACAATGTCCAATCTCTCCCAAAGCTCATAGGCGTGATGAGACTCGAGCTCGGAAATGTTTGTTATGCCATTTGTACATGATGGTTAGAGCGCCACCTAGTGGAACGACTAACTAATCATGAATGAATGAGTTGAAATGTTAGCTGGTGGTTAAATGCATGAATTCCATCAATGTGACATCAGATCGGACGTGCTGGTTTTAGGTGTTGGGCGTGGCTCGACGCGCCGGGGGTGCGAGGGCCCTCATAACGCTGCTTGCAGCTTTAATTATTAGGGCCCGAGCACCGAGAGTGCGAAGGCCCTATTGTATCTGCTCCGTTTCTTATTATTATTATTATTATTATTATTATTATTATTATTATTCAGGCGAAACAAGGGCCTTTTTGAGGGCCTAAACATGCTCAAAAACTCATGAAATTTTGCACACATGCCAGGTCTGGTGAAAAATTTTGTATTTTAATGGTTTTACATATGAGCACTGGGAAATGGCTCTAGAGCGCCACCTATGCCTTGTTAAATGAAGCCCTACGACCACATCGTTTGAGCTACATGTATGAAATTTGGCACACATGTGTATCATGCCAAGACGAACAAAAAAGTCAGTGGGCCCATTGACGCAAACCCAACAGGAAGTCCGCCATTTGGAAGAGAATGTGACATTTTGGCTCTAATTTTGCCATTTCCATGCCTCGAACTTTAACGAACTCCTCCTTGGGATTTGGTCCTATAAGCTTCAAATTTGGACAGTGTCAACTACACCCTTGTGCCATGTTAAATTGCGGAGCTTTTGAGTTTTCACAATAGTATGAGGCCGTGGCGCCATGGCGAATTTTGATGACTCGCCATGAAAATCTTATTGCCTCTCATTCTGTCATACATGTTCCGATCTGGACCAAAGAGCACACATATGATAAGGCTCCACCCCTGAACATATTTCAACTGCCATATTTGACATCAAGGACAGCGCCACCTAGTGGGAACAGGAAATGTCATGTTTTACACTTTGGGGTACAGTATAGTGATGGGTGACATCTGCAGCCTCAAATTTCTCCAGGAAAGCCTTAAGGAGTTGGTCTTGGGTTACAGTGAAAACTGTGACTTTTCGCAAAAGGGTGTGACCCCAGCGGCGTGGCGAACTTTGATGTCACGCCATGAAGAAACAAATTAGTATAACTCAATGAAATCCAGTCTGATCAGTACCAGACTTTACAGGCATGATGTCAGACGCGCCCTGAACAGATTGATGTGCCCATTGTCGGAAATACGGACAGCGCCACCTAGTGGCAACAGGAAATGTCATGGCTTTAATTTTGTTGTACTGATTTTCACAGGTTCATCTTGGCCACCTCAAAAGCGGTGAATATCACCATCAGTCCCTCGTGATGCTTCAGTGCAAAAATTGTGACTTTAAACTGAACGGCGCACCCTGGTGGCAACGCTGTTCAACATGAAAGATCAAGTGGCTTTTGAGGGTCTTGGCAAGTTTATAGAGGCTTGAAATTTGGCACACACCTCCAAATGGATGAACGCTTTGTTGGCATGTGATCATTTTCATTGAATAGCGCGAAGTGGCTCCACAGCGCCCCCTACAAAATTTCAAAACCACAGCCCCTGCTCTGTGTTCTATGTATGATTCTGAAACCTGGTAAGCTTATAGGAGATATCAAGATGTACAAAAAAGTCTCTTGGTGCAATATCCCAAATCCAACAGGAAGTCAGCCATTTTAAAATTAATGTGTAATTTTGGCAACATTTTCCCCTCTTTTCAGGCACCGTTCTTTGACGAACTCCTCCAAGGGATTTCATCATATTGAACCAATCTCCAGTGTGTGGAATCTAAAGACCTTTGTGATGTTAAATTGCGAAGCTTTTTACGTTCAGTGAAACGGGGTGGTTATGGTGGCACTTAGAGTTTGAATCACTCGCCAAAAAGCAGTAATCTGCTGTCACTAAAAAACACAATGTCCAATCTCTCCCAAACGTCTCAGGTGTGATGAGACTCGAGCTCGGAAGTGATTGTTATGCCATTTGTACATAATGGTTAGAGCGCCACCTAGTGGAACGACTAACTAATCATGAATGAATGACTTGAAATGTTAGCTGGTGGTTAAATGCATGAATTCCATCAATGTGACATCAGATCGGAGGTGCTGGTTTTAGGTGTTGGGCTTGGCTCGACGCGCCGGGGGTGCGAGGGCCCTCATAACGCTGCTTGCAGCTTTAATTATTATTATTATTATTATTATTATTATTATTATTTCGGCAAATGAATTGGCCGTTTGAGGGCCTAAACATGCTCGAAAACTCATGAAATTTTGCACACGCGTCAGGTCTGGTGAAAATTTACGTATTTTAATGTTCTCAGACATGGCCAGGGAAAATTAGCTCAGTAGCGCCACCTAGAAAAATGAAAAACGCGAGCCCCCGGTATGGGTATGACCTACATGTTTGAAAGTCGGTACACCTATATAATGTTCAGAGTCGAACAAAAAAGTCTATTATGGCAATGTCCTAAACCCAACAGGAAGTCCGCCATTTTGGATTGAAGGTGACATTTTGGCTCTGATTTTACCATTTCCATGCCTCGAACTTTGACGAACTCCTCCTTGGGGTTTGATTTCATAACCTTCATATTTGGTCAGTGCCAACTACACCCTTGTGCCATGTTAAATTGCGGAGCTTTTGAGTTTTCACAATACTATGAGGCCGTGGCGCCATGGCGAATTTCGATGACTCGCCATGAAAATCTTATTGCCTCTCATTTTGTCATACATGTTCCGATCTGGACCAAAGAGCACACATATGATAAGGCTCCACCCCTGAACATATTTCAACTGCCATATTTGACATCAAGGACAGCGCCACCTAGTGGGAACAGGAAATGTCATGTTTTACACTTTGGGGTACAGTATAGTGATGGGTGACATCTGCAGCCTCAAATTTCTCCAGGAAAGCCTTAAGGAGTTGGTCTTGGGTTACAGTGAAAACTGTGACTTTTCGCAAAAGGGTGTGACCCCAGCAGCATGGCGAACTTTGATGTCACGCCATGAATAAACAAATTAGTATAACTCAATGAAATCCAGTCTGTTCAGTACCAGACTTTACAGGCATGATGGCAGACCCGCCCTGAACAGATTGATGTGCCCATTGTCGGAAATACGGACAGCGCCACCTAATGGCAACAGGAAATGTCATGGCTTTAATTTTGTTGTACTGATTTTCACAGGTTCATCGTGGCCACCTCAAAAGCGGTGAATATCAACATCAGTCCCTCGTGATGCTTCAGTGCAAAAATTGTGACTTTAAACTGAACGGCGCACCCTGGTGGCAACGCGGTTCACCATGAAAGATGAAGTGGCTTTTGAGGGGCTTGGAAAGTTTATAGAGGCTTGAAATTTGGCACACACCTCCAAATGGATGAAGGCATTGTTGTTATGTAACCATTTTCCTTGAATAGCGCAAAATGGCTCCACAGCGCCCCCTACAATATTTCAAAACATCAGCCCCTGCTCTGTGTTTCATCTATGAGTCTGACACTTGGTAAGGTTGTGTAAGATATCAAGATGTACAAAAAAGTCTCTTGGAGCAATATCCCAAATCCAACAGGAAGTCAGCCATTTTAAAATTAATGTGTAATTTTGATGACATTTTCCCCCCTTTTCAGGCCTCATACTTTGACGAACTCCTCCAAGGGATTTCATCATATTGAAGCATTCTTCAGTGTGTAGAATCTAAAGACCTTTGTGATGTTAAATTGCGAAGCTTTTTCCGTTCAGGGAAACGGGGTGGTCATGGCGGCACGTAGAGTTTCAATCACTCGCAAAAAGCAGTAATCTGCTGTCACTAAAAAACACAATGTCCAATCTCTCCCAAAGGTCGCAGGTGTGATGAGACTCGAGCTTGGAAATGTTTGTTATGCTATTTGTCAATAATGGTTAGAGCGCCACCTAGTGGCATGACTATAATCCTGGTTGAATAAGCTGAAATGTTAGCTGGTGATTAAAAGCATGAAATCCATCAATGTGACATCACATCGGACGTGCCGGTTTGAGGTGTTGGCAGTGGCTCGACGTGCCGGGGGTGCGAGGGCCCTCGTAACGCTGCTTGCAGCTTTAATTAGGGCCCGAGCACTGACAGTGCGAAGGCCCTATTGTAATTGCTCTGTTTATTAGGGCCCGAGCACTGACAGTGCGAAGGCCCTATTGTAATTGCTCTGTTTATTATTATTATTATTATTATTTCGGCAAATGAATTGGCCGTTTGAGGGCCTAAACATGCTCGAAAACTCATGAAATTTTGCACACATGCCAGGTCTGGTGAAAAATTTTGTATTTTAATGGTTTTACATATGAGCACTGGGAAATGGCTCTACAGCGCCACCTATGCCTTGTTAAATGCAGCCCTACGACCACATCGTTTCAGCTACATGTATGAAATTTGGCACACATGTGTATCATGCCGAGTCGAACAAAAAAGTCTGTGGGCCCATTGATGCAAACCCAACAGGAAGTCCGCCATTTGGAAGAGAAGGTGACATTTTGGCTCTAATTTTGCCATTTCCATGCCTCGAACTTTTGCGAACTCCTCCTTGGGATTTGGTTGTATAAGCTTCATCTTTGGTCAGTGTCAACTACACACCTGGGCCATGTTAAATTGCGGAGCTTTTGAGTTTTCACAATACTATGAGGCCGTGGCGCCATGGCGAATTTCGATGACTCGCCATGAAAATCTTATTGCCTCTCATTTTGTCATACATTTTCTGACCTTGACCAAAGTGAACACATATGATAAGGCTCCACCCCTGAACATATTTCAACTGCCATATTTGACACCAGGGACAGCGCCACCTAGTGGGAACAGGAAATGTCATGTTTTACACTTTGGGGTACAGTATTGTGATGGGTGACACCTGCAGCCTCAAATTTCTCCAGGAAAGCCTTAAGGAGTTGGTCTTGGGTTACAGTGAAAACTGTGACTTTTCGCAAAAGGGTGTGACCCCAGCAGCATGGCGAACTTTAATGTCACGCCATGAAGAAACAAATTAGTATAACTCAATGAAATCCAGTCTGTTCAGTACCAGACTTTACAGGCATGATGTCAGACCTGCCCTGAACAGATTGATGTGCCCATTGTCGGGAATACGTACAGCGCCACCTAGTGGCAACAGGAAATGTCATGGCTTTAATTTTGTTGTACTGATTTTCACAGGTTCATCGTGGCCACCTCAAAAGCGGTGAATATCAACATCAGTCCCTCGTGATGCTTCAGTGCAAAAATTGTGACTTTAAACTGAACGGCGCACCCTGGTGGCAACGCGGTCCACCATGAAAGATGAAGTGGCTTTTGAGGGGCTTGGAAAGTATATAGAGGCTTTAAATTTAGCACACCCCTCCAAATGGATGAAGGCTTTGTTGTCATGTGATCATTTTTATTGAATAGCGCGAAATGGCTCCACAGCGCCCCCTACAAAATTTCAAAACCACAGCCCCAGCTCTGTGTTTTATGTATGAGTCTGAAACCTGGTAAGCTTATAGGAGATATCAAGATGTACAAAAAAGTCTCTTGGAGCAATATCCAAAATCCAACAGGAAGTCAGCCATTTTAAAATTAATGTGCAATTTTGGCGACATTTTCCCCTCTTTTCAGGCTTCATACTTTGACGAACTCCTCCAAGGGATTTCATCATATTGAACCATTCTCCAGTGTGTGGAATCTAAAGACCTTTGTGATGTTAAATTGCGAAGCTTTTTACGTTCAAGGAAACGGGGTGGTCATGGCGGCACGTGGAGTTTCAATCACTCGCCAAAAAGCAGTAATCTGCTGTCACTCAAAGACACAAAGTCCAATCTCTCCCAAAGGTCGCAGGCGTGATGAGACTCGAGCTCGGAAATGTTTGTTATGCCATTTGTGCATAAGGGTTAGAGCGCCACCTAGTGGAACGACTAACAAATCATGAATGAATGAGTTGAAATGTTAGCTGGTGGTTAAATGCATGAATTCCATCAATGTGACATCACATCGGATGTGCTGGTTTTAGGTGTTGGGCGTGGCTCGACACGCCGGGGGTGCGAGGGCCCTCATAACGCTGCTTGCAGCTTTAATTATTATTATTATTATTATTTCGGCAAATGAATCGGCCTTTTGAGGGCCTAAACATGCTCGAAAACTCTGGAAATTTTGCGCACGCGTCAGGTCTGGTGAAAATTTACGTATTTTAATGGTTTTACATATGAGCACTGGGAAATGGCTCTAGAGCGCCACCTATGCCTTGTTAAATGCAGCCCTACGACCACATCGTTTCAGCTACATGTATGAAATTTGGCACACATGTGTATCATGCCAAGACGAACAAAAAAGTCTGTGGGCCCATTGACGCAAACCCAACAGGAAGTCCGCCATTTTGGATTGAAGGTGACATTTTGGCTCTGATTTTACCGTTTCCATGCCTTGTACTTTAACGAACTCCTCCTTGGGATTTGGTCGTATAAGCTTCAAATTTGGACAGTGTCAACTACACCCTTGTGCCATGTTAAATTGCGGAGCTTTTGAGTTTTCACAATACTATGAGGCCGTGGCGCCATGGCGAATTTCGATGACTCGCCATGAAAATCTTATTGCCTCTCATTCTGTCATACATGTTCCAATCTGGACCAAAGAGCACACATATGATAAGGCTCCACCCCTGAACATATTTCAACTGCCATATTTGACCTCAAGGACAGCGCCACCTAGTGGGAACAGGAAATGTCATGTTTTACACTTTGGGGTACAGTATAGTGAAGGGTGACATCTGCAGCCTCAAATTTCTCCAGGAAAGCCTTAAGGAGTTGGTCTTGGGTAACAGTGAAAACTGTGAGTTTTCGCGAAAGGGTGTGACCCCAGCAGCATGGCGAACTTTGATGTCACGCCATGAAGAAACAAATTAGTATAACTCAATGAAATCCAGTCTGATCAGTACCAGACTTTACAGGCATGATGTCAGACCCGCCCTGAACAGATTGATGTGCCCATTGTCGGAAATACGGACAGCGCCACCTAGTGGCAACAGGAAATGTCATGGCTTTAATTTTGTTGTACTGATTTTCACAGGTTCATCTTGGCCACCTCAAAAGCGGTGAATATCACCATCAGTCCCTCGTGATGCTTCAGTGCAAAAATTGTGAGTTTAAACTGAACGGCGCACCCTGGTGGCAACGCTGTTCAACATGAAAGATGAAGTGGCTTTTGAGGGTCTTGGCAAGTTTATAGAGGCTTGAAATTTGGCACACACCTCCAAATGGATGAAGGCTTTGTTGGCATGTGATCATTTTCATTGAATAGCGCGAAATTGCTCCACAGCGCCCCCTACAAAATTTCAAAACCACAGCCCCTGCTCTGTGTTTTATGTATGAATCTGAAACCTGGTAGGCTTATAGGAGATATCAAGATGTACAAAAAAGTCTCTTGGAGCAATATCCCAAATCCAACAGGAAGTCAGCCATTTTAAAATTAATGTGTAATTTTGGCAACATTTTCCCCTCTTTTCAGGCTTCATACTTTGACGAACTCCTCCAAGGGATTTCATCATATTGAACCATTCTCCAGTGTGTGGAATCTAAAGACCTTTGTGATGTTAAATTGCGAAGCTTTTTACGTTCAAGGAAACGGGGTGGTCATGGCGGCACGTGGAGTTTCAATCACTCGCCAAAAAGCAGTAATATGCTGTCACTCAAAGACACAAAGTCCAATCTCTCCCAAAGGTCACAGGCGTGATGAGACTCGAGCTCGGAAATGTTTGTTATGCCCTTTGTCTATAATGGTTAGAGAGCCACCTAGTGGGACGACTATACTCATGGTTGAACCAAATGAAATGTTAACTGGTGGTTAAATGCATGAATTCCATCAATGTGACATCAGATCGGACATGCTGGTTTCAGGTGTTGGGCATGGCTCGACACGCCGGGGGTGCGAGGGCCCTCATAACGCTGCTTGCAGCTTTAATTAGGGCCCGAGCACTGACAGTGCGAAGGCCCTATTGTAATTGCTCCGTTTATTATTATTATTATTATTATTATTTCGGCAAATGAATCGGCCTTTTGAGGACCTAAACATGCTCGAAAACTCATGAAATTTTGCACACGCGTCAGGTCTGGTGAAAATTTACGTATTTTAATATTCTCAGACATGGCCAGGGAAAATTAGCTCAGTAGCGCCACCTAGAAAAATGAAAAACGCGAGCCCCGGGTATGGGTATCACCTACATGTTTGAAAGTCGGTACACCTATATAACGTTCAGAGTCGAACAAAAAAGTCTATTATGGCAATGTCCTAAACCCAACAGGAAGTCCGCCATTTTGGATTGAATGTGACATTTTGGCTCTGATTTTACCGTTTCCATGCCTCGAACTTTAACGAACTCCTCCTTGGGGTTTGATTTCATAACCTTCATATTTGGTCAGTGCCAACTACACCCTTATGCCATGTTAAATTGCGGAGCTTTTGAGTTTTCACAATACCATGAGGCCGTGGCGCCATGGCGAATTTCGATGACTCGCCATGAAAATCTTATTGCCTCTCATTCTGTCATAGATTTTCTGACCTTGACCAAAGTGAACACATATGATAAGGCTCCACCCCTGAACATATTACAACTGCCATATTTTACATCAGGGACAGCGCCACCTAGTGGGAACAGGAAATGTCATGTTTTACACTTTGGGGTACAGTATTGTGATGGGTGACATCTGCAGCCTCAAATTTCTCCAGGAAAGCCTTAAGGAGTTGGTCTTGGGTTACAGTGAAAACTGTGACTTTTCGCAAAAGGGTGTGACCCCAGCGGCATGGCGAACTTTGATGTCACGCCATGAAGAAACAAATTAGTATAACTCAATGAAATCCAGTCTGATCAGTACCAGACTTTACAGGCATGATGTCAGACCCGCCCTGAACAGATTGATGTGCCCATTGTCGGGAATACGGACAGCGCCACCTAGTGGCAACAGGAAATGTCATGGCTTTAATTTTGTTGTACTGATTTTCACAGGTTCATCTTGGCCACCTCAAAAGCGGTGAATATCACCATCAGTCCCTCGTGATGCTTCAGTGCAAAAATTGTGAGTTTAAACTGAACGGCGCACCCTGGTGGCAACGCGGTCCACCATGAAAGATGAAGTGGCTTTTGAGGGGCTTGGAAAGTTTATAGAGGCTTTAAATTTAGCACACACCTCCAAATGGATCAAGGCTTTGTTGTCATGTGACCATTTTCCTTGAATAGCGCAAAATGGCTCCACGGCGCCCCCTACAATATTCCAAAATATCAGCCCCTGCTCTGTGTTTTATCTATGAGTCTGAAACTTGGTAAGCTTATAGGAGATATCAAGATCTACAAAAAAGTCTCTTGGAGCAATATCCCAAATCCAACAGGAAGTCAGCCATTTTAAAATGAATGTGTAATTTTGGCGACATTTTCTCCTCTTTTCAGGCCTCATACTTTCACGAACTCCTCCAAGGGATTTCATCAGATTGAACTATTCTTCAGTGTGTCGAATCCAAAGACCTTTGTGATGTTAAATTGCGAAGCTTTTTACGTCCAGGGAAACGGGGTGGTTATGGCGGCACGTGGAGTCTCAATCACTCGCCAAAACGCAGTAATCTGCTGTCACTCAAAAACACAATGTCCAATCTCTCCCAAAGGTCGCAGGCATGATGAGACTCGAGCTCGGAAATGTTTGTTATGCCATTTGTACATAATGGTTTGAGCGCCACCTAGTGGAACGACTAACTAATCATGAATGAATGAGTTGAAATGTTAGCTGGTGGTTAAATGCATGAATTCCATCAATGTGACATCAGATCAGAGGTGCTGGTTTTAGGTGTTGGGCGTGGCTCGACGCGATGGGGTGCGAGGGCCCTCAAAACGCTGCTTGCAGCTTTAATTATTATTATTATTATTATTTCGGCAAATGAATTGGCCGTTTGAGGGCCTAAACATGCTCGAAAACTCATGAAATTTTGCACACGCGTCAGGTCTGGTGAAAATTTACGTATTTTAATGTTCCCAGACATGGCCAGGGAAAATTAGCTCAGTAGCGCCACCTAGAAAAATGAAAAACGCGAGCCCCCGGTATGGGTATGACCTACACATTTGAAAGTCGGTACACCTATATAACGTTCAGAGTCGAACAAAAAAGTCTATTATGGCAATGTCCTAAACCCAACAGGAAGTCCGCCATTTTGGATTGAAGGTGACATTTTGGCTCTGATTTTACCGTTTCCATGCCTCGAACTTTAACGAACTCCTCCTTGGGGTTTGATTTCATAACCTTCATATTTGGTCAGTGCCAACTACACCCTTGTGCCATGTTAAATTGCGGAGCTTTTGAGTTTTCACAATACCATGAGGCCGTGGCGCCACGGCGAATTTCGATGACTCGCCATGAAAATCTTATTGCCTCTCATTTTGTCATACATTTTCTGACCTTGACCAAAGTGAACACATATGATAAGGCTCCACCCCTGAACATATTTCAACTGCCATATTTGACATCAAGGACAGCGCCACCTAGTGGGAACAGGAAATGTCATGTTTTACACTTTGGGGTACAGTATAGTGATGGGTGACATCTGCAGCCTCAAATTTCTCCAGGAAAGCCTTAAGGAGTTGGTCTTGGGGTACAGTGAAAACTGTGGCTTTTCACGAAAGGGTGTGACCTCAGCAGCATGGCGAACTTTGATATCTTGCCATGAAGAAACAAATTAGTATAACTCCATGAAATCCAGTCTGATTAGTACCAGACTTTACAGGCATGATGTCACACCCGCCCTGAACAGATTGATGTGCTCATTGTCAGGAATATGAAGAGCGCCACCTAGTGGGAACAGGAAATGTCATGTCTTACACTTTGTTGTACTGATTTTCACAGGTTCATAGTGGCCACCTCAAAAGCGGTGAATATCACCATCAGTCCTTGATGATGCTTTAGTGCAAAAATTGTGACTTTAAACTGAACGGCGCACCCTGGTGGCAACGCTGTTCACCGTGAAAAATGAAGTGGCTTTTGAGGGGCTTGGAAAGTTTATAGAGGCTTGAAATTTGGCGCACACCTCCATTGTGCTTAAGGCTTTGTTGTTATGTGATCATTTTCATTGAATAGCGCAAAATGGCTCCACAGCGCCCCCTACAAAATTTCAAAACATCAGCCCCAGCTCTGTGTTTTATGTATGAGTCTGAAACCTGGTAAGCTTATAGGAGATATCAAGATGTACAAAAAAGTCTCTTGGAGCAATATCCCAAATCTAACAGGAAGTCAGCCATTTTAAAATTAATGTGTAATTTTTGTGACATTTTCCCCTCTTTCCAGGCACCGTTCTTTGACGAACTCCTCCAAGGGATTTCATCATATTGAACCAATCTCCAGTGTGTGGAATCTAAAGACCTTTGTGATGTTAAATTGCGAAGGTTTTTACATTCAGGAAACGGGGTGGTCATGGCGGCATGTGGAGTTTCAGTCACTCGCCAAAAAGCAGTAATCTGCTGTCACTCAAAATCAAAATGTCCAATATGTCCCAAAGGTCGCAGGCGTGATGAGACTCGAGCTCGGAAATGTTTGTTATGCCATTTGTCAGTAATGGTTAGAGCGCCATCTAGTGGGACTACTATAATCATGATTGAATGAGATGAAATGTTAGCTGGTGGTTGAATGCATGAATTCCATCAATGTGACATCAGATCGGAGGTGCTGGTTGTAGGTGTTGGGTGTAGCTCGACGCGATGGGGTGCGAGGGCCCTCATAACGCTGCTTGCAGCTTTAATTATTAGGGCCCGAGCACTGACAGTGCGAAGGCCCTATTGTAATTGCTCTGTTTATTATTATTATTATTATTATTATTATTTCGGCAAATGAATTGGCCGTTTGAGGGCCTAAACATGCTCGAAAACTCATGAAATTTTGCACACGCGTCAGGTCTGGTGAAAATTTACGTATTTTAATGTTTTCAGACATGGCCAGGGAAAATTAGCTCAGTAGCGCCACCTACAAGAATGAAAAACGCGAGCCCCCGGTATGGGTATGACCTACATGTTTGAAAATCGGTACACCTATATAATGTTCAGAGTCGAACAAAAAAGTCTATTATGGCAATGTCCTAAACCCAACAGGAAGTCCGCCATTTTGGATTGAAGGTGACATTTTGGCTCTGATTTTACCATTTCCATGCCTCGAACTTTGACGAACTCCTCCTTGGGGTTTGATTTCATAACCTTCATATTTGGTCAGTGCCAACTACACCCTTATGCCATGTTAAATTGCGGAGCTTTTGAGTTTTCACAATACCATGAGGCCGTGGCGCCATGGCGAATTTCGATGACTCGCCATGAAAATCTTATTGCCTCTCATTCTGTCATAGATTTTCTGACCTTGACCAAAGTGAACACATATGATAAGGCTCCATCCGTGAACATATTTCAACTGCCATATTTTACATCAGGGACAGCGCCACCTAGTGGGAACAGGAAATGTCATGTTTTACACTTTGGGGTACAGTATAGTGATGGGTGACATCTGCAGCCTCAAATTTCTCCAGGAAAGCCTTAAGGAGTTGGTCTTGGGTTACAGTGAAAACTGTGACTTTTCGCGAAAGGGTGTGACCCCAGCGGCATGGCGAACTTTGATGTCACGCCATGAAGAAACAAATTAGTATAACTCAATGAAATCCAGTCTGATCAGTACCAGACTTTACAGGCATGATGTCAGACCCGCCCTGAACAGATTGATGTGCCCATTGTCGGAAATACGGACAGCGCCACCTAGTGGCAACAGGAAATGTCATGGCTTTAATTTTGTTGTACTGATTTTCACAGGTTCATCGTGGCCACCTCAAAAGCGGTGAATATCACCATCAGTCCCTCGTGATGCTTCAGTGCAAAAATTGTGACTTTAAACTGAACGGCGCACCCTGGTGGCAATGCTGTTCACCATGAAAGATGAAGTGGCTTTTGAGGGTCTTGGCAAGTTTATAGAGGCTTGAAATTTGGCACACACCTCCAATGTGACGAAGGCTTTGTTGTCATGTGATCATTTTCATTGAATATCCCAAAATGGCTCCACAGCGCCCCCTACAAAATTTCAAAACATCAGCCCCAGCTCTGTGTTTTATGTATGAATCTGAAACCTGGTAGGCTTATAGGAGATATCAAGATGTACAAAAAAGTCTCTTGGAGCAATATCCCAAATCCAACAGGAAGTCAGCCATTTTAAAATTAATGTGCAATTTTGGCAACATTTTCCCCTCTTTTCAGGCACCGTGCTTTGACGTACTCCTCCAAGGGATTTCATCATATTGAACCAATCTCCTGTGTGTGGAATCTAAAGACCTTTGTGATGTTAAATTGCGAAGCTTTTTACGTTCAGTGAAACGGGGTGGTTATGGTGGCACTTAGAGTTTGAATCACTCGCCAAAAAGCAGTAATCTGCTGTCACTCAAAAACACAATGTCCAATCTCTCCCAAAGCTCATAGGCGTGATGAGACTCGAGCTCGGAAATGTTTGTTATGCCATTTGTACATAATGGTTAGAGCGCCACCTAGTGGAACGACTAACTAATCATGAATGAATGAGTTGAAATGTTAGCTAGTGGTTAAATGCATGAATTCCATCAATGTGACATCAGATCGGAGGTGCTGGTTTTAGGTGTTGGGCTTGGCTCGACGCGCCGGGGGTGCGAGGGCCCTCGTAACGCTGCTTGCAGCTTTAATTATTATTATTATTCACCCCAAACAAGGGCCTTTTTGAGGGCCTAAACATGCTCAAAAACTCATGAAATTTTGCACACTTGCCAGGTTTGGTGAAAAATTTTGTATTTTAATGGTTTTACATATGAGCACTGGGAAATGGCTCTACAGCGCCACCTATGCCTTGTTAAATGCAGCCCTACGACCACATCGTTTGAGCTACATGTATGAAATTTGGCACACATGTGTATCATGCCAAGACGAACAAAAAAGTCTGTGGGCCCATTGACGCAAACCCAACAGGAAGTCCGCCATTTTGGATTGAATGTGACATTTTGGCTCTGATTTTGCCATTTCCATGCCTCGAACTTTTGCGAACTCCTCCTTGGGGTTTGATTTCATAACCTTCATATTTGGTCAGTGTCAACTACACCCTTGTGCCATGTTAAATTGCGGAGCTTTTGAGTTTTCACAATACCATGAGGCCGTGGCGCCACGGCGAATTTCGATGACTCGCCATGAAAATCTTATTGCCTCTCATTTTGTCATACATTTTCTGACCTTGACCAAAGTGAACACATATGATAAGGCTCCACCCCTGAACATATTTCAACTGCCATATTTGACACCAGGGACAGCGCCACCTAGTGGGAACAGGAAATGTCATGTTTTACACTTTGGGGTACAGTATAGTGATGGGTGACATCTGCAGCCTCAAATTTCTCCAGGAAAGCCTTAAGGAGTTGGTCTTGGGTTACAGTGAAAACTGTGAGTTTTCGCGAAAGGGTGTGACCCCAGCAGCATGGCGAACTTTGATGTCACGCCATGAAGAAACAAATTAGTATAACTCAATGAAATCCAGTCTGATCAGTACCAGACTTTACAGGCATGATGTCAGACCCGCCCTGAACAGATTGATGTGCCCATTGTCGGAAATACGGACAGCGCCACCTAGTGGCAACAGGAAATGTCATGGCTTTAATTTTGTTGTACTGATTTTCACAGGTTCATCGTGGCCACCTCAAAAGCGGTGAATATCAACATCAGTCCCTCGTGATGCTTCAGTGCAAAAATTGTGACTTTAAACTGAACGGCGCACCCTGGTGGCAACGCGGTTCACCATGAAAGATAAAGTGGCTTTTGAGGGGCTTGGAAAGTTTATAGAGGCTTGAAATTTGGCACACACCTCCAAATGGATGTAGGCTTTGTTGTCATGTGATCATTTTCATTGAATAGCGCGAAATTGCTCCACAGCGCCCCCTACAAAATTTCAAAACATCAGCCCCAGCTCTGTGTTTCATCTATGAGTCTGAAACCTGGTAAGCTTATGGAAAGTATCAAGATGTACAAAAAAGTCTCTTGGAGCAATATCCCAAATCCAACAGGAAGTCAGCCATTTTAAAATTAATGTGTAATTTTGGCGGCATTTTCCCCTCTTTTCAGGCTTCATACTTTGACGAACTCCTCCAAGGGATTTCATCATATTGAACCATTCTCCAGTGTGTGGAATCTAAAGACCTTTGTGATGTTAAATTGCGAAGCTTTTTACGTTCAAGGAAACGGGGTGGTCATGGCGGCACGTGGAGTTTCAATCACTCGCCAAAAAGCAGTAATATGCTGTCACTCAAAGACACAAAGTCCAATCTCTCCCAAAGGTCGCAGGCGTGATGAGACTCGAGCTCGGAAATGTTTGTTATGCCCTTTGTCTATAATGGTTAGAGCGCCACCTAGTGGGACGACTATACTCATGGTTGAACCAAATGAAATGTTAGCTGGTGGTTAAATGCATGAATTCCATCAATGTGACATCAGATCGGACGTGCTGGTTTCAGATGTTGGGCATGGCTCGACACGCCGGGGGTGCGAGGGCCCTCATAACGCTGCTTGCAGCTTTAATTAGGGCCCGAGCACTGACAGTGCGAAGGCCCTATTGTAATTGCTCTGTTTATTAGGGCCCGAGCACTGATAGTGCGAAGGCCCTATTGTAATTGCTCTGTTTATTATTATTATTATTATTATTTCGGCAAATGAATTGGCCGTTTGAGGGCCTAAACATGCTCGAAAACTCATGAAATTTTGCACACGCGTCAGGTCTGGTGAAAATTTACGTATTTTAATGTTCTCAGACATGGCCAGGGAAAATTAGCTCAGTAGCGCCACCTAGAAAAATGAAAAACGCGAGCCCCCGGTATGGGTATGACCTACATGTTTGAAAGTCGGTACACCTATATAATGTTCAGAGTCGAACAAAAAAGTCTATTATGGCAATGTCCTAAACCCAACAGGAAGTCCGCCATTTTGGATTGAAGGTGACATTTTGGCTCTGATTTTACCATTTCCATGCCTCGAACTTTGACGAACTCCTCCTTGGGGTTTGATTTCATAACCTTCATATTTGGTCAGTGCCAACTACACCCTTGTGCCATGTTAAATTGCGGAGCTTTTGAGTTTTCACAATACTATGAGGCCGTGGCGCCATGGCGAATTTCGATGACTCGCCATGAAAATCTTATTGCCTCTCATTTTGTCATACATGTTCCGATCTGGACCAAAGAGCACACATATGATAAGGCTCCACCCCTGAACATATTTCAACTGCCATATTTGACATCAAGGACAGCGCCACCTAGTGGGAACAGGAAATGTCATGTTTTACACTTTGGGGTACAGTATAGTGATGGGTGACATCTGCAGCCTCAAATTTCTCCAGGAAAGCCTTAAGGAGTTGGTCTTGGGTTACAGTGAAAACTGTGAGTTTTCGCAAAAGGGTGTGACCCCAGCAGCATGGCGAACTTTGATGTCACGCCATGAATAAACAAATTAGTATAACTCAATGAAATCCAGTCTGATCAGTACCAGACTTTACAGGCATGATGGCAGACCCGCCCTGAACAGATTGATGTGCCCATTGTCGGAAATACGGACAGCGCCACCTAATGGCAACAGGAAATGTCATGGCTTTAATTTTGTTGTACTGATTTTCACAGGTTGATCGTGGCCACCTCAAAAGCGGTGAATATCAACATCAGTCCCTCGTGATGCTTCAGTGCAAAAATTGTGACTTTAAACTGAACGGCGCACCCTGGTGGCAACGCGGTTCACCATGAAAGATGAAGTGGCTTTTGAGGGGCTTGGAAAGTTTATAGAGGCTTGAAATTTGGCACACACCTCCAAATGGATGAAGGCATTGTTGTTATGTAACCATTTTCCTTGAATAGCGCAAAATGGCTCCACAGCGCCCCCTACAATATTTCAAAACATCAGCCCCTGCTCTGTGTTTCATCTATGAGTCTGACACTTGGTAAGCTTGTGTAAGATATCAAGATGTACAAAAAAGTCTCTTGGAGCAATATCCCAAATCCAACAGGAAGTCAGCCATTTTAAAATTAATGTGTAATTTTGATGACATTTTCCCCCCTTTTCAGGCCTCATACTTTGACGAACTCCTCCAAGGGATTTCATCATATTGAAGCATTCTTCAGTGTGTAGAATCTAAAGACCTTTGTGATGTTAAATTGCGAAGCTTTTTCCGTTCAGGGAAACGGGGTGGTCATGGCGGCACGTAGGGTTTCAATCACTCGCAAAAAGCAGTAATCTGCTGTCACTAAAAAACACAATGTCCAATCTCTCCCAAAGGTCGCAGGTGTGATGAGACTCGAGCTTGGAAATGTTTGTTATGCTATTTGTCAATAATGGTTAGAGCGCCACCTAGTGGCATGACTATAATCCTGGTTGAATAAGATGAAATGTTAGCTGGTGATTAAAAGCATGAATTCCATCAATGTGACATCACATCGGACGTGCCGGTTTGAGGTGTTGGCAGTGGCTCGACGTGCCGGGGGTGCGAGGGCCCTCATAACGCTGCTTGCAGCTTTAATTAGGGCCCGAGCACTGATAGTGCGAAGGCCCTATTGTAATTGCTCTGTTTATTATTATTATTATTATTATTATTATTATTTCGGCAAATGAATTGGCCGTTTGAGGGCCTAAACATGCTCGAAAACTCATGAAATTTTGCACACGCGTCAGGTCTGGTGAAAATTTACGTATTTTAATGTTCTCAGACATGGCCAGGGAAAATTAGCTCAGTAGCGCCACCTAGAAAAATGAAAAACGCGAGCCCCCGGTATGGGTATGACCTACATGTTTGAAAGTCGGTACACCTATATAACTTTCAGAGTCGAACAAAAAAGTCTATTATGGCAATGTCCTAAACCCAACAGGAAGTCCGCCATTTTGGATTGAACGTGACATTTTGGCTCTGATTTTACCGTTTCCATGCCTCGAACTTTAACGAACTCCTCCTTGGGATTTGGTCCTATAAGCTTCAAATTTGGACAGTGTCAACTACACCCTTGTGCCATGTTAAATTGCGGAGCTTTTGAGTTTTCACAATACTATGAGGCCGTGGCGCCATGGCGAATTTCGATGACTCGCCATGAAAATCTTATTGCCTCTCATTTTGTCATACATTTTCTGACCTTGACCAAAGTGAACACATATGATAAGGCTCCACCCCTGAACATATTTCAACTGCCATATTTGACCTCAAGGACAGCGCCACCTAGTGGGAACAGGAAATGTTGTGTTTTACACTTTGGGGTACAGTATAGTGATGGGTGACATCTGCAGCCTCAAATTTCTCCAGAAAAGCCTTAAGCAGTTGGTCTTGGGTTACAGTGAAAACTGTGAGTTTTTGTAAAAGGGTGTGACCCCAGCAGCATGGCGAACTTTGATGTCACGCCATGAAGAAACAAATTAGTATAACTCAATGAAATCCAGTCTGATTAGTACCAGACTTTACAGGCATGATGTCACACCCGCCCTGAACAGATTGATGTGCCCATTGTCAGGAATATGAAGAGCGCCACCTAGTGGGAAGAGGAAATGTCATGTCTTACACTTTGTTGTACTGATTTTCACAGGTTCATAGTGGCCACCTCAAAAGCGGTGAATATCACCATCAGTCCTTGATGATGCTTTAGTGCAAAAATTGTGACTTTAAACTGAACGGCGCACCCTGGTGGCAACGCTGTTCACCATGAAAGATGAAGTGGCTTTTGAGGGTCTTGGCAAGTTTATAGAGGCTTGAAATTTGGCACACACCTCCAATGTGACGATGGCTTTGTTGTCATGTGATCATTTTCATTGAATATCCCAAAATGGCTCCACAGCGCCCCCTACAAAATTTCAAAACCACAGCCCCAGCTCTGTGTTTTATGTATGAATCTGAAACCTGGTAAGCTTATAGGAGATATCAAGATGTACAAAAAAGTCTCTTGGAGCAATATCCCAAATCCAACAGGAAGTCAGCCATTTTAAAATTAATGTGTAATTTTTGTGACATTTTCCCCTCTTTCCAGGCACCGTTCTTTGACGAACTCCTCCAAGGGATTTCATCAGATTGGACCGATCTGCAGTTTGTGGAATCTAAAGACCTTTGTGATGTTAAATTGCGAAGCTTTTTACGTCCAGGGAAACGGGGTGGTTATGGCGGCACTTAGAGTTTGAATCACTCGCCAAAAAGCAGTAATCTGCTGTCACTCAAAAACACAATGTCCAATCTCTCCCAAACGTCTCAGGTGTGATTAGACTCGAGCTCGGAAGTGTTTGTTATGCCATTTGTACATAATGGTTAGAGCGCCACCTAGTGGAACGACTAACTAATCATGAATGAATGAGTTGAAATGTTAGCTGGTGGTTAAATGCATGAATTCCATCAATGTGACATCAGATCGGACGTGCTGGTTTTAGGTGTTGGGCGTGGCTCGACGCGCCGGGGGTGCGAGGGCCCTCATAACGCTGCTTGCAGCTTTAATTATTATTATTATTATTATTTCGGCAAATGAATCGGCCTTTTGAGGACCTAAACATGCTCGAAAACTCATGAAATTTTGCACACGCGTCAGGTCTGGTGAAAATTTACGTATTTTAATGTTCTCAGACATGGCCAGGGAAAATTAGCTCAGTAGCGCCACCTAGAATAATGAAAAACGCGAGCCCCCGGTATGGGTATCACCTACATGTTTGAAAGTCGGTACACCTATATAACGTTCAGAGTCGAACAAAAAAGTCTATTATGGCAATGTCCTAAACCCAACAGGAAGTCCGCCATTTTGGATTGAATGTGACATTTTGGCTCTGATTTTACCGTTTCCATGCCTCGAACTTTTGCGAACTCCTCCTTGGGGTTTGATTTCATAACCTTCATATTTGGTCAGTGCCAACTACACCCTTATGCCATGTTAAATTGCGGAGCTTTTGAGTTTTCACAATACTATGAGGCCGTGGCGCCACGGCGAATTTCGATGACTCGCCATGAAAATCTTATTGCCTCTCATTCTGTCATAGATTTTCTGACCTTGACCAAAGTGAACACATATGATAAGGCTCCACCCCTGAACATATTACAACTGCCATATTTTACATCAGGGACAGCGCCACCTAGTGGGAACAGGAAATGTCATGTTTTACACTTTGGGGTACAGTATTGTGATGGGTGACATCTGCAGCCTCAAATTTCTCCAGGAAAGCCTTAAGGAGTTGGTCTTGGGTTACAGTGAAAACTGTGAGTTTTCGCAAAAGGGTGTGACCCCAGCGGCATGGCGAACTTTGATGTCACGCCATGAAGAAACAAATTAGTATAACTCAATGAAATCCAGTCTGATCAGTACCAGACTTTACAGGCATGATGTCAGACGCGCCCTGAACAGATTGATGTGCCCATTGTCAGAAATACGGACAGCGCCACCTAGTGGCAACAGGAAATGTCATGGCTTTAATTTTGTTGTACTGATTTTCACAGGTTCATCGTGGCCACCTCAAAAGCGGTGAATATCACCATCAGTCCCTCGTGATGCTTCAGTGCCAAAATTGTGACTTTAAACTGAACGGCGCACCCTGGTGGCAACGCGGTCCACCATGAAAGATGAAGTGGCTTTTGAGGGGCTTGGAAAGTTTATAGAGGCTTTAAATTTAGCACACACCTCCAAATGGATCAAGGCTTTGTTGTCATGTGACCATTTTCCTTGAATAGCGCAAAATGGCTCCACGGCGCCCCCTACAATATTCCAAAATATCAGCCCCTGCTCTGTGTTTTATCTATGAGTCTGAAACTTGGTAAGCTTATAGGAGATATCAAGATGTACAAAAAAGTCTCTTGGAGCAATATCCCAAATCCAACAGGAAGTCAGTCATTTTAAAATTAATGTGTAATTTTGGCGACATTTTCTCCTCTTTTCAGGCCTCATACTTTCACGAACTCCTCCAAGGGATTTCATCAGATTGAACTATTCTTCAGTGTGTCGAATCCAAAGACCTTTGTGTTGTTAAATTGCGAAGCTTTTTACGTCCAGGGAAACGGGGTGGTTATGGCGGCACGTGGAGTCTCAATCACTCGCCAAAACGCAGTAATCTGCTGTCACTCAAAAAAACAATGTCCAATCTCTCCCAAAGGTCGCAGGCATGATGAAACTCGAGCTCGGAAATGTTTGTTATGCCATTTGTACATAATGGTTTGAGCGCCACCTAGTGGAACGACTAACTAATCATGAATGAATGAGTTGAAATGCTAGCTGGTGGTTAAATGCATGAATTCCATCAATGTGACATCAGATCAGACGTGCTGGTTTTAGGTGTTGGGCGTAGCTCGACGCGATGGGGTGCGAGGGCCCTCAAAACGCTGCTTGCAGCTTTAATTAGGGCCCGAGCACTGACAGTGCGAAGGCCCTATTGTAATTGCTCTGTTTATTATTATTATTATTATTATTATTTCGGCAAATGAATTGGCCGTTTGAGGGCCTAAACATGCTCGAAAACTCATGAAATTTTGCACACGCGTCAGGTCTGGTGAAAATTTACGTATTTTAATGTTCCCAGACATGGCCAGGGAAAATTAGCTCAGTAGCGCCACCTAGAAAAATGAAAAACGCGAGCCCCCGGTATGGGTATGACCTACATGTTTGAAAGTCGGTACACCTATATAACGTACAGAGTCGAACAAAAAAGTCTATTATGGCAATGTCCTAAACCCAACAGGAAGTCCGCCATTTTGGATTGAAGGTGACATTTTGGCTCTAATTTTGCCATTTCCATGCCTCGAACTTTTGCGAACTCCTCCTTGGGGTTTGATTTCATAACCTTCATATTTGGTCAGTGTCAACTACACCCTTGTGCCATGTCAAATTGCGGAGCTTTTGAGTTTTCACAATACCATGAGGCCGTGGCGCCACGGCGAATTTCGATGACTCGCCATGAAAATCTTATTGCCTCTCATTCTGTCATAGATTTTCTGACCTTGACCAAAGTGAACACATATGATAAGGCTCCACCCATGAACATATTTCAACTGCCATATTTTACATCAGGGACAGCGCCACCTAGTGGGAACAGGAAATGTCATGTTTTACACTTTGGGGTACAGTATTGTGATGGGTGACATCTGCAGCCTCAAATTTCTCCAGGAAAGCCTTAAGGAGTTGGTCTTGGGTTACAGTGAAAACTGTGAGTTTTCGCAAAAGGGTGTGACCCCAGCGGCATGGCGAACTTTGATGTCACGCCATGAAGAAACAAATTAGTCTAACTCAATGAAATCCAGTCTGATCAGTACCAGACTTTACAGGCATGATGTCAGACCCGCCCTGAACAGATTGATGTGCCCATTGTCGGAAATACGGACAGCGCCACCTAGTGGCAACAGGAAATGTCATGGCTTTAATTTTGTTGTACTGATTTTCACAGGTTCATCGTGGCCACCTCAAAAGCGGTGAATATCAACATCAGTCCCTCGTGATGCTTCAGTGCAAAAATTGTGACTTTAAACTGAACGGCGCACCCTGGTGGCAACGCGGTTCACCATGAAAGATGAAGTGGCTTTTGAGGGGCTTGGAAAGTTTATAGAGGCTTGAAATTTGGCACACACCTCCAAATGGATGTAGGCTTTGTTGTCATGTGATCATTTTCATTGAATAGCGCGAAATTGCTCCACAGCGCCCCCTTCAAAATTTCAAAACAACAGCCCCTGCTCTGTGTTTCATCTATGAGTCTGAAACCTGGTAAGCTTATGGAAAATATCAAGATGTACAAAAAAGTCTCTTGGAGCAATATCCCAAATCCAACAGGAAGTCAGCCATTTTAAAATTAATGTGCAATTTTGGCGACATTTTCCCCTCTTTTCAGGCTTCATACTTTGACGAACTCCTCCAAGGGATTTCATCATATTGAACCATTCTCCAGTGTGTGGAATCTAAAGACCTTTGTGATGTTAAATTGCGAAGCTTTTTACGTTCAAGGAAACGGGGTGGTCATGGCGGCACGTGGAGTTTCAATCACTCGCCAAAAAGCAGTAATATGCTGTCACTCAAAGACACAAAGTCCAATCTCTCCCAAAGGTCGCAGGCGTGATGAGACTCGAGCTCGGAAATGTTTGTTATGCCCTTTGTCTATAATGGTTAGAGCGCCACCTAGTGGGACGACTATACTCATGGTTGAACCAAATGAAATGTTAGCTGGTGGTTAAATGCATGAATTCCATCAATGTGACATCACATCGGACGTGCTGGTTTCAGGTGTTGGGCGTGGCTCGACACGCCGGGGTGCGAGGGCCCTCATAACGCTGCTTGCAGCTTTAATTAGGGCCCGAGCACTGACAGTGCGAAGGCCCTATTGTAATTGCTCTGTTTATTATTATTATTATTATTATTTCGGCAAATGAATCGGCCTTTTGAGGGCCTAAACATGCTCGAAAACTCTGGAAATTTTGCGCACGCGTCAGGTCTGGTGAAAATTTACGTATTTTAATGGTTTTACATATGAGCACTGGGAAATGGCTCTAGAGCGCCACCTATGCCTTGTTAAATGCAGCCCTACGACCACATCGTTTCAGCTACATGTATGAAATTTGGCACACATGTGTATCATGCCAAGACGAACAAAAAAGTCTGTGGGCCCATTGACGCAAACCCAACAGGAAGTCCGCCATTTTGGATTGAAGGTGACATTTTGGCTCTGATTTTACCGTTTCCATGCCTTGTACTTTAACGAACTCCTCCTTGGGATTTGGTCGTATAAGCTTCAAATTTGGACAGTGTCAACTACACCCTTGTGCCATGTTAAATTGCGGAGCTTTTGAGTTTTCACAATACTATGAGGCCGTGGCGCCATGGCGAATTTCGATGACTCGCCATGAAAATCTTATTGCCTCTCATTCTGTCATACATGTTCCAATCTGGACCAAAGAGCACACATATGATAAGGCTCCACCCCTGAACATATTTCAACTGCCATATTTTACATCAGGGACAGCGCCACCTAGTGGGAACAGGAAATGTCATGTTTTACACTTTGGGGTACAGTATAGTGATGGGTGACATCTGCAGCCTCAAATTTCTCCAGGAAAGCCTTAAGGAGTTGGTCTTGGGGTACAGTGAAAACTGTGGCTTTTCACAAAAGGGTGTGACCTCAGCAGCATGGCGAACTTTGATATCTCGCCATGAAGAAACAAATTAGTATAACTCCATGAAATCCAGTCTGATTAGTACCAGACTTTACAGGCATGATGTCACACCCGCCCTGAACAGATTGATGTGCCCATTGTCAGGAATATGAAGATCGCCACCTAGTGGGAACAGGAAATGTCATGTCTTACACTTTGTTGTACTGATTTTCACAGGTTCATAGTGGCCACCTCAAAAGCGGTGAATATCACCATCAGTCCTTGATGATGCTTTAGTGCAAAAATTGTGACTTTAAACTGAACGGCGCACCCTGGTGGCAACGCTGTTCACCATGAAAAATGAAGTGTCTTTTGAGGGGCTTGGAAAGTTTATAGAGGCTTGAAATTTGGCGCACCCCTCCATTGTGCTTAAGGCTTTGTTGTTATGTGATCATTTTCATTGAATAGCGCAAAATGGCTCCACAGCGCCCCCTACAAAATTTCAAAACATCAGCCCCAGCTCTGTGTTTTATGTATGAGTCTGAAACCTGGGAAGCTTATAGGAGATATCAAGATGTACAAAAAAGTCTCTTGGAGCAATATCCCAAATCCAACAGGAAGTCAGCCATTTTAAAATTAATGTGTAATTTTTGTGACATTTTCCCCTCTTTCCAGGCACCGTTCTTTGACGAACTCCTCCAAGGGATTTCATCATATTGAACCAATCTCCAGTGTGTGGAATCTAAAGACCTTTGTGATGTTAAATTGCGAAGCTTTTTACGTTCAGGGAAACGGGGTGGTCATGGCGGCATGTGGAATTTCAGTCACTCGCCAAAAAGCAGTAATCTGCTGTCACTCAAAATCAAAATGTCCAATATGTCCCAAAGGTCGCAGGCGTGATGAGACTCGAGCTCGGAAATGTTTGTTATGCCATTTGTCAGTAATGGTTAGAGCGCCACCTAGTGGGACGACTATAATCATGATTGAATGAGATGAAATGTTAGCTGGTGGTTGAATGCATGAATGTCATTAATGTGACATCAGATCGGAGGTGCTGGTTGTAGGTGTTGGGCGTAGCTCGACGCGATGGGGTGCGAGGGCCCTCATAACGCTGCTTGCAGCTTTAATTATTATTATTATTATTATTATTCACCCCAAACAAGGGCCTTTTTGAGGGCCTAAACATGCTCAAAAACTCATGAAATTTTGCACACATGCCAGGTTTGGTGAAAAATTTTGTATTTTAATGGTTTTACATATGAGCACTGGGAAATGGCTCTACAGCGCCACCTATGCCTTGTTAAATGCAGCCCTACGACCACATCGTTTGAGCTACATGTATGAATTTTGGCACACATGTGTATCATGCCAAGACGAACAAAAAAGTCTGGGGGCCCATTGACGCAAACCCAACAGGAAGTCCGCCATTTGGAAGAGAAGGTGACATTTTGGCTCTAATTTTGCCATTTCCATGCCTCGAACTTTAACGAACTCCTCCTTGGGATTTGGTCCTATAAACTTCAAATTTGGACAGTGTCAACTACACCCTTGTGCCATGTTAAATTGCGGAGCTTTTGAGTTTTCACAATACCATGAGGCCGTGGCGCCATGGCGAATTTCGATGACTCGCCATGAAAATCTTATTGCCTCTCATTTTGTCATACATTTTCTGACCTTGACCAAAGAGCACACATATGATAAGGCTCCACCCCTGAACATATTTCAACTGCCATATTTGACATAAGGGACAGCGCCACCTAGTGGGAACAGGAAATGTCATGTTTTACACTTTGGGGTACAGTATAGTGATGGGTGACACCTGCAGCCTCAAATTTCTCCAGGAAAGCCTTAAGGAGTTGGTCTTGGGTTACAGTGAAAACTGTGAGTTTTCGCAAAAGGGTGTGACCCCAGCAGCATGGCGAACTTTGATGTCACGCCATGAAGAAACAAATTAGTATAACTCAATGAAATCCAGTCTGTTCAGTACCAGACTTTACAGGCATGATGTCAGACCCGCCCTGAACAGATTGATGTGCCCATTGTCGGGAATACGTACAGCGCCACCTAGTGGCAACAGGAAATGTCATGGCTTTAATTTTGTTGTACTGATTTTCACAGGTTCATCGTGGCCACCTCAAAAGCAGTGAATATCAACATCAGTCCCTCATGATGCTTCAGTGCAAAAATTGTGACTTTAAACTGAACGGCGCACCCTGGTGGCAACGCTGTTCAACATGAAAGATGAAGTTACTTTTGAGGGGCTTGGAAAGTTTATAGAGGCTTTAAACTTGGCCCACGCCTCCAATGTGATGAAGGCTTTGTTGTTATGTAACCATTTTCCTTGAATAGCGCAAAATGGCTCCACAGCGCCCCCTACAAAATTCCAAAATATCAGCCCCTGCTCTGTGTTTTATCTATGAGTCTGAAACTTGGTAAGCTTATGGAAGATCTTAAGATGTACAAAAAAGTCTCTTGGAGCAATATCGCAAATCCAACAGGAAGTCAGCCATTTTAAAGTTAATGTGTAATTTTGGCGACATTTTCCCATCTTTTCAGGCACCGTACTTTGACGAACTCCTCCAAGGGATTTCATCAGATTGGACCGATCTGCAGTTTGTGGAATCTAAAGACCTTTGTGATGTTAAATTGCGAAGCTTTTTACGTCCAGGGAAACGGGGTGGTTATGGCGGCACTTAGAGTTTGAATCACTCGCCAAAAAGCAGTAATCAGCTGTCACTCAAAAACACAATGTCCAATCTCTCCCAAAGGTCGCAGGTGTGATGAGACTCGAGCTTGGAAGTGTTTGTTATGCCATTTGTACATAATGGTTAGAGCGCCACCTAGTGGAACGACTAACTAATCATGAATGAATGAGTTGAAATGTTAGCTGGTGGTTAAATGCATGAATTCCATCAATGTGACATCAGATCGGACGTGCTGGCTTTAGGTGTTGGGCGTGGCTTGACGCGCCGGGGGTGCGAGGGCCCTCATAACGCTGCTTGCAGCTTTAATTATTAGGGCCCGAGCACTGATAGTGCGAAGGCCCTATTGTAATTGCTCTGTTTATTATTATTATTATTATTATTATTATTATTATTTCGGCAAATGAATTGGCCGTTTGAGGGCCTAAACATGCTCGAAAACTCATGAAATTTTGCACACGCGTCAGGTCTGGTGAAAATTTACGTATTTTAATGTTCTCAGACATGGCCAGGGAAAATTAGCTCAGTAGCGCCACCTAGAAAAATGAAAAACGCGAGCCCCCGGTATGGGTATGGCCTACAAGTTTGAAAGTCGGTACACCTATATAACGTTCAGAGTCGAACAAAAAAGTCTATTATGGCAATGTCCTAAACCCAACAGGAAGTCCGCCATTTTGGATTGAAGGTGACATTTTGGCTCTGATTTTACCGTTTCCATGCCTTGTACTTTAACGAACTCCTCCTTGGGATTTGGTCCTATAAACTTCAAATTTGGACAGTGTCAACTACACCCTTGTGCCATGTTAAATTGCGGAGCTTTTGAGTTTTCACAATACTATGAGGCCGTGGCGCCACGGCGAATTTCGATGACTCGCCATGAAAATCTTATTGCCTCTCATTTTGTCATACATTTTCTGACCTTGACCAAAGTGAACACATATGATAAGGCTCCACCCCTGAACATATTTCAACTGCCATATTTGACATCAAGGACAGCGCCACCTAGTGGGAACAGGAAATGTCATGTTTTACACTTTGGGGTACAGTATAGTGATGGGTGACATCTGCAGCCTCAAATTTCTCCAGGAAAGCCTTAAGGAGTTGGTCTTGGGTTACAGTGAAAACTGTGACTTTTCGCCAAAGGGTGTGACCCCAGCAGCATGGCGAACTTTCATGTCTCGCCATGAAGAAACAAATTAGTATAACTCAATGAAATCCAGTCTGATCAGTACCAGACTTTACAGGCATGATGTCAGACCCGCCCTGAACAGATTGATGTGCCCATTGTCGGAAATACGGACAGCGCCACCTAGTGGCAACAGGAAATGTCATGGCTTTAATTTTGTTGTACTTATTTTCACAGGTTCATCGTGGCCACCTCAAAAGTGGTGAATATCACCATCAGTCCCTCGTGATGCTTCAGTGCAAAAATTGTGACTTTAAACTGAACGGCGCACCCTGGTGGCAACGCTGTTCAACATGAAAGATGAAGTGGCTTTTGAGGGGCTTGGAAAGTTTATAGAGGCTTGAAATCTGGCACACCCCTCCAATGTGATGAAGGCTTTGTTTTCATGTGATCATTTTCATTGAATAGCGCGAAATGGCTCCACAGCGCCCCCTACAATATTTCAAAACATCAGCCCCTGCTCTGTGTTTCATCTATGAGTCTGACACTTGCTAAGCTTGTGTAAGATATGAAGATGTACAAAAAAGTCTCTTGGAGCAATATCCCAAATCCAACAGGAAGTCAGCCATTTTAAAATTAATGTGTAATTTTGATGACATTTTCCCATCTTTTCAGGCCTCATACTTTGACGAACTCCTCCAAGGGATTTCATCATATTGAAGCATTCTTCAGTGTGTAGAATCTAAAGACCTTTGTGATGTTAAATTGCGAAGCTTTTTCCGTTCAGGGAAATGGGGTGGTCATGGCGGCACGTAGAGTTTCAATCACTCGCAAAAAGCAGTAATCTGCTGTCACTAAAAAACACAATGTCCAAGCTCTCCCAAAGGTCGCAGGTGTGATGAGACTCGAGCTTGGAAATGTTTGTTATGCTATTTGTCAATAATGGTTAGAGCGCCACCTAGTGGCATGACTATAATCCTGGTTGAATAAGATGAAATGTTAGCTGGTGATTAAAAGCATGAAATCCATCAATGTGACATCACATCGGAGGTGCTGGTTTGAGGTGTTGGCAGTGGCTCGACGTGCCGGGGGTGCGAGGGCCCTCATAACGCTGCTTGCAGCTTTAATTATTATTATTATTATTATTATTATTCACCCCAAACAAGGGCCTTTTTGAGGGCCTAAACATGCTCAAAAACTCATGAAATTTTGCACACATGCCAGGTCTGGTGAAAAATTTTGTATTTTAATGGTTTTACATATGAGCACTGGGAAATGGCTCTACAGCGCCACCTATGCCTTGTTAAATGCAGCCCTACGACCATATCGTTTCAGCTACATGTATGAAATTTGGCACACATGTGTATCATGCCGAGTCGAACAAAAAAGTCTGTGGGCCCATTGATGCAAACCCAACAGGAAGTCCGCCATTTGGAAGAGAAGGTGACATTTTGGCTCTAATTTTGCCATTTCCATGCCTCGAACTTTTGCGAACTCCTCCTTGGGATTTGGTTGTATAAGCTTCATCTTTGGTCAGTGTCAACTACACACCTGGGCCATGTTAAATTGCGGAGCTTTTGAGTTTTCACAATACTATGAGGCCGTGGCGCCATGGCGAATTTCGATGACTTGCCATGAAAATCTTATTGCCTCTCATTTTGTCATACATTTTCTGACCTTGACCAAAGTGAACACATATGATAAGGCTCCACCCCTGAACATATTTCAACTGCCATATTTGACACCAGGGACAGCGCCACCTAGTGGGAACAGGAAATGTCATGTTTTACACTTTGGGGTACAGTATAGTGATGGGTGACACCTGCAGCCTCAAATTTCTCCAGGAAAGCCTTAAGGAGTTGGTCTTGGGTTACAGTGAAAACTGTGAGTTTTCGCAAAAGGGTGTGACCCCAGCAGCATGGCGAACTTTGATGTCACGCCATGAAGAAACAAATTAGTATAACTCAATGAAATCCAGTCTGTTCAGTACCAGACTTTACAGGCATGATGTCAGACCCGCCCTGAACAGATTGATGTGCCCATTGTCGGGAATACGTACAGCGCCACCTAGTGGCAACAGGAAATGTCATGGCTTTAATTTTGTTGTACTGATTTTCACAGGTTGATCGTGGCCACCTCAAAAGCGGTGAATATCACCATCAGTCCCTCGTGATGCTTCAGTGCAAAAATTGTGACTTTAAACTGAACGGCGCACCCTGGTGGCAACGCGGTCCACCATGAAAGATGAAGTGGCTTTTGAGGGGCTTGGATAGTATATAGAGGCTTTAAATTTAGCACACCCCTCCAAATGGATGAAGGCTTTGTTGTCATGTGATCATTTATATTGAATAGCGCGAAATGGCTCCACAGCGCCCCCTACAATATTTCAAAACCACAGCCCCAGCTCTGTGTTTTATGTATGAGTCTGAAACCTGGTAAGCTTATAGGAGATATCAAGATGTACAAAAAAGTCTCTTGGAGCAATATCCAAAATCCAACAGGAAGTCAGCCATTTTAAAATTAATGTGCAATTTTGGCAACATTTTCCCCTCTTTCCAGGCACCGTTCTTTGACGAACTCCTCCAAGGGATTTCATCATATTGAACCAATCTCCAGTGTGTGGAATCTAAAGACCTTTGTGATGTTAAATTGCGAAGCTTTTTACGTTCAGTGAAACGGGGTGGTTATGGTGGCACTTAGAGTTTGAATCACTCGCCAAAAAGCAGTAATCTGCTGTCACTCAAAAACACAATGTCCAATCTCTCCCAAAGCTCATAGGCGTGATGAGACTCGAGCTCGGAAATGTTTGTTATGCCATTTGTGCATAAGGGTTAGAGCGCCACCTAGTGGAACGACTAACAAATCATGAATGAATGAGTTGAAATGTTAGCTGGTGGTTAAATGCATGAATTCCATCAATGTGACATGAGATCGGAGGTGCTGGTTTTAGGTGTTGGGCGTGGCTCGACGCGCCGGGGGTGCGAGGGCCCTCATAACGCTGCTTGCAGCTTTAATTATTAGGGCCCGAGCACTGACAGTGCGAAGGCCCTATTGTAATTGCTCTGTTTATTAGGGCCCGAGCACTGATAGTGCGAAGGCCCTATTGTAATTGCTCTGTTTATTATTATTATTATTATTATTATTATTATTATTATTATTTCGGCAAATGAATTGGCCGTTTGAGGGCCTAAACATGCTCGAAAACTCATGAAATTTTGCACACGCGTCAGGTCTGGTGAAAATTTACGTATTTTAATGTTCTCAGACATGGCCAGGGAAAATTAGCTCAGTAGCGCCACCTAGAAAAATGAAAAACGCGAGCCCCCGGTATGGGTATGACCTACATGTTTGAAAGTCGGTACACCTATATAATGTTCAGAGTCGAACAAAAAAGTCTATTATGGCAATGTCCTAAACCCAACAGGAAGTCCGCCATTTTGGATTGAAGGTGACATTTTGGCTCTGATTTTACCATTTCCATGCCTCGAACTTTGACGAACTCCTCCTTGGGGTTTGATTTCATAACCTTCATATTTGGTCAGTGCCAACTACACCCTTGTGCCATGTTAAATTGCGGAGCTTTTGAGTTTTCACAATACTATGAGGCCGTGGCGCCATGGCGAATTTCGATGACTCGCCATGAAAATCTTATTGCCTCTCATTTTGTCATACATGTTCCGATCTGGACCAAAGAGCACACATATGATAAGGCTCCACCCCTGAACATATTTCAACTGCCATATTTGACATCAAGGACAGCGCCACCTAGTGGGAACAGGAAATGTCATGTTTTACACTTTGGGGTACAGTATAGTGATGGGTGACATCTGCAGCCTCAAATTTCTCCAGGAAAGCCTTAAGGAGTTGGTCTTGGGTTACAGTGAAAACTGTGACTTTTCGCAAAAGGGTGTGACCCCAGCAGCATGGCGAACTTTGATGTCACGCCATGAATAAACAAATTAGTATAACTCAATGAAATCCAGTCTGATCAGTACCAGACTTTACAGGCATGATGGCAGACCCGCCCTGAACAGATTGATGTGCCCATTGTCGGAAATACGGACAGCGCCACCTAATGGCAACAGGAAATGTCATGGCTTTAATTTTGTTGTACTGATTTTCACAGGTTCATCGTGGCCACCTCAAAAGCGGTGAATATCAACATCAGTCCCTCGTGATGGTTCAGTGCGAAAATTGTGACTTTAAACTGAATGGCGCACCCTGGTGGCAGCGCAGTTCACCATGAAAGATGAAGTTGCTTTTGAGGGGCTTGGAAAGTTTATAGAGGCTTTAAATTTGGCGCACACCTCCAATGTGACGAAGGCTTTGTTGTTATGTGACCATTTTCCTTGAATAGCGCAAAATGGCTCCATGGCGCCCCCTACAAAATTCCAAAATATCAGCCCCTGCTCTGTGTTTTATCTATGAGTCTGAAACTTGGTAAGCTCATGGAAGATATTAAGATGTACAAAAAAGCCTCTTGGAGCAATATCCCAAATCCAACAGGAAGTCAGCCATTTTAAAATGAATGTGCAATTTTGGCGACATTTTCCCATCTTTTCAGGCACCGTACTTTGACGAACTCCTCCAAGGGATTTCATCAGATTGGACCGATCTGCACCTTGTGGAATCTACAGACCTTTGTGATGTTAAATTGCGAAGCTTTTTACGTTCAGGGAAACGGGGTGGTTATGGCGGCACTTAGAGTTTGAATCACTCGCCAAAAAGCAGTAATCTGCTGTCACTCAAAAACACAATGTCCAATCTCTCCCAAACGTCTCAGGTGTGATGAGACTCGAGCTTGGAAGTGTTTGTTATGCCATTTGTACATAATGGTTAGAGCGCCACCTAGTGGAACGACTAACTAATCATGAATGAATGAGTTGAAATGTTAGCTGGTGGTTAAATGCATGAATTCCATCAATGTGACATCAGATCGGACGTGCTGGTTTTAGGTGTTGGGCGTGGCTCGACGCGCCGGGGGTGCGAGGGCCCTCATAACGCTGCTTGCAGCTTTAATTATTATTATTATTATTAGGGCCCGAGCACCGAGAGTGCGAAGGCCCTATTGTATCTGCTCCGTTTCTTATTATTATTATTAGGGCCCGAGCACTGACAGTGCGAAGGCCCTATTGTAATTGCTCTGTTTCTTATTAGGGCCCGAGCACTGATAGTGCGAAGGCCCTATTGTAATTGCTCCGTTTATTATTATTATTATTATTATTATTATTATTATTCCGGCAAATGAATCGGCCTTTTGAGGGCCTAAACATGCTCGAAAACTCATGAAATTTTGCACACGCGTCAGGTCTGGTGAAAATTTACGTATTTTAATGTTCTCAGACATGGCCAGGGAAAATTAGCTCAGTAGCGCCACCTAGAAAAATGAAAAACGCGAGCCCCCGGTATGGGTATGGCCAACAAGTTTGAAAGTCGGTACACCTATATAACGTTCAGAGTCGAACAAAAAAGTCTATTATGGCAATGTCCTAAACCCAACAGGAAGTCCGCCATTTTGGATTGAAGGTGACATTTTGGCTCTGATTCTACCGTTTCCATGCCTTGTACTTTAACGAACTCCTCCTTGGGATTTGGTCCTATGAACTTCAAATTTGGACAGTGTCAACTACACCCTTGTGCCATGTTAAATTGCGGAGCTTTTGAGTTTTCACAATACTATGAGGCCGTGGCGCCATGGCGAATTTCGATGACTCGCCATGAAAATCTTATTGCCTCTCATTTTGTCATACATTTTCTGACCTTGACCAAAGTGAACACATATGATAAGGCTCCACCCCTGAACATATTTCAACTGCCATATTTGACATCAAGGACAGCGCCACCTAGTGGGAACAGGAAATGTCATGTTTTACACTTTGGGGTACAGTATAGTGATGGGTGACATCTGCAGCCTCAAATTTCTCCAGAAAAGCCTTAAGGAGTTGGTCTTGGGTTACAGTGAAAACTGTGAGTTTTCGCAAAAGGGTGTGACCTCAGCAGCATGGCGAACTTTGATGTCACGCCATGAAGAAACAAATTAGTATAACTCAATGAAATCCAGTCTGATCAGTACCAGACTTTACAGGCATGATGTCAGACCCGCCCTGAACAGATTGATGTGCCCATTGTCGGACATACGGACAGCGCCACCTAGTGGCAACAGGAAATGTCATGGCTTTAATTTTGTTGTACTGATTTTCACAGGTTCATCGTGGCCACCTCAAAAGCGGTGAATATCACCATCAGTCCCTCGTGATGCTTCAGTGCAAAAATTGTGACTTTAAACTGAACGGCGCACCCTGGTGGCAACGCGGTTCACCATGAAATATGAAGTGGCTTTTGAGGGGCTTGGAAAGTTTATAGAGGCTTGAAATTTGGCACACACCTCCAAATGGATGTAGGCTTTGTTGTCATGTGATCATTTTCATTGAATAGCGCGAAATTGCTCCACAGCGCCCCCTACAAAATTTCAAAACATCAGCCCCAGCTCTGTGTTTCATCTATGAGTCTGAAACCTGGTAAGCTTATGGAAAATATCAAGATGTACAAAAAAGTCTCTTGGAGCAATATCCCAAATCCAACAGGAAGTCAGCCATTTTAAAATTAATGTGTAATTTTGGCGGCATTTTCCCCTCTTTTCAGGCTTCATACTTTGACGAACTCCTCCAAGGGATTTCATCATATTGAACCATTCTCCAGTGTGTGGAATCTAAAGACCTTTGTGATGTTAAATTGCGAAGCTTTTTACGTTCAAGGAAACGGGGTGGTCATGGCGGCACGTGGAGTTTCAATCACTCGCCAAAAAGCAGTAATCTGCTGTCACTCAAAATCAAAATGTTCAATCTCTCCCAAAGGTCACAGGCGTGATGAGACTCGAGCTAGGAAATGTTTGTTATGCCATTTGTCGGTAATAGTTAGAGCGCCACCTAGTGGGACAACTATAATCATGATTGAATGAGATGAATTGTTAGCTGGTGGTTAAATGCATGAATTCCATCAATGTGACATCAGATCGGACGTGCTGGTTTTAGGTGTTGGGCGTGGCTCGACGCGCCGGGGGTGCGAGGGCCCTCATAACGCTGCTTGCAGCTTTAATTATTATTATTATTATTTCGGCAAATGAATTGGCTTTTTGAGGGCCTAAACATGCTCAAAAACTCATGAAATTTTGCAGACATGCCAGGTCTGGTGAAAAATTTTGTATTTTAATGGTTTTACTCATGAGCACTGGGAAATGGCTCTACAGCGCCACCTATGCCTTGTTAAATGCAGCCCTACGACCACATCGTTTCAGCTACATGTATGAAATTCGGCACACATGTGTATCATGCCACGACAAACAAAAAAGTCTGTGGGCCCATTGACGCAAACCCAACAGGAAGTCCGCCATTTGGAAGAGAAGGTGACATTTTGGCTCTAATTTTGCCATTTCCATGCCTCGAACTTTTGCGAACTCCTCCTTGGGATTTGGTTGTATAAGCTTCATCTTTGGTCAGTGTCAACTACACACCTGGGCCATGTTAAATTGCGGAGCTTTTGAGTTTTCACAATACTATGAGGCCGTGGCGCCATGGCGAATTTCGATGACTCGCCATGAAAATCTTATTGCCTCTCATTCTGTCATACATGTTCCGATCTGGACCAAAGAGCACACATATGATAAGGCTCCACCCCTGAACATATTTCAACTGCCATATTTGACATCAAGGACAGCGCCACCTAGTGGGAACAGGAAATGTCATGTTTTACACTTTGGGGTACAGTATAGTGAAGGGTGACATCTGCAGCCTCAAATTTCTCCAGGAAAGCCTTAAGGAGTTGGTCTTGGGTTACAGTGAAAACTGTGAGTTTTCGCGAAAGGGTGTGACCCCAGCAGCATGGCGAACTTTGATGTCACGCCATGAAGAAAGAAATTAGTATAACTCAATGAAATCCAGTCTGATCAGTACCAGACTTTACAGGCATGATGTCAGACCCGCCCTGAACAGATTGATGTGCCCATTGTCGGAAATACGGACAGCGCCACCTAGTGGCAACAGGAAATGTCATGGCTTTAATTTTGTTGTACTGATTTTCACAGGTTCATCTTGGCCACCTCAAAAGCGGTGAATATCACCATCAGTCCCTCGTGATGCTTCAGTGCAAAAATTGTGAGTTTAAACTGAACGGCGCACCCTGGTGGCAACGCTGTTCAACATGAAAGATGAAGTGGCTTTTGAGGGTCTTGGAAAGTTTATAGAGGCTTGAAATTTGGCACACACCTCCAAATGGATGAAGGCTTTGTTGGCATGTGATCATTTTCATTGAATAGCGCGAAATTGCTCCACAGCGCCCCCTACAAAATTTCAAAACCACAGCCCCTGCTCTGTGTTCTATGTATGATTCTGAAACCTGGTAAGCTTATAGGAGATATCAAGATGTACAAAAAAGTCTCTTGGTGCAATATCCCAAATCCAACAGGAAGTCAGCCATTTTAATATTAATGTGTAATTTTGGCAACATTTTCCCCTCTTTCCAGGCACCGTTCTTTGACGAACTCCTCCAAGGGATTTCATCATATTGAACCAATCTCCAGTGTGTGGAATCTAAAGACCTTTGTGATGTTAAATTGCGAAGCTTTTTACATTCAGTGAAACGGGGTGGTTATGGTGGCACCTAGAGTTTGAATCACTCGCCAAAAAGCAGTAATCTGCTGTCACTCAAAAACACAATGTCCAATCTCTCCCAAACGTCTCAGGTGTGATGAGACTCGAGCTAGGAAATGTTTGTTATGCCATTTGTCAGTAATGGTTAGAGCTCCACCTAGTGGGACAACTATAATCATGATTGAATGAGATGAATTGTTAGCTGGTGGTTAAATGCATGAATTCCATCAATGTGACATCACATCGGACGTGCTGGTTTTAGGTGTTGGGCGTGGCTTGACGCGCCGGGGGTGCGAGGGCCCTCATAACGCTGCTTGCAGCTTTAATTATTATTATTATTATTATTCACCCCAAACAAGGGCCTTTTTGAGGGCCTAAACATGCTCAAAAACTCATGAAATTTTGCACACATGCCAGGTCTGGTGAAAAATTTTGTATTTTAATGGTTTTACATATGAGCACTGGGAAATGGCTCTACAGCGCCACCTATGCCTTGTTAAATGCAGCCCTACGACCACATCGTTTGAGCTACATGTATGAAATTTGGCACACATGTGTATCATGCCAAGACGAACAAAAAAGTCAGTGGGCCCATTGACGCAAACCCAACAGGAAGTCCGCCATTTGGAAGAGAAGGTGACATTTTGGCTCTAATTTTGCCATTTCCATGCCTCGAACTTTTGCGAACTCCTCCTTGGGGTTTGATTTCATAACCTTCATATTTGGTCAGTGTCAACTACACCCTTGTGCCATGTTAAATTGCGGAGCTTTTGAGTTTTCACAATACGGTGACGCCGTGGCGCCATGGCGAATTTCGATGACTCGCCATGAAAATCTTATTGCCTCTCATTTTGTCATACATTTTCTGACCTTGACCAAAGTGAACACATATGATAAGGCTCCACCCCTGAACATATTTCAACTGCCATATTTAAAATCAAGGACAGCGCCACCTAGTGGGAACAGGAAATGTCATGTTTTACACTTTGGGATACAGTATTGTGATGGGTAACATCTGCAGCCTCAAATTTCTCCAGGAAAGCCTTAAGGAGTTGGTCTTGGGTTACAGTGAAAACTGTGACTTTTCGCAAAAGGGTGTGACCCCAGCAGCATGGCGAACTTTGATGTCACGCCATGAAGAAACAAATTAGTATACCTCAATGAAATCCAGTCTGATCAGTACCAGACTTTACAGGCATGATGTCAGACCTACCCTGAACAAATTGATGTGCCCATTGTCGGGAATACGGACAGCGCCACCTAGTGGCAACAGGAAATGTCATGGCTTTAATTTTGTTGTACTGATTTTCACAGGTTCATCGTGGCCACCTGAAAAGCGGTGAATATCACCATCAGTCCCTCGTGATGCTTCAGTGCAAAAATTGTGACTTTAAACTGAACGGCGCACCCTGGTGGCAACGCCGTCCACCATGAAAGATGAAGTGGCTTTTGAGGGGCTTGGAAAGTCTATAGAGGCTTGAAATTTGGCACACACCTCCAATGTGACGAAGGCTTTGATGTCATGTGATCATTTTCATTGAATAGCGAGAAATGGCTCCACAGCGCCCCCTACAAACTTTCAAAATATCAGCCCCAGCTCTGTGTTTTATGTATGAGTCTGAAACCTGGTAAGCTTATAGGAGATATCAAGATGTACAAAAAAGTCTCTTGGAGCAATATCCCAAATCACACAGGAAGTCAGCCATTTTAAAATTAATGTGTAATTTTGGCGACATTTTCCCCTCTTTTCAGGCTTCATACTTTGACGAACTCCTCCAAGGGATTTCATCATATTGAACCATTCTCCAGTGTGTGGAATCTAAAGACCTTTGTGATGTTAAATTGCGAAGCTTTTTACGTTCAAGGAAACGGGGTGGTCATGGCGGCACGTGGAGTTTCAATCACTGGCCAAAAAGCAGTAATCTGCTGTCACTCAAAATCAAAATATTCAATCTCTCCCAAAGGTCGCAGGTGTGATGAGACTCCAGCTCGGAAATATTTGTTATGCCATTTGTACATAATGGTTAGAGCGCCACCTAGTGGAACGACTAACTAATCATGAATGAATGAGTTGAAATGTTAGCTGGTGGTTAAATGCATGAATTCCATCAATGTGACATCACATCGGACGTGCTGGTTTTAGGTGTTGGGCGTGGCTCGACGTGCCGGGGGTGCGAGGGCCCTCATAACGCTGCTTGCAGCTTTAATTAGGGCCCGAGCACTGATAGTGCGAAGGCCCTATTGTAATTGCTCTGTTTATTATTATTATTATTATTATTATTATTATTATTATTATTATTATTATTATTATTATTATTATTATTCCGGCAAATGAATTGGCCTTTTGAGGGCCTAAACATGCTCGAAAACTCATGAAATTTTGCACACGCATCAGGTCTGGTGAAAATTTACGTATTTTAATGTTCTCAGACATGGCCAGGGAAAATTAGCTCAGTAGCGCCACCTAGAAAAATGAAAAATGCGAGCCCCCGGTATGGGTAAGACCTACATATTTGAAAGTCGGTACACCTATATAACGTTGACAGTCGAACAAAAAAGTCTATTATGGCAATGTCCTAAACCCAACAGGAAGTCCGCCATTTTGGATTGAAGGTGACATTTTGGGTCTGATTTTACCGTTTCCATGCCTTGTACTTTAACGAACTCCTCCTTGGGATTTGGTCCTATAAACTTCAAATTTGGACAGTGTCAACTACACCCTTGTGCCATGTTAAATTGCGGAGCTTTTGAGTTTTCACAATAGTATGAGGCCGTGGCGCCATGGCGAATTTTGATGACTCGCCATGAAAATCTTATTGGCTCTCATTCTGTCATACATGTTCCGATCTGGACCAAAGAGCACACATATGATAAGGCTCCACCCCTGAACATATTTCAACTGCCATATTTGACATCAAGGACAGCGCCACCTAGTGGGAACAGGAAATGTCATGTTTTACACTTTGGGGTACAGTATAGTGATGGGTGACATCTGCAGCCTCAAATTTCTCCAGGAAAGCCTTAAGGAGTTGGTCTTGGGTTACAGTGAAAACTGTGACTTTTCGCAAAAGGGTGTGACCCCAGCGGCGTGGCGAACTTTGATGTCACACCATGAAGAAACAAATTAGTATAACTCAATGAAATCCAGTCTGATCAGTACCAGACTTTACAGGCATGATGTCAGACCCGCCCTGAACAGATTGATGTGCCCATTGTCGGAAATACGGACAGCGCCACCTAGTGGCAACAGGAAATGTCATGGCTTTAATTTTATTGTACTGATTTTCACAGGTTCATCTTGGCCACCTCAAAAGCGGTGAATATCACCATCAGTCCCTCGTGATGCTTCAGTGCAAAAATTGTGAGTTTAAACTGAACGGCGCACCCTGGTGGCAACGCTGTTCAACATGAAAGATGAAGTGGCTTTTGAGGGTCTTGGCAAGTTTATAGAGGCTTGAAATTTGGCACACCCCTCCAAATGGATGAAGGCTTTGTTGGCATGTGATCATTTTCATTGAATAGCGCGAAATTGCTCCACAGCGCCCCCTACAAAATTTCAAAACCACAGCCCCTGCTCTGTGTTCTATGTATGATTCTGAAACCTGGTAAGCTTATAGGAGATATCAAGATGTACAAAAAAGTCTCTTGGTGCAATATCCCAAATCCAACAGGAAGTCAGCCATTTTAAAATTAATGTGTAATTTTGGCAACATTTTCCCCTCTTTCCAGGCACCGTTCTTTGACGAACTCCTCCAAGGGATTTCATCATATTGAACCAATCTCCAGTGTGTGGAATCTAAAGACCTTTGTGATGTTAAATTGCGAAGCTTTTTACGTTCAGTGAAACGGGGTGGTTATGGTGGCACTTAGAGTTTGAATCACTCGCCAAAAAGCAGTAATCTGCTGTCACTCAAAAACACAATGTCCAATCTCTCCCAAACGTCTCAGGTGTGATAAGACTCGAGCTCGGAAGTGTTTGTTATGCCATTTGTACATAATGGTTAGAGCGCCACCTAGTGGAACGACTAACTAATCATGAATGAATGAGTTGAAATGTTAGCTGGTGGTTAAATGCATGAATTCCATCAATGTGACATGAGATCGGACGTGCTGGTTTTAGGTGTTGGGCGTGGCTCGACGCGCCGGGGGTGCGAGGGCCCTCATAACGCTGCTTGCAGCTTTAATTAGGGCCCGAGCACTGACAGTGCGAAGGCCCTATTGTAATTGCTCTGTTTATTATTATTATTATTATTATTATTATTTCGGCAAATGAATTGGCCGTTTGAGGGCCTAAACATGCTCGAAAACTCATGAAATTTTGCACACGCGTCAGGTCTGGTGAAAATTTACGTACTTTAATGTTCTCAGACATGGCCAGGGAAAATTAGCTCAGTAGCGCCACCTAGAAAAATGAAAAACGCGAGCCCCCGATATGGGTATGACCTACATGTTTGAAAGTCGGTACACCTATATAACGTTCAGAGTCGAACAAAAAAGTCTATTATGGCAATGTCCTAAACCCAACAGGAAGTCCGCCATTTTGGATTGAAGGTGACATTTTGGCTCTGATTTTGCCATTTCCATGCCTCGAACTTTTGCGAACTCCTCCTTGGGGTTTCATTTCATAACCTTCAAATTTGGACAGTGTCAACTACACCCTTGTGCCATGTTAAATTGCGGAGCTTTTGAGTTTTCACAATACTATGAGGCCGTGGCGCCATGGCGAATTTCGATGACTCGCCATGAAAATCTTATTGCCTCTCATTCTGTCATACATGTTCCAATCTGGACCAAAGAGCACACATATGATAAGGCTCCACCCCTGAACATATTTCAACTGCCATATTTGACATCAAGGACAGCGCCACCTAGTGGGAACAGGAAATGTCATGTTTTACACTTTGGGGTACAGTATAGTGATGGGTGACATCTGCAGCCTCAAATTTCTCCAGGAAAGCCTTAAGGAGTTGGTCTTGGGTTACAGTGAAAACTGTGACTTTTTGCAAAAGGGTGTGACCCCAGCAGCATGGCGAACTTTGATGTCACGCCATGAAGAAACAAATTAGTATAACTCAATGAAATCCAGTCTGATCAGTACCAGACTTTACAGGCATGATGTCAGACCCGCCCTGAACAGATTGATGTGCCCATTGTCGGAAATACGGACAGCGCCACCTAGTGGCAACAGGAAATGTCATGGCTTTAACTTTGTTGTACTGATTTTCACAGGTTGATCGTGGCCACCTCAAAAGCGGTGAATATCACCATCAGTCCCTCGTGATGCTTCAGTGCAAAAATTGTGACTTTAAACTGAACGGCGCACCCTGGTGGCAACGCGGTTCATCATGAAAGATGAAGTGGCTTTTGAGGGGCTTGGAAAGTTTATAGAGGCTTGAAATTTGGCACACACCTCCAAATGGACGAAGGCTTTGTTGTTATGTAACCATTTTCCTTGAATAGCGCAAAATGGCTCCACAGCGCCCCCTACAATATTTCAAAACATCAGCCCCTGCTCTGTGTTTCATCTATGAGTCTGACACTTGGTAAGCTTGTGTAAGATATCAAGATGTACAAAAAAGTCTCTTGGCGCAATATCCCAAATCCAACAGGAAGTCAGCCATTTTAAAATTAATGTGTAATTTTGATGACATTTTCCCCCCTTTTCAGGACTCATACTTTGACGAACTCCTCCAAGGGATTTCATCATATTGAAGCATTCTTCAGTGTGTAGAATCTAAAGACCTTTGTGATGTTAAATTGCGAAGCTTTTTCCGTTCAGGGAAACGGGGTGGTCATGGCGGCACGTAGAGTTTCAATCACTCGCAAAAAGCAGTAATCTGCTGTCACTAAAAACAAAATGTCCAATCTCTCCCAAAGGTCGCAGGTGTGATGAGACTCGAGCTTGGAAATGTTTGTTATGCTATTTGTCAATAATGGTTAGAGCGCCACCTAGTGGCATGACTATAATCCTGGTTGAATAAGATGAAATGTTAGCTGGTGGTTAAAAGCATGAAATCCATCAATGTGACATCACATCGGACGTGCCGGTTTGAGGTGTTGGCAGTGGCTCGACGTGCCGGGGGTGCGAGGGCCCTCATAACGCTGCTTGCAGCTTTAATTAGGGCCCGAGCACTGACAGTGCGAAGGCCCTATTGTAATTGCTCTGTTTATTATTAGGGCCCGAGCACTGACAGTGCGAAGGCCCTATTGTAATTGCTCTGTTTCTTATTATTATTATTATTATTTCGGCAAATGAATTGGCTTTTTGAGGGCCTAAACATGCTCAAAAACTCATGAAATTTTGCAGACATGCCAGGTCTGGTGAAAAATTTTGTATTTTAATGGTTTTACTCATGAGCACTGGGAAATGGCTCTACAGCGCCACCTATGCCTTGTTAAATGCAGCCCTACGACCACATCGTTTCAGCTACATGTATGAAATTCGGCACACATGTGTATCATGCCACGACAAACAAAAAAGTCTGTGGGCCCATTGACGCAAACCCAACAGGAAGTCCGCCATTTGGAAGAGAAGGTGACATTTTGGCTCTAATTTTGCCATTTCCATGCCTCGAACTTTTGCGAACTCCTCCTTGGGATTTGGTTGTATAAGCTTCATCTTTGGTCAGTGTCAACTACACACCTGGGCCATGTTAAATTGCGGAGCTTTTGAGTTTTCACAATACTATGAGGCCGTGGCGCCATGGCGAATTTCGATGACTCGCCATGAAAATCTTATTGCCTCTCATTCTGTCATACATGTTCCGATCTGGACCAAAGAGCACACATATGATAAGGCTCCACCCCTGAACATATTTCAACTGCCATATTTGACATCAAGGACAGCGCCACCTAGTGGGAACAGGAAATGTCATGTTTTACACTTTGGGGTACAGTATAGTGAAGGGTGACATCTGCAGCCTCAAATTTCTCCAGGAAAGCCTTAAGGAGTTGGTCTTGGGTTACAGTGAAAACTGTGAGTTTTCGCGAAAGGGTGTGACCCCAGCAGCATGGCGAACTTTGATGTCACGCCATGAAGAAAGAAATTAGTATAACTCAATGAAATCCAGTCTGATCAGTACCAGACTTTACAGGCATGATGTCAGACCCGCCCTGAACAGATTGATGTGCCCATTGTCGGAAATACGGACAGCGCCACCTAGTGGCAACAGGAAATGTCATGGCTTTAATTTTGTTGTACTGATTTTCACAGGTTCATCTTGGCCACCTCAAAAGCGGTGAATATCACCATCAGTCCCTCGTGATGCTTCAGTGCAAAAATTGTGAGTTTAAACTGAACGGCGCACCCTGGTGGCAACGCTGTTCAACATGAAAGATGAAGTGGCTTTTGAGGGTCTTGGAAAGTTTATAGAGGCTTGAAATTTGGCACACACCTCCAAATGGATGAAGGCTTTGTTGGCATGTGATCATTTTCATTGAATAGCGCGAAATTGCTCCACAGCGCCCCCTACAAAATTTCAAAACCACAGCCCCTGCTCTGTGTTCTATGTATGATTCTGAAACCTGGTAAGCTTATAGGAGATATCAAGATGTACAAAAAAGTCTCTTGGTGCAATATCCCAAATCCAACAGGAAGTCAGCCATTTTAATATTAATGTGTAATTTTGGCAACATTTTCCCCTCTTTCCAGGCACCGTTCTTTGACGAACTCCTCCAAGGGATTTCATCATATTGAACCAATCTCCAGTGTGTGGAATCTAAAGACCTTTGTGATGTTAAATTGCGAAGCTTTTTACATTCAGTGAAACGGGGTGGTTATGGTGGCACCTAGAGTTTGAATCACTCGCCAAAAAGCAGTAATCTGCTGTCACTCAAAAACACAATGTCCAATCTCTCCCAAACGTCTCAGGTGTGATGAGACTCGAGCTAGGAAATGTTTGTTATGCCATTTGTCAGTAATGGTTAGAGCTCCACCTAGTGGGACAACTATAATCATGATTGAATGAGATGAATTGTTAGCTGGTGGTTAAATGCATGAATTCCATCAATGTGACATCACATCGGACGTGCTGGTTTTAGGTGTTGGGCGTGGCTTGACGCGCCGGGGGTGCGAGGGCCCTCATAACGCTGCTTGCAGCTTTAATTATTATTATTATTATTTCGGCAAATGAATCGGCCTTTTGAGGGCCTAAACATGCTCGAAAACTCTGGAAATTTTGCGCACGCGTCAGGTCTGGTGAAAATTTACGTATTTTAATGGTTTTACATATGAGCACTGGGAAATGGCTCTAGAGCGCCACCTATGCCTTGTTAAATGCAGCCCTACGACCACATCGTTTCAGCTACATGTATGAAATTTGGCACACATGTGTATCATGCCAAGACGAACAAAAAAGTCTGTGGGCCCATTGACGCAAACCCAACAGGAAGTCCGCCATTTTGGATTGAAGGTGACATTTTGGCTCTGATTTTACCGTTTCCATGCCTTGTACTTTAACGAACTCCTCCTTGGGATTTGGTCGTATAAGCTTCAAATTTGGACAGTGTCAACTACACCCTTGTGCCATGTTAAATTGCGGAGCTTTTGAGTTTTCACAATACTATGAGGCCGTGGCGCCATGGCGAATTTCGATGACTCGCCATGAAAATCTTATTGCCTCTCATTCTGTCATACATGTTCCAATCTGGACCAAAGAGCACACATATGATAAGGCTCCACCCCTGAACATATTTCAACTGCCATATTTGACCTCAAGGACAGCGCCACCTAGTGGGAACAGGAAATGTCATGTTTTACACTTTGGGGTACAGTATAGTGAAGGGTGACATCTGCAGCCTCAAATTTCTCCAGGAAAGCCTTAAGGAGTTGGTCTTGGGTTACAGTGAAAACTGTGAGTTTTCGCGAAAGGGTGTGACCCCAGCAGCATGGCGAACTTTGATGTCACGCCATGAAGAAACAAATTAGTATAACTCAATGAAATCCAGTCTGATCAGTACCAGACTTTACAGGCATGATGTCAGACCCGCCCTGAACAGATTGATGTGCCCATTGTCGGAAATACGGACAGCGCCACCTAGTGGCAACAGGAAATGTCATGGCTTTAATTTTGTTGTACTGATTTTCACAGGTTCATCTTGGCCACCTCAAAAGCGGTGAATATCACCATCAGTCCCTCGTGATGCTTCAGTGCAAAAATTGTGAGTTTAAACTGAACGGCGCACCCTGGTGGCAACGCTGTTCAACATGAAAGATGAAGTGGCTTTTGAGGGTCTTGGCAAGTTTATAGAGGCTTGAAATTTGGCACACACCTCCAAATGGATGAAGGCTTTGTTGGCATGTGATCATTTTCATTGAATAGCGCGAAATTGCTCCACAGCGCCCCCTACAAAATTTCAAAACCACAGCCCCTGCTCTGTGTTTTATGTATGAATCTGAAACCTGGTAGGCTTATAGGAGATATCAAGATGTACAAAAAAGTCTCTTGGAGCAATATCCCAAATCCAACAGGAAGTCAGCCATTTTAAAATTAATGTGTAATTTTGGCAACATTTTCCCCTCTTTTCAGGCTTCATACTTTGACGAACTCCTCCAAGGGATTTCATCATATTGAACCATTCTCCAGTGTGTGGAATCTAAAGACCTTTGTGATGTTAAATTGCGAAGCTTTTTACGTTCAAGGAAACGGGGTGGTCATGGCGGCACGTGGAGTTTCAATCACTCGCCAAAAAGCAGTAATATGCTGTCACTCAAAGACACAAAGTCCAATCTCTCCCAAAGGTCACAGGCGTGATGAGACTCGAGCTCGGAAATGTTTGTTATGCCCTTTGTCTATAATGGTTAGAGAGCCACCTAGTGGGACGACTATACTCATGGTTGAACCAAATGAAATGTTAACTGGTGGTTAAATGCATGAATTCCATCAATGTGACATCAGATCGGACGTGCTGGTTTCAGGTGTTGGGCATGGCTCGACACGCCGGGGGTGCGAGGGCCCTCATAACGCTGCTTGCAGCTTTAATTAGGGCCCGAGCACTGACAGTGCGAAGGCCCTATTGTAATTGCTCTGTTTATTATTATTATTAGGGCCCGAGCACTGAGAGTGCGAAGGCCCTATTGTATCTGCTCCGTTTCTTATTATTATTATTATTATTATTATTATTATTATTATTATTATTATTCACCCCAAACAAGGGCCTTTTTGAGGGCCTAAACATGCTCAAAAACTCATGAAATTTTGCACACATGCCAGATCTGGTGAAAAATTTTGTATTTTAATGGTTTTACATATGAGCACTGGGAAATGGCTCTACAGCGCCACCTATGCCTTGTTAAATGCAGCCCTACGACCACATCGTTTCAGCTACATGTATGAAATTTGGCACACATGTGTATCATGCCGAGTCGAACAAAAAAGTCTGTGGGCCCATTGATGCAAACCCAACAGGAAGTCCGCCATTTGGAAGAGAAGGTGACATTTTGGCTCTAATTTTGCCATTTCCATGCCTCGAACTTTTGCGAACTCCTCCTTGGGATTTGGTTGTATAAGCTTCATCTTTGGTCAGTGTCAACTACACACCTGGGCCATGTTAAATTGCGGAGCTTTTGAGTTTTCACAATACTATGAGGCCGTGGCACCATGGCGAATTTCGATGACTCGCCATGAAAATCTTATTGCCTCTCATTTTGTCTTAGATTTTCTGTCCTTGACCAAAGTGAACACATATGATAAGGCTCCACCCCTGAACATATTTCAACTGCCATATTTGACACCAGGGATAGCGCCACCTAGTGGGAACAGGAAATGTCATGTTTTACACTTTGGGGTACAGTATAGTGATGGGTGACACCTGCAGCCTCAAATTTCTCCAGGAAAGCCTTAAGGAGTTGGTCTTGGGTTACAGTGAAAACTGTGACTTTTCGCAAAAGGGTGTGACCCCAGCAGCATGGCGAACTTTGATGTCACGCCATGAAGAAACAAATTAGTATAACTCAATGAAATCCAGTTTGTTCAGTACCAGACTTTACAGGCATGATGTCAGACCCGCCCTGAACAGATTGATGTGCCCATTGTCGGGAATACGTACAGCGCCACCTAGTGGCAACAGGAAATGTCATGGCTTTAATTTTGTTGTACTGATTTTCACAGGTTCATCGTGGCCACCTCAAAAGCGGTGAATATCAACATCAGTCCCTCGTGATGCTTCAGTGCAAAAATTGTGACTTTAAACTGAACGGCGCACCCTGGTGGCAACGCGGTCCACCATGAAAGATGAAGTGGCTTTTGAGGGGCTTGGAAAGTATATAGAGGCTTTAAATTTAGCACACCCCTCCAAATGTGCATAAGGCTTTGTTGTCATGTGATCATTTTTATTGAATAGCGCGAAATGGCTCCACAGCGCCCCCTACAAAATTTCAAAACCACAGCCCCAGCTCTGTGTTTTATGTATCAGTCTGAAACCTGGTAAGCTTATAGGAGATATCAAGATGTACAAAAAAGTCTCTTGGAGCAATATCCAAAATCCAACAGGAAGTCAGCCATTTTAAAATTAATGTGCAATTTTGGCAACATTTTCCCCTCTTTCCAGGCACCGTTCTTTGGCGAACTCCTCCAAGGGATTTCATCAGATTGATGCGATCTCCTGTGTGTGGAATCTAAAGACCTTTGTGATGTTAAATTGCGAAGCTTTTTACATTCAGGGAAACGGGGTGGTCATGGCGGCACGTGGAGTTTCAATCACTCGCCAAAAAGCAATAATCTGCTGTCACTCAAAAACACAATGTCCAATCTCTCCCAAAGCTCATAGGCGTGATGAGACTCGAGCTCGGAAATGTTTGTTATGCCATTTGTGCATAAGGGTTAGAGCGCCACCTAGTGGAACGACTAACAAATCATGAATGAATGAGTTGAAATGTTAGCTGGTGGTTAAATGCATGAATTCCATCAATGTGACATGAGATCGGACGTGCTGGTTTTAGGTGTTGGGCGTGGCTCGACGCGCCGGGGGTGCGAGGGCCCTCATAACGCTGCTTGCAGCTTTAATTATTATTATTTCGGCAAATGAATTGGCCGTTTGAGGGCCTAAACATGCTCGAAAACTCATGAAATTTTGCACACATGCCAGGTCTGGTGAAAAATTTTGTATTTTAATGGTTTTACATATGAGCACTGGGAAATGGCTCTACAGCGCCACCTATGCCTTGTTAAATGCAGCCCTACGACCACATCGTTTCAGCTACATGTATGAAATTTGGCACACATGTGTATCATGCCGAGTCGAACAAAAAAGTCTGTGGGCCCATTGATGCAAACCCAACAGGAAGTCCGCCATTTGGAAGAGAAGGTGACATTTTGGCTCTAATTTTGCCATTTCCATGCCTCGAACTTTTGCGAACTCCTCCTTGGGATTTGGTTGTATAAGCTTCATCTTTGGTCAGTGTCAACTACACACCTGGGCCATGTTAAATTGCGGAGCTTTTGAGTTTTCACAATACTATGAGGCCGTGGCGCCATGGCGAATTTCGATGACTCGCCATGAAAATCTTATTGCCTCTCATTTTGTCATACATTTTCTGACCTTGACCAAAGTGAACACATATGATAAGGCTCCACCCCTGAACATATTTCAACTGCCATATTTGACACCAGGGACAGCGCCACCTAGTGGGAACAGGAAATGTCATGTTTTACACTTTGGGGTACAGTATTGTGATGGGTGACACCTGCAGCCTCAAATTTCTCCAGGAAAGCCTTAAGGAGTTGGTCTTGGGTTACAGTGAAAACTGTGACTTTTCGCAAAAGGGTGTGACCCCAGCAGCATGGCGAACTTTAATGTCACGCCATGAAGAAACAAATTAGTATAACTCAATGAAATCCAGTCTGTTCAGTACCAGACTTTACAGGCATGATGTCAGACCTGCCCTGAACAGATTGATGTGCCCATTGTCGGGAATACGTACAGCGCCACCTAGTGGCAACAGGAAATGTCATGGCTTTAATTTTGTTGTACTGATTTTCACAGGTTCATCGTGGCCACCTCAAAAGCGGTGAATATCAACATCAGTCCCTCGTGATGCTTCAGTGCAAAAATTGTGACTTTAAACTGAACGGCGCACCCTGGTGGCAACGCGGTCCACCATGAAAGATGAAGTGGCTTTTGAGGGGCTTGGAAAGTATATAGAGGCTTTAAATTTAGCACACCCCTCCAAATGGATGAAGGCTTTGTTGTCATGTGATCATTTTTATTGAATAGCGCGAAATGGCTCCACAGCGCCCCCTACAAAATTTCAAAACCACAGCCCCAGCTCTGTGTTTTATGTATGAGTCTGAAACCTGGTAAGCTTATAGGAGATATCAAGATGTACAAAAAAGTCTCTTGGAGCAATATCCAAAATCCAACAGGAAGTCAGCCATTTTAAAATTAATGTGCAATTTTGGCGACATTTTCCCCTCTTTTCAGGCTTCATACTTTGACGAACTCCTCCAAGGGATTTCATCATATTGAACCATTCTCCAGTGTGTGGAATCTAAAGACCTTTGTGATGTTAAATTGCGAAGCTTTTTACGTTCAAGGAAACGGGGTGGTCATGGCGGCACGTGGAGTTTCAATCACTCGCCAAAAAGCAGTAATCTGCTGTCACTCAAAGACACAAAGTCCAATCTCTCCCAAAGGTCGCAGGCGTGATGAGACTCGAGCTCGGAAATGTTTGTTATGCCATTTGTGCATAAGGGTTAGAGCGCCACCTAGTGGAACGACTAACAAATCATGAATGAATGAGTTGAAATGTTAGCTGGTGGTTAAATGCATGAATTCCATCAATGTGACATCACATCGGATGTGCTGGTTTTAGGTGTTGGGCGTGGCTCGACACGCCGGGGGTGCGAGGGCCCTCATAACGCTGCTTGCAGCTTTAATTAGGGCCCGAGCACTGACAGTGCGAAGGCCCTATTGTAATTGCTCTGTTTATTATTATTATTATTATTATTTCGGCAAATGAATTGGCCGTTTGAGGGCCTAAACATGCTCGAAAACTCATGAAATTTTGCACACATGCCAGGTCTGGTGAAAAATTTTGTATTTTAATGGTTTTACATATGAGCACTGGGAAATGGCTCTACAGCGCCACCTATGCCTTGTTAAATGCAGCCCTACGACCACATCGTTTCAGCTACATGTATGAAATTTGGCACACATGTGTATCATGCCGAGTCGAACAAAAAAGTCTGTGGGCCCATTGATGCAAACCCAACAGGAAGTCCGCCATTTGGAAGAGAAGGTGACATTTTGGCTCTAATTTTGCCATTTCCATGCCTCGAACTTTTGCGAACTCCTCCTTGGGATTTGGTTGTATAAGCTTCATCTTTGGTCAGTGTCAACTACACACCTGGGCCATGTTAAATTGCGGAGCTTTTGAGTTTTCACAATACTATGAGGCCGTGGCGCCATGGCGAATTTCGATGACTCGCCATGAAAATCTTATTGCCTCTCATTTTGTCATACATTTTCTGACCTTGACCAAAGTGAACACATATGATAAGGCTCCACCCCTGAACATATTTCAACTGCCATATTTGACACCAGGGACAGCGCCACCTAGTGGGAACAGGAAATGTCATGTTTTACACTTTGGGGTACAGTATTGTGATGGGTGACACCTGCAGCCTCAAATTTCTCCAGGAAAGCCTTAAGGAGTTGGTCTTGGGTTACAGTGAAAACTGTGACTTTTCGCAAAAGGGTGTGACCCCAGCAGCATGGCGAACTTTAATGTCACGCCATGAAGAAACAAATTAGTATAACTCAATGAAATCCAGTCTGTTCAGTACCAGACTTTACAGGCATGATGTCAGACCTGCCCTGAACAGATTGATGTGCCCATTGTCGGGAATACGTACAGCGCCACCTAGTGGCAACAGGAAATGTCATGGCTTTAATTTTGTTGTACTGATTTTCACAGGTTCATCGTGGCCACCTCAAAAGCGGTGAATATCAACATCAGTCCCTCGTGATGCTTCAGTGCAAAAATTGTGACTTTAAACTGAACGGCGCACCCTGGTGGCAACGCGGTCCACCATGAAAGATGAAGTGGCTTTTGAGGGGCTTGGAAAGTATATAGAGGCTTTAAATTTAGCACACCCCTCCAAATGGATGAAGGCTTTGTTGTCATGTGATCATTTTTATTGAATAGCGCGAAATGGCTCCACAGCGCCCCCTACAAAATTTCAAAACCACAGCCCCAGCTCTGTGTTTTATGTATGAGTCTGAAACCTGGTAAGCTTATAGGAGATATCAAGATGTACAAAAAAGTCTCTTGGAGCAATATCCAAAATCCAACAGGAAGTCAGCCATTTTAAAATTAATGTGCAATTTTGGCGACATTTTCCCCTCTTTTCAGGCTTCATACTTTGACGAACTCCTCCAAGGGATTTCATCATATTGAACCATTCTCCAGTGTGTGGAATCTAAAGACCTTTGTGATGTTAAATTGCGAAGCTTTTTACGTTCAAGGAAACGGGGTGGTCATGGCGGCACGTGGAGTTTCAATCACTCGCCAAAAAGCAGTAATCTGCTGTCACTCAAAGACACAAAGTCCAATCTCTCCCAAAGGTCGCAGGCGTGATGAGACTCGAGCTCGGAAATGTTTGTTATGCCATTTGTGCATAAGGGTTAGAGCGCCACCTAGTGGAACGACTAACAAATCATGAATGAATGAGTTGAAATGTTAGCTGGTGGTTAAATGCATGAATTCCATCAATGTGACATCACATCGGATGTGCTGGTTTTAGGTGTTGGGCGTGGCTCGACACGCCGGGGGTGCGAGGGCCCTCATAACGCTGCTTGCAGCTTTAATTATTATTATTATTATTATTATTTCGGCAAATGAATTGGCCGTTTGAGGGCCTAAACATGCTCGAAAACTCATGAAATTTTGCACACGCGTCAGGTCTGGTGAAAATTTACGTATTTTAATGTTCTCAGACATGGCCAGGGAAAATTAGCTCAGTAGCGCCACCTAGAAAAATGAAAAACGCGAGCCCCCGATATGGGTATGACCTACATGTTTGAAAGTCGGTACACCTATATAACGTTCAGAGTCGAACAAAAAAGTCTATTATGGCAATGTCCTAAACCCAACAGGAAGTCCGCCATTTTGGATTGAAGGTGACATTTTGGCTCTGATTTTACCGTTTCCATGCCTCGAACTTTAACGAACTCCTCCTTGGGGTTTGATTTCATAACCTTCATATTTGGTCAGTGCCAACTACACCCTTGTGCCATGTTAAATTGCGGAGCTTTTGAGTTTTCACAATACTATGAGGCCGTGGCGCCATGGCGAATTTCGATGACTCGCCATGAAAATCTTATTGCCTCTCATTTTGTCATACATTTTCTGACCTTGACCAAAGTGAACACATATGATAAGGCTCCACCCCTGAACATATTTCAACTGCCATATTTGACATCAAGGACAGCGCCACCTAGTGGGAACAGGAAATGTCATGTTTTACACTTTGGGGTACAGTATAGTGATGGGTGACATCTGCAGCCTCAAATTTCTCCAGGAAAGCCTTAAGGAGTTGGTCTTGGGGTACAGTGAAAACTGTGGCTTTTCACGAAAGGGTGTGACCTCAGCAGCATGGCGAACTTTGATATCTCGCCATGAAGAAACAAATTAGTATAACTCCATGAAATCCAGTCTGATTAGTACCAGACTTTACAGGCATGATGTCACACCCGCCCTGAACAGATTGATGTGCCCATTGTCAGGAATATGAAGAGCGCCACCTAGTGGGAAGAGGAAATGTCATGTCTTACACTTTGTTGTACTGATTTTCACAGGTTCATAGTGGCCACCTCAAAAGCGGTGAATATCACCATCAGTCCTTGATGATGCTTTAGTGCAAAAATTGTGACTTTAAACTGAACGGCGCACCCTGGTGGCAACGCTGTTCACCATGAAAGATGAAGTGGCTTTTGAGGGTCTTGGCAAGTTTATAGAGGCTTGAAATTTGGCACACACCTCCAATGTGACGATGGCTTTGTTGTCATGTGATCATTTTCATTGAATATCCCAAAATGGCTCCACAGCGCCCCCTACAAAATTTCAAAACCACAGCCCCAGCTCTGTGTTTTATGTATGAATCTGAAACCTGGTAGGCTTATAGGAGATATCAAGATGTACAAAAAAGTCTCTTGGAGCAATATCCCAAATCCAACAGGAAGTCAGCCATTTTAAAATTAATGTGCAATTTTGGCAACATTTTCCCCTCTTTTCAGGCATCGTTCTTTGACGAACTCCTCCAAGGGATTTCATCAGATTGGACCGATCTGCAGTTTGTGGAATCTAAAGACCTTTGTGATGTTAAATTGCGAAGCTTTTTACGTCCAGGGAAACGGGGTGGTTATGGCGGCACTTAGAGTTTGAATCACTCGCCAAAAAGCAGTAATCTGCTGTCACTCAAAAACACAATGTCCAATCTCTCCCAAACGTCTCAGGTGTGATTAGACTCGAGCTCGGAAGTGTTTGTTATGCCATTTGTACATAATGGTTAGAGCGCCACCTAGTGGAACGACTAACTAATCATGAATATATGAGTTGAAATGTTAGCTGGTGGTTAAATGCATGAATTCCATCAATGTGACATCAGATCGGACGTGCTGGTTTTAGGTGTTGGGCGTGGCTCGACGCGCCGGGGGTGCGAGGGCCCTCATAACGCTGCTTGCAGCTTTAATTATTATTATTATTATTATTATTCACCCCAAACAAGGGCCTTTTTGAGGGCCTAAACATGCTCAAAAACTCATGAAATTTTGCACACATGCCAGGTCTGGTGAAAAATTTTGTATTTTAATGGTTTTACATATGAGCACTGGGAAATGGCTCTACAGCGCCACCTATGCCTTGTTAAATGCAGCCCTACGACCACATCGTTTGAGCTACATGTATGAAATTTGGCACACATGTGTATCTTGCCAAGACGAACAAAAAAGTCTGTGGGCCCATTGACGCAAACCCAACAGGAAGTCCGCCATTTGGAAGAGAAGGTGACATTTTGGCTCTAATTTTGCCATTTCCATGCCTCGAACTTTTGCGAACTCCTCCTTGGGGTTTCATTTCGTAACCTTCAAATTTGGACAGTGTCAACTACACCCTTGTGCCATGTTAAATTGCGGAGCTTTTGAGTTTTCACAATACTATGAGGCCGTGGCGCCATGGCGAATTTCGATGACTCGCCATGAAAATCTTATTGCCTCTCATTTTGTCATACATTTTCTGACCTTGACCAAAGTGAACACATATGATAAGGCTCCACCCCTGAACATATTTCAACTGCCATATTTGACATCAAGGACAGCGCCACCTAGTGGGAACAGGAAATGTCATGTTTTACACTTTGGGGTACAGTATAGTGATGGGTGACATCTGCAGCCTCAAATTTCTCCAGAAAAGCCTTAAGGAGTTGGTCTTGGGTTACAGTGAAAACTGTGAGTTTTCGCAAAAGGGTGTGACCCCAGCAGCATGGCGAACTTTGATGTCACGCCATGAAGAAACAAATTAGTATAACTCAATGAAATCCAGTCTGATCAGTACCAGACTTTACAGGCATGATGTCAGACCCGCCCTGAACAGATTGATGTGCCCATTGTCGGGAATACGGACAGCGCCACCTAGTGGGAACAGGAAATGTCATGGCTTTAATTTTGTTGTACTGATTTTCACAGGTTCATCGTGGCCACCTCAAAAGCGGTGAATATCACCATCAGTCCCTTGTGATGCTTCAGTGCAAAAATTGTGACTTTAAACTGAACGCCGCACCCTGGTGGCAACGCGGTTCACCATGAAAGATGAAGTGGCTTTTGAGGGGCTTGGAAAGTTTAAAAAGTCTTGAAATTTGGCGCACACCTCCAATGTGGTTAAGGCTTTGTTGTTATGTGATCATTTTCATTGAATATCCCAAAATGGCTCCACAGCGCCCCCTACAAAATTTCAAAATCACAGCCCCTGCTCTGTGTTTTATGTATGAGTCTGAAACCTGGTAAGCTTATAGGAGATATCAAGATGTACAAAAAAGTCTCTTGGAGCAATATCCCAAATCTAACAGGAAGTCAGCCATTTTAAAATTAATGTGCAATTTTGGCAACATTTTCCCCTCTTTTCAGGCATCGTTCTTTGACGAACTCCTCCAAGGGATTTCATCATATTGCACTATTCTTCAGTGTGTGGAATCCAAAGACCTTTGTGTTGTTAAATTGCGAAGCTTTTTACGTTCAGGGAAACGGGGTGGTTATGGCGGCACGTAGACTCTCAATCACTCGCCAAAACGCAGTAATCTGCTGTTACTCAAAAACACAATGTCCAATCTCACCCAAAGGTCGCAGGCATAATGAGACTCGAGTTCGGAAATGTTTGTTATGCCATTTGTACATAATGGTTAGAGTGCCACCTAGTGGAACGACTAGCTAATCATGAATGAATGAGTTGAAATGTTAGCTGGTGGTTAAATGCATGAATTCCATCAATGTGACATCGATCGGACGTGCTGGTTTTAGGTGTTGGGCGTGGCTCGACGCGCCGGGGGTGCGAGGGCCCTCATAACGCTGCTTGCAGCTTTAATTTGCATTGTTTTTTGGGTGGTGTTGATTGCTCCGCCTTGGTCGGGGAATGCGACGGGAGGCTGGATGTCGGGAGCTGAAGCAGGAATAGCTTGTGTCATCGTGACGCAGCTGCTCCAAGGTCGCATCTGTTCCTCACAAAGCAGCTCCCTTTGTAGCATGAGCAATTACAGCAAATCTATTGTTATACAAGGCTTTGCAAATATTTATGAACCTCGTGGACAATCTGTGTATTGAATCTGCAGTGTGTTCTTTTTTCTTTAATGTGATCTTTTTTTGTTTTGTCTATAATATCTGACTCTTTGATTTCAGTTTTCTGCTTTTGTTTGTAAAATGTGTTTTTACAGGCACCACACAAAAAGTTACTATCATGTACACTGTTGTTTGAGAAGCTAACACTGTTAAACAGGAAATTTAAACTTTTTACCCAAATGTTTTGTTAATTATAGCTCTGTTTGGCTGTGACTGATTATTTTTTTACTGATTCTTAGATTAAGATTCAAATGCGCATTTCGCGAAGGTGAATGTAAGCCTTTGACTTACACATCTTTTTTCCCAGCATATTAATGCATTGTACCAACAGGGTGATTAATAGAACTCATATGCTCGGGCCTAAGTCAGCAGCCTCGCTCTCACCCTGGCTGTAAATCAGAGCACAGACTTACAAACTTACCTCTTCCTTTTTACTCTGTCTTATTTCACTAACTCCTGATGTTGTGCTGTTTATGACTAACTATATTTGTCTCATATTTGTTCATATGTTTTTCCCATCAGTGGTGAATGTTACAGTAATTATTTAGTTTACCTGCATAGTGTATATCACAGTTCTCAAAGGGACACTGCAGTGCAGCCATTTTTGCATTATTACTGATTGTAATGAGAGAAAATTGGACACAATTAGCTTGTATGATTAGGTTAAGCTATTAGGCAATTATGCCAATTTTCCTTTCAGTTTTTTCTTGCCTGGATGTAATTTGGCAGTTACACAATACAACATATCATGCAAGTATATATGTATGCTTGACACTGATACAGGTTTTCCCTACCTGATTGAGCTGAGGCAAATTTGCTTCAAAATCTGTAAAAAGAAAAAAAAGAGCCAAAGATCATAACTTTCATTGTAATTAAAAGCCAAAAAGCCAAAGTGAGAAAAACCCACTATCATTATAACAGTCACGAACAACCTCGGCTTCTGTATTGAGGTTTAATCGCTGGTTGTGTAAGACCAGGAAGGAAAGTAAGTGGGTTTTTACCTAATGGCTTTTCCAGGCTTTTACCAGGTTGATGGTCCAGGAGATTTATGAGGGAGGTCTTAAGTCCTCCAAACAGACGAGCGTCTCAACAAGACAGTCGGGCAGCTTCATGTTGCTCAGGGGGAAGAGAGGAGGAGGTGCGGTCCACAACCTGCTTAGCTGTTAGGTATCCACTGCTTCTGGTTGGCTCTGCAAGTTTACTTATAATTAATCACAGACCTTTGTCTTCCTGCTCTTAGTGAGACTTTACAGTTTATTTAATCTGGAAATAACCTTCCTGCTGATACTTGAATGTTAAAAATGTGAGACCATAGCAGTCCTGCAGATGTATAATAACTTAGTTTAACAGCTTAAACTGCTTTTAGAAAGGAAAGTAGGAACTGAAACAAACAGTTTTGTTTGATTAATAACTTGTCTAACTCTTCAAGCTGATATATCAATCATTTGGTGGGACTAATTTGTAAGATTGTAATCTTAACCTTTCTAAATTAGGGTGGATCAAGAACACATTTCTAGATGTCCTTCAACAGTTTTATAGAAGAAGGAATTGCAGCATCACTTCGTTTCTTGATGCTCTTAAATGTTAAAAAAACAAAACAACAACAACACAAATCCCCCTACATTTTCTTTTTCTTATATTATGTCTTCTTTGTATATTTTGTTTTGAGAGCCATCCATTTTTTTAACAACTAGAATTGAGCTATCACTTCCTCTTTTTCATATTTTCCCCTGAACAGATCAGTTTCAGGTCTTTTAACAGAGCAAACATCTTCTCAGCTCCTGCCGGCAAAACAATATCTGAGGCACACAGCTGCAGTAAAAGCATGAGAATGGAAACAAGCAGCTTGGAAAAAAGATGTTAATGTGATATCTGGTTTATACAAAATCCCACTATTTGGCGAGGATCAGTTCCCTGAAAAATTGAGCACAGAGGCCATCTGTTTTAGCAGTTTGGAGTTGTGACTAATGAAATACCACTGACTGGCCAGTAATAAACCTCTCGTGATTAGTCCTTTGGTCCTTTTCTTCCCATTTAGAAAGACAAGAAAAAAATGTGGTGAAGGCAGTTTTAGAAGCTTGAGCTGACTGAGATTACTGATTGTTAACATGCATTTCCCTTCAAATAAAAATATGAAAGAAGCAAAAACAAGTTGAATTTCATTTGCTGTCTTTGTTAATTTTCCATCGTAAATTGTTGCAGAAAAAAAAGCAAAAGTTTCTGAACCACAAAACATCCTGGGGAAGGATTCCATCCCTGAATAACAGCAGTTAGACTGATGAAGGTTTACCTTTAACGCTTACCCAAGGAAATATATATATTGTTGGATTTTCCTAACATTTGTTAGTTAAAATAAGTTAATATCTAGTTAGTTAGTTGAAATAATTCAGACTTATGATGTTTTAAATTTAAAGGTAGGTAAAATTAGTATAAAAATTACTATTAGCTGAAATTCTCAGTGGTTAGTATAACTTGTTATACTTTGATAGCTTTTCTCTTGGAATTCATTAAGCTCAATGAGAAAACTGTATTGTTAGATTTTATTTGAACCGCCTTATTGTCTACAACCTTTCTTATTTCAGAATCACTTAGAAACATTGATGGGTTTTGCTCCTCTGCATTTATCCACTTGAGGGTGCCCAGGGTTTTTCCAGAACCTGGTGAACAGTGCCCTCCTGTTTTGTGCCTTGGTCATGGAATGATGTTCAAACCAGAGATAAATATTTTTGTGTTGTTTGTCTTCTTTACAGTATTCACTGCTGTTCCCGAGCTGCACGTCATCAGCTCAATTATCGGAAATAATCAATTGTTTCGGATTTGAAGAAGAAAAAAAACACGCACATGCTGTGGCTTACATTTTATGCTCATGTTTAATTTCTCAATATTTCCTGATGTTAGATGATACCTCTTGAGGGGAAATCATTAGAAGATTATATGACAATGCATCAGTTTTGGGTTGCAGCACGATTACGATTAATTTGGATCTTTCAGCATCTGAAACAACTCTTTTTCCACTCGTGCGGATATGTGCAGAGGTTTGGGTCGTCAGTAGGTTTGCTCCTCCTAACACACTGTAGCAGTGCAGCGTGCAGCAGTTTGAGGTCAGCCGCTGCAGTCCAGCATCTCCGGTCAGCTTCTTCTTCTTCCCTCAGCCTGAAGCACCTCCGGATTTCCTGCTGGTCCGTTCGTTTTTGGCCTGAAAGCCGATAGAGAGAGAGAGGGGTGGGGGGGAGAGAGAGGTCTTTTGGCACAACAACGGGGCCAATCGCGCTGAGCGCTCGCGCTGTTTGGTGGCAGAGTCGCGTGCTGGACACTGAGGGACGATGAGACCTGAAACTCTTCCCAAACTTCTTCTCTGTGTTGCATTTTCACTGCCCAACGCAGTGCACGTTCAAACAGGTAAGCTCACAGCTCTAAGGTAATCAGAGACACCGTCTTTGAGTATTTAAAGTATTTAAGTGTCATTTTGTCATTTCATATTGCCACATACAAATAACTTTTAAGACTATTCTCGGTTTAGGGGGATGCAGGAGGTTTTCAGGAGGGTTAATATAAAGACAGCTAGCTTTATTGTTGCTGCATGACTTCTTTAGCAGTGTCAAAAATAAGCTGACGCCTTTCCATCTATCATGAAGGTATCTAAGGTCACATAACCTCCAAATATCCCACATGACGTATTTTGCTCTCAGGCTTCCCCTCAAATAGGCAAACAGGATGTGGATTCTCTAAGTTCCTGTTCAGCTGACGAGGACTGTAGTGACCAGGTGTTGATTAGAAAGGATGCTTGCTTTGAAAGCTGCTGTCCTGGCTTTCGGCAGCTTGTCTGCCTGTCACTGCTGTGCAGGCTCTTTGAGGATATTACCTTTCACTTTGACCTCTCAGGTCAGGAAACTTTACGGTGCCAAAAACAAGCTAGCTCTTCATGGTTACAGCCCCCTCCCCAAGCTTTGTCTGTCTGGTCTATTTTGCCTCCCAGTAAAGATATGAAAGAAGCCAGAACACCAGTACATGCTGAATTTCAACTTGCTGTCTCTGTTTGTGTCTCACAACAGCAGTCTCTAAAAGTGCTTTAGATTGTAAGGTGATATGAATAATTACACAAATTGATTGAATTAAAATCCAGTGTGGTGAAGTCAAAATTACAAAAAAAATAATTGTCCAAAAACCTATAGACACAACTATATATATTTAAAAGGAAATGTCTTTATTATCTTTTGAAATGTTTTGCTTGGGAAAGAGCTAAATATTTACCATTGCCATTAGGTGTTTGCAGTAACATTCAAGTCTAATGGCAGCTGACATGTACCCCAGTGATTTTTGAACAGGCCTATAGAAGTACCCATCTTTGAAAGTAAAGAGGGGCCAGTCATCAGCTTAAAGTATGACCTATGAAGTATGAATTGGTTTTGGAGATTCTGCATTCACAGATGTTTACTGCAGCTGTCCTTGTGTGTGTTGAGGTCAGCAATCCACCAGTGCACCTTGGGAAAATATCTCTCCAAAACTGGACACTATGTCATTTAAACTAGCTACATTTGCAAAGTGGACTTTGCACATACATAATTGTAACCATGCATAACAGTTTATGATGAACTCTGTTTTGTGGGCATCTGGTCTAAACTTCACAAGACAGCAAAGCACTGGCTTCTCATCCTACATTGGCTCAAGATGTCCATAGAGTTTAGTGAGTGTGTTATCACCTTTCAGATTCACTTTGAAATGTTTCTGTTGAACACAGGCCAGCTGGAGAGTTGATGTCCACAATACAACATTTGGCCAGCAGAAAGCTTTCCGTATACAGTATTTGAATATTGCTACTGACAGTCTTGGTGAGAATCCAGTCCTTATGTTGTCTCTCTGGCTGTGCCTTCAGTGCTTCCTCCAGAGTGTGCGCCAGGAGGCCACTCGGTCCTCCAGAACCCCTACCGTAGCACCACCTTCAGCTCCAGCTGGCTGCAGCAGTCATCCCTGCAGGACTTCATCTGTGACCACTCCCTCACACCGGGCTGGTACCAGTTTCAGATTTTTGACAAGCCAGCGAGTATGCCCACCCAGTGTGTGGAGGTAAATGATGTTTTTGTAAAAGATTTTTCAAAGAGAGTGAGATCTGTTTACAAGTGTTGTGTTTCTTATAAATGAGCTTCCAAGGATGTTGATGCTGTGAGGAACTATTCTATTCTTTTTATCTGACTATAAATTATATTTCCTTCATCTACTACCTTCCCATGGAACTCCATTAATTTGATTTTGTTATTCAAACCATTTAGCTGACTCCTTACATTGTTCGAGTTACACATAGTCCAGTAGTGTCAACATACTATAAGATATGTTAAATGTACATTAGAGGAGGCCTATATGCTCATTTCAAAATCCATATTTTTATTCTTGCATTCTAATAAAGTAGCTTTGTGTGAGTCAAAGTTCAAAATAATCTTTGTTTATGCTTCACTGGGCTTTGGTGCATGCATGTTTATTACCTGCCTCGAAATATCCACTTTTAGTGACATCATAGAGATCCAAGTCAGGAAAACTATATAAAACTAAGCATTTCGAGCAGTTTGAAGGGTGAGCTTCAGGCTCCCAGGGATTACTTGCATGTACACTGGCCTAATTATTTGACATATCGTCATTATGAGCAACAGTCATTGTTTAGAAATTTATAGATATCATGTAAGGTCAATCATAAAAACTGCATATAACTCAAGTGCACAATCTTTTTTCACATTGTATAGAACTGAGGTAAATCAGCTTTATTAAAAGACTGCAGCTAAAACTCCAAAATCATTAGCTGCATTTGAAAATTTCCAATAAAAACTTCAAATATACCAATGAGAAGCTGTAAAAACACTCCAACTGTCCCCATATCCATCTACTGCAAGTAATTAACTGAACTTAGTTTAGGTTTGCTGAATCGTAACCTTTCTATTTCTCTATCAGCTTGTATAATTTGTTAAAACATTGATTTTTCTAACTTTGAGGCTTGAATTCAAGATGAGTCATTTTTTTAACCAATGTAGGAATTTTTCACCAATTTTTAGAACAATTTCACAGGTATACTGCACAAATTCAGTCACTCATTGTGACCTCTATTAAAGGTCATAAAAAATAAAATAGAATTGCTTCCATTTCTTTGTTTTATATTCATGTGATAAACTTAAATGTATATGTATATAAATTATATGCTTGTTTAATTACAAATATAACCTGATAAGATGTGAAAGCCCTTGAGACCCTATCCATGTCCTCATGAGGGGAAACTCTGAGGTAGTCTGCCTGTCATGCGAGTTGTGTGTTTGTGTGTATACACATATTTATGAAGGAGAATGAAAGGAGAGTTGGAATATGTCTCATGTGTTGTGGTTGGCCTGCTGTGAGCCTGCAGGATCCATCTAAAGTGTCACCCTCTCAGCCTCCTGCTTTCCCGGGGCATCGCTGCTCTCCCTGGGTGATGGATAACTACAGGAGTGGACGGAGGAAGGAAGAGACGATTGCTGTGAACATGTGTTACATAACAAGGCAATGTCTTTTTGATGATGTTAGCAAATAAAGAGTTAGATGTGTCAAAGCCAAGAACCTTTTAAGGAGAACCAGGGTATAATCTGTAATGTTATCAGATATCTTCTTTTGGACATTTTCTAAATTATTCAGTTGCAAAGTTATTTAAACCATTTCACTCATTGATTGATTTTAATTTTGGTGTCTGTGGATGTTTCAAACTCAGGTTTTCAGGGCATGTGTGGCAGTACTGTGCTTACTTTCTGGCATTTGTTGTTTTTAGTAGAAAATTTCTATTTCTTTTTATTCCAAAATAGCTTTTACTGGTTTTCCTCCATTCTGGAGGATTAGTTTTGTGAAAGAATGACCATAATACATCCATACATACTGATTCCCCCTGCCCCCTCTGTTTCCAAACATCTAGGTAAACCACTGTGGGACTCAGGCCCCGGTATGGCTGTCTCTGGGTGAGGGTGAGTCCCTGCCGGGGCCACTGGAGGTCAGGCAGTTGACAGCCTGCGCTGCATGGCAGTTTTTCTCGAGCAGCAGCAAAGAGTGCTGCATGTTTCGCATCCCAGTCACTGTCCGAAACTGTGGAGACTTCTATGTTTACCTGCTCCAGCCCACACAGGGTTGCATGGGTTACTGTGCACAGGGTAAGTAACAGTAATTACTGTATGACTGTAATGTAAAGCATGATTCTTATGCCGATACACTGCTCAAAAAAAATCAAGGAAAGACTGAATCATAGCAGCATAACAGTAATTCAGTTTAGTATTAGTGGCCGTATGATGCTTAAAGAACAGGGAACGGATGCTGGATGCTGCATAGCTGGAGGCTTTTTGTGTGAAGTTTGTTCTCCTTGTGCCTTCGTGGCTTCTCTTTCTCTTTCCACAGTCCACAGACATAATTTCTCAGTCTAAATTTGCTGTAGCTGTGAACGTGATGGGCCAGGGTGTACTGTCTCCCACCCAGTGTCAGACAGTGTCAGCTGGCATAGGCATCACTGTCCTTTGATTTCTACATTACGTGCTAATTTATAATGAAAAATGAAAAGGGGAAGAAATGAAATGCGGAAACATAATCGTTTTGAAGTCATGCTATTTTATAATTATCTGTTATAAATCTCCTGTCTCCCTAACAGAGATGTCAGACACTTTGCCCACATCATCGCTGCTCTGCGGTCCTGGTGAGGTGAACGTCGGTGGATCTTGTAAAAGTGAGGACCCCGCTGTTGTGTTTTTATGGCTCTCGCTTGTCTCCTCATGTTAGATTAAATACCAAAACACTTTGGAGGTCAGGGAGGTCATATGGTCAGGAACACACCTCTCCTCTTAATGACCTGAGCCTGTGTCCTGCTGTCCTCTGGTCCCGGTCTCCAGTAGTGACTCAGACTGTGAATTATGCCAAGCCAGGCTTCAGGAAGTAGAGGTGGAAATTAGGGAGAGAAATAATTACAGACTACTGAAAATGTTCATTAGTGTGCTTCAAAAACCAGTATAAAGCTCAGATTTCTGATAATTAAGAGAATTTAGAATTGCTAAATTAATTCATCTTCCTGTTTAATTATTTGCTGTTGTGGGATGTCTGCAATTGTTCTTGCCTTGAAGAACTCGCACCCAACAGGCATCCCGTGTAAATAATGGAGCACATAGAATACCAGTGCATACTTTTGTCTTTGTCTATTTAGCCTTGATTTCTTTAAATCAACCATCTTCTGATTGGCTGCCCTTCATAACAGCAGATTTAAAGAGTAAGTGGGTGTGTCTTCTATATCTGAGATGACACGTGGCGTATGTTCAAAAATATTTAAAATTAGAGAATGATGATAAAAATGTGGATAGAAGTACCTCCACATTTTTCAGAGGACCTTAAAAGTGCCCATTAAGCTTCAATAACCTGCCTCATCTTTCTGCTCCTCCCCCAACAGCTAATCAGCCCCCGACTCCGTCAGTGCCAGTGATCGTCTCAGAGGTGACAGGTAACACCATCTACCTGAAGTGCAGCTTTGAGAGCAGGTCTAACAGCTCCCTGGGTTATGTGGTGGCCTGGTCCCGCCTCTCACCTGAGGGCCGGAAGGAGGAGCTCAAACAAGAGACCACAATCCAGACCTTCGCCTTTATCGAGCTCGACGGCTTCAACCTGCGATTAGGAGACAAGGTGTGCATGTGGGTGAACTAGTCCTTTAAAGAGCGTAGTGGGACTGCTGTTTAGCCACTCTGTGTTAGAGGGAGTTTTTTAAAACCAAATCTCAAAATGATTCAAAAATCTAACAAAGTATGCCTTCAGAAACTGTTCAGCAGGTTTTTGCTGGGTGGGCTTCTCTTACTTTTTGAGAATTTATGCAACCTTCCACTCGTCAGTCTTCTGCAAATAAGATCTGCTATATAAACAAAGACGAGGTTCCTGGATTTCTAAGGCAGCAGGGACTGAAGGAATTACCAATGCCTGTCAACATGTCATTTTATTTTACTGTGAGCTGCTCATGTGTTTAACTGGGCCAAAAGCCTTCAACACAGTCTGGAGTTTTTCTCTGCTTTTATTTCCCATCTCTACTCTCCTTTGTTCAATTCATTTTTTCTTTATTACCATAACATTTGCTTAGTGTGGTGCTGTCAAGGCCTGTTGTATGAAGACTATGACATAATACCCTTAAAATAAGGAAAGACTGCCTGGAAATTGCAATATAGCACACTATATTAAATACTTCATCTTTAAAAATAAACAAAAATGGAAGTAATATATGTGCATCTCCCTCCCTCTGGCTCAGATTTACTGCTCCAGCTCCAGTTTCTTCTTGGACTCGCCCAGTGTCCGGGGTATTTCGGTGGAAAGTCAGGAGTTCTTTGCTGGGATCAGGGTAAATAATATTTATCTGACATTTATATTTGTGATCTCTCTTTCTAGTAATTTTTTTGTTGGTCATTAGTCTGCAGACATGTACAGGTTTAGACATAAGTTACAGTGTTTTGAGCTTTCTGTCCTGTGAGGTAGTCTGACTCCAGCGTCAAGGAAGGTGTTAGGTGAGCAGACTCAGCAGACATTTTGGGTTCCCATAGATGAGCGATTTATTTACAGTGAAACTTAACAAAACTCCCCCAAATTAACTTAAGTAACAAAAGTCAAACACAGCAACACAACTCAGCTCTCCTCCCTTCTCTGAATCAAGCAGAGACTGACTATATATAAGGCTGTCAAGTTCTTTTCAATTAGTCTAGCCAATACCACTAGCTTGAGCTGAGGAATCTAAAACTCAACACAAATGACTGAGAATTAAATAAAGCTCCCCACTCTTCTGATTAACACATTTACACAACTAAATGGCCCGATATAAGAAGAAATATTCAGCAAATCCTTTTGTAGGGGAAGCATTCCTATGATAAAAGAAACCCCTCCTCTTTGTTTAACCTGCTGATGTCAGACATGACATCATCAGTACTTTAAAAATCAGAAAATGCTGGGCGGGCCTTTCCCCACACCTGACCTACATGAAGACTGAAAACAAAAAAAACAATGTAATTATGCACAAATGACTTAATTCTGCAACATAATAAAATACAATGCAACATGTAACTGAGTGTTTGCTTTAATTTCTGAATGTTTGGTTTGCTGGCAATGTAATGCTTACGCAAACAAACCCGGGATAGTCAGTGAGCAATGTTACTTTGACAATACCAAATCATAGCAAATAAATATATATAGTGAATAATGTGCATAATGTGCAAAAAGTCAATACTTCTGGGACAAGTGGAGAGTATTACAACTGCTCATCCACTTTGTCACATGTCCATGTAAATAAAAATTAAGAGACGTGTACACAGACATAAAACATATTAAAAAAGACAAGATTATGCTTTCATTTAGATTTTGGTTGTTATTTTGACTCAGATCACTTAAATATCAGCTTATCGTAACTGTCTTCTTCTAGATGAGTTGTGGATAAACACTCGGTATAAAAGACCAGACCACCCTCTCTTTCTAAAATCATGTTTTGTGCAGTTAAGACCAGAGGCGAGCAGTGTATCTGAGGATGGCAGATTGTATGAGATGGTGGTCGAGAGCACGGTTCCTCTTCCATGTCCAGAAGGGTCTCCAGCTTCTGCAGAGCAGTGCACTCTGTCCCTGCAGCTCAGCACAACAAGTGAAGGTGACCTGGTTGATCTGTAAAAATGACAGTGTGTACTGTTGCTTTCTAATAGCACAGGCTGTACTGTAGGCAGTTTACAGGGAACATTAATGCAGATTTTATGCTTAAAATGCATTTTTAAACAGCAGGTTATTAACTTGCAGTAATCTCTTAAATGATCCAATATGTGGATTTGATTATCAAATATAGCATATGATGCCATGTTAATTCAATGCTGTGCAGTGAGCCTAACATCAGGGTCAAATAAAAAAATATGATATATATAGTAATTTGATTACTTTTTTGCAATACTTAAAAGGTATTGTACCTGTATGATGTTGTATAACATTTAAATATAAATATTTTTTATAAAAATATCAAATTACCCACTGAAAAATATTATAGATATACAGATATACAGATATACAAATGCATTTCAGGTTGATGTCACATAAAACTTTTTTACAGCTGTGATCTAGTAAAGCGTTTGTTCTTGTGTTCAGAGATGCTAAATATGTTGTGCCTGTTGTTTGGGATCAGTGAAGGGCTGCTCCCTCCCTCAATCTATGTGCATAAGAATAATTAAGTCAGTGTTTGGAGAAACTTTAATTGTGGTTTAAGGCATATTTAATCAAATTTACTATGCTTCATTTATTTTAGCCCATAGGAAAGTCTCCACCACTTTTTTTTGTATAAATCTGTAGAAATAAATGAAAGGAGAAGGGGCTGATTACATGTTAATAAATCTTTGTAAATGTCTCTAACGGCAGGACCATTTAAATGCTGTGTTATTGCTATTTAGCTATAAAGAAATGTCTGTGCAGTACTTTTTTGGTGTTCTTTAATCCTTCAAATGAAGTGAAAATAACTCCTTGTATTGCAGAAGATGGTTTGCTGGGTGCAGATCTGTCCCTGTCTTCCTGTGTCGTGGATCTGTCTCAGGGTGCCTGTCGCGAGGGCATTTGTAGCCGGGCTGTGATCCACTTCAGTCCTGTAACAGACTTTGTTAAAGATGGCAACAGGACAACTGAGATCACTGTTAAACCCATCATCACACAAAACTTTCTTTGGAATGGATACTCACCAAAACCTGTCCAGGTGAACACGTCAAACTATTAAACTCACACTCCCTCACCTCATCATGTATAATTTCTTTTAAGAAAGAATGAAATTGATTTCTATATTTTAGATAACGGTTAAGGATGTTCCCTCAGCCTACTGCTATTCCTTCACTGATCCTCACATAATCACATTTGATGGCAGGTACTTTAATTCAGTTAATAAGGAAGCTTACTCTGTATTAAGTTTTAAATTGTCCATAATAAAAGATGAGCTTTCTTTCCTGTTTTTGCACCATACAGATACTATGACAACTCCCAAATAGGCACCTTTGTCCTGTATAAGAGCAGCTTTTGGCCTTTCGAGGTTCACGTCCGTCAGTGGGAGTGCGGCAGCGTTGTGCATGCCGCCTCGTGTGTGTGTGGATTTGTGGCGAGGGATGCGGGAAATGTTATTGCTTTTGACATGTGCAATGGGGAAATGGGTGAAACCAAGCCTCAACTGACTGTGAAGAACAGAGACTTGAGTAAGAGCGGCATTCGGATCACAGAGTCCTACCAAGGACGCAAAGTCACTGTGAGTGAAAATGAGTACACAAGCTAAATAATTTCACAATTTAAGCTACCTGGTAAACTTCTTGCCTTTCTTGGTTTTAAAGTTATATTTTCTTTTGTCAATATTTGACTTTTTGCAGATGACCTTTTCTTCTGGAGCATTTGTTCGTGCTGATGTATCTGACTGGGGAATGAGTCTGACACTGAGAGCCCCCATTTCCGACTGGAGGCACACTGAGGGTCTGTGTGGGACCTATGATGGGCAATCAGAAAATGACTTCCACTTAGCAGGGGGTGCCAAACTGGAGGATCTACATGCTTTTATCTCCGAATGGAGGTCAGGCATTCATGTTCTAATTGCTGTAAGCAATAACAGCTTATAAGCTACGTAGTGCTCTAGCTATGCAGGAAGAAGAAATCCTCAATCTATATATACAGCTCCATATATCAAATGCTTTTCTAGAAGTTTTTTTTTTCTTAAATAGGCCTGTCCACTCATTTTCAGCCCATTTTTCACACATTGAAAGGCAATGTTTGACCATGAATATTGCCAAAACTATTAAAGAGACCCACTGTGGGATTGTATTTAGTAGTATTGGTTTAGGTTAGAGAATGTATGTTTGGATTATTTCACTTGGACTTCACGTCCCAAAGGATTAAATAAACTTGAAAACACTGCAGCCAGCAGGGACCACAATACTGAAATTGCCACTATGAACAATTTATTACGACCATGCAGAAAAACAGTTAGTAACATTTGTTACCTCTTTACTGACATTGTTTCCTTCTCTCTCAGGTTACCCCCAGGCAATAGCCTGTTTGACATTGTGCCATCCCATATTAGTACACTGAACTCCCGCAGGCACTGTACCTGCCAGGAAGAGATGCCCCGCTTCTCATCTCCCAGAGCCCCGTCTCAGCCAACTAGCTCATCCGACCCCAGCTGCTCTAATCATGGCAACATGCATTTCCCCAGTGTCGTCCCAACTCTGGACGTCACAGCCGAGTACATCACCTCTGTGGAACTACTCAGTGAAAATGAAAGAAAGCCACTTCCCTCGAGAGCCTCAAGAGTTTCAACCTCAGCCTATCAACAACCCAGAGGCAGGCGCAGTGCCCAACGTTTCATTTCTAACTCCCCACATCAAAGTCTCAGCCAGTCGGATCTGGAAGGCCTTACCTACTTTTTCCCAGAAGACCATGAACCTGCAGTTCAGCCAGAATCTCCCCTAACGTGGCCCACACCCTCTGGCCTCACTGAGCAGCAGGCCCAGGCCCAGTGCCGGCAGACTGTGGCAAACTCGAGCATAGTGATGGGTTGCAGGCACCTGCTGAAAGAATTATTTGTTAACCATGCCGTGACCATGTGTGTTACTGACCTACAGCTAAAGGACGAGCAGTCGTGGTTGAATGCGACTATACCGCTGCTAGAGAACGAGTGTGAGAGGAGGCTGCTGGAGGAGGGGGAGGGAGAAGAGAAGTACCAGGATGCTGTGGCCATCCTGAAGTGTCCAAATCTTTGCAACGGGAACGGCCAGTGCTCAAACTGGGGTTGTGTCTGCTTCCCAGGATTTAGCTCCTATGACTGCAGTGCGCTTTCTGGTAACATATATCCACATGAGACACTTACATATAGTAGACAGATCAGAGTCTTGTGATAATGCTGTACTCCCACAACACGATATTGTAAGGTATCCCTATGTTTATAGCATAGTTGTAATATAGTTATTAGTTACATACATTAATCTTCCATTGGATGTCCATGATGACAGACTTATGATCGTCAGACATGTGGTTTATGATTTGGACTGAACTCCCAAGGGTAACATTTCATGTTCATCTGCACTTTTTGTTAATGTTGTGAAGACCAGATCCCAGAGATCACTACGCTGCAGAAGGATGGTCTATGCGATGTCCGTCAGGGAAACTGCACCACCGTCAACATCCATGGTCAAGGCTTCAAGGACTCCTACGAGCTCAAGTGTGAGTTTGTTAAAGAAAAGGTAATTTTCCTGCTTCTCTTTTCCTTTTATTCCTTAGTTGATGTACATCTTGTTTTCTGTAGTACCACCTTACAAAATACCACAATATACTTTTTCTCTGTCTCGTCATTTAATTTATCCAGCGCCAAATCACAACAACAGTCACCTCAATGTGCTTTATATTGTAAGGTAGACCCTACAATAATACATACAGAGAAAAACAATCATATGACCCCCAATGAGCAAGCACACTTGCAACAGTGGGAAGGGAAAACTCCCTTTTAACAGGAAGAAACCTCCGGCAGAACTCAGGCTCAGGGAGGGGCGGCCATCTGCTGCGACCGGTTGGGGTGACAAAGGGAAGACAGGACAAAAGACATGCTGTGGAAGAGAGCTAGAGATTACAAGAAGTCAATCACAAATGCAAGCAGTAAAAACTCTTCTCTGAAAGAAGCCGCTTCTCTGAAAGCCTCTTTAGATTGCTTAACATTAGCAGAGGGCCACTAACTTCCAAAGTCCACTGAAACCATGAGATTGGTAGCTTTAGCATTGCTTTCTGATATTATTTTTCTTCTTCTTTCCTTTTGTTGATGGCTCTTACTGTTGGTTAGTTGTGGTTTGTTCCACACTAGAAATGGTTCTATATTTCCCTCCGTGATTGAATTAATCCTCCTCACTGTTGTTCAGAACTTTTAGATTTGTCATGCTCCCATAAATCCCACCAACCTGTAACTGAGTGATTAGGTTTCCATTTGACCAAAGACTAATCACAGAGATCTTTAACTGAATTAATAACATGAAGTCCAGAGATCCAGTTTGTTTCCCTGAGTCTAATCAGGAAGTGAGACACATTCATGTCCTTTGTATTAAACTGACATTAACAAGCTAACCATAGTGTGCATGGATGTAATCAATTTAATTTTACATACAGTAATAAGATGTATCAAGCTGTAAACACAACAATGGCACTGGAACAGTTGCTTGTTAACACATCCATATATGTAGTGCAAGTCCAATAATCCATCACCTCTTGGCATCTTACCATAAGTTTAAAAGATCTGATATTTGTCTTTAAATGTGCTGGTGAATATTGCCGGATCAATAAAAAGTGGCAAAGCTGCACATTTTGATGACTGTAAGAATGCGAATTACAGCCAGATGTTGCAGAATTCGGCTGACCTCTATCAGTAGATTTTTTTAATATATATTTATACCAAGTTAATGTTGTTTTCATCTTTTTATCCATACATCTGTTTTTTTTCTACATTACCATACTACCTTACACATCCTACCATGTTCTACCTTAATTCTTCTTCCCCTGTTTGTCTCATTTTTAGTTTGTGGATGGGGAGTGGGTTCTGGACGAGCCTCTGTTTGTGTTGGCCACCTTTCTGAATGACACAGCTTTGGAGTGCCAGCTCCCCCTGGAGGACAGCTGGGTTTCTGCAGGTGTGGACTTGGAAACGGTGACAAACAGACCACTGGCCCGCTGGCAAATTAAAGTAAGTCATGTTTCCAGGCATTTTATAAAGAGCACACTGTGAAATTATACATTTCATTAGGTCCTGTCTACACATTTCAAACTCATCTTCTGCCTCTCTTACAGCATTTGTTTATCATTTTCTCTCATGCTCCTGTCCGCTTCTCAAAACTAATGATAAATATGAAACTATATGCTTATTTTCTGACATATATAACAATCTAACAATGCATCAGTAGCAAATTTGCAGTAGGATGTTTAAATGGCATGGATGCAGTAATAGAAAGCGTGCACTGAGTGCAGCTGGAGGTTTTTCTCCAATTTTTGTTTGGCTTAGAAAGGAAAATGAACCCAGTGGAATAAAAAAAATAGTTGAGTTACACAACTGACAAATATGTTTCCACAGTTACGTTTAGTGAAAATGTATTACAGAGTACTTTAGCATTTACACTACAATGAGATCACAGAAGACGTTATTCTTAGTCTAAACTGGAAATATTTATTTTTCCATTCAGACTACCAAAAGCCTTTTTTTCCAGGGAGCTCATCGTATCATTCAGACCGCTGTTTGTCTGCATTTCCACTGCAGTGAAGATCTACTAAGATTAGACCAATTAGTCCACTGACTCATCTGTTTGTACTCACTTTTCTGTTCTTTGTGTCAGGGTGACCGGTGCAAAGACAAATACACACCCACACACACATTCTCACAGTACTCGTAGGAGACACGGTGAAAGCCAGTTCTTTTGGCTGCAAAACGTGACAATGCAGTGCATACCTGCAGGAATGTACGGGTGCATTTGTTAGTGCTTTCAAATGTAATGGCTTTGATTGGAAACAACATTTTTTTTTAGTGTCTTTATTTCTTAGATTCACCACTTTGTGTTTTCGCTGAGACATCTTCCTCTTTTTATACATTTTCTAGCTTGACCATCACCACAGACTCACTCTGTTTGTGTCTTGTTTGCTCTCTGTTTTTTTTTCTTAAATCTTTTTTCTGTTTGGTCCGCTCTTCTTCGTCTGGCTTCTGCTAGGTTTTTAAACTGGCACATGTTGGGATTGTCTTCTCTGAGTTTAAACAAACACTGTCAAGTCCAAACATGATATTTTTAGGATCACTCAGAAGTACCAAACTCAGGAGAGGCCAGCTTTATCCCCTGATAGAATTCCCAGATCTGTGGTTTTCCCATGGTGAGAACTATGGGAAAATTCAGAGGAAAATGGCCTTTTGACTAAATAACCCAGTGTTTGTGATGACCGTTCACCTTTTTCAGCCTGTTTAACGCCTTTTCCCAGTGAGTCTCAGTAATCAAGCTTCTGCTGATGACAGGTTTCCAATGACGGTTACAGCTACAGCAATGCAAAGATACTAACTCTTTACGATGGAGCCTGCCAGATGTGCAGCCTCAGGACTGAAGTTGTCTGTACCCTGAGGGTGAGATATCTCAAATTATTTTTATAATTTACTTTATAGTTGGACAAGGAGTGAAATAGGCTTCTTTATATGTTAACTGTGAAACTTCTAATTGAACAAATTCTTTCTAGCAAAGCTCAAGAACAGATCCAGGTGTAGCATGGCCTACAGAGTCTGCCTGGTATGCAAGAAATTGTGGACTATAGATGACGTGCACATGCTTGCGGCTTTTATGATGTGTACATAAAATAAACTATTAAGCAGCCGCTTATAGAATAAGCATTATTTAAACCACTGCAAGTATTTAAAGGTATTAACATGAACAATTAAAACTGCTCTACTTAATTTTTAAGCTCCCCCCCCCCCCGTTTTTCTTTCTTATTTTTAAACTGAACACTTTATAGGCTCAATAATTCAGCACTAAACAAAAACAGCCGGGAAACACATCAGCTAGTCTGCTGACGGAAACCTTTAGAGGCAACAGCTAACTTATAGGGCTTCTGTGTTGCCAGAATCAATATCAGCTTTAAGATAGCACATCACAGATTGAAGACTTCCTGCTCTGTGCAGCAGCCATTGTTTACAAATGCAATAATTTTTTAATTTAAAAGGTAACATTTCATCACTTGATAGGCAATAGCTTTGCAGTTGTATTTCATCTAATGCAGTCCCTGCTTTGCTCTCCACACAGGCTCTTTACCTGCATGGACACAAAGTTAGTGTACGCGTGATTGGCCAACAGACCTCAGATTCTGCACATGCATGTGAGGAAATCTGTTAATAGAGATTTAAGGAAACTTAATTATCACGTGTTGTTAGAGGCAGATCTTTTGTACACATGGGTTTCGTATTGCTAAAACCAAAGCCTTTTTTTTCAATATTAGTTAGTTGCTCACATAATTTTACAGTTATTTACATAATTTTTAGTTATTTTAAATGTCTTTGAAGCAATTTTTCTATCTACATGATCAACATCTCAAAAAAACTTCACTAGTGTAATTTCATATCTATTTTAAAATGTGCAGAAATCCAAAAAACATTTTTTCTATACATTAGAAATTAGAAATTAGAATCCCTCTCTCCAACAAGCCAACGAACAGGTGCTCTAAACAGGTGCAAAAAAGGGAAAACCCACCAGCTGGTAACATGTAGGGAGGATTTTCTTCTGCAATCTGCACCTATAACTGCAGATTTCTCATCTATTCATTTATTTCCTGTGGCTGTTGTGCACTCTGTAGTACCCCGGGGCTCCCAAACATTTGCTTATGCCTGCAGCCGCTCCTGCCAACAACCATTACATTCAAACTTTCAGCCTTATGTGAATGTGGGTGTGAAGCAGAAAGATGCTGAAATCAAGCATCCAAGCCCTGGAGAGGAAATTTAACTGCTGCTGTGCTTTGATATTACTTATACAACTACAATACACTAATAAAACACTAATTTGAAACTTCAGCCAATAAAATATCTCTAATTAGATATTTGGAAAAATACCATTTAGAAAAGCAGACTTGAAGTCCAGACAATACCTTTGTTAACACAGTAACACAGACAATGAAGGACAGAAAGTTTGCTCATCTTTAAATGAAACAACAAATCGATATAAAAGACGAGTCCTTCTCCTGCTATGGTTTAGCAAAGGTATAAATAATTTTAAGGTGGGTACACAGTTATAGATCCTTTGGCAGCTTTCTCTATCCTTCAGAATTGTCAGAATTGAGTCATCATGGGTTGATGTCCAGGTCACAGGCAATAAGACAGAAGATAGGAAAAACCCTTTGTGTCTCTCTCTCCTTCTCTTGATTTTCCTGTTTTGTGATTTCTGCTCCACCCTCATTATGTTCACCTGATCAGTTGTTTTTACCTGTGCTCAATCATGGCTGTGTATATATGGTCCTGTCTACTGTTACCAGCCTACGTGTTCTCTCTCATTTGACCTTGTTTTTTAATTTTTAATTTCCCATCCTTTTATTTCTGTTTTAATTTGGTGTTTGTTGTTTGTCTGATCCTGCATTTTGTTTTAGTCCCTTAAGCTTCCCTTTGTTGTTCAGGCTGTTTTGTCATTAATTCATTAATTATCTATTATTTCATTTTTAGAAATTCTAATAATAATGAAGAAGAGAATGAAGACAAGTCAGTGTGTTTTTGGAAATGTTGTAAAAGCTTAATTTTAACTGACATGGAATAGATGTGTTTTCCAGTGGGTACATCATCAAATACATGCTGTTCATGATCTGATAGTGATGTAAAACACCAAATATGCTGATTAGAAGCCACTGTTTCATTTACAAAAAGGCCTTTAATTAAGAGACCTTCAGTCTTTTGTGCGACTATGTAAAGTTACTCTTGTCACAGGCTTGGGCAGACACAATTAGGGCTTGACAAACAATTGCAAATAAGACAGGACGCAGAGATGGATAATGTCAGAAACACAGTACACTAAACAAAAAGAAAAAACTCTGAACCTAAATCTGACACCACGGGTGTTTTGGACATGCACACACATTCCTCACTACCAGTAGTTTTGGATAAGGGTCTTCTAAACAACATGTTGTGTGTTATGAAAGGCATTTTTAATGTAAATAATATATGTTTGTTGCTTTCCAGGAGAAAACCTGTAACATTGATGGCCTGTGTTACAATGAGGGGGAGTCCCTTCCCAGCAGCCCTTGCCTCGCATGCCGTCCAGACTCATCCAAACACACCTGGTCCATTGCAGAGAGTATCTGCTTTTCTTTCTTACTTTTTTTTCAATTTGTTCACATTCTATAAATTATCAGTGTCTACTCTGATGGTGAGGTACAGTAACACAGTGTTAGACTGAAACTCCTCATAAGAGCTGAGGTTGGATACTCTTCACTGAGTTTTGTAGCTGGTTGTCACTTGGGGCAGTTTTGATCCTTCATCAGCAGATTGGATCCACTGAAGTTGCTTCTGTCCCCCAGCACTGATACAAGGACAGCTTACCTCACTGTTACGCTTTGAGACCAACTTCACTTCTTCAGCTTAAAGTAGGTCAGACGCAGCTGAGCAGCTCAGCTCCACTCAAACAAACTGACAAAATAACCAAACAGGAGTCAATGTGTTGATTATTCATTACGCTGATTCCACCAATTCATCAATCATTTATCTGTGAACACAATGAAACAAGAACATAAAACAGATTTTTTAAAATCTTTTTTTAAAAGATTTTTTTAAATAGTTAATATGTTCTATCAACGGTAACTAGTTCATCATTATATATGAATTTTAACTTTATGTCTAAATCTAAATCTCGTTGTGCCCAAACACAAACACAGAGAGACTTTGAGAGATTTGTCTGAATGAAAATTTGGTCTGACATAAGCTAAAGCTGCCCACTCATGCAGATAAATGGTGTAAATGGTGCACAAAATGCCCTCTTTATAAAGGCTACTTCCTTTTTCACAGGCATGTTTGATTTGCTGGGTTTTTACCCCAGATGCCCTTCCTGGACTTGTGTCTCCTCTTGTAATCAAGCTGGAGATCTTGTAATGGTTACAAAAAGGTTTGATCAAAAAGTTCTAATCTGCTTTGAATTTGGCCAATTTTCCATTCAAGGTAACCTTCGGGGTCATGTACAGAAAACTTCCGTGTTCGACTGTGATTCCACCGTGGACCTCAAACTTGCACAAAAAATAAACATCAACTTCTATTTAACAGTGTCCTCATGTTGAATGAAGAGTCATAGCTGCTGATTAGAGCTGTTGTCAAAAATCCACAGTTTCCAAATCCAGCAGCAGTGATGTGGACCTGTTATCAAAACATATTATAAACATAAAACATTTTTATGTTTATATTATATGGAAAAATATGTATTTCCCAAAATGTTTTCCCATAAAAACGTCTAAACTCTGGCACGCAGAAATGCTGTAATATGACGTATCTATTGGTCTGGCATCATCAAACCAAACTGTCTTTCCAAATTAGTTATGAATTTTATGAATTTTACCTGCACGTTTTTTTTATCCTTCCAGCTACACACCACCTTTTCACACCCACCTTTCACCCACTCTGAACCAGTCACACGTAGGTTTATTTAGTATCTTATTTCGACTCCCTTCGTTTCTATTTTCCCTCAGACAATGAACCTCCTCTGCTCCAGTCGCTGACTTTGCCTCTGCAGTCATTTGAGGGGGAGAATTTCATTTACCAGCTAAATGCTCGAGACCCCGAGGGCTCCACGGTTCTTTTCACCCTGCTATCAGGCCCTGAAGGGGCATCTCTGTCTCCAGCTGGTCTGCTGATGTGGAAGGCCACAGCTGAACCCACCAACAGACACACTTTCCAATTCACTGTGACCGACGACTGTAACGCTGAGACCAGAGCCTCTGTAGAGGTAAGACTCGGCTTATTAATGTAAATGTAGTGTTGCTGGTGAGTACAGATCTACATGCACGTCATGCAAAAGAATTATTCATTTAATAATTTAAATTAAATATTCAGTTAAATTTCATTTAAAGCTGGTTTAGCTCTATAACTGAGCGTAGATTTGATGCCAATGCTTAAATTCGTCCTTTATGAATTTCAAACAGAAACATTCTGATCTGTAGTCCAGTTTCAAATAACACAAAGTTGTGGTGTTGATCATATCATCTTGCATTTGGTTTTTCACTTGCTTTTTTACAGAAGACGTGCCATTAAGCCATGACAGTAAGCAAGTACAAGCAACATTTAGTCTTTATCGCCTGTGTTTTTTCTGCTATAAGATGTTAAAATTTTGGAAGTTATTGTGGTGTTATTGCTGCCTTCTCCCACTAGAGGGAGATACTGGTATACAGTATGTAGTTTGGGGCCTGAGGTTTCTCTGTAAGGTGTCATTGCAGTACACACTCGGCAAGTGTTTCCACCAAAAAACTGCACAAAGTTGTCAGACTAAATCATTTTTTTTCCTTTTTTAATATGATGTTGCACAATTCAGCGTACACAGAATAACTGCTCACAGATGCAAAAATATATCACTGTGGTTTTGATTTATCAATATCACGAAAATGCTCTAAAGCTATAATCTTTGGATAGAGCGTTTTCCATTCTCGGGACACGTTGTATCATTGCTCTTAGCAGTATACGAGTAAAATACCCCTCATGTGTCAAGCCATGTGTTCTGTACTACAGTCACAGGAATCATCAAATAAACATTTGGGATCCATGGTCAGGAAGGTTAAGCCTCCTAATCTAATAAAGCATCTTTTCAAGCATCCTTGAAAAGCAGGTGGTCCACAAATAGGACAAGCCTTCAATAATGTGCTGGAGTAGAAAAAATATACACACGGCTTTATGCATATAACTGTTAATCATGCAAAGTTAATTGTTAGTTAACTTTTGCTACACGTTTTGATTATACTGACTGGACCCTGAGTGTCTCTGTACACTCTGAGTTTTTGTTTTCTGATTTCTGTAACTACATTCATGTGTCTTGTTCAGTGTGTCTAAGATCATAAACCTGTGTGACTTAAGTTCAGATGTCTAAATGACAAGAAACCTTTTCCTCTCTAGGTGTTTGTGCGCTCCTGTGAATGCCTGAATGCTGCTTCATGTGTCGCCAGTGTCAACCTCCCTGCCGGCAGTGGGGAATATGTGTGTGTGTGTCCTGATGGATTTACAGGGAGGAGGTGTGAGGTGGACATAGACAACTGTAAACCAAATCCCTGCAGATTGGGTTTCTGTATAGATGGGCTCAACTCCTTCTCCTGTGTATGCCCACCTGGAATGACAGGTCAGCTGTTTCCTTTAACTACACGGAGGATTAATCTTTTGAATATTATTTTACCTGTGGTCCTTACGGCACTAACTGTACTGTAATTCCTGCATAATTATGACGCCTTTGTATTGCATTCCACTCATTCAGTCCAGTACTGAGAAATGTTGTAACATGACTGCGAGACACTCCTTTGGGTGTAACTGCGTAACTAAATAGATGGTTTACAGTTCTGAGTGCTCACAATAAAACTCTATCTGTCCTGAAATACTATAAACTGAATGCAGATACTTGAGTTTTGTGCTGACTTTCTTTTGAGAACCTCCTTTAAAGATAGAGCCATATTTTGGTTACAGCTTTGACTTTGTGTTTATACTTGAGTGACTTATTACATTCAAATAAATGCTTTAAATTAGTCACTGGAGCTCAGGTTTAGTCACATCGTGAGCTTACTGTGTTCGAGATGGAGGCCCACATGTAAGCTGTATACACATATAAACAGTGGAAAATATTGAAGCTGAGGACTTTGTTGGAAGCTGGCGGGTTAAAGACTTTTTAATGTGTGATTTGTGTTGTCAGATGCAGTTCAATCTGTGTAAAATTCTTAAATGCCTGCAAGAGAGAAACAAGTTTTCATCAGAAAAAACTTGGAACAGCTTTATTTATGATAAAAAATGATCCCAAATGAAGCACCAAACCAAACGATGCAAACAATTTACAAATTTGCCGTATAATTACTCTCCTGTTTTCCTCTTCTTAGCAAATTTATGATTTTAAATATTTGTTTATTTATTGAAATTGATTCCGTGTTTCCTCATAAGGTCTGCTGTTTCATGTGTTGTCAGGGCGTACATGCAGAGAGGATATAGACGAGTGTGTCTCACAGCCTTGTTTCCCTGGGGTGGGCTGTAACAACACGGTAGGCTCTTTTTTTTGTGGATCGTGCCCACAAGGATACAGCGGTGATGGGAAAAACTGCATGAGTAAGTCTACATTTTATTTGTATAGTTATGTGTAGTTCTGCCTTAGAGAACATTTATACATTCTATTTGTTTTGAAGGAGAGTCTGTGGTTGAAGCGGTGGTGACACCAGTGAGGATACCACAGGTTTCGTTGAGGTCCAAACCGTCGCCATGCTCCAGAGGGCCGTGTTACCCAGGAGTGCAGTGTTTCGAGAGCATCCATGTTTCAGCAGGCTTCGTCTGTGGACCCTGCCCTGCTGGTCTGCAAGGAAATGGCCAGAAATGTACATCAGCAGGTGAGAGTGGAGCAATTTATGCACCTTTGGCTTTGTGCACCTTGTAAACGAATGAAATAAGCTGGGTATATGTGTATATTTTGCCTCCATTTCTTCATCTGATTTTGTTTACAAAATTGTTTAAATGCTTGTCTGTGAAAGTAAGACAAGTCTAAAGTTTTTCTGGCTATTATCCAGCAATATATAAGTGGAATGTTTTGAATAATGTTGACAATAAAGCCTGTATTTCTATGACTTTGTAAGTCATGTCCTCTAACAGCTCAGGGGACAGTCACCAGTGGAGCAGACAGTTATTTTCACGTCACCAGATCAAATTCCACTTCCTCCTCAAACAGACGACCTCCTGACAGGAGAACGAGACCAGAAGCAACAAATATCAGGAGACTTTCTCCTGCTGACAGAAAAAGCACAGCGACTTCACAGGATCAAACCACAGTCAGAACATTTGCTCCCACTGTCCACAGGGGTCAGCCCAGTGGGGTGGATTTGACCCCTGACCTCTCCACGGGGATCAGATGGGGGTCAGCAGCTCCCCACGTGACCTGTGCTGACTCTCCCTGCTTCCCGGGTGTCTCTTGTGAGCCCAAAGTATCTGGGTCCTTCAGTTGTGGCCGCTGCCCATACGGTTACACCGGAGATGGAGTCACATGTAAAGGTAAAGTGGTCTTATACTTCTACTTTTCATGACTGAATAAATTAAACTGACAACAAAAGTGCTAAAGAAATGATTTTGATAACAATGTTGATTGATTTTCCTTTGGCTCTGGTGAAAAAGCTCTTGCAACTTTGGCTCTTGCAAAAAAAAACTTTTGCAAGGGGCATACATTTTTCAGTAAAGGTGAAAAAGTGATATTTTGTACCACAAAGTGCTTCAGTATTTAATGTTATCGCACAATTGTACCTTATAGTCATGGTGGATTTTGGTTAGCTCTGCGTGGTCTTGGTCTGAAATGATGAAATGAATCCTCAATTGGGCAACTTTTTGAGTACTGAAACATACTCATAAATGTACTTTGTTTTCAGCTGTTTGCAGGTATCCGTGTGGGCAGAACATGGAGTGCACTCTACCAAACACTTGTACCTGCAAAGACGGCTACACTGGATACAGCTGCCACATAGGTGAGAAACAGAGCGCGAGCTAATGAAATCACACTCGCCTCTGGATTTGGCTCTTATATCTCAGGGTCTAGTTGTGTTTTTTAAAGCTGACAGTTTCCTTTCATCCCAGCCATTTGCCGGCCTGACTGTAAAAACCGGGGGAAGTGTGTGAAACCAAATGTGTGCAAATGTCCTGCAGGCTACGGAGGGCCCACCTGTGAGGAAGGTAACCTGGAGTCATAGTCAAACCAGTCAAAACTGCCGACTGGTTTGCATTGCTTACATACTTGAATTGCTCGCAGAACACTGAGGAGTGTCACTGTTTGTGTTCAGCGAGCTGTGAGCCGCCCTGTCAGCATGGAGGTACCTGCCTGGCTAGAAACCTCTGTACCTGCTCCTACGGCTACGTGGGACCACGATGTGAAATCAGTGAGATGTGACTTAAGTGTTTTTGCATCGTTTTTACATTTTACATAAACCTCCACAATGCATCGATCAGTACCCCTTTTGTTTAAGTGGGTCGGTTTAATCTAGGATTGCACTACATGATTTATGTCTGTCAGTGGTGTGTAACAGGCACTGTGAAAATGGAGGCGTGTGCGTTTCTCCCGATGTCTGCAAATGCCAACCTGGCTGGTACGGACCGACGTGCAACTCAGGCAAGAAACACGACCTGTAGCTAAGCATGCATTCAGACTGCAGCTTCCTTCTGTTAGAGTGTTTAATTCTGACAGCATAATTAAGTGGCACAAAACTCAATCTGACTTGCACATAAGTACTCAAAATATATCAGTACTGCAGGAACCTTTTCTCTTATTTATACTGTAAATCTAAAAGTACATATGTTGGCTCTTAATAAAGCTTTTTGTACCTTACGTCACCTGCAGCTCTCTGTAAACCCGTCTGTCTGAATGGAGGAACCTGTGTTAAGCCTAACGTATGTGCCTGTCCCAGTGGTTTCTTTGGCTCCCAGTGTCAAATTGGTAAGCTTGTGATGAATACATACAATGATTAATACAATGAGGAATTATAGTCAAATATTTCCAGCAATTTGTACAGACTGACTTTCATTTTTATTAAAACTAGCAAAAGCCTGAGGCTGCTTTCTGTTTGAAACAGCAAAACTCACTGGCATACATTTATTAAACTGCAGAAATCTCTGTAGGTTTGTCTCTCTTCTCTGCACATTGCAAGTAATGTTAATGGCATCTACTAGTAACTTGCAGACAGGAGTGAGAACTGTGCAGAGTGTGAGATCATTTAAGTCAATGATTAGCATATTTTTGCTAATATTTCAAACAGCGGCATACATATTTTACACATTTAGGACACCCACTGGCAAAATGCTGCCCCATGGTAGAAAGTAACTGGGGTTGCAATCTCTGTGAACAGGCTGTGCCCTAGTTACAAACATATTCAGCTTACTGAGGTTTCAAATAGTTTCTTGACTCTGTTTATCTTTCATAATAGCTAACATCTGTTGAGAATGCCTGAAAGAAGTGAAGTGATGCTTTTTCAACAAAACACACCTAAATGTTGCATTTCCTCTCTTTTAAGTCATATCAATGTTGCTATAAAATCCAATCTCTAAGCTTCAGTCTGATTGAAATGTGCATTTTCTGGGTTCCTCACAGTTTAATATTGCTGTCTTTTAGCTGTTTGCAATCCTCCTTGCAAGAATGGAGGTCAATGTATGAGAAACAACGTGTGCTCCTGCCCTGAAGGCTACACAGGAAAAAGGTGTCAAAAGAGTAAGTGATATCACAGCCTAAATAGTTGAAGTACTGTTCAAAGTAACAGCTCACAATTTAAACATTTGGGTTTTAATTTGTTCCAGGTGTGTGTGAGCCTATGTGCATGAACAGAGGCAAGTGTGTGGGACCCAACACCTGCTCCTGTGCTTCTGGATGGAGAGGGAAGAGGTGTAACATACGTGAGTGATGCATGGATGTCTTGATACACATAAAATACACAACAAATAAAAAATTACCAGCTATAGCTCCAAAAAACATGTAATTCAATCAGCTTCATTTCTTATACTTTGGTTTAGGTTTAGGTGGGGTTGGGTAATAGCACTCACAAGAACTAACAAGAAGTCATACACAGTAGTTGTTGTAAGAAATTCTCTAAAAAGTTTACATATTGTCTCCTAATAACAGTGCACAATTTATATTTTAATATTCATATGAATATGCATATGCATGACTTTTATTCATGCAAATCTTTTAAATCATCTTGCCCTCAAGACGGCATCCACTTTTAACAAGAACTACATAAAATGAAGGAAGATGAGATACTTAAAAACCAAAAGGTGTTAGCTTTTCTGCCCTGAATTCAGGCTTCCAGGCAAACATTATTTCTTTATTTATTTATTTTTTGGTTCTTAAAAATTATTTTAGTGGCTAGAAAGTCCTATTTTTTCGTTTTAATGTAGCACAGCTAAATGGTAAATGGTCTGTATTTGTATAGCGCTTTACTTGGTCCTAAGGACCCCAAAGCGCTTTACACTATACACAATCATCCACCCATTCACACACACATTCACACACTGGTGATGGCAAGCTACAGTGTAACCACAGCCGCCCTGGGGCGCACTGACAGAGGCGAGGCTAGATCTTTTCTGGCTGACCTGCAAATGCCTAATCTCAGCACTTTGGGTTTTAACCTTTTACCTATCTGTTCAGTCCAGTCGGGCTTCTGAGATAAAACCTTTTAGAAGCTGCTTTGGTGTTCATGCCTCCCTCACTGTTCTTATTTTAGCTGTGTGTCTACAAAAGTGTAAAAATGGTGGCGAGTGTGTAGGACCAAATACCTGCCACTGCCCCGCTGGCTGGGAAGGCCTTCAGTGTCAAACAGGTGAGTCTGTTCCTCAGATGTAATAATATCACTAACAGCTTCAGTAACAGCTCAATTTTTTCTTAGGTAAAATCTGGCAAAGGGTACATACCAAATACTTTAACTAGGACTACTTTATAACCAATTTTCCTGAACTATTGCTGAACCAAATTAAACTGTTCCTCTGCCAAAAGGAGAACTGCTGTCTCCTTAACTCTCAGGACAAATACACAAAAACTACTGTACCACATTACAGGATACTTCTTGGAGAGATGAACTCAAGCAAAGGAAAAACAGACATTTTCATGCAGATTGAAATTCATCCATCCATCCATCCATTTCGTTCCACTTATCACATTCAGGGTCGTGGGCAGGTTAGAGCCTAATCCCAGCTGTCACAGGGCAAGAGGCAGTCTGGCCTGGAGAGTTTGCAGACTGAGATCACTTTGTTTAAAATAATGAAGTAGAAGACATGATCGCTGGTTTTCCTTCAAGTTCTTTTTTGCAGATAATTGTTTTGATCATGTGTTTCAAGTGTTTCCAAATGACAATCAAACAGACAGCCTGAACTATAATAAAAGACTCTTTTCTGATTGTAGAGTTTAACAGGAATTGACCATGAAAAGAAAAACAATAATAGATCAAATGTTTTAATTGTGACTTTCTCTCCAGCGGTGTGTAAACAGCGGTGTCTGAACGGAGGCAGGTGTGTGCTGCCTGACTACTGCCACTGTCGGAAAGGTTACAACGGACTGACTTGTGCAATAAAGGTGAGAAATGGGGTCATGGTTAACATATCCCGGTGGGAAAAGTCATAAAGAACACTGATAACTCCAGGATTTATAGATTTATAAGATTTACAATAGAGTCATAGAACAAAGCTTCATTAGATGAATATTGTTGGTCTAGATGACTGAAATGTTTAGTTCTGTTTAATATTTCAGGCTATTAAAAAATAAATCAAAAAATATATAGTGTCTTTAAGAGAAATGTGATATTAATGACTAGAGCTGGGCGATAGAACGATAACGATATGTATCGCGATATAACTTTTACTCGATAGAGAAATTAAGCTATCGCGATAGACCTCGCCGCTCTTGTTCTCTTAAAAAAAAAAAAAAAAAAAAAAAAGGTCAGCCAATCCAAATTCAGTAGCGCAGAGCCGAACCAATCACAGCCGCAGCGTCACGTCGCGTGACTTGTTACGTACAGCACAAGTGCCAAGCCGCACGTGTGTTTGTTTGGGAAGCAGCCAGCGGGTAATGGAGCCAGCGCATAATGGAGGAAATGAGTGTGCCGACTAGAAAAATCAACCGAGCGTGACCGAAGAGAAAACAGATGATGGTTCCAACGCCGGAGAGATTGTCGAACGGAAGAGCCATAGAAGTTCCGTAGTTTGAAGGTATTTCGGCTATTTCAAGTCTGACAAAAAACAGAGTAGCGTTCACTGTAAATTGTGCCGAAAGCAAGTCTGGAAATACAATAAACTGGTGCATGCGTCACACTGTGCGCCACGTTATTGTTTGGGTGAAATGAATTTCTACAATACTGTTAATTGTACTCTCTGCAGTGTTTAAATGCTTACATATACACACAGTTACTGTCCCTCCACACATACGACTCGGTTCTGCTTCTATACCCCAGCTTTGTTTACTTTTTCCCACCGAGGCTTCTAGACTTCTGATTGGCCAACATTTCTGCACGGTTAGGAATCTAGCGCCACCTGCTGCTTTGGCATGTTCATAGCAGCGTTTTCCTTCATTTCTGCCTTTATGTGTGGACGGGATTATTTTTTAAAACGAAAACGGAAAATCTCAGTTTTCAAAAATACCCGTGTACGTGTGGACGTAGCCTCAGTCTCTGACTGGAAGCGCTAATTCGTCATTCGGCTTTTGTCAGACTAAAGTAACTGTTAAAACTGTTTGAAAAGCTCAGCTATACAACAAGGAGAGATTGAGAATTTCCTTTTAGTTCTCAGTTTATTTGATATTGACAAAAGTTAGTCAGTTTTGTCTGTTCTTCTGTAAAACAAACTAAGATTTATTTTTAGAATTAATATTTTGTTTCTAAGTGGAATTGACAATTTAGTCTGTTTCATTTGTTCTATTTTGAAACTTAAACGCTTTAGCGGCTGCCTTTTGTGTAGTTTGCAATATTTGCCTTTATTTATCTGAAAAAGTCTCATGTTCCTTAAGTACATCTACCCTGTTGAACTTATTATGGGAAATAAATATTTAAAAACAAGCTGCTGATTATTTCACATTTTACTTGTGAGCAACGGCACATTTAAATCTTACAAATATAGTTATTTGGCTTATATCGTGATAGATATCGTTATCGCCTGAAATGAAAAAAACATATCGTGATATGAAAAAATCTCATATCGCCCAGCTCTATTAATGACACACCAAAAAACTATTAGGCACCTTTTGTGCATCTCAAAAAATGGACAACTCAGTATTTATTTTTTTGATTTTTTTTATCTTCTGTTCCTTTTTTTTTTTTTTTTTTTTAAATCTGTTTAATTCTTTCTGACTGCTGATAACCACTATTCAATTCAGTCTTTTTCTACTAATGTTAAGATATATTTTTAAAAAGTCAGATCAAATATACATCAGAAAAACCTTGAATTTAACACACTGCTTTTATTTTATAACCTCTTATTACTTTTGAAAAATTTAAAAAAAAATTTAATCATATGTATTTTATGGTTATTTCAAATTTACTTTTTAACTGCAAATAGCCCCATGGAGCACATGCAGTACTTTCTTGGCCCACTAGGGGGCTGCAGGCTACATTTTGGGACATTGCATCAAATAAAATGGCACCAAACAAATGAAAAAAATTTTTTTGTACTTCACAGGCATCACAGGCATGATGGCAAACAAATCGGGAATGTACTAAAGAAGCCACAAAGAACAAAGAAAGCACCATAACCTGTGGTGTGTATGAGTGAGACTTTGGATACTGGCATGTGCTGTAATGTGTGGCTGTGTGCACATTAGAACTGTAACAGAGCGATTTGATATATGCACTTGTCTTTTCCTGTCTGTGTAGATCACTACCTCAAGGCTCAAAGTAACACCCATCTGTTAAATGTATTAACAGTGTATTTTATGCAGGCCTGTGTGCCGTACACAGTAGTTGGTTAAGAAAAATAACGTGGTGGAGGTTATTGCCATCACACATTTTAGATTTGCACTGTTTCTTTCTATCTTATGAGGGGGAAAAAACAGCTTGAGCCTGCTTCTTGAGTAAGCATAATGAAGGCTTTGATATGAATATGTTGCATATTAACAAAAGTTGCATTTGTTTTGTTTTCTTTATTTGCTGTCATTAATATATTGCCCGATCAGGCCTGTTTGAGTTTGTTATACATTTATTGGCAAATATGGATGAAAGCAACGCTGGTGTTGAGGTTGTATATAGGGCTTGTTTTCTACGCTCTCTGTACTATATATTAAGCCCTATATTTTGTTCCACATTACACGGTGGTACTATAATAAAAACAATGTCTATTTTTTCTTCATTTAATGACAAATTACAGTATATTGTGTGTTTATACAACATAAAACACATTCAATATTTAAAAATAAAATAAAAACAAACTAAAACGGTACACTTTATATAAAAAGAGGGATGAACGTTTTGTCTGAAATGTGAAACCACTGCTGATGTACCTTAAACCAGCCTCATTTCTAATGAACAGCAGGGGCCAACTGGTTGCAAAAGTTAAAGTAAAATTGTTTTTATATATAGCACTTTCAAGATAAACATTACAAAGTGCTTCACAACAAAACACTAGAAATAAAGACATAAATGATACCCAAAGGGAAGTTTGAAAAGATGACTTCTTAGCTGCTTTTTAAAAGAGATCACTGAGACCACAAATCCCACGGTCTGACTGTGTATAAGTCTATAAAAAGATTTATTGCCTACAGCATGATGTCAAATTTGCAAGTTATATTCACATTTACAGTAAAATAGGTGAGAAAGAGGGTACGTTTTATGGTGTTTCCAGCCTGTTTCTAAAACTCCCAAGATGGGTCTTCACTAACTTTAAGGGTGACATCATAGTGGCTACATCCATCTTTTCCACACAGTTGCTGTAAAACTAACTACGTCCCAGTATAAAAACATAATCACCCCCACAACATTGTTTGATCCTTGGGTGCACTAGTGGGACTTTTTCCTCTCCTCGCAGCGAGGTCCAGAGAAAGGAGGTCGACAGCGACATTTGTTGGGAGAAACGCACTTCCCTCCGTGCAAGCAGGGCTGACTGCATACAGCTACGGACAAAAGAAAACAAAAGCACAGGTACTATTTGTAAAACCAGGGGAATGGGAAATGAGTGAAGAGCTTGTAAATTCTAGCATCATAAACTCCAGCAGCTGGTCTCAAAGGTGTGAAGTGTTGTGACATCTGGAAATACACTAAGCTGAAAAGCAAATCCAAGGTGCAAAGAGAAAAATCGGGTATGTAAAATGCACTGGTGTGAGAATGGTGCAATGTAGTCAAGAGAGCAGAAAGTACCGGAACTGGATGAAATGAAAAAGACTTTATCATAAGGAATAAATGCTCCCAGTGAAGGGCCAGCATCAGAATTGGGGTCATAACACGACTCCGTACATCTGAGACTCCTCGATTATTTAACCCAGTCTCATCACAGCAAAACGTTATCGGTCTTTGGGAACAGTGTACTCACCCATATGGCAGGCACCACCCAACCATCCCTCCGTGCAGCTGCAGATTCCTGGAGCCACACACAGCCCTCCATTCCTGCAGCCCTGGGGACAAATTGCTGCATGGGAAACAAACCATAGAGGGGTTTGCTCAGCGTGGAACAGAAATATGAAAAAGAAAAACTTACAATAAAAGTTTGTGCTTTGTGAACACATGTGAACATATTTTTATTTAATTCAGGCAAAAGTCAAATGTGAAAATTTGACATTGGTCAGACCATACAGTGGCAGTAGCGGCTGTAATGTACCATTGGTACATGCACGTGACGTTTTTCAGGCATTTTCAGCCTTTATTGGACGGTGACAGTAAAGAGTGGACAGGCAGAGATCAGGCCTTCACTATTATTATCTACAAACCCCACCGAGCTTTGCAGGTCCCTGCAGCACTTCAGCATATGGTTCACTTGCTCAAGCATCATCCTGGCCTTTATGATTCCTGCTTAACTACATATGTAACTATCCTATGACATTATGTTTAGCAAGTGATTGGTCTGTTGTGTTGGTTGCTAAGTTAATTGTGGTTTTATGTTGATGGTGTACTTGTAAAATTAGTGCCATGCATATAAGAGAAGGAGTTCATATTAGATTTAAGCCCTCCCGGTGCCAATGACCCAATGTGTATAATGTGTATGTTAGCAAATATGGAAAATGAGCGTAGGAAGTCATCGAGTCAGCTAATGAATGAAACAGCTTTAATCCTAGAAGAGCAGCAAGGCTGAATATTTCATCTAGACCACAGAAGACGGATTGCTAGTCCAACAGATCCTTAATTTCACATGGAGAATGCATTAGTGGAAGCAGTCTAACAACAGATTTTCATCACTAAAAAGTCAAGTCTGAGTTTCATTTGAAGAAAAATCTTGGTAGACATATAAAAAATTGGCTTTTCAATCTTTGCTGTTTTTTTTTTTCCAGTTCAAACTGAACTGCAGTTTTCTGCCAATATTACAAACTTCACCACAGCTCTCCAGTTGTTACACCTGCATGTCTGCCTCATCCACTAAGTCAGACTGACTGTTGCTTCCCTTGGTGACAGCTTCTTGGAGCCATAAAAAGCCTTAAACATCCACTAATGTCTGCAGCTGATGAACAGCTCCATTTGGCACCTTTGACCTCCTGTGTTAATTGGGTAATTAGATACAGCCACGAACCCTCCTGGCATTTTGATCCGGCCCAGCTTGAAGGGCAGATACACTTGGCCACGCCGTTGACAGCGGTGCATTCTCCTCCGTTCCAACATCCCCCATCGCACGTCACTGCAAAACACACACACGCACACACACACACTGTTCATGAGATATTTTTACCATACCACAAAAGATTTAAGTTAATTTGGGTATAAACTCCCCAAAGCACCCAGGAAATTCTTCACTACACACCATTCTGTTGGAATGCATTGACTTATGCATTCATAAACTTAATAAAACACATTTAAAAAAATCTAATCCATAAAATGTTTTAAGAACTTAGACAAACAAATGAGGCAGTACGTGAGCAACAGCTGAAAACTGTGTGTAGTATTCTGAATAATAGTAAACTGAATACAAATGAATAGAGCAGGAAAATACACCAAAAGCAAAGAATAACTGTCATCATGACACGCACACACGTGTTAATACACTTAATGTATTAGAACTGTCCCGCTCCCATGAACTCGTTTACCTTTGTGACAATATCTTCCTCCAAATCCAGGAGGACATCTGCATTTTCCAGGGCGAAGACACACTCCTCCATTTTTACATTTGGGATCACAGTTGGCTGCAAAATTATCCACCACAGTTTTTTTAATAGGCTTCAAAGTTTTGACCTTCTTTCTCAGAAGTCTTCGTCACTTTAAATTAATTTGCAACAAAATAAGTTAGTCATAAACTGGGTCAATAAATAAAGTGGCACATTAAACCATTTATTCATAGCTGAGCTTGGCACGAGGTCTTCCCTGTGCCATCATCAGAATTTGAAATTACGCGCAGATAAAAGGTTTGTCACGTCACCATACTGGCAGGTCTCTCCTTCGTAGCCCCGGGAGCAGAAGCATGTGTTGTTGCGGATGCAGACTCCGGCGTGTTCGCACGGCGGCTCGCACTTTGCTTTCAGGTCAAAGACGAAGCCGACCGCGACACCCCGGGGCGCGTCCGAGCCTCCGGAGCACACACCGGCGAGCGACATCAAAGAGGCAAACAGGAGAGGTGCAAAGAACATGGCCGGATGTGCTTTGTTGCTCAAATGAAGAGTGAAAAGAAGCGAAGCGGTGGACGGATGGAGGAGGAGAAAGTCTCCTGAAGAAACAGGGAAAACTTCTCGGCCAGGATGGTGGTGGTGAGGCGGAGCAGGGAGAGCGCCCTGGGGTGGGGGCTGGGGCTGTTTTTCAAGACTTTGGATCAAATCTATGCAGTCCATATTTGCATGAAACATATAGGTTAGACCACCGCGCAGATTACGCAGTGGGGTTACATGAAGTAAAAGTTTGACTCTGCCACAACAGATTCATAATGATGAGGTTTCCCAATAGTTTGTCTGGAGTTATGACAGAGATGCTCAAGATACTAATTAAATTAGGGCCTAAAACATGTGGATAGCACAGCTTCACCATGCTGCTCTATAGCAAAATACTCCAAAGAAGGATTTAAGAGTAATCTGATTGTATTTGCAGTCTGTTCATTGTGCAATAATTTATCTAAGGAATGCTACAAGTGGTAACATAAAAAGTATTTTTATTGTTGCTTAGATTAAAGCGGTTGTGTTTCATATGTAGTTTATATGTAGCACCCACAAAGAGAGTAATATAACTGCTCCAGAATGTCTAATAAATAAATAAAAATCTGTAGTGTAGTTTGTTTTGTTTTTTTGCTAACCATAAAATAAAAATGTTTCAACAAATGTAAGAGCTCACCTGTATGAACTGTATGAAACACTGCTACCTGCTGTTTAATCCTCACTGATCCTGTGCTACATGTTTGGGACAGTCTACCATAAGGTGGCTGGATGAAATAAATGGACAAGTTTCTGGTACATATGCACATTTGTTGAGTAACTATACTCACTATACTTGGTATCTTCTAGTACAACATTTGCTCCACAAAATGAGACACAAAAGATGCACAACTGATTTTGAAGGTCATCAGTTGACCTAATATATCTACACACATTCAGGAAGCTCACTTTACCCAAATATTTAACTTTATTAAAGTTACATAGCATCTATAACTAGTGGTATTTAAACAACATCTTACTCACTTCTGTTATAACAGCAAGGACTGATTTCTAAGGCACATAATTCATAATTTGTGCAAAGTATTATTTTTCATGGCTACACATCTAAGGTTTTATTTTGGTTTAAAGAAACTGCTGTGAAATATGCAACAAAAGAAAAGTGCAGTATTTTATACTGAGTACATATTTCACAGCGATGTTGACAAACTATATCTAAAAGACTGTAGAATCACTTTAAATGTCTATGATTATATTTGTCAGAAAGACAGAGTTTGTGATGTTAGTCTATGTAGAGCACATATGGAAAAACCATTTCCTCTTGTTTGGTGAAAAGAAACCCTGGGCCTGTATGAAGGACGGGGTGAGGGGGAAGTTCTGTTGTAATGACAATAACACAACCAATCAGTAGCGGATGTGGTTCTTCTCTCTGCTCCCTTAAAGCTGTTCAGAGACCAAACAGGCAAAGTAGCTTTCTGTTTGATTCTCTGCGTTTTGCATTTTTCAGTAAAAGTGAACAGTGTTTCTTTATTCTGAGTTCTGTGAGCTCAGAATAAACAGAGTTTGCATAATACTTGGACTACTCCAAGTACAAGATTTAAATTTCCATAAACGGTATGGAGTCGCTCTGCTGCTTATTCACGGAAAGCTTCTCTGGACAAGCAGTCAGAGTCTTTCCTTGGACTCACCACATCAGACTTGTCGTGCATGACAGAGTCCAGCTGGAAGAGAGACAACTGGACTTTATGAAGACCTTAGCATAGTTCTTCCCAAACAATCTGAACTGAAGTAGCTCACAACAAATGCAGTTATGTAGATTTAGTTGGCACAACACACAAATATTCCAAACATCTAAAAATCAAGAATCAGCATTATACTAAGCAGTGTCGGGACAGTGAGTCTGACCTTTTAACTTGATTTAAATGGGTTTCCTCTGTGGCCAGTTTAGAAGTGTGAGTTTCACTCATATCTGGGTGGATTTCTTTGGTAATAAGATTTTCATTGAAACTGGTGATAATGTGTTGAGTCACTTTAAATCAATATAGTCCTGTAGGGAGAAAATAATAGGTTGTCGCTTATTTGCAGAGTGATATCTTCATGTGGTTTATTTGATAATGCACTATATTCAACCTGCTAATCAGCAGTTAGCCTGCGTAACCACCAAAAAAGATAAAGAATAACAACAAAGATGAATGCCATCGTGTTAAAAATCCAAAGGGGAAATCACTCATTTAGTAATAAAGTACCTCCAGAAGCAAAAATAAAAGTACAGTGCTGCCCCACTAACACTCTACTGGCAACAACTAAAGTACAATCAGTAAGCAAAATACATTAGCGATGGGGGCAAGAGGGTTTTTTCTCTGTTGTATGTATTCCAGTGCAGCTCTGGTCTAGACCTGTGACCTGGATCCCGGAGTGGAAGTGAGCTGGTGGTTTAATGACTGCAACAGATGTGAACATACCATGATACACAAGGGGCCTGTGCCTCTCGCTTTAGGAAACAAACAGATGGATAACACCAGAAAGAAGTTTTGAAAGCAGAGAACAAAATTAGGTTCTTTGAAAATAGTAATAAATATTACTATTATCATTAATAAATAGCTTAAACACACACAGCTTTACAACCACATCCTCAATTCTAATTTATTATGAGCATAAATGGAAGTTAATAGATGTTGCTTTATGTGTGTGCGTCAGCTCTGTGGATAGTTGCTGGAGTGAATAGGTTCGTGACAGGATCCCAACAACATTAATGAGTGTGTTTGTGTGGGACACCGTACTAATGCTAAGAGGCAGATAAACAGATTTGGCATGAGGAATATGAAGGACAGTTATGCTAAAGTTTGTCACTGGTCTTCTGCAATATTACTGCAAATTTGCAATCTTATTTCCAAATTTCATCTCTGAGTTTCAGTAGGAATGCACAGACAATGTCAAAGAGAAAACGTTATTTGGAGACATGTGCTCGTGAACTAGATCAGAATATGGGACACTATTTCATTTTGTGAGAAGAAAGAACAAGTTCCAGATAAAAGTACAGTATCTGGTCACCCTACAATAGCTGCAGCCCCCTGGTGGGTTGTGAGGATACTGCAGGTGTAGTTCTTTTGGTGTAATACAATAAAACCCTGTTATCCTCAATAAAAGGAAGATGTTTATGTCGGGTACATTTTCTAGACAAAATCATTTATGGACAACTAATTTATGATCAGATGAAATTTGTTTTCGCACATTTGTAAGAAACCTGCAAATTTTATCTCCTATTCATTGCTCAAACATCTGCATCCAGTCCACTGAAATGGACTGGATGCAGATGTTTGAAAACATGAAGACCTACTTTTTCTTGTCTTTTAAACGTCCAGTTTCAAGTATTAATGTGCAGTAATAACAATGGAGTAATGAAAAGGTAAGAATTTGGAGGCCTTCATACTTCAGCTGAGTGAGACATTTGGCACCACTCTGTGTGTACACAGTATATTAGAAGCACACCAAGAAAACACAAGAAACGCTCAAAATGAATAGATTTTATTGTCACCGGCATGCATGAAAAACACAAAACCACTGTTTAGATGTTAGAAAATAGCTGGGAAACTTTCACATTTATGGAATATTACGAACAGTTTGATTTCGGTTTACTTTCTTCAAAATGACGTGTAGAAATGTGGAGATTTTGCAGCGATTTAAACTGTGAAACTTTGCATGTTGATTTAAGAAATTATATTTATGTGATCAAAACAGCAAATTACACCATGGCCCACAAAAATAGGATTAATTTAAATTTTTAAAAAAAGGTGACATTTGTATGAATAAGCCTATGACATAAAAATATTATTATAAGTTATTTTCTTATCAAGTGAAAAATGTATTTTATTTTTCAGTAAAATATGCTCATTAAGGTCTTCAGAGTAGTCACGCGTCGCTTTTAACCTGATGATTAACAGAGTTACACACACACACCGCACAAAAACTAAAAGTTTAGAATAAATCAGTGATGACGTGAGTCTGCTGTACTGCTCTACACACTAACAAAATTCATGAAACAAAAAGAGAGAGGCTGTTTGTAGAAAGGAGTCAAATAAGAGCAGAAAGGAATGATTAGGAACACCTCAGTAGTTCTACTTTCAAAAGTCAATTCTCTCTCACACGTTTTAGAAACGATTTCATAAAGTGGTGTAGAATGAGAGGGGCTGTGAGCAGCTTTCCCCTTCTATTTAAGCAATATTGACATTACCTTCTCTTCAAAAGGTCCAGCTAAAGTGCATCGTAAGTAAAGCTATTGCTTCCAGTATTTCAAATACAGAGGAGGAGTGATACTGAATATTGAATAATGTGCTCTGTTTTTACCAGCCTGGAAAAACTACAAACCTCTCGTCTATGGGCCATGAGGAGGATTTACAGGTCTGGTTCACGAGGGATAAACCATCGTTTGGTGGTTTTATTGCAAAACGTCTATTCTAAACATCATGTTTGTCCTCTAAACAGAATAAACTATTCAGGACTTAAAAACTGATGAGCCACTACGACTAAATTAAAAGCAAAGATGTTTTGTATGGAGGTCAACAGCAGTATCTGATGCCTAAGCTCTTTTGCTTCCCTTATTGGTAGACCTGCACATGCCCGTGCAACGAGGTGGTGTTCCCCCCACAGTCCACATACTGGTACATCTCCTGGGAGACCTGCTCCGTGTGGCCAAAGTAAGACGTTGTCACCATCACCCTGAAAAGCAAACAAGAGTCAAACATGATCAAAGTGCAAGAGATCAGTGGAAATAGTTGTGCAGCAGTCTGATATCACTGCTATCATTATTTGCTGTTGAAAGTACTGTAGCTCAGAACTTACACCAGTGCATTTCCTCCATCTATAGATCTATCACACCTAGACTCAACATCTTGTTCTGGCCTAAGCTCTAAATAAATTCTGTGCAGCGTTCTTGTGAATTGAAGTGGAATAAACCTCTATGTTATTCTATGTGGCATATCAAGTCTTCTCTGCACAGAGCAGTTTTTCATAGTTATTCGAAAATTAAAGAAAGGGGAAACATTATCATATGAAGCGTCCATGAAGAGCTTACAATTTCTGATTAAAAGTTAACTATCACAGCCATGTACCTATAAACAGCTAAAAAGATTAAATATCTTGAAAATAGTAACAAATCTGATCAATCTGGATTCAGCACAGTAAAAATCAATAAGAAACAACACATTTTATCTTCAAAACAAACAACTTCTGAAGTTGACTTTTTGACTGCTGGGTTTGGACAGCTTATTGTTCTGATCCTCACTTGAGGGGTAGACTACAAACAAAATTCAACACAGCCAGGCTTTCTTTATGCTAGCTGTCCTAACAAAACCCCAAACCTCAGTTGGAGATAACTGTTATCACAGTTAAGAACAGGGTTTATCAGCTTCCTCTATCAGGCAGGGGTATATGCATCAGGCTCTGTGCGTGCTCAAACCAAACTGGGCATTTTGCAAGTCATGTGACTCTTCTTCTGCATGAAAGAATCATAATAGGTGCTGTCTACTCCAATCAGAAGCATTATCAACTGATGATGATGATGATAAAATTGTGATTAAGAAGATAAAAAACATTACAGCAAAATGCATCACTGCAAATAAAACAAAAAAAAATTATATAATGTTGCAGAAAATCATTAATCTGGTGGTTTCGTGCACAGAGTAGTCCAAAACATTTGAATTCAAGTTATTTTATCTCTGAGCACGCTCTCTGTGCTGCTGTTTAGCTGCTCTGAAACTGTAAACTGGATCCATTTTAACATTAAAACTAAATTAAAATTGCTGCACTTTGTCAGCAGATCAAAGTGAAAACTATTTTATGGATTGAACAGGTATTCCTGCTGTCTGTTCTTGTAGCGTCCAGCAGTGTAAAGGAGACTAAGCAGTAGATTAGAATCAAGTACAACAAGGTTTATACAATTTCTGCATAACAAAATAAATCAGTATACATTTCAGGTGCTTCAGTGGTTTAAGCGGTGGTACGGCTTAACGACTTGGACATATAAAACATATTCCCCCAGTAGATAATCTAGATAACATTTAATACATGCTGTAAATAAAAGAATCAGTGAAACCATGAAACATAATCTGATCAGAAGCAGGTTATCTGTTCAGTCTAAGTTACCACAGTGACTTAGTCAGATAAAAAGAAATCCACTTTTATGACACAGAAACCTTTAGCCTGGACCTGCTCACTAAGTCATTAATCTGGCTTCATAGTGCAGGCCTCAGGTCTATGTTATTCTGCATTTACTACAACATGCATCAGCAGCAGGAGATCTGAGATAGCATGGAGCAAAGTGTCAGCAGTTAGCTACACCAACAGCCAACCACAGCTTTTCAGGTGAGTCATGCTGAAAAGCTCAGATAACACCCTGTTGACTTCTCTTTCTTGCTCTTATTACAGTCAAAAACTGGTTGGGAGGCTTTCCTTGTACTTATAACATCACAAAATCGACTCCTAGGAATATGACTTCACAGCTATCAGTTCCACTCCTCACTTGACAAGTTTGCATGATAGTAAGAAAAGTCTCATTGAGAGCAGGCAAAGGAGAAACTAGAATAAACAGTAGTTGTGAAGAGTCGCACAGTGAGCTGAAAAGAGATTGGTGCAAACAATGAAAACAGTGACCCCCCCTTCGCCTGTATTTGCTTTGGTCTCACTGGGATTTTTTAATTTTACTAAGAAATGCCAATCAACTAAATTTACATTCTTGGATTTATTACATTTTATTTAAACAAAACAGTGAAGCAAAGCCTGACATTGTCTTATGTAAAAAATTAACTTCCAGTCTGATCCTCAGAGTGACTGTGAAAACAGATCATTCATTTAACATTAGTATCAGATGAGTACTTGACATTGAAAAATGCATGAAGCCAACAGATCTGTGTCGTATCAGAGCTGGGAAAAGTTGCATTGGTGCATCGTTAGAAAGCTGTAGTTGCTGCCAAGGTGTCGCAAATCTTGCAAATAAAGCTGATAAGAGCCCTGCTTCCTCTGCACGTTTAGACTGTAGTTTCATGGATTTTAAAATTTCCTAGAGGTAAAACTTAAATTAGTCCATCTGAAAATCTGGTATTGCCAAAAGCTTTATAAATTTTTTTATTGACATTACCTCATTGGCCTGACATTTATAATAATGTGATCAATGAGGTTAGCAGCCTCATGGAGCTGTAGAAACACTCGCAGGTGTACGGGAGTGCTACAGAACAGTGCTGCTTTTAGCTTAAGACATTTCTGCCAGACTGCAGCAAGACGCAAGCTTTTTTCCCCCTGCATGTCACTGCATGGTATTAATATAATTACTTATTTGCTTGGTATGCTTGTCTGTTTAAATAGCAGAAGTGATTATCAAACCAGTTTTAACATCCACTTGCTTCCTAATTTTTTGAAGAGAGTCAATTACTAGTGCAAGCAAATAATTTCTCACAAAGACACGGCATCATTTTCATACTGTCAGCTGTGAGCGGCAGTGTCCTAACACTGAAGTGTGTGTGTGTGTGTGTGTGTGTGTGTGTGGGGGGGGGGGGGGGGGATTGAATAACTTTGCTCATCATTACTTCTGTCAGAACTGACTTTTTAAAGAAAATCTATTCTTGGACTCTTTTAGAGTCATTCTGCATTCTTCACACTTGGGGGTGGGGGCGTTATTTAGCTTATACTGAACTTCTGCCTTAGGCTGTTGTAGCACCCGACTCTTTAAGATCACCCTTTTCTTGTAACTGGCTGCAAACGCAGAAAAAGAAAAAAAAAATACAGTATTAGTGACATCTTCCCTCACTAACATAAGAAAATCTGTCTGAAACTGACCCATCCCCCATTTTTACAAGTGTATACGACATAATATAATTTTCTCTTATGTATACTATAGTTATTCTTATAAATCCAACTGTTTGATTCATCTTCCTAAAATATTCAAGACAGACTGAAGGGATTTTAAAAATAAAAGTCTTTTTAGAGGCAAATGAATACACTCAATTGCAACAAGACACTCGATTAGATAGTCACAACTGACCTTTATTGTATCATGGTCCAGATATAAAACCACTGAAAGGCTACATTAGGTTTTAGGATATTGGCTGCTTTTCTCATCCTCATTTTTACTGGCATTCATCAGTGCAATGATACTGATGATACTTTGCTAGAGACCAGCGGTTTGCCTTCCCCGACATTCGATTCAGAGAATTAATTAGGAGAAATGTTAACTGCTAAATTTACAGTCTGCTTCCAAGTCAGATTTGACGTGTAAATGAGCAAAGCACCCAAAGGCCCGGGGCTTCTGCTGATCTGAACAGTGCCCCACAGCAGAAGGCTGTTTGCTCTGGGCAGATCTTCAGTGTGTGTGGGTGTGTGGGTGAAGTTATGCAAGTGTGGAGGAGGGAGCTGAGAGTAAAGACTGATGCTCAGCTGAGCACAGTATCAGACATAAAAAGAAAAATATTCAATATCTTGTCATACTTACTGCATCATGACCACTATGTTGTGAACTTTAATTGTTGGTAAGGTGCAGTAGTCACTGAAAGAGAGACAAGTAAGATTAAACATGATACTGATCTGAGTGTAAAATGCCTTATTAATAGGACTTCAAATAAGATACTCACAACATGTAACTCAATTCATCAGCGATGATGGTGGGGACCATGTAATCAATCTGTAAACACAATTCAGAGAGAAAAGATATTAGATTTGAAAATCCATTTTCTGCCACTTATCCAGCGGGGGGCTGGGGCCTATCCCAGCTGTTACAGAGGAAAACCAGCGTGCACCCCGGACAGGTCGCCAGTCTATCGCAGAGCTAACACAGAGATAACATTCACGCTCACACTCACAACTATGGCTAATTTAGACTTGCCTGTCAACCTAAACCTATGCATGTTTTTGGACTGTGAGAGGAAGCTACAGCATCTGGAGAGAAACCACACGAGCACAGAGAGAGCATGCAAACTGCACACAGAAAAGCCGCAGCTGGACACGTTTCAAATTCACTAGCAAAATAAAGAAAGTCAAGAAAAAAACAAAAACAAACAGAAACTGCGAGGGATACTTTGTACTCAGTTGTACATTTTTAGGGCTCACTGAGCCAAGTGATCAAGACAATCTCCAAACTACACTGCAACATTATAATACTGACACTGGGGTGCAGAAAAATGGTAACCTCCTACATGGCCTGCTATGGTATATCTATCAGAACACCAATGCTGTAGTGATTTTAATGATTTAGCCTTCCCCCCCCCTTTTTAAAAAAAATGTATTTTCTACCATAACTAACAAACCAGTAATGTGTGAAATGGTTTTGGTGAATTGTATATTTTTGAAGCATCTTCCAGAGCTGAACTTTGTAGATGACCTCTGCACACTCATCTCACACAAAGGCCTTTACTTTATTTCCCCATGTTTTTAAAGCCTCACCCTGTACTGTGTTTTCACAGTAAGAAGGTGCTGCAGTAGTACAATAGGAATGACATAGTGAACTGACGCCTTTAGCATCAACCTGGTCTTAGATGCACACATACACCTCGAATTAGCTTGTGGGTTGCCAAGTTGTGGTAAGTGGAAATTGTATGTAAGATATTTATGAGTGTTTGTGTATGTAGGCTGTTTCATAGAACCTGGAAAATTCAGAAAAACACACAAAGCCGACTGATGCACAAATTCCATTTATGCATAATAAAGTTTGAGGTTAGTGCAAATCATGTGAGTTTCCTGAGAGAAAAACGCATCATATTTGATTCAAGAGGATTTCAACATTTAGGAGAACCCAGATTTTATCGGAGAAAATATGTGAGAAAAGTGGTCTAAACACAGAAAACATATATCAACCTACCTGCTGTTCATCCAGTGGTATGATCACTGTGCTGTTGCTAAGCCTGGCCTTCCCTATCACCGTCTTGGAGAACTGCACTTGGGCTGTGATGTTGGTCACAGTTATGGCATAGTAGTTATTGTTGGTGATGTTCAGTGTGTTCTAGAGAAAAGAAGGTAGTTAATATGGCAAACTTGTTAGCAAACATTATTGATTTAGAGCTGTCCTTGGTCATTGCCTGTCTAAGCATGCTAGCATCAATTTAAATATTTTTAAAAAATGCGTAATTCAAAATTAAGAATTAAACCATGCAGCATTCTACTGATGCAATACTATCAGTAAATTCAGTTAGATTATTAATTACGTTTTATTTTGTATATATTTTATGTATCATTTATTATAAAGTGCTCACACTTACTGTAAGGTTGAGATAGACAATTCGTTTGTCATGGTCATAGGAGACATAGGCAGACTTCACTCCCACATAGGAGACATCAATGGAGCGAGGGAATAGGAAGAAAACTGCCAGGCCAGACAGCAGCAGGCACAGAGCGACTGATATTGTGACATACAGCTTTCTGCAGGAGATTGAAAGGAGAAGTCAAAAGCTGAAACAGCTGTTGGCTTCAAAGTCTGTTGTGCTGCTGTGTGTTCATTTAGTTTCATCACACGCACAGCTAAGGCAGCTAATTTATAAAAAGAGCACACAATGCAGACTTACGTCCTGCTTGGTCTGAGCCTTTGGTCGCTGTATGGAATCAGAGCCACAAGCTGATTCTCTTGACCTGTTGAATGAGTTTAAAAAAAAAAGTGTAACTGCTGGAATCGATTTCGCATCACTGCTTTAAAACTACATCCAAAGAAGAATCTTCGCCTAGTTTATTTTTCTCACTTAAAATTGCAATTTTCAGGTCTTAACTCGATTTCTAATGGTGGCACCTAAGTAATTAAACCACCTCTTTGAAGTAGGGCATATCAAATGGGAGACAACTTGATAATATCAATAAACTAATTTAGATCAGTATATTCCTCTTGATCCAGAAAACTTGGCCTTGGCAGAAATGTGCAGTCCTGAGTTCCAGATCTGGTTTTAAGTATGAGTGATAAGCAAGTGCAGGCCAAGCCAGTTTTAATAGTTGCCAAGAAAAGAACTGTGGTCTTAAGAACATAACTACGACTTTAAGTTATAACTTTCGACTTTAAGTTATAACAGTTTTTGTAAGCAATATTTCCGTTTTTGTCCTTGCTTTTCTTACTGGTTGGAAATTGAGGTGACATGTGGAAAAGGGTGATGCAAATGCAAGCAACACTTGCATGAAAATGTGCAAGCAGTTGGATTGCATGTTTCCTTATAATGCAGAGTTGTCAGTCAAACTTGATAAAACCAAATGCATACAGCATTCATTAAGCCATTACTAAAGGTTTATAATAAATTGGGATGGTATTCTTGTAAATTTCAACTTGATTCATGGGTATTTTGTACAGATGGGTACTTTAATATCTCTGCTTTTAAAAAACTCTTAACAGTTAAACATTTAACAGCTAAGCTTTACCACGAGGGATTCTGCCAGTGCCCTGGCATGTGGGGCAGGTAACGCTGTCCCGTCCAGTGAACTCCACATAGGGGAACTGAGACACATCTCCATTCTTTCCATCCTCTTCTGTGTGACTCCCCCCATACTCCGTCAGAGCATCTTGACTCTCGTCTTTTTGCTTAGCTAAGAGTGACTGGGTCTTGCCCATAGCTGCAGCTGTCTGTAATCAGCAGAAAAAAAAGAACATACAGAGAGAGGAACTTCTGCACAAGTTCAGCACGCCATGCTGACTAACCACATGCCAGAGAGCCATTTGGATGTAAAATTAGATCTGGATGTATCCCAGTAAACACTTCCCAGGGAAACAAACTTCATCACAAAAGTCTTTTGTAAATCTGTTGGAATTCAAACATAGACTCTATTCTTCTCTATTTTTCAATGTTGTATAAAATACATTTAACTAACACATTTGTAAGTTAAATATTTAGACCACTCTCATGGCAAAATGTGACAGGAATGAAACAGTAATTGAATTGCTCATGGTCACGCAGACAAACTGTCACATTCTTTTCTCCACCGTCAGTACGACTTTACTGTCACAGTGACAGAGTAACAGAGTTTTAAAAGAAGCGGGAACTGCTGTATTTTAACTCAAACCAGTCTTTTTCCTAAATCTAATGAGTAGTTTTTAAAACCCAACCCTAAATGAGTACTTTCTAATAGATACTGATACATAGATAATAATCCAATCAAATTGATACAACAAGTCTTTCCTGTCGGGGGAGGAGGGAACGGGAGTTGGTGCAAACTATGGTGTCTAGCACCTACCTCTCCAACCTCTAAATACTGACCTACTTGCTCTTTTTAAAGTATAAAATATTAACTTGTATAGACTGAAACAAACTTAGTACATGAGACCGTTGAGAGAGTAAATTGCCTCAAGTTATGCTTGATTTGGACTACAGTGAGAAATCTATGATGTAACTGGAAACCCCTATTAATTGCTCTACCTATTTCCTATTTCTCCAACAAAATATGAAGAAGTGATGGGCAAATTAACTTTTGCATAGTACTACAGCTTTACATTCATAGAATGCCATAACTAGGAATTAATAGTCATAATTCAGACATAACTTGAGGACTCATAAATATGCTTTGCTGTGTGATGTGTTTCTTCAAGGTTATAAATATGTGAGCAATCTGTTTTTTTAATGATATTATTGCTTTAAGACTGCTTTGTCAAATCAATCTGACTCTAATGACTAGCAGACGTGTTCACTGAACAGGAAAAATCTGCTCCATATTTTCCAAAGTACATTTACTGCAGTGTGAGGCATTTTTAGGGCTGTGCTCATTTAAAACAGATGCTGCTGGGCACTGGTACCGGTGCATTTTATTTTTTCCCAGTACAACCAGTTTCAAATTGTCCAGCTCTCTTAGGTTATTTGCTCATTTTAGCAGTGCTGGCATGGCTTTCTGACTATGTATTGTCAAAACAATGGCATCCAGTGGGGGCTTTGGACATGCAAGTCACACACTTGCTATCTGCCTGCTCTGTGTCTCTGTATTGTGTTCGGTCTCACTGATGATAAAATAGTTGGAATTTAGGCCCATGTGTTTCTCTGGTATTTAAAACACTACTTACTCAGCAGTTGTAAATAATAATGTAATGTAAATAAGCACAGTGCCATATTCAAGTATAATAATATAAGAAAACGTGTTATATAAAGTGGTTAATATTGGTCTGTCATACACTAATATCAAAGAACTGCTGAAGTATTAATACGCCAGCTATAGTTTCAAATATACTAAGATTTCATGTGAGTACACTTAAGTAAATGACCAGTAACTGGCAGTTCTGCCTGAACTAATATCCTCATAGTAAAGAACTCTAGGTATTTGTTTTAAACCGTAAAGTAGGCCGGTGTTTCTCAACACGTATAGCACCGTCATGTTTGAGTTGCCTTTTTCCACACCGTTGGATATTCACGCTGTTTCATCTGAGGGTTGCTCAACATAAAACTATAAAGAAATGCTCCAGACTCACCCAGGCTGTTGTCTACATACACGACACACAGCAAAGGCCGCCATGCTGTTACTGCTACTGCTGAGCTGCTAAGGCTAGCCGAGGACACACAGTACCGGCCGGTGGAAAGCGGCTTTTACGCCTTTATTTTTACAAACAATAGGCACATTTAGCTTATACATTTTTTTAAAAATGTAAACACACTCTGAAAACCCGTATTCTGCGTCGACTGTAGGCTGCCAAACGTAATTCAGACATTTAATTAAAACCGGATCGACGGTTCGCCAGTCGTCGAAGTCGTTAAATATCCAACAGACGTTCGTTTAACATTCCGCTAACCGCTTACCTGATGTGTGTTTTAGTCTGTTTTACTTGCCATCCGGTGTATCTCCGTTGTTTGTTGTGGTTCACTCGCCAGCGGAGAAATAACGCCAGGAACGCCCCCCGCTCTTCTCATTGGGCAAGCCGATGATGGTGGATTTATCCGTCTGCACTGTTGTGTTCAAACAAACGGGATGCTGGAGGTGAAGCTGCACTGGGCCACACCCAGTCATTACTCAAATAACACATGTTTGTTCTTTGTGTAATGCTATGAACTATGAACTGCCTTTGTTCAGGTCATTATACCAGAAGAAGTCTTCTGGTATACTGCTGCAGCAACAGCAGTTACTTCCACAATTAGTGACAAAAATGTCAGTTACAACGCATAAACTGCGCCCCCTGGTAGGACGTGAAGATACTGCAACTTACTGTGAAAAGTTGCAAAAAACATTTTAGTTGAGATTTAATAGTCGTTACCATCGCTGTACAATATTTAAATAAAAAACAACAACAATAACAATAAAACAAAATCCCTGAAATTTAAAAAACAAACAAACCAAAAAACATTTTATATTTATTTTCTGACTTGTTTACCATCATGTCGCTGGCCACTTCAGTAGTTACACCTTGCTAGTACTGCGTTGGGACCTTTTTTGCCTTAATAACTGCCTCTATTATTTGTGGCATAGATTGACATGGTATAATCAATGCTTAGTTGGCACTAACAGGCCCAAAGCATGCCAAGAAAGTATCCCCCACACATTTACACCACCACCAGCAGCCTGAATCGTGCAGAATGGATCTATTCTTTCATCCTGTTTACCCCAAATTTTGACCGTTCCATGAGTCATCAGACCCGACTACTTTTTGGTTGTGCCGTTTTAGTGAGTCTGTGAATTGTAAGCTCACTGTTCTGTTCTGTTCTGACAAGCTGCTGCTGTAATCTGTAATCTGCTTCAATGTTTGACATATTTTACATGCTATGCATACCTCAGTTGTAACGAGTGGTTATTTGAGTTGCTCTTGCCTGCCTGCAGGTCAAAGCAGCCTGGTCATTCTTACCGGGCCTTTGATATCAATAAAGCATTTCCAACCAGAGAACTGCTGCTCACTGGATATTTTTAATTTGTTTGAACCATCCTCTGTAAACCCTGTCATAGTCTGGGTAAGCTTCCGGTACCTTTCCATTGTTGTTGTTATGACTGCAGAATCCGCCCTGGGGCGGAGCCCTCATCGTCTCACCTGTGCAACTCACCTGACCCCGTTTCTCAGTGATAAGCGAGACGGTATTTAAGACTAGCGTCACCATCTCTTCTCCTCCAGCTCGTCAACTAACTCTTTGTGCCTGCAGTGTTCTCGGCACGTCACCATCCCACTCCTCAGCCACTCGCATTCTCTGGACACTGGTCTCGATTACAGGATTCACGCACCTCCGCTCAGGAATAACTCCCCTTTGCACACGCAAGCTTGTCCTCCTGCCACCGTCTGTCTCCAAGTAAGCCACTCTGACCCAGTAATCTCCAAGATTCCAGCTTCTTCTGTTTCCCTGCTAATTGTATTCTCATTTGTTCAGTTTCGCCACGCCATGCATACTTTCCTCGTGTTTCAAGTTTATCCCCGTGTTAATAATAAGGCTTGTGAGAATCAATTTGCTGTCTCCGTGTCTGTTCTGCACTTGGGTCCACATCCAAGTACTGCCCTACAGGCCCCCTGGACAAACCCAAGAGAGCTGTTTAGGAAAATCAGTGGATCAGCAGTTTCCGAAACTCAGACCATCTGGCACCAACAACAACAATGCCCCAATCAAAGTCACTTATATCACCTGTGATTGTGATGTTCAGTTTGAATTTCAACAGGTCCTCTTGATTGTGTCTGTATGTGTTATGCATCAAGTGGCTAAGTGTTGCATCTCATTAGATACTTGCATTAACAAGCACTCGAACAGATGTGTTCTATTAATGAAGAATTCACTTCAACAAATAAATAGTCAAACATTTTCCAGCAAGATAAAAATGTTATTTTAAATAAATCAACACCCCTGAGTCATTCTTACTGCCAACCTTAAAGCACAGGGTGAGGAGGAGTGGTAGCAGTTTTTCACCAGCTTTTTTTTTTAATTTATTTTTTTAAAGTAATAAACCAAGGATCTAGATAGTCATAGCCAAGCCTGCACACCCTAACTCTCTCTCAAAAAACAGTTGTTCAGTTTAATTCAGCACCAAATTAGCAATCACCTCAAGTCACTTTATATTATAAGGAAGAGATCCTACAAGAATACATGTTGTTTTTATCTGTCATCCTTACTCAGAGTTTGTCTTCTCTTTTTATCTGATTCATTACTCAGTTCCGATGAAATAATTACAGTGGGTGATTTTAACATTCACATAGATGTTGAAAATAACAGCCTTAACACTGTAATCAATTCATTATTAGATTCAATTGGCTTTTCTCAAGATGTAAATGAGCCCACCCACCACTTTTCCCCCAGAAAACCGTCTTTTGTCTGAACATTTCTTAATAACATTTAATTTTAAAATAATAGATTACATAGCAGTGGGGGAAAAGATGCTTTTCTGAATAGAAGAATAGAATAGAATCATCCTTTAATTGTCCCACAAGGGGAAATTTGGGTGTAACAGCAGCAAGAAAGACACATATACAAACAAACTACACAATTTTTACATATTTATTTTATTTATTTATTTATTTTTACATATGAAAGGGCTGTAACAAAATTTACAGAAGCGCTAACCACATAATATGAATACCTCTGTTAACACTGTTAGAAATCTTGAAGTCATTTTTGACCAGGATGTGTCCTTCAAAGTGCATATTAAACAAAAATGTCAGACTGCTTTCATCTGTTCAGTGGCTCTGAAATTATAAACATCCTGACTTAGAGTGATGCTGCTAGTTATAGGCTGGACTGTTGAAATTCAAACTACCAGTTGGTCAACCAGAGTACTAACAGGGATGATAAAGAGAGACCATATTTCTCCCATAATAGCTTCTCTTCATTGTCTCACTGAATTGAATTTCAAATCCTTCTCCTCACATGTCTTACACAATTAAGCCCATCAAATCTTTAAGACCTCATATTATCCCAACAGAGCACTTCATTCTCAGACTGTGGTAATCAGAGAGGCTGGGTTTTGTATAAACATTTATTATTGTGGATGTGCAAATGTTGAAATTGCATTTTATAGTATTAAGTGGCTGAAGTTAAGAGCATTTTGCAAACTTATTATTTCAGTAGCGCCTCATTTGAAGTCTATTAAGGTAACAGTATTTGTTAGGCAGAATGACATCTTTCCCGTCCATCCTAAAGTAATAGTATCTATTACTAGAAATCTAAAATTTAAAAAATAAAACATCCACTGCATATAATGAACCAAAATGTCAGAAGAGTAAAACTAAGGCAGAAAAATTGTTTTTATTTAATATAAAAACATAATTTTTTATATATATTTTTTTATGATAATAATGTTATATTTTTATTTCAGATGTATTAAAGTTGATTAGGCAAACTTTAAAAGGGAAAACAAATTTCACAGTAATATTACTGCAACACAATCTATGCTCTCCATAGGAACAAGTAGTACTATTAGATACTTTAAGTTTAAGTATAAAAAAATAAGGGCATTTTTAAAAAATATAATGTAAAGAAAATTATGTTACAGAAGACACATCTGAATCCTTTCACTTATGCTACTGCCAAGCTGTAAATATAGTATGCTGCAAGTGAAAGTCCTGTTCCTGCAATATTACATAATTAAATGTATATGTATGAAATTGTTTGAATAGTATTCCATACAGAATAGTGAACTTTGAGTTTAAGTAACATTGTTGTCGGCTAGAGAAACTGTTGCTTCCCCCCCCGTCACATTTTTGCACTCATGCAAGTGCATCACTGTGATCAAATGTCTGCTGTCGGCCACAGCTGATGTTTGATGTCTTTCATCTTAAGTGCAGATGTCACATTAATCACTGTTCCTATTGAAACAGTGGCACGCTGAGCAGTCTTTGTGACTGAAGCTTTTGTGATAAAACATTGAGCCCTCTTTCAAAGCTCTTTAGATCTTTTCCTCTTGCCATCTTGACTCAAAATCAGAATCAACTGGGTCTGTTCAGCATTTTTAATAGATGCCATAGAGCATGATTGCAGAATTATAATGTAAGGCATCTCTGTGCCACTATTGATTGTGTTTCTAACCTTATTTAGTTTAGTATTTTTTTTTCCTTTGATTGTTTTCATCTTTTTGAATGTTTTGTCTTACAGCATGAAAATGTTAATGTTATGTATTGTTGACATAGAATGAAGAAAGTATGAATTTGAGATGCTTCTAAGTGCAGCACTACAGTAAATGTATTTAATCCCAGTAACCACTAATGTGTGTGTGTGTGTGTATATATGTATATAAATAAATGTAAAAATCTATAATACGTAGACTTTGCTTTGAATAATTTTCATTTTACAAACCAGGCAGAATTATTTTTTACATTAATGCATAACCTGTTTAAACACTATGCAGTCCAAATTTAGCACAAGTGGTCTGAGGAAAAGCCATCCCAGAACCCTTTTTCCAAACACAGTGACTCAGATGATGTGGATCGAGTTCCTGGAAAATGTAAATGAGGTTCTGTGAGAAATTTTTCCCTCAAGAGTCAAGACTGTCACTCTTAATGAGCAAGAACTGACCATATAATGGTTCATCTGAAAATGGTCATATAGAAGAACTGGAATGAAAATGAGTGAAAAAGCAGCCAACATCTACAGATAAACTGAAATGGTTTTGTACTCTGCTGTAGGTGAAAAGATTGTTTTTAACCATCAGCCACTAAAGGCTAAAGGGGTACTGTCGTCACCCTACTGGGCAGGCAGGCAGATGGCGTGCACACCTACGTTTGTGAATGCAGTAACTCGAGAACATGAAAAACATCTTCTTTTAACCATGAAGGTTTTGATTGTAAGTAGCGTGCAGTGCTGTTAACTACAGGAGAACATCTTTCGCTCCACCCGGGTTCACTGGTGTCTTTATCGTGGTGCCACCTCTTTGCTGGCTGCTGTGTACCAGAGAGGAGAGGCAGCAGCTCCACCATAAACAACACCCCTGATGACAGTGTCGTCTTCACTGCTGTGTTGTGAACATTTTTACTAAACAAAAATAGAAGTGTCTTGAGCTGATTGTTAGAACCCCGTGTTCCTAAATTTTACATTTTACAGTCTGCATGAAAAGTATTTTTTAGCTGAGCCCTCCACCCCCATGAACATCCTCCTCCAGTGTTAAATTCTTTATTCTAAAATTACTGACTGCAAGACAGAAAAAAATCCACTTGTTAGCCAAGGTGTGCTTCACCCTGTTTTCTTCAATGGGGAGCTTGATTGATGGAGAAGGCTGTCAGTGGCCCAAATACTTAAAAAAAAATCCCCTCTTGGTTATTCTGATCCCTGCAGCCTCATTCCAAATACATAAAAACCAATTACCTGAAATAATGGTCTCAGTGGAAACTTGAAATATAACTCTGCTGGACATCAAAGAACAAATGATGAAACGTCTCCTGTATCCAGACTCTAAACTCGCCTCATGAACCACATTCAGTGATTTTACAGCACTTCTGTCAACCAGATGATGGCACTGTGCTGCCACGTGTGAATGTATGATTCAGCAATAGTGAGGCTGGTGAATCCTCTCGTCAACAACATGGTTATTAATGCCAGAGAGCAAACATCAAATTATAGTGATAACAGATTTTATTTAATCTGTTTAATCTCCATGAGTTCAGAGCATCCACTCTGAATAACACATAACCTGGTAAAGTGAGGGAGATTTCAGAAATGTGCAGTAAAAATGAATGCTTTTGCACCAGTTGTGCTGCAAACTGACTTGGGTCAAGGTTTCAAATGCCAGTCAGTCTTTGTTTTGAATACCAGCTGGATCTGGGTTACTGATTTTAGGACAATACAGATTTTCCACATATTGTTTCCGTGCTTGTACTGCACACTTTTCTCTGATTGTTTAACTGAGTGACACTTATGAGTCATTGTACAGTGCCGTGTGCTGCAACCATCTGCTAGTCACATTCAAAATGTGCTAAAAATAAGCAGCAAATACTGTTTGACACAGGTTGGCTTTAACAACGACCTACTTGGCATCATCAGCAAGTTTACCATAATGCCAGCGCTAAATGACAGAAATCAGCATCAACAGTGGCCCTGAATATCCGCCTAAATACGGATTTGCTGTTTTAGAGAAAATATGTTTTTAATGACATGCATTCATGTCTATTTTCTAAATGTTCTATGAGCCATCTAGGCTGTGAATCCCCCTGATTTCCACAATAATTATGCAGCCAATGTACAGCAAGAGACAACGTTAACTTAATGCTGAGGACTGGAATAAATGTCCTCAAGAAATTGGAGTGCAGATCTCCTGCTGTTGCTGATACAAGAGTTTGGAATCAGAATACTTCCTCTTCTATTATTAACTGGGTTAGAAATTACCACCAGCTACTCTCTGTGCCAGTAGGTGGTGGTGGGTTTGTCAACTCACTCGGCACTTTGGCAGGAAATCAGCCATTGTTCCGAGCTCCAGTTGCATCGAAATGAGGCCATCACTGCATTTTTATTTTGTCTCTGATCCGATCCACTGCGGAATAGTTTTCTAGGTTTGTTAATCTTTCATCTCACCAGGTTAGGCATGTTTAAATTTTGATTTTCACTAGCTCATGTTGAAGCCTGGCATAATGAAAAGCACTCCTATCTCCTCTGGTGTTCATTCCACTTACAAATGATAGTGGAACATGCCACAAATTGAGCATAACTGCACGCTGTGTTACTCTGTGGTTTAATTTTTATTGTACTCTGCGTTCCAAGTGTGGGTAACTCCTGGTTATTAGATGTCAGTCTTCCTCTGCTTGTGTGGCATGATTGTTTCTTGCAGATAGCTTGTGTCACTTTCTGATTAACAAACCAAACCAGGCATGATTGTAAAAAAATGTGATACCATCACATACCCAACAATCTAAGCTAATAAGAAGATGTGCTGTCAACATTCTTATTATCAGTTTGATGCCTGCTAATGGGCAAACAGGTCAACATCCTGCCCTGTCTATTGATGCAGAAGTCTGTCTACCCTAATCTTAGAGTCCTCTCCTGTAGCTGCAACTCACAGTACCAATACAGTCGTGTAGTACACAGAGAGGACTAATTCATTCAGAATCACCGTGAGGAATATGAAAACACTGCTGTGCTAGTCTGAGGAAGCAGGTTAAAAGTGGCAGTGCTGGTCCAGGCTGCTGTGTGAGGAAGCTGCCTGTGTGTCCCCGATAAGGGGGAGCGAGTGGTGAGGACACGTCAGCCTACTTCAGGTGTCAGCACTTCAAACTAGAAGCATGGCTTCACAGGGAATGTGTAAAACTCCATCTTGCAGAGGTGAAGTAGAGGATATTCTGAGTTTGTAGTATTTGATGTCCAGTGTCAACTTGTTCTTAACCTAAAAAAGGAAAAAGAAAAATGAATCCTTGAGTTACTCTGTGGATTTCTGCTCTTGAAAGCTTCCTGTGTCTTTTCATCCAGCATGTCAAAACATACACCCTGTTGGCTGACAGCACCCTACAACAATAGGCCACTTTAGTTATTTGACATGATTGAACATATGATGCCAGTCTGTTCTACAGATAATGGGATAAATTCCTGAAATCTTACAGCTTACACGATTACAGTTATGAGCTGCTGTAAGGGTGAAACACTGAACAGTGACAGCAGAAATAAACAACAAACACTGAAATGTTAAATCTCATTTAATTTCTGAGGAACACCAAGTGGCATCCCAGAGGACTCCAAGAATAAACTACTGGGAGAAACAACTATCACAATAAAATCTTATTTCCTAAAACATAAAACATTATCCATTATTAGTTATGCATTTAATATAATCTGACAAAAACAACAGAATTGTTCATTGTTATTTTAGGAAACTTGCTAGTAATTCAAATGGTGTAAAACAGGAAAATATGTATATACTTTTCTTGCATACAAACTGAAATGCCCAGAGCAATTAACATTTGCATTCATGTAGCATCCTTTGATTCTAGGATCATTTAACTTTCAATCATTTAAAATGTTATCTGTCGTATGTTTAAATGCTGATATCAACTGGGGGTTTATCGTAGGGAGAAAGACAAACTGAAAGTGACTATAATTTTTACATTTTATTTATCTTTCACTTCAAAAGTAAATAGTTTGGTCTCAGTATGACCCCCTCCCCAAATAAAGCCTACATGAATACAGTAAATGCCACTTTTTGATAAGGTTATATAGACTGTCATGACAAAAATACATGAATTAAGAGTATAACATGCATCGATATATCATGCTTGAATGCATGAACGTCCTTCTAAATGTCTGAGACACCCCTCCTGAAAGTGTGTAATGCTAACCTTCTAGGACCTGGCGTCCACATACACTCAACAAAAATATAAACGCAACACCTTTGTTACTGCTCCCATTCCCCATGGGATGGACGTAGAGACCTAAAATTCATTCCAGATACACAATATAACCATCCCTCCCAAACAGTGGTCACAAATCAGTCCAAATGTGTGGTAGTGGGCACATCTGCTATATTGAGATAATCCATCCCACCTCACAGGTGTGCCACATCAAGATGCTGATCTGACATCATGAGTAGTGCACAGGTGTACCTCAGACTGCCCACAACAAAAGGCCACCCTGGAATGTGCAGTTTTGTCTCACAGCAAAATGCCACAGATGCCACAAGCAATGAGGGAGTGTGCAATTGGCATGCTGACAGCAGGAATGTCAACCAGATCTGTCGCCCGTGCATTGAATGTTCATTTCTCAACCATAAGCCGTCTCCACAGGCGTTTCAGAGAATATGGCAGCACATCCAACCGGCCTCACAACCGCAGACCTCGTGTAACCACACCAGCCCAGGACCTCCACATCCAGCAGGTTCACCTCCAAGATCGTCTGAGATCAGCCACCCAGACAGCTGCTGGAACAATTGGTTTGCACAACCAAACAATTTCTGCACAAACTGTCAGAAACCGTCTCAGGGACGCTCAACTGCATGCCCGTCGTCCTCATCGGGGTCTTGACCTGACTCCAGCTCGTCGCCGTAACAGACTTGTGTGGGCAAATGCTCACATTCGATGGCGTCTGGCACGTTGGAGAGGTGTGCGCTTCACGGATGAATCATGGTTCACATTGTTCAGGGCAGATGGCAGCTGAGAATGTCCCAGTTCTTGCATGGCCATCATACTCACCGGACATGTCACCCATTGAGCATGTTCGGGATGTGCTTGACCGGCGTATACGACAGCGTGTACCAGTTCCCACGAATATCCAACAACCTCGCACAGCCATTGAAGTGGAGTGGACCAACATTCCACAGGCCACAATTGACAATCTGATAGACTCCATGCGACGATGTGTTGCACTGCATGAGGCAAATGGTGGTCACACCAGATACTGACCGGTTCTGGGTCCCCAGACCCCCAATAGCGCAAAAAACTGCACATTCCAGGGTGGCCTTTTGTTGTGGGCAGTCTGAGGTACACCTGTGCACTACTCATGATGTCAGATCAGCATCCTGATGTGGCACACCTGTGAGGTGGGATGGATTATCTCAATATAGCAGATGTGCCCACTACCACACATTTGGACTGATTTGTGACCACTGTTTGGGAGGGATGGTTATATTGTGTATCTGGAATGAATTTTAGGTCTCTACGTCCATCCCATGGGGAATGGGAGCAGTAACAAAGGTGTTGCGTTTATATTTTTGTTGAGTGTATGTGGACATCACATTTTTGGTTGTCTAGACAAAATAGTACATTTTTCTCTACAAGGGCCTGATATCCACTTACGAGGACATTATGCTGCCACTGTTCTATTGAAATTTAAAACAAATGTCCTCTTATGTGGATCTCATTTTTCTCAGAAACAAAAATAAGGTAATTCTTTCTTTTTACATTCATCAGGTCCCAATCAGCCCAAATAGCAAAGAGAAATTAAAAATGCATGCCATGAAAGAGTTCGGGTCTTAGGAGGCTAAATTAGTTCCACTGTGACCTCAGTAAATAGTTCAATCCATTAAAAACTGGATAAATAACATCTGCCCCTGAAAGTTTCTGTTCCCTCGGACTCCAATATATGTGTACCTTTAAAAAGTATCGATTTTGTTTTAAAGCAGATTCAATAATAATAAAAATTGTTTAGGGACAAACTTCAGAAGTCAGCAACATTGTAATGATGTGATGAAACATCTGTGGACAATAACAAAACAGATGCAAAGAAAATAAATGCCTCCAAACAGCTTCGAAATAAAATTAGCAAGTTTTCCCACTTTACTTAAATTGTTACTTAACCATTTATATAGTTTTACTGTGAGTTGACAAGTTTTGGAGATCAGCTATACAGATGTCTAACATCTCTAGAATATGATGGAACAACACTTTTATTGCAATGCTTGAAGCATCAAAAAGTAGCTTTTAAAAAATCAGCAGCAATGTATCTGTCCATAAAACATAACCTGCTTACTCAACAAAATCCAAAAACATTGTTATGAAAGGTTCGCGCATTGAGTACTTTCTTTCTGCTGTCTGCATTCACCACCCGAAGGCAGCATGCAGCTAGCTAACATTACAGCTGAGCTGCAGGGGGTACCATTAATGTCTACATCCTGTCACACTGTCACAAGCATGAACCTCTTGTCATGGGTAAATGGAGGTTTTTTTCCACATATACAGTTCCTGCATGAAACTACTCAAAACAAGGCTATGGGGGATTTTTATTTATTTATTTATTTATTCGAATAACCATGTCTTGATTGCTGAGTTAAAAAAAACACTTCCTGGCTCAGAATGGGTATTTGTATTTAAGTACACACATACAGTAGTTAAGACAAGGAGTTGTGGTACCTTATTCAAAAGGATTCTGTGCATTACCATTGTTGCTGTCATTTTGTTAGCTATATCTGTTCAGCTGCTGGTTAACAGCCAATCAGCCAATCACATAGCAGCATCTCAATTCCTTTAGGCATGCGGACATTGTCAAAGTAACCCATTGACGTTGAAAAAGTGATTTAAATTATTTTTAACATGGCTTGGTTGTTGGTGCCAGATAGGCTGATCTGAGTATTTAACAAACTGCTGATCTACTGGGGATCTCCCTGAACAAGAATCTCTGGGGTTTAAAAAGAACCGTCTAAAAAAGAAAAACTGTCCAGTGAGCAGATGTTCTCTGGATGAAAATGCTTCGTTAATCTCAGAGATTAGAGGAGAATAGCCAGACTGCTTTGAGCTGATCGGAAGGCATCAGTTGGTATGCGGTTTCCAAAGTATGCTGAAGAGCATATCTGAATGCAAAACACATTGAACCTTCAAGCCAATGGGCCACAGCAGAAGACCACACTGGGTACCTCTCCTGTGAGCTAAGAGCAGGAAATTGAGGTTACAGTTGACTGTGGCTCGTGAAAGTTGAACAACACAAGGTTGGAAAAATATTGACTGGTCTCTTGACTCTGGATTTCAGATATAGAAGGTAGGGTTAGAGTTTGGCTTAAACAACATAAAACATGGATTCATTTTGCCTTTTAACAGTTGAGGCTGCTGCATTATAAAGCTTGAATCATCTCAAACTGGTTTCTTTAACATGTCAGTGTGTTGATTGATTGATCATACTTTATTCATCCCGAGGGAAATTGGGTTAAGGCTGCCAGCTGTGCCAGCACCATCTTACCCTTCCGACCATACATACATTACACAAACATCACACGGGGAAGACAGGTCAGAGAGGTACAACAATGGAAAATACACAACATGAGGAAAGATGAGGAGAAAAAAAGAACTCCCCCCAGACTGAGTTCACTGTAATCAAATGCCTTTCACAGTCACCAGATCTTAGTCCAATAGAGCACCTTCAGGATGTGGTGGAGCAGGAGATTCCCATCATTGATTTGGAGTCAACAAATCTGCAGCAACTGTGTGATGCTATCATGTCAATATGGACCCAAATCTCTAAGGAATGTTCCCTGCACCATGTTGAATGAATGCCATGAAGAAATAAGGCAGTTCTTAAGGCAAAAGGGGGTCCAACCTGGTACTAGCAAGTTGTAACTAATGGAGTGACTGGTGTATACAGCCTGAGGTGACACATTTCAATAATTACCATAAAGTGGGATTACTCAACACAAAATCATGCTGTTTTGAAATGGATTCTTGGTAGGGATGCTAATTATGCAGTAACCACATAGAAATAAACTGAAGCATAGGCCCTGCATCTGTGCACAATGTTTGATTCAGCTACACACTGTGTGTGTAATTTCATTCACCATGAATGGAATTAGTAGGAATTTTGGAATAAAAATGGTTCCTGTTTTTTCTTCTGACATGGGATGTAATACAGATGCTGTCCATCAGGAAACAGATGCATCCTATTTCCAAACTCTCCACTCCCACCTAAGCACAGAAATACAAGAGGTCAGATAAAATAATAACGCAAAGAAGAATCAAAGAAAAAGGTTCACACAAGAAATCAATATCAGTGTAGTGTCAGGTTATTGTTTTGGGAAGGTTCTTGTTCTTGAGGACAATCTATTTCTTGCTACATTGTAAAATGGGAAATCTTTTACATGGCAAATTTGAAGCAAAATGTTTTTACGAGGCTACATTTAACAAACATTTGTTGCCTCTAGTTTCCAGTTGAGCTTTCTTGATATCTTTGCCATTGTTGTTTGAAAATTTAATAAGATGTAAAAACATTCATTGTGCAAACAAACAAACACACACGTTCATAACAGTTCAGTTAACAAAAACTTGGATACTTTTTTATGCAATTTATATTTTTTTCATATCTGAGAACAAGGGACTCCTGCCTTCTTTATCAGAATAATTTCTTTATTATGAACCCAGGGGAAGATTGATTGAATAATAGGCTCCAACTGGGCTACTGCATGCTTCCAGGCGCTTAACCAACTCTCATCAGTGCCAGTGTTGTGACACCTCAGAGGCCAGCTACACCCCAGCAGGGAGTCTGTCAAATAATTCGAAGGCAATCTAGTCGGGCAATTTATACCATCATTTTGATGCTGTTGTCTTGCGCAGCTGACCTCTGATTCAACTCTGGCCAGCTCAGCCAGCAGTGATCACATCTGTCCCACTCTGGCAAAAAAAACATCCTTCTTACACCCACTGAAGGGACCAGTCCTGCCGTGTTGCAGTTGGCACTAATATTTCATGAGCATGAAGTGCATAACTTCATCCTCCTACCACTAATGCATTATCAAGCTGACTGTCCTGATTTTTAGAATCAGGAATGGTATCATATAATGGTTGGGTGCCTGCCAAAGTGGCTGATTGATTTGCGTACCAGCTTCTGTCAGAATTTGCCGGAATTTTGTCTGGAGGCTGGAGACTGATGGTTATTTTCCATCTCACTTATAGAGCATGACATCTTTGAGCTGCATGCAGCATTTCTGATTAACTGGTGTTGGAGTCCAATCTGATGGTTTAGTTTATAAAACAGAAAACATCTTGGCAAGAATACAGCTAAAAATATTTCCATATCAGAAAGATATTTTTATGAGGGTTAGGTGATAGATGGGGGGGAAAGAAGAAATTTAGCACATACTCTCATCTCTGCTGGACAAGGCTTTAGTCAGAATGTAAATATGGGTCTAAATTGCAGTATGTTTGCAGGTTATTCTTGATCAGCCACAGAATTAACAACTGAAAGGTGTAGTCACTAACACTGATAATCATTTTCATGCAATACTGGGGAATCTTGATTACTGGTATTCATGTCTACATCTACCAAAAACCTTTTTGTAGAACATGCACACTTAACACATTTTTTTTCTCTTCAGACTTTACACAGGGTTTCTTTTGGGGAGAGAAGCAATGCTGGGCATTTAGAGATAAAATCTTTATTTGATAGACTTACAAAGTTGATGTAAGGAGGTTGGAAGAGTGGCAGACTACTGTTTGTGTCCTGTTCAGGTCACTTTTATCCACTGCACCACAAACTAAAAGCTACTTGGTTAGATTTAGCAAAAGACAGCTGTCTTGGGAGCTCTCACTCCCAATGGCGAGTTGGGAGTGCGAGCCATAACCGCATATGTCAAGCACCATGGTCAAAGGAAAGCTTCTGTGTCCTGATCATTTTTACAATGCAGCCTTTCTTCCACACCTGGAAAACAGCTCGCTTCCAAATCTTTAGTCTCTAAAAATCGCCACAACCCAATCCAGTGGTTCATATTCCATTAGGCCCTTTTTGTTGCACTTGCATCACTTCTTTCTCTTTTTTGCCTCGTTATTAGTTTAATTGTCATTTTCATTCAGGTTCATAGACTTAAAGCTGCTTAGTTAAATTTGGAGCTAGATCATTTCCCCTTTCACACCAGTAGCCATTCTCATTTAAACCTGACAAACTTTAAGTACTGCCACCTTCGGCATCACAACCACTGTCAAATGATAATTGTTTGTTGGCCAGCTTCTAAACTTCCCAGAGCCCAGTCTGGTTCAACACATATTTGTGACACAGTGCAGTAAACCCTGTCTACTGTCTACTATGGCCATTACCTGACACCACCAGATACCTTATGTCCAAGACCCAGGGGGGTTAGAAGTGCCATTCTTTTGTTTGTTTTTGGTTTTTGGTGCCACGCTACAGACTTACCAACTCTAAACTGGGAGGTTTTGATGTTTGTCTGGATTGTGTGTACTGTATTAAGAACTAGAAATTACCTGATCAAAGGGGGAAATGGTCCAGTAATATCATTTCCTGTCTTAAGCTGTTTTTCAGTGCTCTAGGGAGCAATCACAAGTGCAGAGTAGTCTAATTAGGTTCCTACACAGGTTAAGGTCAATTACCCAGCCAATCATCCAGTCTGCACTGCATTACTCTTGCTGTGGAACATTGAAAGCTACACAACTGCTGCTAGAATAACACAGAGAAAGCTCCAGACTTTTGACTGCACTGCAAATTGTGGTCAAGGAGAAATTCATAATAAGCACACAAAGTTTGCACCAACTTACAAAACTCTGAGCTGACTATATTACTTAAAATAAATTTCATTTTCAGTTGCCTGAAAAAGTACCCAGAGTGGAGCTAGACACTGACTTCATCATCCACCGCTGGTGTCCCAATCAGGGGAGGGAAAAAGAAAGTTATTATAAAATTAAGTACAGGTAACACAAAAAGTATTTCATTGATAAAGTTTTCTTTGTATTTATATGTATTTGAAAAAAAAATTGGGTACAAATTGAATCCTGTTGGTTTTGGTGGAGATCTGAAATCTTGAAGATTTCTGTATTAAGACTGTGGGGAAAAAATACTGCTTTCATTTTACAAGTGTGCTCCTGCATGTCACACTGTAATAATTAAGTGTGACATATTTTCTTTATAGTATAGATTTACTGTAAAACATAAGAGAGAAGATAGCTTAAAGATCAAGAAGTAGAATACTGTTTCTACATCAGCTGGTTTAGTAACATTCAATAAAAGGCTCTTTATTCTGTCTGTGGGGCTATTTTGGTGTTAGTTTTGCAAATGGGATGTGACAGTCTGTAGTTACTCTAATCCCCTTGATCACCTTTTAATTTACCAAATTGCAGCTCGATCTGGGAACAGGAGAGGGGGAGGCGAAACAGAACACAGCACTGCTGCAAAGCAGGTTGGGTAACTGTCGGTCATGTTTGGGTTTTTGTGCACAGAGTTGTCTTGTTCTGTAACCTACAGCCAATTCAAATGCATTTATGTAATCTTGTTATTGTCATGTCTCTCCTGTAACCACAATTTTTATTTTTTTTTTTTAAAAATATCCTGTAAAGTAAAGATCCACCATCCTTAATAGGGATCAGGGATTACACAGGCACAGAGAACGAAGCGAGAATTTTGTCTTGATACCTGATTTCTTGGCAAATCTAAATGCTTAACAAGGTTTTCACAGCAGTTTTTAGAAGATCTCATGTAAAATTCAGATGGAAGAAGTATTGCTTTGGCAGCAGTTTGTTGGGAGAAAAAAAGAAAATAAGATCCCTATCTGTAGTAATGGGTAAAAAAAGTCTAAAACCAAAAGTGAAATGCACTATGCGTCCACTCTGCTTCATCCACTGATTCACACTTATTCGTGGGAGTAATCTTTTATTTGTTTCACAGCATTTGCTCTGTTAATGTAGCATGCAGTTTTACAAGAACAAGTAATATTGGATATATTAGAAAATGGGGAATTTACAGAGGAGAAATTATGGCATTTCTTGTAATTGTGGACATTGTGAGTGTGTATCGCATCAACTTTAGATTTGCTCCATAAAGATTAGAGGAATGCAACTACAGGAAAACAGTGTTTACCCGGGTAAGCAGCCATGGCCTCTAAAATCTTTTTACTGAAATTATTTTGCTTGTCTCTCAGAAAGTAATTTAGTCCCCTGGATTAGCAAATGTATACTGCTGTAGCTGCATGGGGATCTATGTCTGGGGGAAGGGATTGCTTCATGAGGGTGGTTCAAAAGAGGTGCGAGTGCAGGCTTAGTGTCATGCACTGTCAAAAGGGTCACTTTCATGAAGCAAACGCCCTGCTTGAGAAATACAGGAGTCTCGCTTTTATTTGTTTGGCAGGCAGTAAATAAACTGGTTCTAAGTGGTTGTTTATGGCAACTAAAGTAACAAAATGTAGATAAATATAACACAGGACCAAAGTATATTGTAACACTGCCTATGGGCAATTGGTATGCTCTCCATTAATCAAAGCTTAAAAATAATAAGTCCACAGTTGGAGTGGGGGTAATTATTGATCAACAGCACTATCAGATCACTGGGGATACATTTGGGTCATTTTGTGCTGAAGCACTGGTTTCCATACTGTATAATTTTAAAACATGAACAAAAAAACTTCAGAAAATTGCAGCGATTGAGTATTAAGTGCAGCATATTCACAAACACTAACCTCGTGGGTGAGTGCTAGGACTAAGGGCTGTCTCCGCTCTCATTTTTGCTTAAGTCTCAGCTAAGAAGCATAGCAACGGCACATTGAGGAGTTAATGAGCTTTACATACAAACACAGGCATGCATGCACACTGAAACACACAGAGAACATGCACACACAGGAAAGTATGTACTCTCAATAATAAAAAAAAAAGGCCTCCCACACACATGCACACACATGCACACACACACATTCTTGCCTGTCAAATCATATTAGCATCAGGTCAGGCTGCTTTTTTTTAGCTAGTTGCTATGGCAGCAGCGAGAGGGTCTCTGGGTCGCTCCTACAGGCGTTTCAAACAACAGGGCTGCAGCAGCAAGATTGGTGTAACTACCAGAGATTGCTCCCCGCTGCTGTAGTGTAGGAAATGTAAGAGTGTGACTCAAAACTACATGAATAACTGAAGTGCTGTTGGTATATGTGAAATTACTTCAATTTGGTATCATAAAAAGGGCTCAAAACCTTTTAGGCTTCCACATTTATGCAGTAAAAAGTTAAGTTCACTTTCTTAATATTTCTCACTGGGGTTACCAGGGTGAGCTCGTAAAGCAATTTGGAAAATTGAAGCCTAACATATTTGTCTCCATTTCAGTTTTCTTTGTTAAAATATTACTGCTCGGAAGTTTTGGTCTCTTTGAGATGGGCTTGTTATTTGAAGAACATTGATTTTTGTTTCATCTGATATAACATGAAATTGGCCAAAATTCTCTAAATGCCAATAACAATGAAAAAATCATTCATAGTTTTTAATGGAATATCTAGCAGAGACATGGAGGTCAGCACTGTGTTCCAGTGGTCCACTGTACTACCCGATACCTTAGAAAACCCTTTTTCCAGTTATGCTATGAAACTGTTCAGACCACGGTTTTTTTCTGAACCTTGTTAGAGTAGTTGTGTTCTAAGAAATGTTTTTCCATGTGGGGGAATAAGAAATCTCACTTAAATCGCTGTCCTGTGCACACAGAGCAACACAAAGTGTCTAACAAGAACAGGAAGTCAATTTTAAAATTGAGCTTCATTAACGTGAGACTCATATCAGACAGATACAAGTGCAAGCTGATGAAAGGAGCAGTACTTTTGCTTGAAAACTTCAGTTTCTGTTGAAACTTTCTCAGAGAAAGTATACTAGTTTTTAAACTTCAAACCCTCAACTCCTTCAGAAACCAGACTAGCGAAATTTAATGATCCTTTTATTCAGCAGCTGTCAGCTTTTTAAAAAAAATCAGTTTGTTATTTAACATTATACATTTGCATTCAGTGAGTCCGTGAAACCCAGGAATGATGGTTGCTAATAACGAACCCATATAGATATTCAGTATATAAAAATCGCAATGTTTTTCAATTAATGGTCTAATTCAATATTAATTTTCATCTACTACTTGCATCATTTACTAGATGCATCTACTTTTCTGCTGAATTGAACATTTCCTGCAATGGCATGTACTGCTCCCTTCACAGAACAGCCCAAACTTTTTTCTGACCAGAGAAAATGAATAAGCTCCAGTGCAAAACTGAGCAAGAGGACAAGCAGATCAGAAATACATCTCTTATGAAAAACAGATGCCTCACAAGTCCTGACCTTTGTTATATCATGCCTGTAGGAGGCAAATTGTTCTGATTTGTTAAGGGAGTAGTACATACTGTTGTATGGAGACTTGAGTTTGTTGAGCAGTTACCTGCATGAAATAGCTGTTATTCCCTAGAAAAGGTCAGCTCATTTCAAGACTACAAGCAAACTCACAAAGAGTCATTCTCCTGACTCTAGACTGAAGCTGATGCTTTTTAATGCAGTTCTCAGCCATTACCATGGTATATTTGCATTATGTAACACATTGTCCCACTGGAACGCAGGAGCGATGGACATTAACATCTTAGTATCAACTCCATTGATCTTTTCATTGCATACAATGGTATGCACTGCTCACTTCACAGAACAGTGCAAACAGCAGCAACTGAGCAACAGCAAAAATGCATGAGAAGTACATCTCTAGTGATCGAGAAATGGATGTTTCAGGGGTCCTGACCTTTATTAAATTCAACCTGATGTGCCACATACTGCTGGCTTAGAAAGGGAGTCGTACATACTGTTGCAAGAAAAACTCTTTTTTTGTTTTGGTCTTTAGAGAATAACGTTCATTTCTTAGAGCAAGAACAGTATTGGTGCATCAACACCAGACGCACAACAATGTTTTTGCATGGTGCACTTGATACAAAATCTGTGCAATGACAACAAGTGGTACAAATTTAAACAAAATATAAATTTGTGCAAGATAAAATATTTCACGTCACTCTCATACTCTCATTTATGATAACCCATCAGCTGGGATTCTCATTACGCTGCTGACTAGATATATTAGAATCCAGATACATGATTTCAAAGTGATTTAATGTAAAATCCAATATATCAGCTGATATTTAGTTTTTTGTTTCAGATACACAAAACATAAACAGATTCTTTTTTTATATGTATATTTAATCATTTATTTACTAGTTTATGCTTTTCAAGCCTCTGCTCATCATCGTGTTTGTGGAGTTTGACCGTTCCCAACATCATCAGGTGCGTTGCAGAGTTCCCGGTGGTGGTAAAAAATATTGAGCATTAACATTCATAATGTGATTGAAGAGTGTTTCTCATGTCTCTTCTTTACTTTTTAAATTTTTCATTAAATTAGCAAATAGTTAACAACATCAGACCCCAAGAACTGGGCTTTAATAGAGACAAGGAGAGAGCTTTGAGAAGAATGGGCTAATTTGCAGGACTTTAAATTCTGAAAATACCTTCCTGTGAGTTATTGGTTGGACTTTGGCACTGTGTAAAAGGCTTTGGCTTTTTGGTTTGTGTGACTGTACCGCAAGTCTTTTTTGTTTAAATTTATCTGTGTAGATAGCTTTAAAAATTAGTAATTATTTAGTTATTTATTTAAGATAAAACGTGATCTTTTTTCAAAACAGGGATATTTTGAAGAGACCCCATGCCAGTTGTCTTGAATGATAAGCTATTAAGAAATTTACAGCAAATTTCTTGTTTGCTCCAGTTAATTATGAATTGAGTGTTAGCTTTCTAAAGTCACACATATGGTCCTCTTAATACATTATACCCTCTGGATTCCTCCAGTCTAATTACATTAGTATCATCAGTATCTGTCTAGGTCAAATTTTTCCAATAATGTTATAGACAACGTGCGGTTGCCAAGTTTTTCTCTCTGCTCTGATGTCAACTGCAATGTGCCAAGTCTTTCTGCCACACCCCGAAAGCAAGAGTTGTTTACCACAAAGTGAGTGTGAGTGGAGTTGAAAATTATAAAACCCTCAGTCTGGTGTAGCTCATAAGAGGAATTGTATTTCACCCTGCACTGCCTGTTAACATAAAACGTCATAAATTCCAGGCAGCTGTAAAGCCCTAGTCCTACATTTTTAGTATATAATTGATAATAGGTGCAGTTTTGCTGTGTTGTAGAAGCTCTTCTATCAGCAGCCAGGAACCTATGTTGGTTTGACGCAGAGGCAGAGATTGGGCATGTGGGTCGATTTTTAGTTATTTATTTACTCTTTCCTCTATTTTGAGTAGCTTGACAGAGTGGCCACCAAAAAAGCAGTCCTATCTGACCCCGTTCTGCTTCAGCCCCCTTTTTTTGGTTGCTTCTGATAACGACACTGACCCATATTTGCTGTGACTCCTCATATAGGAGTTTGTTTGGAGTGCTAATAGAAAGGTTGCCACTGGAAATCAAATACAGTAAGACTTCCAGTGCATACCTCAAAGAAGTACCTACATTTCAAGCTTGATAAAAATTAATGAAACACTGATGAACTTTTTTTTTTAGTAATTATAAATCAGCATTTGAACTGGCAGAATTAATGATTGATGATTGATGTTTCCCCCATTTTTGTACACACTTTGATTCACTATAGCATGTTCTTTTAAATAGCTTATTTGGCTAAAAAATCTGAAAAGTGAGATATTAAAAATTTTAAAAATCTTACAGCCTGTACCAGAAAGTTCATCTGGATGTAGTGTTTTCAAAAAGTTGATTCTCCAGATGAACAGAATCAGCTTGCTGGGATTTTCTTACTTGGATGATTATGCTTGTATGAAGAGGAAGAGGCTGTAGCTTCACAGGGTAGGCAGCTGTTAGATTAGACAATTAGATGTGCTTCGTGAACGTGAGACAGTCGTGTTTAGGGTTGCTGTTTGAACTGGCTTATTTTACACCCACATGAATGAATTAAGTTTTGGAAAATCTTGTTTGTAAATCAGACCCACTTTATTGACACACCAGAATGAGATATCTTTAATTCTAATCAAATTAATTACAGAAAAATTCTGCTCGTGCTCAATATTTAATTCATATGCCCTTTTCAGAGAAGCTTGAACTGTGTCTCCAGCTGCACATGCTGGTTTTGCCAAATCATTTACTGCAGAAAAAGTTCTCTAAAAGAGCAGGGTACATTCAACAGAGAACTTTTTCATGCACACAGACACTAACTAATGCAGTGGTGTCAAACTTGCTTTAGTTAATGGGCAATATATAATGCAATCTGATTTCAAGTAGGCATGATTGCATGTGTTCTTTTTTTCTTTTAAATGGTAAAAAGTACATGTAAAAGTAAATGTTTACATTTAATGAACAATCTATTTATAAAAGATGATAAACAACCCAGGATAGCTTAAAAAAGAAGTGCTATTTCAACATATGTCTCGTTAGACATGTCTTACAGATCACAGTGGATCTACAAAAGCAGGAAACTTTCACAAATACATGATTTTAATCTTTATCATTTTTATAATTTGTCTGGATCTGGAAATAATTTTAATTTTCTCTACGCATTTTTATGCCTGTGCAATAATGCTGATACCTCACAAGAAAAGCAAATGCACTTTTCTGAAAAACATGGACTTCTTCACACGTTTGATAGACCTGAGTGTATTCAGCACATCATAGCGATTGTGTTCTTTAAATTTTTCCTTTTCATTTCGTTGCTTTTATCATGTTGTCTTAATGTTACATTTTTGTTCAACTGACATAGAATGAAAAAAAAAAGGATTTGTTTGTAGCAAACCTCAAACTAAAATAGTATGCAAGTGTTTTGAGTGTGTCCAAAACCTCAATAAGTATTCTATCATATGGCTTCTACATACTATAAGCCTGTGCAACCATTTTACACTGCACAAGCAGAAATATCCCACTGTGCAAATCTCTTTGTTTTAAGTGATTCTGATGTAAGTAGTGCAAGTGAAAAAATACATATTACTGAGAAATGTGTTTCTAGATAGTATACACGTTGAGTCCAGAGAATGCGGTTTCAGGCGTGTTTCAGACACCGCTTTTGGCGTCTGGTTTGCATGTCTTTTTTGTGAACTATTTACTTTATTAGAGATACTTTATGTCATATTTGGAGAGTCTAAGTTTGCTAGAATTGTTAGCGCAGATAAACATCTTATGTATGAATGTATGAATGCATGGCTTGTATGCTAAAGTGCTCCTAGGGGGAGTAAGCTTAGGGGAACGCTATATAAATGCTAGTTCATTCTCTGTCTCAAATGTTAAATATGCTTTAACACCCACTTTTAGTTGAGTTTAACTTAACTGTAATGACCTTGGTCTAGAAAGTAAGCAGATTATTAAATGTCCCAGACAACCCAGAAGACAAGAAGATGGATGATTACAATAAAATTATAGAACAAGGGCTGTGAGGCTGATTGGCAGGAAGAGAGTAGTGATGTTTAATTTTCAGATGAGGTGATTTTGACAGTGAGGGAAAATGGAAATTGATTAAAAGAGACCAGCGAGCAAAGCCTATATCACCAGGAGACCACAGAGACTGAAAATAAGGGACAGGTCTTCCTTACTGATCTTAAACACGAGCATCATGTTTTTAATTTAGAAGCTTAGATGTATTTTTACTTTCAGCTTACAAAAAAGCTGCTTCCTTTGAACTTCACTCACAGTTACACGGACTCTGATTTGAGTAATTCATATTGTAATGTTTCACAGATTATACATATACAGGGTTTCTACTAGTGTTGTCTTGCCCGTGTTTTTGTTTTAGTAACTTCTAACAAATTAACAGCCCTTATTTATAAAGAAGAGTCTTAAATAAATGTCTCTAAATGAGTGATTGCATTAATATGCCGGCTTTTCTGCTGAGGCTTTATTGCGCATCAGGGAGTTCATCAATTGATTAAATTGTTGTGTCTCGTATAGGAAGGTGAAAGTCAAGTCTGAGTGGAACACTGCACCTAATCAATGTCAAGCTAAATAAAGTATCAGCCTTTTACACAGTGACAACCCTGTGATGGAAATTCTTCGTCTTCCTGTGTGTCATCAGACTAATTGGCTTTGACCGGTAACCGCTTGATGAGGTCAACAGCAACTGATCGCCTGGAATGAGTAAAACCTTCATCTTAAAGATTTCTTGCTTCTACATATCTTGTCCCATGTCCCGGTTTTAGACCAGCCAGGACTATTACACGTGTAGACAGATGAATCCTCATCCACTGCTACTGTATAAGGAATTTGTTTACTTTAAAAATGTCAGCCTACTTTGAATTCTTTATTTCCTCAGTTGTTTTAAGATTTTTTTTCCTAACCATAAGTATCTACTTCATTCCTGTTTAGGTTGTATTCTGGGTCCAAAGAGTCTATCAACATTTCACACAAAAGTCTTGAGGTTTTAATGCACTCATATAGAAATATACTCTCTGGTGTGTATTTGGAGCTTCAGATGGTTGTAACACATGCTGACATTTCCTGATTGCTGAAGAACGGGGGGCTGGGAATGAAACCCCTCACCTTTTCAAGAAACCAAAGGGGGGGGGGGGGGGGGGAATGAATTTATTTACCTAATTTATGCACATTTTCATTTCAGCACAGTGTACGAGTCTCTACTGCAGTTTGCGCTCATTTGTGGTCATATTAGTTTTCTCTTCTTTGCCTACACTGCAGTGAGCTCAGAGAGAGAGTTCATTCTGAAGAGGAAGCTTTCAATTTGCCTCACCTGTGGTCACAAGGTCTGGGTAGAGGCTGAAAAAATGGGGTTTGGGGTAATAGGGGTCAAAGTTGGTTTCCTCCATAGGATATCTGGGCTCAGCTTTAGGTTAGGGTGAGGACTTTAGAGTCAAACCTCTGTTGCTTCATCTGATCAGGATGCCTCCTGGATGCCTTACTTTAAGGGTTCATATGACCAACTGGGAGGTGACCCTGGAGTGGATGCAGCACTCACTGGAGAGATTATATATCTGGATATATATATATCTATATATCTGCTTGGGAAATGGACCTCGGGCATATTCTCCTTAGGATACTGTCAATTCAACTGGAGATAGATGGATGTGTTTGAGTGGGAAGAGATGGAGTGGTGCATGTAACACAGTAGCAGAGTATAGATGGGCAGAAGAACATGTTAGCTTACTGTAAGTGAAACAAGAGCTTCCTGGCAGCAAATGTTAATTTGTCTAAAACCAGAGATGGAACGATATTGACCAAACCTAAATGTCTTTAAGTCTGAGGGCAGGGAAGCCCTTACTGGCTGTCTGGAACATAAACAGCTAGCTGCTAACATTGTAGCACAAACAAACACTGGGTTTAACTCTCACTTTCAAAACTTGGGAAGGAGATGCAATTATTAATTGCCCTATCATCTATCCAGGTTCAAAGCAGTTAACCAAACTAAACAGTAACATGTTACCTGTTCCTGCCACCTACACATTTAAGTTTAAAAGGACGCTTCCATTATTAAAATGGAAATTAATGCATTTGAAGGTCTGGTCTGTGTCGTATTATTATTATACAGCATTATGAGAAATGTGGAAACTGGTTTCAGTATATACAGAGTTAGTATCCTAGTAATGTATTGAAGTCAGCTTCTCGGTTGGCTGGTCCATCAGCCATCCAGTAACTGAGTTTAGAATTAGAATTAGAATTAGAATTAGAATTAGAATTCAACTTTATTGTCATTGCACATGCACAGGTACAGGGCAACGAAATGCAGTTTGCATCCATCCAGAAGTGCTTAGTGATATAGATATATTACAATATATATTAGCAATAATATAGATATGTAAGTATATTACAGAAATGGGTCTATTATGGTATGTTATAATGTACACGGTATGAAGTATGTTGTGAATATTCTATAACTATAAGTATGTACAGGCTGTAGTGAGTACAAGCTATGTACAGGATATGGACAGGATATAAATATGAAAAACTATACAGAATATGAAATAAATAACTTTACAGGAATCTGAGATATACAGCTATACAGAAATGGGAACTATGCAAGTTGTAAACAGTTGTAGGGTTAAAAATTATCGTATGTACAGAATGATTATTACAGAGCTATACAGTAGTGCAGTTAAGGTAAGTGAGGGTGAGGATAGTTTCTACAGAGGCTATATAAAGTGCTAGTGGTTGTGAGTGGTGGTTCACTCCATGTTATTATTGTGTGTTTGAGGGTACAGTTGTCCATTGTGTGTGTGTGTGTGTGTATGTTCAGTCCATGAGTTTACTGACATTAATGGACATTATTTGTCCCTAAAGGTTGGAGCAATGAGTTTTTAGTGACCTTAAATTTGCTCAAAGAGTAACAATTACGCTGATTCAAACTCATCTGTAGTAATTTGGATCCTGTGTCAGTCTGTTGTGGTTAAAAGAGAGAGCTGAGAGTGAAAACGAAGCTGTTGAATACTCTTTCACATCGAAAGTGGATGGATTATGTAATTAAAATAGAAAATGAAAGCTAAAGCAGTGTATGCTAGAGCAGTTTCTTGATCCATACGTCATTCATCAAATCCAGTTCCACAATACCAAGATGGCCTTCACCAATAATGGCTATCATTATACCCTTAAACCAGGTAGCAAGACAATTAGTTAAATCTCTAAACAACAGTTGGATGGAGTATACTTAAATGTAAGATATGCTTTCAGATTTTTCAGTATTTTTTTTTGTTTATTTGATTTTTGTTCAACATCATAGACTGTTTCTTTACTTTGGAGCTATCTGTTGACTTAGTTCTGTTGTGCTTGCATCTTTCTGAGTCTCTTGACTCTTTGGAAGTAGTACTTTGTAATACTGCTCCCTTTTAATCAAAACAATTTCAAATAGGTAAACGTTCACATAGCAAAGATTCACCCTTTCTCCTCTCACACTATGACATTACTGTTGTCTGTTATGTTGCTGCACTGAGCAACAATGTGTGTGTGGGCACACTCCCTGCTCCTCTTAGATGTCTTAAACTTAATTTTTTTTTAATTTGACCACATAACTAACATGTGAGCCATGGATATGGTGGAACTTCCTTTCTGTAAATGTCACATTAGCTTAAACAAAGTAACTTTTTGGTATCACTTTAAATATAGAATAAGTCTGAAGCAAATGGAAATAGATTATTGTGAACGCTGCAGGTGAAAACCTACAGTCTGTAGGTAAAAACCCCAGAAAGAGTCTACGTCTAGCAACACCCTCAGACATTCATACAATGAATTTCTATCTCAATCTTCAGCTCTTGTGCATAAACTCACTTTTCAACAAAATAAAAATTATGGAAATAATTTTGGAAAATAAGTGGGAAGATGTGCATGCTGTGATGTGGGGTGGCGGGGCCGGGGGGTGGGGAGCAGATTTTGCTGTCAAAAACAACAAATGATAACATGTGTACCAATCTCACTGATAGAAGTAGCAAACAGCTTCCTTTATTGTCATGATGATCACTTGTAACATTGTAAAGGCAGTGCTAAAATCATCAGTGAAACTGCCTGAGGGAGGATGTGAACTTGGAGTTAGGGGACTCTGCCATTTTAAAGAAATCATAACCACATTACCTGATTTCAATTTAACCAATCTAACCTTCAGGGTGGTGCTGCTGCTGTTTCAAGAGACTACCAGTTGCAACAGCTGTTTGGCTACTGGAGCATGCTTATTCTATTAACGAAATTTCTATTCTCTGTATGTCCTGTACATGTGGCAGAATTGACAAATAAAGTTGACTTTGACTTTGATTCTATTATCTAACATTTATTTGGTGGCACACCTCGAGTCTTAACATAGGATTCTACTGTAACATCCTGAAAAACATGCAATGGAAACTAGATGAACTGCACTTCATGCCAGCTTTCCATCATGCTGTGCATGAAATTGAAAGTTCTCTCGCCAAACATATAAAATGTTCCATTACCATCCACCCTTCTCACCAGATTTGTCATCCTGTTCCTTTCCTGAAATTATTAAAAATAATAATGATAATAAATAATTAAGAGCTGTTTAACATATCAGAGGAAATCCAGCACTTATTACAGACTCAAAAGTGCATGGTGATAGAACAGGACTTGAACAGGACTAAAATTAGCCCAGATGTGATGACCTTAAAGAAACGATCAAATTCAAATCAGTTAAGGTTTCTGATTGTTATAGTTGGAGTCCTGGTACTTCATGACATCACCTCATACAAGCAGGGTTTTTACTGCATAGAAAAATTGGTTTGCATAGTATGGTTTGAGCCAGGAAAACCAGTATAAGTCACTGTGACAGTGAGGTGTGGTTTCCTGGCTTTGCTGTAGATGTGGAGGTGTGTGGTTTGGGAGCAGTGCCAGCTGAGAAGGGTGTCTTTTCAGCTAATATTGCTCTCTTCTTATATAGTAGGTACAGAGATGGAGGCAGAGACACAACTGAGGGCTGCGTGCATTCACGAACAGTCAATGCTCCATGGCCGGGCATATTAAGTGGAGTAAGGATAAACTGTGTATAGAAAATTTTGATAATAAAGAATTAAGTGTGCAAATAACAAACTCACGCTCATCCTTACTGAGGTGAACCCATAATGGAGGGAGCCACTACGACAGCCACCATCATCTTATAACATTTCCCTCTATGCCTAAGAGCTGCTGGTGCTAAATATCACGCTAGCATAGCTTTCTGTAAATGTGCTGTCATGTCTTACTGTAGCTCTAAAAAGGCACATCTGTGAATGACACAAAAGTAATTGCTTGACCATTTTGGCACTGTTACATAATCAATATCTGCAAAGGTTTGGGGTGTATATGAGGAAAGAAAAGTATGTGTAAGAGATGCCAAAGCATGCACACAATTTGTAGCCAGAGAGGAAGAAAAATTAGTGTCGATATCATCTAGCTTGCTGTGCATGTTTATCACAACAGATGCTCTTTTTTTTTATTTTTATGAAATTGAACCCAAAGATTTATCTTGCCATATGGCTGTTAGTCAAATGTTTAGACATATCTGCTGCTCTTTTCCCTGCTGGCATGTCCCCCTCTGTGATCCACCTAGGAAAAAAAAAACCTTTAAAATCCTAGGAAGTGCTCTGACCTCAGGATTCATCTTATTAAGCCATTAACTAAGACATTCTTTAGGATGGATTACAGGTCAACTAATCAGAGACCGACTTATTTTGATGAGACTTATAGAGATAGTTTGTCTAAATATCTCAGATGTCAGCTTAAGAAATATGGATGAACCTGCTAAATTGAGATATAGTACATTCATCCATTCTTTCTTAGCTGTTTGAAATAAATACCATGCAGTGGTCAGGTAGAAACAGTAAGCATGTGCAAAGAAGGCCAAATCGTGGGGCTTAACTACATTAAATACAATTCACTAGCAGGGACTACATCGTTGATTAGATTGAAAGAGAAAGACGGAATAAAAACAGATCTGGGACTGAGACGGCAAAAATGACAACAACCAGTCTGCACTGCAGGAAGGCATATGTAGGCATAAAACCAGAAGGAAAATGTATGAGGTGTGGTCCCGCTTCTGAAATTCAGATAAATTACGTCCAATTCTATAAAAGCGCTTTGCATATCTGCACATTTTAACTACACCTTAACTTTTTTGGGCATTTAAAGAACAACTTTATACTATGAAAATCAGGGAACTGTTATTATCATAATGTTAGATTTTCCCTTTCTGGCATTTCTGCCCTTCAATTTCCTGAGTAGCAAATTCTTCTTTGGTCTTATCATTAGCTGAGCTCTGCTGCTTAAAGTCACTGATAGAAAAAAAAAAACTTCACTGTGTCAATGTTAATGTTGGATACCTCAGTGTGACACTCTCCTTGGTGATTCTGGTGCTTCCTTCTGCCCCAGGCAATGAGTACAGGAGCTTTGTCTGAGGGGCAAAAATGCACAGGCATCATTTCACAGAATGCATTTAATCAATTTCATAAAGTTGAGATCATTAAATCAAACACAGCCCCCCCCCCCCCAGCTGCAGAGGATTGCAGTATTACATCCATTTGGTAGGTCACTGGTGTGTATAACTTAAATCTGTCTGGCTCAGTTTAATCTTTTGTTACTCAAGGGCTCGTTGTATCTCTGTATACTGTAACTGTAAACGAGCCATTTAGTCTTTGTGTTTAATGTAGGATGTGGGTATTTGTGCGTTATGACAGATGCTGAGCTGAAATTTTAAGTACAATTTAATTTTATGCTTTGTGGGCTCAAGTAAATTCAGAAGAGAAGTTTGAATGAGATCTGTTTCTCTGCAACCACCTGTCCATGTGCATGCTGCTCATTGGGGTCAGCATCATGTTAACAACACAACTATTGCTACTCCTACTAACCATGACTGGGTCACTTCCAACAAACCTGAAATCAAGTCATGACAGGACTAATCTACTGAGCTAAGATAGGTTTTTGTTTTTCAAGCTGCATGTTTTCATTTTTAATTTTTAATACTTTTTTTGGACAAGAACAGAACAGAATTTCAATTGTAAAAACATCTTTTCGAATCCTTGGGAACGACCTTGATTTCTCCATTGATAGATAGAAATTGTGTTCTAGTCTTTGCCTAAACCACAAATATAACAACAGATTCTGATTAAAGTGAGAACACAAACAGTTGTACTTTTGATTTCTTTATTACCGGTAATCTTATTTCTTTTAATGCTTTTCATCACTGTGACGGCTTCTCTCACTGTGCTTGTTCCTTCCCAGTGGTGATGTAGGATCTGATGGGTCTAAACAAGGCACCCATTCAACTAGCATTCATCACCATTATGTTAAAAATATTCTGACACCCCAAGAACAAAAGTCCTATAAAATGAGAAGTAAAACATTTTTGTGACCACACCAGAGACGACTATGGTTATTTTAACAATCCCCAAGAAAAAGTATTGTGAAGTGTTAATGCTAATAAAACTAATGTCTACATTGTTTCAACCTGGCAATTATACTGCAGAGATGACTGCTTATGTCCCAACTCTGAGTCTTGGCCACTTGCATTTAACTGGGTCTTGTGACGGGTCATGTGACAGCCATGTAACTTAACTAATTTAGGCTGCTCTGCAGGCTAAATTAACTAATGTTTAATGTCAGAGGAAAGCAAAAGAATGATGCGATGCTTTTTGAAATATCCTTGAAACATTTCTCCCCCACATTTTAAGCTAAATTAGATGCATTTAGTTATTTAGCAATATATTTATTTGCTATTATTTGCTTCCCTCATATCTAGGGATGGGTACCGGTATCCGGTGCCATTATGGCACCGGTTCTGACATAAACGGTAGTAACTAGACCGAAAAGCAGCGCACATTTCGGTGCTTTTTTTTCCTGAGCTGTGATACACTTTAGATTCTAGCCAATCATTTTACGTTTCCGAGGATAGTAGGCGGGGCCAGGTACGTACGTTCTTTTAGAGCAGAGCTACAGATTAAAAATGCCCAAGGCAAAGCGGTCAAAATTCTGGCTGTACTTCACAGCAAAATATGCAAACTCAGCAGCCTGCAACAAGTGCTTTAAGCTGATACTGTGATACTGTCAAAGGAGGTAACACCTCAAATTCGATGAAACACCTGGCGACGCATAGCGTTTTTTTTTAAAGCCGAGAAATGCGCCGTATTTGATAGCTTGCTGCGAGACCTCACACCGTGCACATCTACTCCGGGTGGGTTGCCTGTTATCGGACCCGGAGTTAGCAACATCCCCCAAAAACACGAAGAGGAGAGTCCTGGCCCCTAGCCCTGCCAGTGTAGCAGAAATGATGACGGATGATGATGGCAGCAGCAGCCGTTCATCTCTGCGTGAGTAGCTTAATGTAGGGCTGCTCAATTAATCGAATTTTAATCACGATTACGATCTGGGCTTTCAACGATCATTAAAAATGACTGAGCCGATTATTAGCCCCTCCCTCATTTATCCGCGACACCTTAAAGGCCGTTGTTGTATGCTCACCTTATTACTAAATTAGGCAGAGCACTCTGAATTGAATCAGGACATAAAGCACGGTCTTTATGTTGCTTTATTGAACACTGTCCATCTTACAACTAGCCGCTTAACGGGGCTTCCTTCGGACAACAACATCCGGTTCAAAGGTCATCACCTTAAGACATAGCCATATCAATACATGACATCCCCCTTTTCCTTAGACTCAAACTTTAGTTGTAATAACTTTGATGTCTTTTTTTTTTTTTTTTTCAACACTGAACATTCTTCTTGTCTTACTTTCTAACAAGTATATAATCTAACTGTCTCACCACACATGTACCTTTCTTTTTTCAATATATACATGTCAAAATACACATATGAACTTGAAACTTGCCAACTTTAAGTTACCTCTTCACCTTAACATACTATAGTTCATTTCACCACAAAATCACGAAACCTCTCGGGTATCTTTTTAGCCCTCTGTGATCTACTTGGTCTCTCTGGCCCCTGGGAGCCCTCTTGTGGTGTTGGAGTGAAGGTGTCAGTCTTTGTGGGTGTTTCACCTTCCTCCCTTTCAGGTATTGTGTCATAGTGTCCTTCTCTGGTCTCATTCGTCTCGTATTTCTTCACATGTGTGGTATTCCGGTGATAGCGAGCTCCTGTTGGTGATTCAATAATGACTTGGTTTCCAGTTCTGCTTACAACTTTGTGTGGTGTTGCGTTGAATGGTGTTGTAAACTTGTCCACTTTGTCTTGTTGAACCAGCACTGTGTCTCCCGAGTCAACTTTTGAATACTCAGCTCCCCTTCGTTCATCAGCATAAGTCTTTGACTTTCCCTTCTGTTCAGCGTCTCTGTCACGCACGTCCAACTCCGTTGTTTTTGCCTCACTGATGTTCGGTAACTTTCCTCTCATTTTGCGGTTGAACAGTAGTTCTGCTGGACTTTTGCCCGTGGTTGGATGTTCAATGCTGCGATACACTGTTACATATTTTCTTAGCTCTCGCTTTCAGTCAAGTCCTTCGGCTTGTGCGATCCTGATTCTTTTCATCAATGATGCATTTTGCCGTTCCACTTCTCCATTTGCTTGAGCCCATTTTGGTGTAGTTCTTATATGTTTGATTCCATTAGTTTCACAATATTCTCTGAACAGCTCAGATTTGAACTGTGGGCCGTTATCAGATTTGATTGTAACTGGTAGCCCATGTCTGCTAAATATACAGTCAATAGAGTCGATGACTTTTTCAGCAGTTGTAGATGACATTACATCATACTCATAGTACCGACTGTAGTAATCTATCAGTACAAGTATTGAGTGGTTCGAAGGTAGTGGTCCCAGTAAGTCTACCGCCACATCTCGCCATGGTCCATCTGGTAAAAGTGTGTTTCTCAGTGGTTCAGGTGGATCTGGTCTGGCTACTATTTGACATCCGTGACAAGCTTTACAAAACTTTTCTGCAGCTTTGTCCATCCCTGGCCACCAAACTTTTGTTCTGAGATGCTGTTTGGTTCCAACAATTCCTAAATGTCCTTCATGAGCTAGTGACAGTGCTTGAGCTCTGAGGTTTTCTGGCAATACAATGCGAGTTCCCCGCAAAACTATGTAGCCGATGACACACAGTTCATTTGCAATGGGTGCATATGTTTTGCATTTTTCAAAGTGTCCGTTTTCAATAGCTCTTCGCACTTCTGTTAATTCTGAGTCTGTAGCAGAGGCTTCTTCAACCTCTCTTGTCGTGAGTGCTTTTGGAGTAGCATTAACTGCAACAAATCTCACGTATTCTTCAGATTCATGCTTATGTATCTCTTTTGATGTGGTGTCAGCCAGCAGTCTTGACAGTGAATCCGCAATGTTTTGCTTTCCCGCAATGTGCACTACTTTAAAGTCATATGGTTGCAGTCTGAGAACCCATCTTTCTATGCGTGCACAAGGTTTAGATTTCTGGCTGTATATGACCTCTAATGGCTTGTGGTCTGTGATGAGGTCAAGCTTCCTGCCATACACATATGGATGTAGTCTCTCACATGCCCATACCAGTGCTAGGGCTTCTCTTTCTGTTTGAGAATATCTTCGCTCACAGTCTGTTAAACTCCGACTTACGTAGCACACTGGTACCTCTTCTCCGTTCTGTATTTGTATTAGCACTGCGCCCAAGCCTACAGGGCTTGCATCTGCTATGACTCTGGTTGGGGCTTCTTTGTCAAAATAGGCTAGGGTACCTGCTCTGGCTAACTCAGTCTTTAGTCTTTCAAATGCTTGCTTTTGTTCTGGCCCGAATGTAAACATAGTTTCTTTTCGAGTTAAACGTCTTAGTGGTTCAGAGAGTGTAGCAAACTGTGGTATGAACCTGCTACTGAAGCCTACCAGTCCAAGAAAGCTTCTCACCTCAGTAGCATTCTTCGGTTCTCGGGCTTCCACCACAGCTCTCACTCTTTCTTCAGTCGGGCCGATGCCTTTCTGTGTCAGCAGTATTCCCATGAACACGAGTCTGTCCATGTTGAACTGACACTTCTCTGAGTTTAGTGTCAGGCCACAGTCAGAGAGTCTCTTCATCACAGCATGCAGGCGCTTATCATGTGTTTCTTGGTCTGGCGCGCGTATGATTACGTCATCTGAAATGTTCTCAACTCCTTCAATGCCAGCTAGTGCATTGGCAATCTCATGCTGATATTGCTCACTAGCTGATGAGACTCCAAATATTAGCCTTTTGTACCGGTATACTCCGTTGTGCACTGCAAATGTAGTTATCTCTCTTGACTCCGGGGTAAGCTCTAGTTGATGGTATCCCCACTTGAGATCGAGTTTGGTGAAGATTGCAGAGCCGTTTAGTCCTTGCAAGATTTCATCCACAGTGGGTATGGGGTATCTTTCCCTGATTATTGCCTCATTTGCTTTTCTCATGTCTAAGCACATTCTGATATCTTTGTCACATTTCTTTGGGAGTACCACTACAGGATTTACCCAAGGTGTAGGTCCTTCTACACGTTCTATAATGTCCATGTCAATTAGTTCATTGATCTTTTTCTCCACTGCATCCCTCAAATGATAAGGTATGCGCCTCAGTGGCTGTGCTACTGGTTTCACATTTGGATCAATGTACAGGCTGATCTGTTTGGTGTTTAGTTTTCCTACTCCTTTGAACACTTTTGGATACTTTTCTTTAAGAGTGTGCTTTAAATCTGTGACAGCCGCCACATTTTCACCTATTTTCAACACTCCTAACTTTATGGCAGTCTTTTTCCCCAGGAGTGGTTCACCATTACCTCTAATCACAATAAATTCAGCCTCTTCAGTCCTGTCACCAATCTTGATTTCACATCTGAATGCGCCTTTAACCGTGAGTGCCTGTGCTGAGGAATATGCATATAAATTCCTCTGCTCTTTGGGTACACATGAGTGACATTTTATCTTTTCAGCTTTTAGCTTTTCCCATATGTTTTCTCCCATCACATTACTTGTAGCTCCAGAGTCAACTAACATTTTCAACTCTATTCCCCCAACAGAAAAGGTAAGTTTCTCAGGTATATTATCATCATTTACAGTAAATGCATAATCATCTTGTTCAACAGCATTCACATTTTGTTTCTTTTGTCTTTTTGTACGACACATTTTTGAAAAGTGGTCCTTACCATTACACTTGTGACATGTTTGTCCTCGTGCTGGGCATTTGGGATCTTTGCCCATGTGGTCAGTATAACCACACCTGTAACACTGTCTTTCTGTTTTATTATCATCTTTCATTTTTCCTTTTGGTCTGTTGTTCTTCTCTTTCTTTGCTGTAAAAATCCGGCTGACCGTGTCCTCTCCTTTCTTTTCCCCGGTGACGCTCATCGCCGCCATCTGCTCCTCCACACGTTCACAGTGTGAAGCCACCTCTAACGTGCGATTTAGAGTTAAGCCTGGACCCTCCTCAAGCAGCTTTCTCCGTACATATTCAGAAGTGCATTTACTCAGGATAGCGTCCCGTATCTGGTTATCATTGTCAGCTTGAAAGTCACAGTCTTTTGCAGCTCGCCTCAAACGTGTACAAAATTGTTGCACAGTCTCACCTGGTGTTTGGGACAATTTGTGGAAAGTTTGGCGTGCATATGCTGCATTCACTTGAGGAACAAAGTAAGTGTTGAGCGCAGTCACCGCAGCGCTGTAATCCTTTGCCTCTCCCGTCTGTGGTAGAGTGGAGAAGACGTCCTGCACGTCCTGTCCGGCCATGTGCAGTAGAAGAGCGCGTCTCCGCTGTCTGATCGCGTCTGTAGCATCATCCGTCAAAATAAGACCTTTCCCATCAGCAAACAACTCGAAGGATGTTAACCAGCGCGTCCATCTCGGTCCGAGCGTAGCTGGATCCGTGTAGCAGGCGAACGGTTGAATACCCGACTTTTCCATGTTAGCCCACAAGTTTTTTTTTTTCGCTAACCCCGTGCCGCCGCTGGGTCTACTTCTCACAAAAACAAATCCAGGTCCGTGTCGTCCTCGTCGCCATTGTTGTATGCTCACCTTATTACTAAATTAGGCAGAGCACTCTGAATTGAATCAGGACATAAAGCACGGTCTTTATGTTGCTTTATTGAACACTGTCCATCTTACAACTAGCCGCTTAACGGGGCTTCCTTCGGACAACAACATCCGGTTCAAAGGTCATCACCTTAAGACATAGCCATATCAATACATGACAGCCGTCTGTGAAAATATTGTCGGGCATAAACCAGTCCGTGGCGCAAAAAAGGGTGGAGACCGCTGATTAAGAGGACCCGAGGGAAGCTCGGAAAGCTAAGCAGAAGTTATTTGGAGAGTGACTGCCGTTGGTTGAAAAGAGAGTTTAAAAAAAAAAACAAAAAACTTCAGTGGTGTTGCACACCATTTTATATAATTTTTTTAAAAGTTATTGTTAACCCTTTAAAGCCGGTCAGAGCAGCATGCTCCGTTTTGCGTAACTATTTTTAAATCCCTGTAGAATCTGAACCGTGTAAGCTAGCGCAATAATTTGTTTTGCATATGAAACCGGAGGAGTTGTACTTACATCTGATGCCATCAGCTTGTCCTAGGTCACGGTTTCGTTCCACATATAGCTTTGCAAAAATTGCATAAAAAGCGCTTGCAGGAACAAAAACATAATATTCCAGAAACACGCTTTGCCGTTCCTATCAGCTGTTCGTAACACTTCCCACAGTAAAATGATGCACATGCTGTTTTCTTTGCAAATTTGCATCATAGGATTGTTTTTTGTTTTTCCTGCAGTATATAAAAATTGCTGTATCTCCAAAATAAAACTATGAAGACACTCAAAATAAATTTCCTGTGGTGGGAAACTATTTTTTTGCAACTTTATTGTATTTAAAGTTTTGAGGGATAAACCTCTTAAATTTCTCCAAGTAGAAATATATGTAAACAAAACAAAAGCGATTTTCAATTTTTTTTGTAGTTTATTGCACTTTTTTGCAATTTATGTAATTACTATGGACTTAATGCATACATATTATTAAAATATGGGCTATAACAGTTGTATTGATGTATAGCAACTTGAAATGCTCCCACAAATGGCACTACAACATGTAAAAAAAAAATAATATAAGCTCTGGTGGACTTGGTTCTATGGTAGGTCTTAAAGGGTTAAATAAATATCGTCAAATAATCGTGATCTCAATTTCAGTGAAAATAATCGTGATTATCATTTTTGCCATAATCGAGCAGCCCTAGCTTAATGTTGTTCGTGTGTAATTTACGTTGAGTAGGCTAACCACGTTATTAAATTAATGCATGTAAGGTGAACTAGCAAACACCGTAGTAGTTACATGCGGCTGTCTTCTTGTTTGATGGCAGATGCTCCCTTCACCCTGGCCAAAAAGGTTAAAATGACCAAAGAAAAAGTGGAAAACAGCTAAACATGAGAGGTTTTTGGACAAAGTTTGTGTTTTTCCATTGTTTAAGCACTGCTTCCAGCCAAGAGTGATACCATATATGCCCCATAGCTGCAGAAAAGGCTAACATTGTTATCATTTTACAAAAAAACAGCTGAACATGAGAGGTTTTTGGACCAATTTTGTGTTCTCCATTCTTTAAGCACCGGTTTGAGCACCGTTTATGCACCGGCACCGTTTCAAAAGTACCGGTTTGGCACCGGTATCGGATAAAACTTAAACGATACCCATCCCTACTCATATCTGTATTCCTTTTCTTTTATCCTCTCTCTCATTTTTTTCTCACGTTTTTTTCTCCCAGAAGAATAACTCCACGTCATTTCCATTGTGTGGCTTTCTTTGTTGCCGTTATGTTTGTTTTTAACTAAATCATCCTTGTCACTTGCAACAGAAGAGCATAGAGTCAAGTTGGGCCCCCTTAGGGCGGTCAGCTCTCTCCTCCTGTTATTTCAGCCCTCCGGGCCCCCTTGCTGGCCTGGTTCCCTAAGCAGATGGCTGGCCAGCAAGTGGTACCTCTGCCGAAGCCTCACCAGAAATCTCAGTGGAAGGTTGACTGTCAAGAAGCCATTCTTAAGGAAAAGAAACATGAAGTATGCCAATTTGAACAGGCCCTGGACTGAAAATCAGTGGCAGCAGCTCTTATTGAGAATACAAATTTGAAATGTATGTTTCAAATCCTCATCATTAAATACAAAGGAGGTCAGTAGAGAGCAGAGGTGGGACCAAGTCATTGTTTTGCAAGTCTCAAGTAAGTCTCAAGTCTTTATCCTCAAGTCTCAAGTCAAGTCTCAAGTAATGTCAGGCAAGTCAGAGTCGAGTCTCAAGTCACTGGTGTAAAAGTCCAAGTAAAGTCACAAGTCTGAAATTTTGAATTTCAAGTCCTTTCGAGTCTTTAAAAAAAAAACGAAAAAAAGCATGTTGCAGTTATATGCTAAATGTAAATATTAGACCATGTAATTTTTAAATCTGTGTTTTTCTCAACACATGACAAAATAGTGAACTTAGAAAATATACACAAATTGTGAAATTGCACCTCTTTAAAATGCAGCTCAATTAAACCTAGCTCCAAGAATAATTTTCACCGACAGTTCTGAGATAAGCTGCATGTTATTCTTGGATGCGGTTGTAGGACCGGCTTTAAAATCGCATGACAAAAATATCATACATAAATAAATGATTTTTTTTTTTTAAAATATCATTTAAAAAAAAACTGCATCACCAACGTAGCCTGGAAAACATTTGCTAGTTAGATGAAGTCAGCTATCTCATCGTAGCATATTTATATGCATATTTATAATCATACGGTTCTTGGAGTGAGTGCATACAGTGGGGCAAAAAAGTATTTAGTCAGCCACCGATTGTGCAAGTCCCCCCCCCTAAAATGATGACAGAGGTCAGTAATTTGCACCAGAGGTACACTTCAACTGTGAGAGACAGAATGTGAAAAAAAAAATCCATGAATCCACATGGTAGGATTTGTAAAGAATTTATTCATAAATCAGGGTGGAAAATAAGTATTTGGTCAATAACAAAAATACAACTCAATACTTTGTAACATAACCTTTGTTGGCAATAACAGAGGTCAAACGTTTACTATAGGTCTTTACCAGGTTTGCACACACAGTAGCTGGTATTTTGGCCCATTCCTCCATGCAGATCTTCTCGAGAGCAGTGATGTTTTGGGGCTGTCGCCGAGCAACACGGACTTTCAACTCCCGCCACAGATTTTCTATGGGGTTGAGGTCTGGAGACTGGCTAGGCCACTCCAGGACTTTCAAATGCTTCTTACGGAGCCACTCCTTTGTTGCCCGGGCGGTGTGTTTTGGATCATTGTCATGTTGGAAGACCCAGCCTCGTTTCATCTTCAAAGTTCTCACTGATGGAAGGAGGTTTTGGCTCAAAATCTCACGATACATGGCTCCATTCATTCTGTCCTTAACACGGATCAGTCGTCCTGTCCCCTTGGCAGAAAAACAGCCCCATAGCATGATGTTTCCACCCCCATGCTTCACAGTAGGTATGGTGTTCTTGGGATGCAACTCAGTATTCTTCTTCCTCCAAACACGACGAGTTGAGTTTATACCAAAAAGTTCTACTTTGGTTTCATCTGACCACATGACATTCTCCCAATCCTCTGCTATATCATCCATGTGCTCTCTGGCAAACTTCAGACGGGCCTGGACATGCACTGGCTTCAGCAGCGGAACACGTCTGGCACTGCGGGATTTGATTCCCTGCCGTTGTAGTGTGTTACTGATGGTGACCTTTGTTACTTTGGTCCCAGCTCTCTGCAGGTCATTCACCAGGTCCCCCCGTGTGGTTCTGGGATCTTTGCTCACCGTTCTCATGATCATTTTGACCCCACGGGATGAGATCTTGCGTGGAGCCCCAGATCGAGGGTGATTATCAGTGGTCTTGTATGTCTTCCATTTTCTGATGATTGCTCCCACAGTTGATTTTTTCACACCAAGCTGCTTGCCTATTGTAGATTCACTCTTCCCAGTCTGGTGCAGGTCTACAATACTTTTCCTGGTGTCCTTCGAAAGCTCTTTGGTCTTGGCCATGGCGGAGTTTGGAGTCTGACTGTTTGAGGCTGTGGACAGGTGTCTTTTATACAGATGATGAGTTCAAACAGGTGCCATTCATACAGGTAACGAGTGGGGGACAGAAAAGCTTCTTACAGAAGATGTTACAGGTCTGTGAGAGCCAGAGATTTTCCTTGTTTGAGGTGACCAAATACTTATTTTCCACCCTAATTTACGAATAAATTCTTTACAAATCCTACCATGTGGATTCATGGATTTTTTTTTTCACATTCTGTCTCTCACAGTTGAAGTGTACCTCTGGTGCAAATTACTGACCTCTGTCATCATTTTAAGTGGGGGAACTTGCACAATCGGTGGCTGACTAAATACTTTTTTGCCCCACTGTACACTCATGAAGTTTAGTAACTTCAGGTCACTGCAACAAGCCCAGGTACAGTTTACCGCCGGATGGGTGCAGGACCTTGAAATGCACCGTGTAGAAAGTAAAGACCATCGTACGTATCATAAGTTTACCAGTCTCACAAATCGTCGTCATAAATACACATTCGTTAACCGTTTATTAATAGGACCTTTGAGCTCAATGGTAATTAATTAGTAGTGGAAATAATTTCTGGTAGCATCACAGAAATGTAGCAGTGACAATAATACTGTATGCTGTAATTGTACTGGGCAATTAGTGATACAAAAAACCTGTTTTATCCTGTGAATAAAAGTATATGTTTTTGTCAATGTACCATAATAACAGAAGCGAAACACAATATTGTGTCAGGACAATTCACTATTTATGCACAATAAACAAAGGAGCATAGCGCGACAATTTCTGTTCAGCGCCAGACTTGCTTGTAACCTATATCACCAATTATGTTAAGAAAAATGACGTATTAACTACTACAAAACTCTGACCTTTGTGGGAATGCTTGGAGCAGACTAACCTGTGAGCTGGAGTGTTCTGGGACGTTATATTTTGTCTTTGAATGGCTGCAATCCAGGCCATCCGTCGCGTCTTTGTTACTTCGGAAACATGGCTCGAACAATTTCTCTTCAACGACGTAATCCGATAACAACCGATCTCTTTACCCGTCGGCTTCCCGTGGCTGTCATGCGACCGGCTATTGCAGTTAATAACACAACAGCTTCTTGACATTTTTGTGTTTCTTTTTATCGCTGTGTAACTGATTTCAATTGAAAGCCTGCGTGCGCTAGTACCGCTTGCCACGAGTTCCCAGAATCCTTTGCGGTTCTACCCGTGAATGACGTCACATTTTCAATCTCTATATAATATGCATGTTAAATTTTATATTTGGGGTAAAATATCAAGTCTTTTCAAGTAAACCGGTTCAAGTCCAATTCAAGTCACAAGTCTTAGAACATTTTTTCAAGTCATGTCTAAAGTCATAAAATTAATGACTCGAGTCTGACTCGAGTCCAAGTCATGTGACTCGAGTCCACACCTCTGGTAGAGAGTGACATCACTGAGTGTCTATAGCCATCTGTAAAACATGGTGGAGGCTATGCCATGATTTGATGCTGCCTTTCAGCGAGTGGTCACGGGGATCTGGAATTTTGATCCACCTTGCAATACTATTTGGAAAACATCTGATTGTCAGCCACTTATCTCTTAAACATGACGATGATCCCAAACACACTGCCAACGCAGCAAAAGCATCCCTGGATAGAAAAAACACACAGTGGAACACTGTCAGTCATGGACTGACCTCCTCAGAGCACAGACCTCAGCTTTTTTGAAGTACTGTGTGATCATCTTGAGAGAGATTAGAACAAAGACCAGCCAAAATCCAAAGAAAAGCTTGAATGTCCTTCAGGAAGCCCAAAGAACAATTCCTGGAGTCTGCTTAAAGGCTTAATCACATCAGAGTCCAGGCCTAAAAGAGTTCCGGTTGTGTTAGAGAAGGTCGTCATATCAAATATTTCAAGCTTGTTACAATTGTACCAAGTCTGTTTTTGCCTTTATATAGTGTATATCTGTGTATGTTTGCATATGTTTCAATAAATTGCTTCACTTAGTTCCTATTTTCATAGCTCTTTCTCAAAGAACTGAGGGGTCTCTCAAGACTTCTGCAGTGGCGCTTGTATTGTATACCTTAGCAGCATATATATATATATATATATATATATATATATATATATATATATATATATATATATATATATATATATATACACACATATATATATGTGTGTATATGTGTGTATATGTATGTGTAGATAGAGATATTTTGTTTGTTTTCTTTTTTTTTCTCACAGTAGTCACATAAACATTGATTTTAGCAAGTTGTTGCTTTGACCCTTTGCTCTTATTCAGGACTGCCTGATCTGTACATGAGTAGGAGGAGGCCTGAATTTCTTCCTGCAGACAGTTTGTCTTATTGTAGATCATTGACCACTGAGGTCTTTGGAGGAAAGTTGTCATGACCCAGGCATGGTTAACTAAAGAAGAGAAGGCTTTGCCACTGGAAAGGACACCTCTTCAAGCCGGTTAGGTCTCCTTAATTAGAACACATGATCTAGCTTTTGGAGAAGCACAAATGTAATTCTGGTCACAATCAATGAAGTTTCATATCTTATCTTCACAACAATGACATGGCTTTAAGTAGTGTCAGCTCTAGCTGATTTGCTGAACAGATGTCTTACTGAGCATATTGTATTGGAAAGTTTGCTTAAAAGGTCACACAGATGGGTGAATAATCTACCGAAGGAAGCAAAGGCCAGGAAACCAACAAAGGAAATACAATAAACCAACTGAAACTCTGAATCTAACTTTACGTAGAACGATGTCTTTATCTACAGTGCTGAACGTGTCCTTTTGTGGTGCTGAAGCAAAAATTAGATGTAATATTAGCAGTCACTTGCTGCTACTTATTGTTATTGTGGCTGCTGCTTATATAGGATTGCAGCTGACGGGTAGGAGTCTCAGCTCACCCACAGGGAATTATTATTCTCCCAGTCTGTTTTTATCCCTGGTGGGAGTGACAATATCAAAACACAAGTGCCAAAGCAGCTATGTAGACATTACTCATTAACATAAACCATTCAAAATGTTCATAATATCAGGCACAAAGACATAAATGGAGCTTAGTGTTTGTTCAGGCAGTCAACAAATCCCAGCAGATCAGGCGATCACAATGCCAGCCTCATCAGCTGATGGCTCAGCTGTCTATACATCCAATTGATTAATCTCATCTAAGGTGCTCTTTTTAAGCTTCTTTGGCCTGTCCACATCAGCTGCACATTTTCTTTGCGTCCCGCCTCACCTCAACTAAATTAAAAGGTCTGTTGCCACTGATGCCTGTTGCTGCCAAATATAAACTTTTATAAAAATGAATACCAGATTTGACTGAATTAATTTTCTACCAAACAAAACAGAAACAAAAATTCTTGCTTTTCCAATAAAATAATCAGCACAATTAGTTAGTTTCAATTACTTTAAATTTGAAAAGAGATATAAGTGTATTCAGCTTCTAATGCTGGCAATAGACTGTGGTGCAGCTTACTGAGCTGGTTTGCAATAATAACTTCACTGAAAGACTTTTTGTTATTGTGTTTCATTATTGCGTTTCCACTCAGAGCTGCTAAAACAAAGCTGAGAGTATTCAAGTTCACATCCCAGAGCTCGTTTCTGTCTTTCAGTCGGTGATGTAAACTGATCTCATTGTGTCACAAGTGATGCACTCATGCCTTGTGCCACATACTGCATCATGGTTATGAATTTCAGAGTTAACCGTATTCTGACAATTCAAAGTGTTCTTACATTGTGTCCCGTCTCCGCTTCCTGAGTCATCCTCTCCAGGCCCAGCTTTAAGGGAGCCCTAGCCTTGCTGCAGCGTTTGACATAAGCCTTGATGTCACTGTCACTGTCCTCTGCTTTGTGAGTCATGCTATCACCCACACAAAATCTACCCTGGACTGGAGTAGATAATAATAAAAATAATGAGATGAATCTTTGTGTAGTTTCTTAAATCGGTATACGTGATTGTCAGTTGTTCTTGTGAGATGAACTTTGGTGTAACAAACCACAGAGTTTGTGTCTTTGTCTGACATCAGTTGCTATTTTGGGCATTGCTGTCTTTTTTTCTTTTTTCTATACTTGACGTAATCATGTTTGGACAAGAGGGTGAAATTGGGAAGTTATCAGCTAACGCTAGCTCGATAAGCCAGGTGAATTGGTAATTTGCAGTGGTAATTCAATGGTAATACAAAATTTAATTTGAATTAACACCAATAATTAAAACAAAATGTAAATATCCAGTTCTTATAAACCACAGTGAGTACTTGAGCAACATTAGGTGAAAGGCACCAAATGATAAAATTGAGTTCATATTAACATATAGCAGTGCAGAGCCCGTGGGCACGTCACTGCAACCCGCTCTGGCTCCGTGGCTGCTGGGTGACCTCTCGTTTGGGGCTCTCCTTCAGCTCTTCCCAGTAGGGTGGCACGGTTGCCCCCCTGGTGGTCCTCCTTGGGTCCTTGTATTCTGGGGCCTCTGGATGTCTGGGGCCTGGATCTCCTCCATACCTGCTTCATTCCCTGGGGAATGGGGCTATGGCTCCCCACACTCCCTAGCTGATCGTTACATGGAGAAACCTTTTGAATACAAGCATGCTGATGCACAACTGTGTGCACACAGGTGTACACACGGGTGTTCACAGACACAAACTTCACCTTTCTTGGCTGCTACCTCAAAGCACATTGTGCGCTGTCGATCTTGCATACTGCACAATAACATGTAATACTTAGTATCTACTGTTATCTACTGTTAGCTAGTTTATTGTGATTGTGTTGTATTTATTTGTTGCTCTTTTTTATTTGTTTTCTGTTCTGTTTTTTCTTATCCCCATACAGGTGATCCAGGTGTTTTTTTTCTTTTTTTTTTTGGGGGGGGGGGGTTGCTTTATTTTTTCCCCCTTTCTCACCATCTCTTCTCCCCTCTTTTTCTTTCTTTTCCTCTCTTTCTTTAATTCTTTCTCACTGTCCGATCCCCCAGTCATGTCTGTCCCGAAAATAAAATAAAATAAATACATAATTATAATGAAGGTCAATCAAATGGACCAATATGGCAAGGCCATGATGATCCAATTGGTAAAGTAAATCCGCTTGGCACCTTTCTTGGCCTTCAGACAACAATTCTGATGGCTATAGATCCAAACGGGACAAAAAAAACGAAACGAAACAAAAAAAACAACAAAAAAAACATATAGCAGTGCAGTATTTTTGGCAAGAGCTCATATGTTTTAAAAAAACAAAACAAAATACCATACCTAAATATATATATATATATATATATATATATATATATATATATATATATATATATATATATATATATATAAATCACAGGCATCTATAGCCCACATTTATTACACTAATAGTCCGTCATACTTGAGCCTCTTGTTATTTATTTATATTTTGCTAGGAAAATCTAGTAAAATTAAAAAAAATGTGCAAAAAAACATGACAACATACTATATAAGACAAAAACAGAGTTTGTTCATTTTGAAAAAGTTTGAAAAACAATATTTGGTATGGCCACCTTTATTCTCTAACACAGCGTGAACTTGGACTTTCAGGCTGTGTAGGAGGCACACTTTCTTGTAATTTTTAAGCAGGCTTCAGGAATAGCTCCCCAGACTTCTTGAAGGACATTCAAAGCTCTTCTTCTTAAGAGTTTGGCTGCTTTTTATTCCGTTCTCTGTCAAGATGATTCCACACTCATTCAATAATGTTGAGACTTGTGTTTTGGGGAGGTAAATCCATGGTAGGTATGTGCAGATATGCAATGAACTTTGATGTATGCCAAAGTGTTTGGGTAATGGCTCTTTGGGAATCATCTTGTTGATCAAACTGTGTTGTCTGTGCAAATAACAAATTGCATGCTTTGCGTCAGGCTGTAATAAAGTGTCTAAAGATACAAATACGTTCATACCCTGGTTCATCCAGTGTGCATCCAGTCATAGGTCTGTGTTAAGTGATTTAAAAAAAATACTGGAAAGACTGGGCTGAAAATGAATGAAAAAGCAGCCAATGTTAAAAAAAAAAACCAAAGACAAAGCCTGGAAAACTATTGCTCTACACCATTTTAAAACATTACAAAAGTGTCTGGCTCCTTGGAAGCAAAACATGCTGGGTGGATCTCTTTTTTGGTGGTAGTTTTTTTTTTTTTTATGTTTCTTTGTGTGGGCTTTAACGTTATGCACTTCCCTTAACTTTGAAATCCCTGCCTGGTAGTGTTTTTTAGTTCAACTAAATGCTTAATAATGCATTGAGTAGCCTTAAGTAAATTTAAATGGGTGAGTTACATAAAAATTAACTGTTCTGACTCAAATACAACTCAGATAAGAAGATTAAATGGCTGACCAGCTCTGAATACTTGCTTAGCACAGCATTATAGGCATGTTTCAGTGTCAGCGAAAACACAGAGATTAGCACTAATAACTATACTTATAGAAAGTCCATTTTCTCTGCCCTTCGGTTTGTACTCAGTTGGAGGCTGTTTTCCCAACTCTGCAAGATGTTGACTGAGAGGATGAAACCCCATTGATAGACAGGACAATTCTGTAATGCAGGAATACTTATTTGCATAACCTAGATAATTTTTTGTTGGCATATAAATGTATTCTGTTTGTGGATGTAAACAAACCCAAATTCACCATAATAATGCTCTAATTTCACGCTACACAGCTGAGGTGTATTAAAACCAGTAACCTTTAAGCACTCCAGCCTGAAAATCAGCTTTAATCATCTAAAACGCTTACTTATTTTAGAAAAATGTCACTAGGTGATATTAATATCTTTAATATTACCTTTTTTTGTAATTTATAAAAATAGTTATAAAATAGTTATAAAATAGTGTTTTTTGAAATTTACAAATAAAGTAATCAACCTATTTTAAAACAAACACATATTCAAGCTTCAGCTTTTAAATCTATTGCCTTTGTTTTTCATTTTTATCATTCATTAAAATGTTAACAGTTAGAACTGATGGTCTGATCAAAGCCACCTTTGTACTGTTAGATTTTTCCAAATATTGGATTGTAGCACCCAGTAATGTTATTATTTCTTGAAAAATGTAATTAAATCTGTGCATAATTTGATTAAAATCTATGCACAGCTAAAATTTAATATCTTGATCAATAATTAAATGAAACTATGTTGATTGATATCCTAATAAGATTTTCTGGTATTAAAATTTTGCACCAGCTCATGGCAACAGCTGAATTCAGTCTATTCCTCCGTTACTGTGTTTTTTAAAATCTGCGTTATTGCCTCAGTAAGTGCTTAGTGGCTACCAGTTACACTCAGCGCCCTCTCTATTTGGTTACCTGTTTAACTCCTCGTTAATGCAACCATCTAATCAGCCAGTCAAATCAACGCATTAAGGTATTTAAACATTGTATCAATGACCTGCTGAAGTTAATATCAGAATGATAAGTGACTCTGAATTGGACATGGTTGGAACCAGAATGGATGATCTGAGTATTAGAGAAACCTCTGATCTACTGGTTTCCACACAAAGATCTTTATTTTATATAGAGAAAGATCAGAAAAAAATATCCAGAGGGAAGCGAATCTCTGGGTGAAAAATCGCTTTGTTCATGCCAAAGGAGAATGGGCCGATTGCTTTGCGGTGATAGGAAGGCAGCAGTAACTCAAATAACCCCTTGTTACCACCAAGGTATCTGGAAGAGCATCTCTGAGCACACAACCAGTTGAACACCACACCAGGTGCCACTCTCATCATCTAAGAACTGGAAACTGACACTACAGAGGCTTCATACAGAATCACCTAAACTGAATAAGAGAAAACTGAAAAACTTTTGCCTGATCTACTGAGTCTAGATTTTTTCAGATGGTAGGGTCCAAATTTGGAGTAAACAAGGTGAAAGCATGGATCCTTTCTGCCTGTTATGGCCTCTATTTGTATAACGCTTTGTCTTATGAACACAACATCAGGCTGCTGGTCGTGTAATGGTCTAGAGTAGCGGTCCCCAACCTTTTTTGCGCCACGGACAGCTTTAATGTCAGACAATATTTTCACGGACCAGCCTTTAAGGTGTCGCAGATAAATACAACAAAATAAAATGATACGACCAAGACAAAAACTGTGGTATTTTGTAAATATAATAATAAATGCAAATTCACTGTGTAATTGTGTAACTTTATTAGCAGCGTCCTCCTAAAATACGGCAACAACATTGAGAGTAACATCATGCTCTCTGGTCGCTATGGTAGCGTGAAAATATTTCTTTCAAAATAAGACACACAACTACAACACGGGAAAAGACCCAGGGAAACAGAGTTAACGATAAAAACCCTGAAAACCATACATTTCACACCCGAGCCTCAACTCTCGTGGCCCGGAACCAAACGACTCACGGACTGGTACCGGTCGGTTGGGGACCTAACAAAAAAGTTTAAAAAGTACTGCTTTAATTTATAATCCCAAATAGTAATTGATTTTCATTTCTAAATCAGTTATTTTCCAGTTAGTTTTCACTTTTATTTTGTTTATAATTGACTTTAATGTCAGCTTGTGATCTGAGTTTAATCTTTACTTTTGGAAAGTTTCACTTTAGTTTCAGCATCATTTTTAGTCTGTTTGATTGAAGCTATTTTAATGAAGCTCTGATAGCTTAATTTTCCATTTAATATAAGGTACTTTAAAGGTTTTAGTGAAATTGGACTGTAGTGTCTCACAATTTTGAACTACTCTGTAGACATGTATGCACACATTCCTGTATGATATATCTGATTACTGAAGAAAGGAAAAAAAAAGTCTGATCCTCAAAACAAGCTGGCGAGGGTCCATCAAGCATTTGTACTGACGGGGGTCTGTAACCTGATGATGTCATACTGTTATGAAAATCCTCATCTTGTACTTCACCCTGATTCCCAAATAACCTGCTGCATGGACTCCTCGAGTAATGATTTTTCACTACCAGAAGTGCAACAATATTTTTTTGGTGCATTGTTTTTGATAAATCAATTTTAATAGTTGTAATCTCTTGCTGAGAGATTTTATTTTCTCTGCCATTATCTCAATCATCTCCTCTCTTCTCCACGTATACCTGCTGCTTGTCAAATTGCAGCAAGGGGCAGGCTGAGTTTCCACAATTAAAAAACATATTTATCTCCTCACAGAATAAATTATACCTGCAATTAAATCATAAAAGAAAACACCTATAAAGAAATGTGTTACACGTGTTTTTTTTTTCCAAATTTATATCGCATGCAGTAAGCCTTATATTGCAAATAAATATAATCACCCACCCGCACACGTGGCCTCAGTACTGATGCTTTCTTTTCAGTGCTTTCTCTTGAGGAAAACCCCAAATCCTGATAAGGAAACGGTGTTGAGACAAATACTGTAGGAATAATTAAACATAACTTTAAGAAACACTGAGTTAATGGTGAATTAACAGCAGATTGAACAATACAGCTTGAATAAGGTAGTCTGTTGTAGAAAAGTATTGTGTGATCTGAGAGTAATGCACATTTTGCCAAATTATTTCCATATGTGGATTAGAAGTAATTATTTTATGGATTTATATCAATTATTATAATTATAATTTATATACATTGATATAAATAAATGTTAACTTATAAATACATTTAATATTGAGTTTAAGATAAAAGAACCACTATATAAAAAAAAAATGCAGTGTGCACCTGTCACGTCAGGAGCACCTCATGCAAAAATCTGCCACATTAAGCCTACGGATGGCCATAAACATGCACACAAGTGATTTTTGTATGTGGGTGTACATTATATAAATATACCGTGTCAATATATTTAATTTCAGATGCAGGCACAGTAACATGTGCACAGAATAAGCTGCTTTATATGGGAACCAAATATGCTCATTTCTAATTCCATATATTTATTTTTGGACTCTTCAAGATTAGATTATATGGTTCCCCTTTTTTGAAAAATCTTTATTTATCTCACACTGGACCCTCAGCACCTCAGTTCATCTTCTGACTAAAACAAGCATGTTTAGTGCCTCTCTCTTTAAACCAACATTATCCTGATTGGCTCATGGTGATTACTTACATTTTAAGCTTTGGTTTAATGTGAATGTCCACCATATATTATTATACATATGTCAGAAAATAAGGAAAATTATTATAGGTCTCCTTTGATTCCATGTGCCCTTCTTATCTAGAAAAACAGGTTTATGCAGAACAAATTGTCTATTATTATTTTGATTATCTAAGTTATTTCAATTATTTTACAGTTATAAGAACCGGATGGTGCAATTTGTCCATAATACCTGACAAGATGATAGGAATAAAAAAGGCTTCATCAAAAAATTACTCAAACAGTGGTTAGTTCTTTAGATGACACTAGAACATATGATAACAGCCTTGAGTGAAGAAATTATGACAAAAATACCTCATCTAACTGAAAGGTGAATTATTGTGAATGCTGGATTTATTCATAATGGCTTCAGTCTCTTACTCATGCAGTTCTGTTATTGCTTCTCATTTTGCCTTCTCATTTTGCTTTGGAAGAACATTAAAGTACACCATGTGCGCTCTGTTTTTGTTTTAAAGGGACATTCTGTCAAAAATGTATCTTTTTGGTATTGAAAACTCAGTATGTTTAGAAAAAAGCAACGTTTTATGCTCTTTGTTTTTTTTTTTTTTTTAAAAAGATATATTTTGGGTCAGTTTCAAAATTTATATGTCAAAACAAATAATTACAAATGTCTCATAATAAACGTGCCTCAAACAGCATAATTCCTCACTGTTCATCTGTCTTTTCATTATTTCCAAAAACTAATTGTTCAGTCAGATCTGCCCATTCCCATTCCTGGGGTGTCCAATGCTGTTTTATCAAAGCAGGTGGTGTGTCTCAGTTACATGAAAGGGTACTGCCATCAAAGGTACATGATGCACCACATTAATAGCATCTGTGAGACAGCGCTGTCACTGCCAACATTTTCAGTACAGGGTTACTGATGTAAATGAGGCATGCTTTAACCTAAACCACCTTCTTTCCATTAATCTAACAAGGTAGTTTTTAGAAAACAAACCTAATCAGGTGGTCTTCAGTGTCTAGTCTAACAAAGAACCTCTTAGTTTCAGAACCTAATCAGTTAAGGTCCAGTGCTAAAGAGGAAGCAAACGAAGTGAAAATCAAATTAATCCGTGACTGCTTAAAAAACAAACAAAAAGCTTAAATAATTCTATATTTATAAATGTATAATGTAAGTCAGGGGTGGGCAATTCCAGGCCCCGAGGGCCAGTGTTCTGCAGGTTTTAGATCTCACCTTGGGTCAACACACCTGAATCACATGATTAGTTCATTACCAGGCCTCTGGAGAACTTCAGGACATGTTGAGGAGCTAATTTAGCCATTTAAATCAGATGTGTTGGTTCAAGGACACATCTAAAACCTGCAGGGACACCGGCCCTTAGGGCCTGGAATTGCCCACCCCTGATGTAAGTCAATGTGAGATTGTTTTTTACCTATATTATCATTTGTAATGGATAATATATATATAAAACATCATGTCTTGATGCAAGATAGATCATCCAGGAAGGTTGAGTTCCAGATTTGGTGAGTATTGTATTTGCTAACCAAGCTAACTAGCATTAGCTGATAAATCCACTCTCGTATTGAAACTTTGGCCCAAAAAACTACTATCGCAGCTGTCAAAACATTCCAACATGTTACCTACATGTTGGAATGTTTTGGCAGCTGCCATATTGCTGAATAATTACTACTGTGTACTTGCACATTACTACTTTTGACCCCAACACTGATCACAACAAAGAGGGGAAATACCTCCATGCACAAACATTTGACCACACAGCATGCAATTAATTTGCAGAAATGTAATGTCTTTGATATGCTGCAAAGTCTTTGTGATGACTCGTAAAGGGGAGCCAATGAGAATTGATAAAAGAATCGAATTCTCATGCCTACCCACATCTGACCAAGAGCTCTGAACGAACTTAACCCCAAACCCACCAGCATCATAAAGAATCATTTGTATTCAGAGAGAACTACATAGATGCCTGCTATTGTTTTCTCATGACAGCAGAGCCTTGACCAAATAGACCTATAGAAAAATGAAGTAAGGACACACCGTGCATTATTTTAATGTCAGTCATTGAAAAGAAGTCTCAAATAAGGACAGCCATTATTGATGAATGGAGGGGGGAATCCAGCGTCTTTTAAAGGCACGCCTCAATTGAAGTTGGCAGCTAGATAATGGTCTGACAAGCCATTCAAATTTCAGTCAGCGTCTGTCCTTGGCAAGTTACTGAAGCTAAGTGTTGATTGTGTTGTGATACGATGTGTTGAGCCATGTGTTGTCAGACTGCTGGGCTGCTGTTTTCCTGTGATTACTTTCTGCAGGCTGTTTTTTTTTTTTTTGTGAGGGTGGATTGGAGATAAAGGTTGCTACTTTCACTACTCTGTCTACTTTACAAATGAGATTTTTTGATGGAAGGATGGCCCGTCAGTAATTAGATAAATGACAGATCTGATTTGTAGAGTAGATGCATTTGTCATTTACTGATGAAGATTAGTCTGGCAGCCTTTAGGTGGTGGCTGGTGGTGAATTTTCAGCCTGCCAGTTTCACACACATCTGCCCCATCTTATCTGTTTTTCTCCATCTGGCTGACTGATTCCACTGCGCAGCTCACAGCTGACATTTAATGGCAATAGCAGTGACAGGGGCTACGTCATAGCTGACACTTTGAACGCTACTGTTATGCTGTCAACTTATTTTAAACACCTAAAAGTCTACTCTATGTAACTTGAGTACAATAAAAGTCATTGCACTGTCCCCTAAAGTTCCCTGTCATGTGTCCCACTATCTGCTAAGATTTGACATTTATTATGCACTGAAAAAAATGTCTTTAACTCAAGCAGACGGAGAAAAAGAAACATACTGTAGACCATAATGTGGAAAATCATTGTATTTAGTTAATTCCTGGTTGAAATGTTGCATTTCTGTGGCTCTTATCTGGCAAACAGGAGCAGACAGCTCAAGTGTCATTATTCCTTGTGGTAAATAGACTAGACTAGGTTTTACTTCTTCTTCTTAAACCAGGTAACAATTGTTGTGCTATATACGTTTACATGCATCCTATACTCAAATAAGTGATATGATAGTGTTGGGCAACAACTAGTTCTATTTATATACTAGTCTCAAGTATAAACTCAATTTAATTGTAATTAGTTGGAATAACTGTGAAATGTATTTAATAAATTTCAGTTGCTAATTTAAATGCTGATTACAGTGTTGTTACATCCAGATATTATTTGTGAGAAAAACCTATACATAGGATGCAACATTTAGTCTGTGACTATGCAGAAATGTTTTCTTTTGACATGTTTCAAGATAACACAGGGCTTACGGGGCAGGATGCCTTACAAAGACCTGTCTGTGCATCTATACAAGCTCTATTTATTGATTTTCTCACCACCTCTTGGTTGTCAGTCAGACCGATGTGCATTCCTCTAAGGCCTGCTACCAGCTGACCATAGACTGTATATAAAAGATGGACATAACCATGAACTTATACATCAGCCACGGGTTTCTGGACTTTTTGGAACACCATGTTACCATATTTGAGTGAGAGGGTGGAGTGCTGAGTTGTTGGCTGATTGGAGCAGGCCTGGTTTGCAGACTCCAATTGCTGAATTACTCCAAAATGACAGATTGCTAAAATGGACTCTCTCTACCTTATAGCTTGTTATGTTATTGCTCAGATAATATAGATAAAAAATATTCAAAGCAAAGCAAAGACCTCGAGTAGCCATGGTGGAACTACAGTGTATGCCATGGCTTCATTTTTAGCCACAGTTTGCCACTTTGAGCTGACAATACCATGGTGGCAAGCCATATCCATCAGTTACACCTGCGTATTTAATCACATTTTAAACTTGATCACGATTTTAGCCTACCAAGATTTTAAAATTGCATGCTATGCTAATAGACATTTTTTTAAACCTTTATTTAACAAGGAAAAATAAAAATCTCTTTTCACAAGAGTGTCCTGGCAAAGAAGGACAGAAGTACATAAGTTCATCATAAGTTGCATAAATTAATAGCACATACACATACAAATCCATACGCTCGTTAACTACAGTCAAAGAGCAAAAACACAAAGCACAGAAACAACCAAGAAGTATGACCTTCAGTGTCAATAAAGAATGAAAACCTTTGTAGAAGCAATTGTCTAATGCCAGAAACAAAGGCAAAATATTTGCAGCTTAAAATAACTGCATTCAAGTAATTTAAAATTGTGAAACAAAAGAAAAATCGAGTGCCCCCTAAACCACTGACCACAGGTCTAAAAACACATTGTGTGTGTGTGTGTGTGTGTGTGTGTGTGTGTGTGTGTGTGTGTGTGCGCATAAATGGCACCACCTATGCTGTATGTAAAACGTTGCAGGCGAAAAAAATCAGTGAATAATGGATGAGAATAACTGTGATAATTATTTTGGCCATAATCGTGTATCCCTCTTGTCTGATATCGGAAAGAGGTTTTAACACAGATTTTGATCGTTTTATTAGTTATTTACTGTATTAGTCAGTATCATCAGTTATGGTATCTTCTAATATATTTTCCCATTCAAACATTGTCACAAAGAATAGATAATTTTGATTGCTTTGCATCATTTTCACATAACTGTACTACACGTTGAAATCTCATTACTGTTCTGTGCAACTTCAGCAAAGAGAGTTGGCACACAAGTGTTATGTCCTCAGGATAAGCAGGTTAGCCTAAATATCCTTCTGCTTCATGCTTTAGATCTTCCTTGGTAATTTCAATAAGTGCCTGCTAAGTGAGGTTAGATATTTTTTCCCTCCAGCATGTTCTGGGTCCCTAAACCAGGTGGATGCGCCCCAGATGACCGTACAGAGAGATATCAGTCTAGATTGGACATCCCTCCAAATCACTGAACCATCTCAGCGTGGTTCCTGGGACCTGATAGACCAATCTTTGTATTCTGACCTCCTTTGGATATCTGGGGACTTAACCTTACCTACCCTTAAAAGCAGAGTGGGACATCAATTCGCAAAATGCCACTCAAGTGGTTCTTTACCATGATACTGACGTACATAGTCATAGTCTTGGATTTTGCTGAATTTGTTTTTGCTTCTTTTTTAATGTGTTTAATGACTTTTCTAGTGCTTGAAGTTGTTAATTTTTGTCTTCGTCTTGATGCATGCTCAATCATCCAGGTAAATAAATCTCCAAAAGTTGATTCTGTTCATCTGGACGTAGCGTTTTGTGGGAGAAACGTTTCGTCACTCATCCAAGTGACTTCTTCAGTCTCAGCTGACTGTAGGTTTCCCCAATCTTATAAACAGTACATTGGCATAATGACTGAAACCAGCCCACTGAAGGAACAATGGGCTGGGAGGTCAGTTCCTTAATCATAATTATGCAAATTCTCATGACCATTGATCAACAACCACTGACCAAAACCCACTGATCAAAGCCCACTGATCAATGGCCATGAGTACCATTCACAGAGAGTTGGGGAATGGCTGCAATCACAGCATTGTAAGATGGCGAAAGATGTACCAGGGAGGATATGAAAAGTAGCAGGTTCTTAGACTGTGAGATTTCCATCAGTAATGGGGGACATCTAAAAGCTGACGTGTACTGTAAACCTACGCATACGAATCAGTATTTAAGGTTTGACTCTCATCATCCACTGGAGCACAAACTGGGTCTCATTAGGACGCTACAACACAGAGCGAACACCATCCCCACGCCATCTCTTGGTTCTGCAATGTTTATGTTTTATGTTCTATGTGAGGTGGAGCAAATATGAACAACCTACAAATACTGCCTGCTACCACGGATGGACAGAGAGTTAAATTAGCTCTCTTAAACGCAAGATCTGTATCAAATAAAACTCACGTTCTTCGGAACTTTTTTGGTACTCATAAGCTGGATGTCATGCTCCTAACTGAGACATGGCTGCGCGCTGGTGAAGTGGCACCCTTGCTGGAACTTTGCCCCTCCGATGCCAGCTTCTTCAGCTCCCCCAGGTTGTCTGGGAGGGGAGGCAGGGTAGCCTCTATCATCAAAGACTGCTTTAAATGCAAACTAATACAAAGTCCTGGTGTTTTTACCTCATTTGAGCCCCAACTCCTGACTTTAGGCTGTCCCGTGGTTCTAATTATAGTCATCTATTGTCCACCTAAATATAATGACTTGTTTATTTCCGACTTCTTGACATGTTTTATCACTCACTATGAAAGGATTCTTATAGTGGGGGACTTTAATATTCATCTGTGTTGTGAGGATAAAGCCCTGGTCAAAGATTTCTTAAATGTAATTGATTCCTTAAACTTCACACAATTTGTGTCTAGGCAAACACGTAAGGGCCACACCCTAGACCTTGTCTTGGGCTACGGGCTGAATGTATCAATGACTGAAAATTGTGTTTTACCTATTCTAGACCACTCAGCAATTTTATTTGATATTTTAATCCCTAAATCTCCAGCTTCTGAGAGGGGTTATATTAGCCCTGAAGCATTGCTTGGAGTTAAATTACATCTACCTGATGTGTTGAACCCTATTTTTACCCAGGAGTTACGTGTGGACACCTTGACTGCGAATCTTAATAATACACTTCTTGAACTACTGGACTCTGTTGCTCCCGTAAGGAAGTTGAAATGTCAAAAAAACAAAAAAAAAAACGAACCCTATGCCTTGGTTAAATGAGGAGCTCTTGAACCTGAGAAGAAATTGTAGAAAAGCAGAGCGTCACTGGAGATCTTCCAGACTAGAAATATTTCTCCAGGCTTGGAAACCGAATCACTCCACAGAAACAACTTTAGTCAAAGTGGTAAATGATCTGCTGGTAAATGCAGACAATGATCGCACTTCAGTTTTATTACTGCTGGATCTAAGTGCTGCGTTTGACACTGTGGATCACTGCATTTTACTGGATAGGCTTGAACATTTTATTGGAATTACAGGAAATGTTTTATCATGGCTGAGATCTTACCTGTTTGGGAGGTCTCAGACTGTTAGTTTTAAAAATGATTTTTCCGAGACTTGTGCAGTGAGGCATGGGGTCCCTCAGGGCTCCGTACTTGGACCATTGCTGTTTTCTATGTACCTGCTGCCTCTTGGTGTTCCTTTACGTTCTTTTAATGTAACCTTTCATTGTTACGCTGATGACCTGCAGCTTTATGTTGCTTTAACCATTGGAAATTGTGTTGAAGTCTCTAAACTAGAATGTTGTTTATCTGCAATTAAGGGCTGGTTATCGGATAATTTCTTGGTCATTGGGCCACACAAATTTCAGCACTTGTCCCAAAATTTCATCTTGAAAATTGATGACAGTGTCATAAATTGCAGGAACAAGGTAAAAAACTTGGGTGTGTGGTTCAACATGGTGCTCTCCTTTGAATCTCATGTAAAAGAGATAACAAAGACCGCCTTTCATCATTTGAGGAACATAGCCAGAATCAGACAAGTTTTGTCAAGCGACACTGCAGAGGTTCTTGTCCATGCATTTGTGTCTTCCCGTATTGAATATTGCAATGCTCTTTTTTCTGGCCTACCAAAGAAAAGTTTTAGAGGTCTACAGATGGTGCAAGATGCAGCTGCTCGCATTTTAACAAAAACTGGGAAATTTGAGCAGGACCCCTGTTCTGAGATCTCTGCATTGGCTACCTTGTCAGGTTCGAGCAGATTTTAAGGTCCTGCTGCTCACCTACAAGGCTTTAAACGGATTGGCACCTACATACCTCTCCGACCTTTTACACCTTTATGTTTCATCTCGTGCTCTACGATCTTAGGACTCCGGCCTTCTAAAAGTTCCTAGAGCCAGAAAAAAGACAATTGGAGAGCGTGCTTTTTCTTTCGTGCCCCATTTCTGTGGAACAACCTCCCTCAAGATATTCGGCAGGCATGCTCTGTGGAGGATTTTAAAACTAAGTTGAAGACACATTTGTTCACCTTATCCTACATGTCTTAATTCTATGGCTTTTAGTTTTTAAATTTTTATTGTTTTTAACTTGTATTGTGTCTTTTACCTGTATTGCTATGTATCGCTTTTATTTTATTCATCTCTTTAGTTGTACAGCACTTTGTTTGAAAACACTTTATAAATAAAGTTCTTCTTCTTCTTCTTCTTCTTCTTCTTCTTCTTCTTCTTCTTCTTATTATTATTATTATTATACTGCTACTGTTCAATCGAAATTTTAAATGAATATCCTCATATGTGGCTCTCATTTTTCTTAGAAACAAAAATTAGGTTAAAAAAAAGAAAATCTGGTAATTCTTTGTTTTTACATTCATCAGGTCCCATTCAGCCCAAATATCAAAGAGAGATTAAAAATGCATGCCGTGGAAGAGTTCGGGTCTTAGGAGGTTTATGATCATTCTACTAATGTTTAGCTTCAGTTATTATGGACTTATTTGGCTTGTAGTTTATATTAATTTGTTGTTGTTGTTTTTTTTAGCTCCCTACTTCAATTGATTTGCTGTTTTGGTGTTTTAAGTTTCTGATTCCTGGTTTCATTGAGTTTCAATTAAGATTTTGTTTTGCTGCATAATCACAGCTGTGAGGTTTTTGGACTGATTTTCTGTTTTTAGTTTTCTCCAAATGTGGAGCTGTGTATTATAGTCAAACCTCTCTACTTTGGTATTGTCTGTTCAAAGAACATTGTTCCAAATGTCTTGTGGTTTATTCAGATGCAACTCTCTAAACCTAAGTAGTGCTACCATGTTCTTTTTATAGAGAAGAGGCTTTCTCCTGGCTTATTCTTATTGTACTGTTATGAACCTTAATACTTAACATGCTGAGTCCTGCAGCATCTGGGGTATAGCTGAGGTGATGACATGAGCTGGGTTTTAAAAAATCTTTTTATTATTATTATTATTATTATTTGTTCCCGTCTCTCTGGGCATTGCACAGTCTGACCACAGGGCGAATTTCCTGGGACAGCCATTCCTAGGAAGACTGTGGGATTGGGTTAACACTCACCTGAAAGCTCAAGACCACCTGCCAAAACCTCTGCTTTTATAGAGGTGCTTATGCTTGCAGATGATTAATTTATCAAGTGCATTTGATTAGGAGCACTTGGCTGTTACATACCTTCTTAATTCACGTGGACGCCATTAGGTTGTACATAGTTTTAAGATGCAGTCTTGTGAAAGTTTTCTTTTTCCCATATGTGTCACTCTTGTCATTAGCACAAAGCTCTTTGTCTCACATGACCATAAAACGTTTCTCCTGACAGTATTTGGCTTGTCCATGTGGGCAGCTGTGTATTTCAGTCAAACACGCTCTTAGAAACTACCAGTTGTTGTCGAGCATGACCATTAATGAGAAGTTAAAAGGCTTTTGCCTTATCAAGTAAAAAGACATAGCAGAACCTTCAAAATCACTTGGTAAAATATTTAAGTGTGTATGCATATATTTGAACCTGTATGTATACTTGACCCTGTGTGGAAAAATAAATAATTAAATAACAAAATAATGAAATAAATAAAACCCTTGTTTGTTAAAGTCATTAAAGATGTATGCTACAACCATTCAAGCCCCCTTCAAAAAAAACCAAGTCTTTAAAAGCCCAAAATTACCATGAAATTCATGGTCACGATGAGTGGTTATGAACTTCTCACCACAGTCTGTTTATGTTCCACTGTGTGCTGCCCTGTTAAATCGCTCAATAGTTTCGTATTTGGGCATCGTCAGAAATGAAAGCTTGCTTTTTATTGAATTAATATGCGTTTGGTTTATCTAGTAAATAAAACAAAACCATCATGTTAGTTTGTCCTGTTCCATACTTTATATCTTTTATCTATACTTTAATGGAGAGAACAGAATTGTCCAATCAGCCTTCATTAGCTGTGTCCCATAGATTACAACTGGTGACATCCTTGACAATACATAGGTTTCAGAATACCTAGAAACTCTCCATGAAATGTCTGTGTGAGAGGTGGATCGCTGTTCCATAACCAGAAAAATCTGCAGTACTCCTCCCTCAAAAGTTACTTGTTTGGTGCCTCCTTACATAAGCTTTACTGTAAAGACATTGTCACTGCTCTGTGCCATTTCTTTGTACTGATGTAATGAACAATTTAAAAAGTCTAATGATGTTACAGCCATACACATAACAGAAATAGTTTTCTAAAGGAGGCTTTTAACGTCTGCTTTTGTATTTATTGCCTTTTTCTGTCCTTATTTCCAATGGGGAACAATGCAGTCTTAAGAACTAGGCGATTCTGGGAGTCACTCTTCTCTCAGCCTCTTTGTGAATCTACTAA